>NC_053490.1:222545965-223184090 GCF_905171775.1 Rana temporaria | reverse complement strand
CATGAACATTTTACTTGTGTGATACCAGATCGTGCTATTTTCATTTAACCACCTCCAGACTGCCCACCGTGGATATACATCGGTATTTTGACGTCAAATACCATGGCTATGGCAGTAGATAGCTGCCATAACCCCAGTATTTTTATTCACGACGGGCGGTCCCCTTTAGTATAAAAGTGGTCTCCGCAGTAGATTTTCCTTTTCTATTGTCCTTTCTGCCCCAGCCATCCCTATGTGCTTATCACTCACCTACCTTACTTATAGAAGCTTTGAAGTTTCATATGTCTGAGTATTAAAAAAATGCTTTTTTCTTCCATAACTTTCTGTAGATAATCACCCATCATGCATTGATGCATCACAGAATAGGCATGTATTACCTGTCTGGACCACACCTTCCTCACTACTATACCACCTCTTGTTTTATTTCAACCCACCGTCTTTACAATCTGATTGTACAAGCTCCTTTAGATTTACCATCAGCTATGTAATACAAGGGCCTGTCTGGTTTATTCTAAATTAAATTATATGTTCAGATGAGTCTCCCTATTCCATATTTCTGGTAAATCTAAAGGAAGCTGTACAGAAATTGTACAATCAAATTGTGCAGTGTATGGTCATCATTATACAGTAATAAGTAATAAGTACACAGGAGGGAGTGGGCGGAAACACTCAGCTGTCAGGCTCTGTCCATAGCTCTACATTGTGGGATCCTACATTACCATGCACATATTTGGGGAGGCATTTTGGAGATTTTTTGCTTGTTACGCATAGGGCAGCCCTTTCATTTGAAGACTTCCCTAAATGCAACAATTGTCTTGAAGAAGCTCCAGAGCTGGAGCTGGAGCCTGGTGCAGTTTTTTACCACTCTTTCAGGCTTTATTCATGCCTAGCATAATGGAAGCACACACTTTTTTCCTCGTTTTTCCCAGGACACTCATGGGGCAGCCCATTGTTTCCAATGGGCTGCCCTACACATGGCAAAGTAGCTCATGGGAAATTTTGGCATGTTGCAGTTTGCACATTTTCTATAGTGCGTTTTTCTGCATTTGTTGCTTGTTTCTTCACGCGGCAATATGTGTGTTTGCTTCTGTGTTTGGGGTGCCATTACCAATTAATGACACAAAATCACAACTAGTTCATTATAGGTGTATAAAGTTGGCCATACACTATACAATCTGGCCGTATATTCTCTGAATGGTATCCTGTAGATTTACCATAACTATATAATAGGAGGACACACCTATCTATCCATTTACTCTGTATCTAATCAGGGAGGCCCTTGCACTACATAGTTAATTGTAGATCTAAATGAGATTGTACAATCAGATTGTGTAGTGAGCTTTACAGAATTTCAGAACACACTTCTCCTGCTACAACTCTACTCCACATAGACTGTTATGTGATTGCTCAGCTCCTCCACACTCGGCCAAATAAACAATCAATGCAAGATGAAGGTAAGGTAGAAAAAAAGGGATGGCTGTGTATTTAGTGAGATCAGTGCTCTCTCATTGCTCTGGAAAACCGTGCACCTTTAGAGGTGAATGGGAGCGATCTCATGGAGGAAGAGGGGGGGGGACAGGTGCAGGATGTGTGTTAATGAGGTCAGCTGGTTCTTCTATTGGTTCTCCTGTCCTGAATACCAAATTCAGGGTGGCTAATGGAGGAGTTCTCATCAATATACTGAGGCTGAGGTTATGCCTGGTCTAGGACACATAGAAAGCTTTTTTTTCCAGCAAAAGAGGTTAATTAACAGTATATTGGTACATAGGGAAGATGGAATTTAGAAAAAAAGCTGAACATAGCTTTTAATCCAATTACTATTGTGTCATGAAAGTTAAGGAAGATTTGATTGTTCAAGAACATGACTGTAGGTGTTAAAATTTTAAAATCAGCCTTCCCTGACTAATGCTGTAACCCGAAAACTGTGTTTCTTCACCTTTTGCAATTTTTTGGGGATTTGAAGCTAACCTAGCCTTAAGAATGGAATTTTTAACTGCCTGGACCTTACGTAAGTAGTAATACCAGTCAAGAATAAAAAGTACAACATCACCTAGACATGCTGAAGCATATTCCTTTTGGAGCTTAAAGGAGTTGTAAAGGAAAAAATGTTTTGCCTAAAATTAATGTCTGCAAGGTAGACAGACAGAATAGTGTAATGATTCTGTTAAAAAACGAGTAAATATCTATTAAATTCCTTCATCTATATCACCTCCGGCATTCTAGTTTCTGTTCTCTCATTCACCTCCTGGTTTACGGCGCTCGTTCATGTAAGAACTACATTTCCCAGTATGCATTGCGGCACGCCCAGTTATTCACACCTCCTTGAAGTCTCTAACACATAGAGAGCGTCCTGTCACACAGATGTAGTTCCCAGGAGGGGTCGAGCATGTCACTGACCACCGCAGTAAAACCTCCCTTCACGGTGGCGAGTAACACTCAGACAAGCAGGAAGTGAACAGAACAGAGAAGAAATTGAGCAACTTCTGAGCAAAAACGAACAATGAGGAAGTGAAAAGAGGAATGTCTGCAGGTAAAGGATGCTTATTATGAAAAAAAAATATTCCTTTACAACCCCTTTAAGAATGCAGTCCTTATTTCTTTGGAATGAGGCCAGGGCCCAATGTAAGCCAAAAGGTGGACCACATAGTGGTAAAGCCCATCTGCTGTTGCTGTCTTTTCCTTGCCCTGTCTGTTGAGGGAACCTGACAATCCCCTTCAATAAGACCGAGAGTGGTAATGTACCTGGTGGTATCAAATCCTTTTATCAATTCATCCACCTGGTGCATAGGATAATCATCAAATTTGTACACACCAAAACTAAGGCTGCGTACACACGATCGGTCCATCCGATGAGAATGGTCTGATGGACAGTTTTCATTGGTCCAAACCGATCTTGCTTTAAAATTGAACCGATGGACGCCTAACCGATAGGTCAAAACCGATCGTTGGTATGCAAAAGCATCGGTTAAAAACCTGCGCATGCTCAGAATCAAGTCGACGCATGCTTGGAAGCATTGAACTTCGTTTTTTTCAGCACGTCATTGTGTTTTACGTCACTGCGTTTTGACACAATCGGTTAATTAACCGATGGTGTGTAGGTGCGACGGACCATCAGTCAGCTTCATCAGACCATTATCATCGGATGGACTGATCGTGTGTATGCGGCCTAATACTCTGTCTCCCAAGGTATAGATTCTGATTTTAGCAGACTGGTTGATAAACCCTGGCCTGTGCCTCTTGGTCGTACTGAGTAATGTTCCCAAACTATAGGCATGACTGCTGTTATTCTATCCTGATTCTGAACAATGCACCCAAGCCTGTGTGTTGAATCTGGGTCAGGGTGAGTGATCCAGGGAGCCTTACGACTCATCAGACAGCACCTGGTACCTCCCCCTACTTGTGGAACCTTGAAAAGCTTCCAGAAGAATGGAAGGTTATGAGGAGCTGCCTGGAGTATTGATGGGGCCCCCAACCAATTCCCGGCCAAATGGGCTGGCAGGTGAAAGGCACCTCTTAAATACTCAGGGTCAGGCCAGCAGGGGCAGTGTGGCATTCGGGTGGAAGCTGGGGATGGAGTGCTGAGTAGGCTGTCGAAGGCCCTTAAGGGTAGCCCCCTAGTCTGAGGGGTGGTGACCTCAGGCCTGGGGCTTGAATGCTGGAAGGATCCTCTGAAAACACAAGGAGTCCTATCCAGAGGGACAAGAGCAAGAGTGAGGACAGCAGGAGCCAGCGAGCATGCCCAGGAGATCTCCAGGGAGAAGACAGCCAGGTGGGTGGTGAGTGTGGCAGTCTGGGAGAACTGCGCGAAGTAGCCAGGAGGGTTAGTGAAAGGGGCAGCTGGAGTCAGGGGGGCTTGCAGTGCCTGAAGAGGTGGTACTGGGATCAGTAGCCACAGAAATGTAGCTGGACACTGGGGCTTTTTCTACACACCAAAGGGGCCTGTGGTCCCTGTCTGTAAAGGGCTTTTGCTTTATCTGACTGTTGCCTTTGTCAGATCAATTTACAGTGTGCCAGCTGGATCTGTGAAGAGCAGTGTATATAGAGAGTGTATATAGTATAAGTGTCCCTAAAGAGACTTTTGTTCCAGTCAAGTGGGCATTCCATTATAATACCATCCCCGTCCAAGTTCAATACCCGTAATAAACAAACAAAACAGTTGCTGGACTGTTTTCCTGACTCAAGTGCACCTGTGGAAATTCGGTGTGCCTGGCTGTGCAGGGTAGGAGATCCCTATTCACCAGCGGCTCCTACACAAGGTGCACTACATATAGTAAAAGGAAGTCACAGTTTTTGGCATCCTCATCAACCTCTTTTTTAGCATACCTTTCGGGGGTTCTATTGAAATGTTCAATTAGGCTATCACCTTGGAGTGGTTCTCTGAGGTGCGTAAGTGAGTAATTTTCGATGCCTTACATATCTCTTTAGTTAAATTAAAAATAAAAGAGGCTCCTGGATTTATAAAAATTTCCTTAGTAATACTTGTATGGGAAAACATGTGGAACAGCTTTTTAGCTATAACCTCAGAGGACGTGTATCTATGTGGGCTTGCTTCTGGATATTTGGTGGCATAGTTCAAGGGGTTTTAAAGGTTTGATTATTATCTTTTTTAAATAACAAACATGTCATACTTGCCTCCACTGTGCAGTTTGTTTTGCACAGAGTGGCCCCAATCGTCCTCTTCTGGGGTCCCACAGTGATTCTCGTGGCTCCTTCCCACAAGAGCTTACCCCCTTTGAGAAGCTCTCTCCTAAGGGGGTTACCTTGTGGGTGCACTCCTGTGTGATACAGTCGGCGGCCATAGCCACTTAGGGTATGACTCTCCCCCTGCCCCCCGACACGCTGCGTCATTGGATTTGATTGACATAAGAGCAAGCCAATGGTTGCGCTGCTATTAATCTATCCAATGAAGAGCCGAGAAGCCCCAGCAACGATCGCGGGACTTTCCAGGGCTCAGGTAAGTAAAACGGAGGGCTGGGGGATCGGTAATCGTCGGATGTTTTTTCACCTTAATGCATAGAATGCATTAAGGTGAAAAAACATGAACCATTACAACCCCTTTAAGGACCACCAATGTGGGCTGGTGCTCCCTGGTAAACTTTGGCAGTAGCCAGTTCCATAGAAGCATGCTTGCAAATTTTCATGAGTCAATATTACCAATTGTGTGTGGCGATATTTACAAAATATCATTATACAACTCAGCAAACTGTTCTTTCTGGTCTAGAATTCTACAGCTAATTTACATTTAGCGTTCAGTAACCAGCATAGGCTGAAGCCAGGATGGGCAGCTGATGGCCACTTCTGGTAGTTAGAGCTCCGATTGCATTTCACTTGAGAAACTACTAGTGGCGTCACTAGGGTTGGTGTCACTCGGTGCGGTAAAACAAGGTGTCACCACACCTACACCAAATATAGTCGCCCCTTAGTACCGTCCCCCCTCAGTGTGCAGTCGTGCCGCCCGGGTCGATCATGACAGGCTTGTGCAGCACAGCAGCGCCATAATGAGAGACAGAGGGAAGGAGGAGTAGGAGCGGGCGCGGCGCTGAAAGAGGGTTTTCTGTCTGAAAAAAATAAATGCAAAAGGGAGCCAGGGCTTCTGTCACCCTCAGGATGGTGTCACCCCTGTAGTGGGTGGCACCCTGGTGCGGACCGCACCCCCCGCACTGCCCTAGCAACCCCATTGGAAACTACTGAGGAGGAACTAAAGAAGTAGATAGGCTGACTCTATATATACCGGGTATATGTGCAAATTCCACGAGGACTTATATCTGGCCCTTTTCTGCACATTGGATGTACTGTATGTACTGGTATTAATCTTTGTCTATATACTTATAATAACATTTTATAATGTGCAGCACTACCAAAATGCATTGTGATTCATAGTTTGTTATGTCTAATATATTTTGATAGCACTGCACATTATGAAATGTTATTTATGGTAGGTTTTGTATCTTGAACCTTCTGCTGGTTGCTTCTTTTTTATTTTTATATTTTATTTGATATACGTACTAACCTGATTGTGTATTTGTTACAAATATATGCTCTATATATATGTATGGTTATTATTCAGTCATAGGTGGAGGCACTGACAACTTTAGTATAAATCCCACTCTTCCACTTAGCAAAGGTTCTGGTTCTCCTAATCACCTACAGATTTAGCACAGAATCCTGTTTTGGGATGGCCCTTTCTCATGATCCCTCCCCCAAAGAGGGCTACAGATGCATTAATTACATAGCAATGCACATTTTCAGATGTGGAATTTTTGCAGACCTCGAGAAAGTCAAATCAGTTGTTTGCAATGAAAAAAACTAAATCAATATATCCAGGAACAGCTGTTTTCAAAGATGCATATTGTTATAGAATGATGAGAGGTGTCTGAAGAATGCTAGTTTGCCATTTCTCCTGCAGTCTTATTATACACTGTGCATATAGTACAGTTTTCTAAATAAACTGTCCATGTAAACAATTACAGTCACAGCTGCAAAAGAAAGCCAGCAAATATATGTTCCTTTCTGGAAAATATAGGGGGAAATTGTAATTTAAAGTGGTCTTACATACTGTAGGCATAGAGATAAGGGACTAATACCATTGATAAATAAATAATGAAGCGTGATCATCAGCAATTATTAGAAAATAAAGTAAAATTAGTGCTTATTTGTTGCACTTTTTTTAATTTTTATAACTACCACTTTTGATGAAAGGATCCTATTTGTTTTCTGTTATCTGTGCATGTCTCTTCCAGCATCTGCTGATCTGTATCAACTATGGTACAACCTGAAACAAGGAATGACAAGGGCCATGTGACCTTTAATCCTTCCATCTTTCCTTTGTATAGCCATGTATTCCAATGGCTCTAGTTGGCTCTAGTTCACACCATGCAGTCAGTTTCCGGTCAGTTTCCGGTGCAGAAACTGACTGCATGGTGTCAACTAGAGCCAGCTATTCCATTGGAATACATGGAAAACCCTGTGCATGCATTTTGTGCAGAAAAAAAAGCACACAGAACTGAATGGAACTGCATCTGGTGTGGAAAAAAACACACAGAACTGAATGGAACTGCATCTGGTGTGATCTGGCCCTAAGGTTTTAAAAGAAACCTTCAGAGAACAGCTGTATTTATACTGAGATTAAATTACACACAGGTGGACTCTATTTACTACTCAGGTGACTTCTGAAGGCAATTGGTTCCACTAGATTTTAAATAGGGGTATCAGAGTCAAGAAGGCTGAATACAAATGCACGCCACACTTTTCAGATATTTATTTGTAAAATATCTTGAAAACCGCTTATCCTTTCCGCTTCACAATTACGTGTCACTTTGTGTGGGTCTATCACATAAAATCCCAATAAAATACATTTACGTTTTTGGTTGTAACATGACAAAATGTGGAACATTTTTAGGGGTGTGAATACTTTTTCAAGGCAATGTATGTACATAGAGAAGGCTCATTCTGGAAATGTGATGAAGTGTGTCCACCAATAAATTCATGTAGTAGCATAAGAATGAAGGCAAAAGGTCCAGCAGACTATGGACAGAGGTATCTGTAAGGATGGTGCTAAGATTTCAAGCCATACACTTAGTCCAGACAGCAATGGACTGACATACTGCCATAGACACAACCACTACATGGCAGGGCACACCTGCACAAAGATAATCTTAAAGAGAGCATCAAACCCTTTATCTAATGGGTCCTTGAGCATAGGATTATCCTCTGCAGGGTCTGTGAGGGTCTTGTTAAGGTAAGTAGTGGGCAAATTCACAAAAAGAATTTCCAACTTTTCTCAATAAGATATTATTGGGCAAAACAAAAAGGCGAAAAAAATAGTTCAGGTGAGGCTAGTCTCCATACAGAAAAGACAAAATCTAGCATGTGTACCAGGAAAGTCTTAGCTGTAAACAAGAGTGTACAGCTTCTATAATCAAAACAATAGTCTCCTTTACTTGTAGAGGAATGTCTATAGAGGCATAGTCTCCTGATCTGATGCCTCGGAAAGCAAGGGATCTTCTTCAGCTGACACATTCGTTTCTTGCACTGAATTGACTCAAAGGCATTGTAAAAGACTGATTTAGGAGGTCTATACTGGCTCTGCTATCTAGGACTTCAACAATGTCAAAAGTTCTCCTGACAATATGGCAGAAAATTCCTCTGCAGAGAGAAAGGGTAAGGCTGGCATGGCCAATGGGCCAGCTGAATAATCATAAGAAGGTCGGGAGTCAGAATGAGACAATCCATCAGAGGAGCGGATACTATGTCCCTAAACAGATATACTACAACCCCTAAGGGAGCTAAATGCAAAGTCTGAGCTAGTGAATCTAAACTCCTTATCTCTGTGCACATGGCCTGCGATACCCATGAAAAAAAGTTACTTAAGGGGATCTCTTTGCCCACTGACTGAACAAACTGCTGCTTTATCCTGTGCTGCTTGTATATGATGCAAACAAGTGCTCCGTGAGCCTACTTGAAGCAGCCACCTATCTAATGTACCTGGAACTGGTTACAAGATAAATTTGAATCTACTATTAAAATGTTTTGCTTTTATTCATAAAGATATCACACTTGTAACGTTCATTTTAAAAGCTAGCTATTACTATTTTTGCACCGCAGAAATCTTATTCACAAAATTATTATAAATAGTTTATCATGTTTATTGTTTAGGGTCTGGTTTATAGTAATCTTAAATAATGGTATGTCTTTAAATACAGCATGGAACTTGACCTCCTTTAATATGTTGTGAATGTACAGTACATCTTGTCCATGCCACATTCAGATTATCTTTGCCAAACTACCAAATGCTGCTACATCTATCTACAAAATAGAACAATAAACAGATCTGCTGTTACTGATAGCTCCCAAGCTGCCTATTACTTGTTTCGGTTGGACGACTATGAATCATGCAGTTCAAAGTCTATCTGAAAATAATCCAAAAGGGATCAGTGTTTGTGAGGAACTAAGTGACTTAGTGTGGATGAATAGCACTGGCTGGTGCTGGGGGATGAACCACATCTCTAACTTAGTGCTGATCCTTGCAGGGTACTAACCTCTAAATAATGCAGATGTCTTCAATTAAGGTTCCAAAATTTGTGGTTATAGCATCAGTGACATCTATGAAAGTCAGTGACTTTCTCTAACTTTCAGAAATCATTGCATTTAATAACAAGAATGAAAATATGAATACCCAGCCTCTAATGGGAGTTTAGAAAGAATTATGCTGCGCTGGGCTGTGCCGTGCCATCGAAAACATACTGAATGAGACATCATGAAATTGTCATAAGCATAACCAAACAAAGCCTGTTCTGCATTGTGAAATGTAGCTGCAGAGCGTGCATTCTCAGCAAATAAATACATCTGACTTATCCACCAGGGTGACATATTTACAGGTTTGATAAGTGTAGGGAAAAAAATGTATAACTGCTTGGAAACCCCCAGAAGCATTTTGAAGGAGAATTATTGTTATGAAAGTGTGTGCTACGATTTAAATAGAATCACATAAGGCAGATTTTCCAAACAGTATACTTTTGCAAATCTACAACTGATGACACCGCAAAAATGTTTTGCTTTGAACAGCATCATTTATTAAATTAAATTTTATTCCAAATGTAGCTGTTTATACTAATCAGGATAAGAAGGATATTCTTAAAAAAATAAGTTATAGATACAGTAAGCTTTTAAAGTGAACTAGTCACAAAATCATGCAAGTCAAATAGTATTATACCAGTAAACACGTAAAGGGGTTGATTTACGAAAAGCAATTAGACTATGCAGTTGGCAAGTGCAGTTGCACTTTGCAAGAGAATTTGCTCCCGAGCTTAGTAAATGAGGTAAAGCTTCCCTTTGCAAAGATTTATTTGTCTTTAGTAGATCAGCCCCATGACTCCTATTCTTACCTTGGCAGCGAACTTCAACAGAAAGTCAGATGCTGACTTTGCTTTATTATAATCAAATTTGTAAAAGTGTTGCATTCATGCAATTTTAAAATTGCTTTTAAACATACAACTATGGAATCAGAAATGCATCAAAACAATCCTTAATTTCACCCAAACCAGACCACATGACAGCACAAACTATTTAGGGAACAGTATGAATGAATGAATGAAAACTTATATAGCGCGGCACATGCGAACTAAATCGCCTCTGGGCGCTTGTTGTTCCTGTCTCCTTTGATATCAAAAGAGATGAGTAGACAAGAGATACTGTATAGGTGAACACTTGGAGCTCACATGAAAATAAATGTGAGATTGGTTGATTGATAGGATTATTAGGTGCTGCTAGATATTGCAAACACATTATTTTTGAAGCAGCAGAAAGAATAGCAAACATTTGCTCTGTTCTTGTCTGTAATTAACAAAGTAGACATGTACACTGAGCAGAAGAAAGTAGCACATATAGGAAACATACTCCAACCATTTCCTTTAGGCAGTAACATGCACGGTCCAGAATATCGCTGCACTTCTTGTTATCTTTATTGAAGCATTACAATTACATCACATGTTGTCAGGATACACATGCCAGCAAACAACAAACAGATAATTCCTCTGGAAGAACTTCTGAGCATAACCTAAAACATATTCCCCTTCATGCTTGTAAGATTTGGGCACTGGTTAATAGATATGCACATGCGCAAACTCGCTGACGCTTGCGTGCACCTGTGACAGATGCTGGCACCAAACAGACTGTTTACACTCAGCCAGTGCTCAGGATCAGTGCTGCTTCGTCTATAGCCTCCTGTGTATCTGTGATCCTGTAAACTTGCATCCTGCTTCCATTTCCCAACCCAACTTGTCTTGACCATTTTCTGAACACCTGCATCGACCTCGGCTAGTCCCCTGACTACTCTTCTGTCTGCTCCTTTGGCTCCTGTTCCACTGATCGATTCCAGACCCTGGCTTGTCTCCTGACCACATTCCTGTCTGTGTTCTATATCCGATCCATCCCGTTTGTTTATGACCCAGCCTGCCTGACCTTGTTATCCTGCCTGCCTACTTGCCTACTTGCTGAAGCCATCTAAAGACTTCTCCTGCCCAGTGAGGACACCTACTGCTAGCAAGACTTCCAGGCACTCGCGTGATTCTGCTCTACTGCGCCGCCTGTCTACACTATGAAGGGCCTGGAGTCAGAGGTGTAAGAGAGGCTTTCCTCATCATAACAGGCTCTGCTATCTGGTACATTATACATGTATGACAGGAGGTTTGAGTAAGCGCTGAAGCATGAAACACATCACCTTATAATGTTCCTGTCATACCTGTGATGTCATTTTAATGCTTCAATAAAGATACCAAGGAGTGCAGCAACATTCCATATCTGTGCATGTTACTGATTCCCACATACCAGCTGTGCAGCACAATGGGTTCCAGTTCACAACATGTGAGAGTTGGTCACTCATCTAGAGCGGCATCACTTTGGCTCTATGTTTCCTTTAGGTATTTATGTGTATTAGGCAAAAGCATTTACCCCTTGATATACCTACTGTAATGATCTAGCTCATCTATATTCCTATCTTATTCTCTTTCCCTTATTGTGTATACTGCTGTTGCTACCAGTTAGATTTGTGTGTCTGCTCTGCTGAATTCAGTGAGGAGTCCACCAACACCCATACAGGTAGCAGCAGTACTTAAAGTGAAGATGATGGCTTACTGCAAGAACTGCACAGCACATCTGAACTCTAGGCAAAAATATATTACATATTTAAAATACTTGTATGTATGTGAATTGTTTAAACTTCCAAAAAATGTGTACTTACATTCAGTTGTTCTTGCAATCCAAACTTAAATTTCAGACAATAAAGCCAGGTCATGCACTGTCTGGGACCTCCCTGTAGACTATACATTGTGCCAAAAAAATATAGCCTGGTCTACTGATCTGAGTATTAGCTTGTGATTGGACCGTTACGGAGCGAGGTGGGCAAGTAAAAGCATCACTTTGCTCTTTCCTCATCTCAGGAGGAGATTCTGTGAAGCAGATTGCACTGTTCAAAGCAGTAGATTCATACTGAGTATCAATGTTATACTATAACCATCATAAGACATCCAAGTACTTTTGTCAGTTTTATTTTAAAACAAGTGTGATTATTGTTAACGAATCTATAACTAGAATAATTGGTGGATTTTTATTACTTTGCCGTTGTTCAGCTTTAACATTTTACAAATAAAAATAAAAAATTAGATAAGCCTCTTAATTGGTATTTTGCACATTCAAAGAGTTTCATAATTTTCAGTGAAATCTTCACAGAAATATTTATCAAATGACAGAGGACTAAATTTCCAGCAATCCCTTTTTGGCTTCTAGATAATTAGCCATGCATATGGATTTCCCAGTGGTCTTTTTGGCAATTGGAGCTAAATAGAAGTTGGTAATGAATGTTGCTTCAAGGGATTTCTTGGTGGATTATATGGCTGACAATCCAATTTGTGCTGCCAAGTAAGCCTGGCATTTTTGTGCATATGTAATAGTGCTTACACACAATTCCTGCTGGCATGAAATTATCATAGCTAATTTTCTGAAATAATAGAGGGGGTTAAAGAAACGAGGGCAGCAAATCTTTGGGTTGACACATATGAAAACTAGAAAAATGCACACATTCCAAAATAAATCTAAAAAGGCTGCATCTTCTGCCGTACTTTTTATGAGTTACTGTCTTTGGGGATAGCAGACTTGCTTCATTAGTCTTATTCCTGACTCATTTAGTTTAGGTAAAAATACTTCATTATCCTTAATAATTTTTTTTGTTATTTATTGCTTAGCCAGATTGCAGCTTTTTTTCACTTTTGTCAAAACAAAGTTAATTTGCCAGCAGCTATGCACATGTTTATTCCTTTTCTTTTACCTTTGAGATTAACTGGGTCAGGTATAACAAATGTTCTTAACCCACTTTAGTCAGCAGACAGAGAAGCTGAAGTAGGCAGAAAAAAAAAAAAGAACATAACAAATAACTGATATCTAAGAGTCTTCTGAAAAATATAGATACATGTTTGCCATTTGCAGAACAGCAATGTTTAACCACACGATTCATCATAATAATTAGAAGAACTAAATAGAAGTGACTGTGAATCCAAAGTTCCCCATCAGAAGAGACAACAAAGTTTGCATAAGTGTTTTCATTGTATTAGTGAAGCAAGTGCAAAGCAACATCCAAACATGTGATAGACAATTAAATGCTAGAGTTAGCTATACATAGAGTACTTTTTATTAAAACCAATCCAGCAGTACTGTGCTGCAAAGACAGTCATTTGTTCTGTTCACTAAAGGAACACTGCTGTCAAAACCAAAAAACTAAGCCTTAAAATACATAGAGGGAGCAGAGCCTAACTGCTCATCTCTCCACTACTTGTTATCAGTAATTGGGTGAGAACCTCTGCTTTGATGTAGAAGAGCTTTTCCCAAACAAACACCCCTGCAGACTCCTTGCTGTCTATCCCATAAAGAAAACCTGATGTACAAAATACATCTATTTTGACAGTCATTAACCAAATTGAGACATGCCTTGGGAGTTTCAGTTTGCTTAGTGAGTGGGAAGTTACGCAACATATGCTCCAGAAAGTAAGCTGACCTTGTGAGGTGTTTTCTAAATTCTTGCTGCAGTAGAGTGTACAGAACTCAAATCAAAGTGTCACTAAACCCACATCATAAAACTCTCAATAAATGTTGTATTACATGCTGTTTATAATCATGCAGTCACTATGAGATAATTTTTCTGTATTCTGAAAAATCCTGTATGATCCTGCTGCTCTCTATCTCCACCTTCTGTTCATGTCCCATATTCAGCTATATATTTTGCAGCTGTGGTGGCAACTCTGCACATGCTCAGGTTTAATTGAGTTGCTATGCTGAGAATTTCCTCCCTATCACACCTGAGCAGCCCATGTGACTATAAAGTCACACATGTGGGCGTACACACAGTGGTAAATGACAGGCCACTCCCTCCCTCCTCCTCCATGCCCACTAACCAGATAAACGCAATGGGGGTGGGATATTACATGTAGATTAATGAAGGCTTTACTTCCCTGTAATTCTAAGACACAAAACAATAAAGATTTGATTTCAAATATATATTTGTATAACAAATTAAAACAGTTTATTGGTATTGGCGCTGCCAGTGGAGCGTAGATGTAAGGAGAGATAGAGTCCAATGATGTGTGAGACTGGGCAAGCAGTCCCAGTGGGAAGCTATTAACCCTGCCAATGGGTGGCAATAATAATGTTGGGTAACCACGGTATGGGTAGGCTTGTATGGTGGACAAGCTGCCTGTCAAGTGCCTTCCAGTCGGGCCAGAATAGTGCACTAAGGTGGTGTACCGTATCAATGATCCGCACTGTGTTGATGGATCGGTCCTCCTATAATAAAATCCAGGGAATAAGCCTCTTTAGAAGTGAGTGGGTTACTCTGATAACACCAGCCCTCCCAAAAGTGTCTCAATGGGCGTTAAGTATTGTGGTCTGGTGAAAGTGATATTAGTGATAAAGAAGTAGTGGATGCAAAGGTCATGTAACCTCAAGTGCTAGTACAGTGTTGGTGCAGCTTAATAAATCTAATTGCCTGTGTTTGGTAGCCAGGTCATGGCTTCAAGTGCTGACTGAAAATGCAAAAATTAAGATAAAAATAAAAAGTGGAATTGTGCAATTCACCCCTATAGGGTGTGGTGCCAAACAGGTCCCAGTCAGATCCTGTCAATCTAAAGGGAGGTCCTGTATGATTCAGCCCCGCAGAGTAGGAATCAATGTACAACCTATATGGCAAAGTGAAATTGACCCAACAGTGCCCTGTAGGTAAAGTGCATAGTGCTCATATAAACAGTAAGCATAAATGGCAATAAATAAATTAGTCCAGATTAAATTATGAGTGACTCTTGTGAGATTCTTCAGGCGCTCCACTTTTCCTAGTAATTTGTGTTATGACCTTAATATGGATTTGTTACCATATGCTCAGCTCAACTAACCCAAACTATAACTGTTGCTACAAGGTGCCAAATTTTACATATTATTTACATAGAATAAGCACTGTGAAGCTCCACTACGTATTTTGGCCTTAAATATATTGATTTTCCTATTAAAACAACAAGCTGTCCCTTCATCTTAAAGGGTGATAGCATAATTTCAAAAAGCTGGTTAGTGGTTTAGAGGTTGAAAGTTGAAACTGAATTGTGGCAAACTGACTCCAATTTTAGTAAAAAAAATTAGTACAATTTTACATGGTACCCAATTTAAATCTAGTATTTTAGGTGGATCTGAGGCACATCTTATGGTATTAGGAAACGGAGCTCCTTGTCTCCTTGATTTTACCAGGACCTACAGACTTTAATGTTGGTACCCATGAATATTAGTTCGGGCCATGAATTGACTGCATTAATATAGGAGCTGTGTTAATTGGGCAACTGAGGCTTGAACTCATGTTCAGAATTATATTATCTCTCATTATATAATTTCCTGTCTCAATGAATATTGGCACATAATCTCTACAGCTAATATTTCCTTTCCTTTGTGTCCACAGCAGTGCCATGTATACTTAGTGCTCAGTTTCATATTAACACTTGTTTCATGAGACAGAAGAGAATATAGTTCAATATGCAGATTATATATTTGCAACTGTAATTGTGCCAAGAGAACAGCATGGTAATTACTGAGACTTTCATTCCTTTTGGGGCTGGAGGAAAGCTTTGATGACCAGATGGTGCCATGACACCAGGAGAAGGATATTTTTAGAAGGCAATATTCAGATAGTACATGAGACTGTGCTCCTATACCTGTGTGTCCTAAATCAGTGCAAAGGACTTTGGTCTCACACAGCTATCTTTCAGTACTTGTTATGAAAATTGATTTGGGCAGCTATGATAGCATCACATTTTAGTTAATTTACGTATAAGATATACTGTTAGTAATTCTGAATTGTATAGTTTTTGTTACATTTGGTATTGACTTAAATCCATTTGAATAGTCAGCCAATAAAGGTGGAAAAGTGTTGGACTAAAGCTGCCCTGTTTTGCTTCAGATTTGCTTAATCGCTTTAAATTTGCTTCATTGTATTGTATTGGATTAGAAACTAAACAGTGTGTATATATATATATATATATATATATATATATATATATATAGAAAAAAATATTGCGCATACCATATGTGAGATAAAAATAAAAAAACAGCTGCGTCTCAAAAATGTCATACAACATCAAACATACAAATAAAAAGAAAGGAGTCGCGCTAAATAGTACAAAGTGAATAGTTGGCCACTAAGTGACGTGAGCACAATCCTGATGAAAATATATGTTCAGTGCATCAAAACAGTCCAGAACATAAAAGCAAAATAATTGCAAAAAAAAGAGAAGTGAATTTTTTTTTTTTTATATATATACAGTCCATTCAAGGCACAACAGGAAGAAGTGAGTCCCAAGTGTGAAACAAATCCACATATGTTGTGATTGACGAACAGGAGACCTCCACCAACAAGAAACACTGACCCTTATCAGAGTCTAAGATCTCTATGAGATCATAAACAGCATAACTGTACAGACATCCAATAACCACAGCAGTAAACAAGGCAGAGCTCTGTCCTGCCAGCGGGGATGTGTTGGATTTTTTTTCCCTGCGAAGCAGAGGATAAAATCCTGCACATCTCTTAGTAAAACACCACATAGTAAACACAAAAACATTGGTTAGGCACAGATTTAACTCTTTGATCGCCCTAGATGTTTAACCCCTTCCCAACCAGTGTCATTAGTACAGTGACAGTGCATGTTTTTAGCACTTGGTTCCCACAAGTGTCAAAAGTGTCAGTTAGTGTCAGGTTGTCCACCTTAATATTGCAGCCCCACTATAGTATAAAAAAAATACAAATTCCAGTATATATACCATAGGTTGTAGACTCTATACATTTTGCACAAACCAATCAACATATGCTTATTGGGATTTGTGTACCAAAAATATGAAGCAGAATACATATTGGCCTAAATGTATGAATAAATTAGATTTTTATTAATAATAATAATAATAATAATAATAATAATAATAATAATAATAATAATAATAACATGAAGTAACAAAGTAAAAAATATTGTTTATTTTCAAAATTGTCAGTCCTTTTTGGTTTATGGCACAAAAAAAACCCAGTGGTGATGTAATACCACCAAAATAAAGCTCTATTTATGGGGGAAAAAAGGACATACATTTCAATAGGCAGGGGTCTTGGCAATGGAGTCAATCCATAGGGCAGCAATAACAGACACAGTGTGGAATTGGTAGCACGGTCACAAGCAGTAAGGCCTCTTTCACACTGCAGCTTGAAAAAGCTCAGTACAGCTTATTTTTTTACTGAGATAAAATACAGCCCATTAATTGTAATGTGCCTATGCAGGCAGAGAGGCAGAGAGGCAGGCATAGAAAAGGGCAAAAGTAACAGAATACAGCAAGGATTGAGTCCAGGGTCACAGGGAAAAGATCCTGGCAGTGCACAAGGGAAAACAGCAAACAGCAAGCGTATACAGAAAGGTTTGAGTCATGGGTCTCAAGGAAAAGATCTGGGCACACAAAGGGTAATAGCAACAGGATACAGCAAGGATGCTACCTTTGGCTTCTAGGACTGAGGAGGCAAATTTCGCAGCTCCTGTCCATCTGGGCAAATCTTGGAGTGTACACAGGGAGCACGTGACACGAGGAGGGGAAGCATAGTGGGTAACCTCCAGTGGGAGACCACAGGGTCCTGCGGAATCTGTAGTTCTTGTGTGGCCTAGTCTCAACTCAGGACTAGGCAGGTAGCACAACCGAGCAGGAGAAGTACAGAGGGCAGTACTTACAAGGCAGCAGATCAAAATACAGCAGGGTCACAGGGGTACAGGTCCTCTTGGTTGGTCATAGCTCAGGGTGCACACATGCAGCAGATTCACAGAGCAACAGGGCCAGATGGAGTTTAGTTGGCTTCTAGGTCCAGGGACTCAGGGAGCCAGAGAGGTCATCAAGTGCACCCGGCCAAAGCTTGCAAGCATGCAGCATCATAGGGGAGAAAGGGCATCAGGGAGCCTGGCTAGCAAATCACAGGATCCTGTATGTTATGGGGGACCTCTGTGACCATACCATAGAGGCTGTATCAGTATGAGGAGGAGAAGCAAGGAGCATTTAGTGGGAGGTCACAGTGTCCTGGGGGAGGTGGAGGGCCTGTACACAGTGCAGGTCCAACCCTGCTTTTAAATGCTGAACTGGGGCACAAGCCTGCAGTCAGACAACCCAATGTATGCTGAATCAACTATATTATTAATATTATTAAGTCCTTAAGCATGAAGCCTAGCCAGGATACTGTTGAATTAGTGGTTTGTGATACATTGCCTAACCACTTCCATAGGTCCCCCATCTATAGTACTGTCAGTGGCAGCTGGGTGGTCCAGAGAATTCAGGTGCAGATATTGCAATCCCTAGGTGGTATTAGGCAATAGTGGATGACTGAAACTGATGACATCTGAAATAATCAATTGTGTGTGGCTAGACCTTTTAACAATAGAAAACCATGCTAACGGATATAAATGCAGCCTCTATAGCACTGGTTTAGCATGATTCATTTAGGTTTATAAAACAATTTTACTAATGCATGCATATAATGCTTATCAGTGAACTTAAGAAAGTAATACACTTGCCTAATGGAAGCACAGACCAGGTTAGGATACAAATATGTCTACAGTAATTCAAAGTTATTGGTAATCTGGATGGGACAAAGCACTTCATTAGGGTCCTGCTTAAAAAGCCTTGGTATAACCTTACTGCTGTGTTGTCTAGTTTAATAAACCTCTTGATAAATCACAGGATTGCTCTCTACATTGACTGTCCACTCTGTTTATTCACGTTCCAGACAAACAGTCAATCACTTTCTTTGGATAGAAACAAGTGAAGTTTATTATCACATCTTCAGGACAGTGACAGTCCAACAGATGACAAATTTCTCTTTCATCCATAATATAGGCCATCTCTGGGGTGGAAGCAATAAATCAATGTCTCCATTAAATTCAAACGACATTGTTGGCATACCTGATTTCACCCTTGTGCAGTCCCCGTAGATTCACTCTGTGTTCTTTATAAGACAGTCAGACAGTGTCAACCAAATTTTATAAAAATCAGGACATTTCTGGAATTAAAATAGAAAATACTTTGTAACATGTTCTTTTCGCCAAATCAAACTGTCTTAAGTCTGCAAGTATGGGAGAAACAACATTTTAAAAATGCTCCTGAACTGTCGAGATAGAAATGTGTGAAGGTCATTTTTTTTGCGTGGGAAACAAAACTTTTTTAGACCACCAAACCAATTGGAATATTTTGGTTATTATATTATGTGTATCTTTCTGCCCAGTTAATCCACACAGTATACGTTTATATTTAATGTGTTTATTATTTAGAAAATATTTCCATTTAGACTTTGCAATTTACTCATCCCAATCACATTTCAGTAAAATTCCTTGCACAATGGTGAAACAAAGCATTTTATTAACAGAATGTTAAAGTTCCACTCCAACCAAACTTGATGTACCCAAACAAACTTGATGTCCTTTTTTTCCACAAATAGAGCTTTCTTTAGGTGGTATTTGATCACCTCTGCGGTTATTAATTTTTTGCGCGATAAACAAAAAAAGAGCATAATTTTATAAAAAAAAAAAACATAATATCTTTTACTTTTTGCTATAATAAATATCCCACATTAAAAAACAAAAAAAACAATTCCTCAGTTTAGGCCGATATGTATTCTTCTAAATATTTTTGGTAAAAAAAATGTCAATAGGCGTATATTGATTGGTTTGCGCAAACGTTATAGCGTCTACAAAATAGGGGATAGTTTTATGGCATTTTTATTATTAATTAGTTTTTTTTACTAGTAATGGCGGCGATCTGTGATTTTTATTGGGACTGCGACATTATTGCAGACATATCGGACACTTTTGACACTATTTTGAGACCATTGTCATTTATACAGCAATCAGTGCTTTAAAAATGCACTGATTACTGTGTAAATAACACTGGCAGGGAAGGAGTTAAACACTAGGGGACGATCAAAGGGTTAAGTGTGCCCTAGGGAGTGATTCTAACTGTGAGGGAGCAGTAGATCCCTGTCTTGTCACTAGGCGCAGCTCTTTCCACAACCAAAACAGGGAAATGCCTTGTTTACATAGGCATCTCCCCGTTGTGCCGCTCCACGTGGCAATCACGGGCCGCCAGCTAACATTGAGTTTGTGGGATCCGCGGGCACACTGCTGAGGCGCGCGCCTGCTAGGCAGCAAATTCAAAGCATCGTACAGGTACGTTGCTTTGCCTGCCCGTGCCATTCTGCCAATGTATATCGGCATGAGTCGGTCAACAAGTGGTTAAAGAATCACTTTGCATGTTTAATTCTCAGTTCTTTCTATTCTGACTCCTCAACGCTGGTTTCTAGGAAATGCTTCCTGTTCCTCTCACTAGGGCTTCATGCACTTTAGATTCCCCTTCTTGTTTCAGTGACATGCCCCAGAGCACCTCCCGTTATGCACTCAGGCTTCCTGTCTACTTTGAGGGATGTGACATAAATGGGCATCAGTGCACTTCTGGTTGATCAAACTACCTTTTTAAGGGTCAAATTGCCAATTTTAAGCAGGGACCTTTGTTGAGGGTGGACATCATATGGATGGCTTCCTTTCATGCTATTCTTTGTGTACAATTGTGTTGCTAACTGTGATTGGTCAAAGTGATCACATGGTACAGGCAAAGCCAATCACAACCTAGATGTGCCATGTGATTAGCTGTGGCTAATCACAACAATACACAATGAATTAATCAATTTCATTCCGTAAAATAGTTGCTTATAACAATAAAAAAATCCCTGGTATAAGCAATCATAATGTGTAAAAAAAAAACTCTGATCACTACTATAGTAACAGTGTATTGCATAAAAAAAATGTTGTAGCCACACCAGTTATGTCATGACTGGTATGTGAAAAAAAATTGTGAAAAAAAAGTTTTCTTTTTAATTTCTCAATTATTCAAATAAGTGTGACAAAATTGTACAACTTCATAAAACTGACCTAATATCTTGTACTCTGTACTTTCCAAAAAGGGGTCATCTGAGGGATATTTGTACTGTCCCGGCATTTTCAGGCCTCAAGAAATGATTGATCATTTTTCAGATATATATACCATAGTTTGTGGACTTTTACAGACTAAATAATGAATACTGATTTGGGTTATTGTCACCAAAGAAATGTAGCAGAATACAGTTTGGCCTAAATGTATAAAGAACAATTATTTATTTGAAATAAAATTTACTGAAACAAAGAAAAACACTTTTTTTTAAAAACATTTTGGTCTTTTTACATTAATATTAGCAAAAAAAAACAAAAAAAACAGTGGTGATTAAATACCACTAAAATAAAAATAAAAAATCATATGGGTACAGTGTTGCATGACCGTGCAATTGTCATTCAAAGTGCCTGGGCAGGAAGGGGGGTGAAAGTGTCCAGTATTGAAGTGGTTAAAGTTTGTTAGCTCATTGATGCAACCTGTATAGACATTTTGTTGCTTTCCAAACAACCAAACAATCAGCTCTAATTTCTCTTTGTAAACACCTCCTACTAAACTTCCAACTACAGTTTTTTTTTCATTCTTTGAAACTCTCCACACCAAGCTAAATTTGAACCCTGCTAGTTTAAAGTGGTTGTAAAGTATTTTTTTCCCCCTGAATAGCTTCCTTTATCTTAGTGCAGTCCTCCTTCACTTACCTCATCCTTCCATTTTGCTTTTAAATGTCCTTATTTCTTCTGAGAAATGCCCACTTCCTGTTCTTCTGTCTGTAACTACACACCGTAATGCGGAGCTTTCTTCCTGGTGTGGAGAAAGCCTCTTGAGAGGGGAGGGGGCGAGCAGGCAAGTCAGGACACTCTCTACTTTGCAGATAGAGAAAGGAGCTGTGTGTTAGTGGGTGTCCTGACACTCCTGCTTGCCCCCTCCCCCCTCAAGAGGCTTTCTCCACACCAGGAAGAAAGCCTTGCATTACGGTGTGTAGTTACAGACAGAAGAACAGGAAGTGGGGATTTCTCAGAAGAAGGTCAATCCAATATCGGGAACCAGAAGAGAGTCACGGTAGCAATCCGAGGTCAGACCCAGTGCGCCCTCTTCTGTGTCTCCAGACACGTGCTCTGATTCAGTTCAAGGCCTCAGGCAGAAATCCGAGTTGCTGTGATCTCTCTCTTTTCCTTCCTTTCAAGTGTTGGGAGTGCTCTGCAGTACAATTCACACCTTTCCTGGGGGAAAGTTTACATCTCTAAGGCAAGGTTCTGTGCGATGAACAGTCTCTCCGATGTCTCATTTGATTGTGGTTAGCTATGGCAGGGTTCAGTCAGCAGTCCAGTCTGTTTTTCTCACCCCATTTGCTTTAAGTCTGTCTCTTCCTCTCAGCCTGCAGAACCCTCCTCCTTGTTTTCTTGCATCAGCCAATCGCCTCCAGGATCAACTCAGACCCAGCCAAGATGGCTTACCTCTGCAGTGGGGACACTCTATAG
Source organism: Rana temporaria (assembly GCF_905171775.1). Classification (NCBI taxonomy): domain Eukaryota; kingdom Metazoa; phylum Chordata; class Amphibia; order Anura; family Ranidae; genus Rana; species Rana temporaria. The sequence continues at coordinate 223,161,603 of NC_053490.1, read as the reverse complement.
ATGAGCATTGCAAAGTGGTCCCCTTAACCACTTAAGCCCCAGACCAATATGCAGCTAAATGCCCAGAGGTGTTTTTACAATTTGGCACTGCGCTGATTCAACTGGTAATTGCGCGGTCATGCAATGTTGTACCGAAACAAAATTTGCGTCCTTTTCTTCCCACAAATAGAGCTTTCTTTTGGTGGTATTTGATCACCTCTGCGGTTTTGATGGCTGATGCAGATCTGCATTAATGAATATTCAGTTTAACCCTATCCACAGAAGGAAACTTGTCTGTGTATCAGCCTTCAAAGCATTTACATTGTCCTTACTAACAGATACCTGATCCTAGAAGTCTCAAGAACTTCCTTTTTGTCAGTTGCAACAATATAGCAGCCGCTCCTCTGGCTGCACTAGGGAGAAAACGCAGGTGAAAGCAACTGAATGGTGGACTGATGAAAGACAGACACAAACAGCTTTGGAGCATGTTAGGCTCCTAACAGTAAAATCTATACCTTCTCCCCTTCCCTCTGCCCAACCAGTGTATCATATGAGCACATTTTATAGAACAATAAAAAAGCATTTTTTGATCTTTTTTTTCATGTGAGCCAAACACTTTTGCTTCTCATAAACGAAAACTTGTCAAAATAGAGTAAATGTCACTTTAAGCATATTTGTGAATTGCTATGTTGTTAAATATAACTGATCCCTATGATATCCAGGTAAGGTTTCTCAGTCACTCAATGCCTACAAAGCAGGCCAAGTTACATTAGGAAATTGGAAGAATAAATCATGAAACAAAAACAGCAAAAAAACAAGGGAGAGCTGCTGCGCAAGATATAGTTCTTTTCAAGACTTTTATCTCCCAGTTAACTTTAGTAGTGAGGGTGAGGTATGTGTTTAATCACTGTACTTGACTAAATTTATCTTCACTCAGATTACAGTGGATATTTCACCACTGTAGGTAAATCTTTCGTACCTTCAAAGACTTTCGGGTAAATAGACTCATATGAGTCTGGTCAAGTGTACGGCTGCAATTGCAAGAATGAATTATATCTCCTGCGTTTTGCTTGGAACATAACCTGAAATGTATACTTTTCTCTTACAGCTTCTGTCCAGGGTCCATGGGAGAGGGCAATTTCACCAAATAAAGTGCCATACTACATAAAGTAAGTGTCATTTTCAATGTCTTGTGTGAAAATGGAGTTGACTCTGAAGAGCCGGTATTGCATTATTCTTTTTAGTTGTATTTCTAAAAGAGATTTAACAATTTTTTCTTGGAATTTTATCTGACAGTGAGTTTATTTATTATGCCAGATAACATATAGGGAGAATGTGGGAGCCTTGGCGGAAACAAAATATTTGTACAGACTTCTGTGCACAGCTCCATAAATATTTGAAAAATGAGCACCACCCTGTTTCCCATATTAATGGTTGGCTTATGTATCTCTCTAGCTATAGTAACTGTTCTGCAGCCTGCCCATTTGTCCCTATACATTTGTCACCCTGCACCCATATTAGTGCATACAGGTTACATAAAACCTAATTTAAAAAATGCTTCTTAGTGCTTTAAAAAAGCACAGCCAAGTATACTTCCAATATTACAGTATACAATAGTATATTTTTAATATTTACATTTACACAATTCACAACATGAAAATAATTGTTATATGATTTCTATATTGTTGCGGGACCTCTTCGGTGAACATCTGTATGTTAGGCAATGTATTTAAAATTGCTGCAGGCTGGTCACTTTCACATATATATTTTTTTTTAAAGACTATCATTTCCTTTAAGTGCTCTGAGATTTGTTGTATTATTAAAGAGATAATGCTGTGTTGTGTAATCTGTTTGCTCCTGGACATTTTTTTCTTGTATTGACGTGAATCAAAGCTAAACTGTTGCTAGCATTTATTTCTTTAATACCGTGTAATGACCTAGAAAGAGTCATGAAGAGCTGAAGAGCTGGAGTAAATGACATTAGTGTAGCTTCCTAAACAGTGCTCTAAATCATGTGATGTTTGCTTGGTGACCTATCTAAAATGAGTTAGTAACCTTATTCTCCTTGGGCAGATGTATTTATTAAGGGCGGTCATCACAGTTAACGCTGCTCTGGCCTCGGAGTGCTGCTCTAAAGATTTTATTCTAGTTTCGCAAAGTGATATAACCTAATTGCTGGTGCTATGCCCTAGAGGTCATGTTATTTAAAAAATGATAAGACAACTTTCGCTGGCCATGACTTTCATGTCCATGCACCAAAAACGATCAGGACTGTGCCATGACTTCTCAGTCATCAGTATGTTTTGTGGTATCTCTCTAAATAATTTATGTTGAAATAGCTACTCTTTAGATAGATTAAATCAGGACATTAAATGCAAAAAGGTGATTCATTCACATTAGTGACCTTACCAGGCCCCGTGGCATGACATATGCAAGAGAAACGCATGGAGTGGTTGTTGATTTCTAATGCCATGGCACATGTTTCTGTGCATTTAATATAAAAATGCTTATGGTCCATCTACAAAATAGATACCTTACTTAAACTGTGTATTTAGCTGATTGCCTTTAGTTTTGCTTAAATACGAATGGATGTGTAAATTGAAACCCATGTGATAGCACTTTAGATGTGTAATTGTGATCTGAAAAAGTCTTTTTCCAAAGTTGAATTTGTATTGCATCAAATGTGCATGTGTACTACCACTAACAGAAGTGTTTTGCGGTTCAACTTGGTAGCAAAGCTTACAAAGTCAAAATAGTGAGTTGACTGCTCTATGCTAAACCAAATATTAAAAACGGTTTATTATTGCAAAGTAAAGAGTTTTTAATTCAGTTTTAAGGTTATACTATTTCAGTACCTCTAGAGGCAATAAAGGCTCTAATAACTGCTGTGATGAGCATGGGTTATTCATTTTGCTGCTTGTGTGTGCAAGGTCTTATGTCTGGCAATTTTTTCAGTAAGTATTTGTCACTAAGAGGTTAGTTTATGGAGGCTAAAGAGTACGTACTGGTTCATTGGCTACCTAGTGTGTTATACATTTTAGTAATAAAGCTTCAAACTTTATTATTGTTTTACAGCGCAAAAGTGCTCCCTACCTATTTGGATGTTGACATATTGCAGCTTAAAGTAGATATCAACCTAGTCACTATACTCTTTAACAGGTTAATGCAATTTCCAAAGTCATTTTCAATCTTTTTAAATCTACAGCTTTCATTTGATGAATGCCTGGTAATCCTACTATGAAGGTCAATGTTCAGATATTTCCTATTACAAGGTGACAATACATTACCATGTCTCCCAGTTGTGCTCCTGTGTTGTCACCCCGTCAAATGCACTTCCGGGAGAGATTATCAGCAGCTGTGCCAACACTCATTGTGCAGGAAAGTTCTGCTGTTGTCACCATCATGAAACCTACCCTGATAAATGCTATTCATCTGCCACTGGAGCACAGGATTACAGCTAGAAAGTGGCTGGAAATAAGCAGCACTGCATGCAAAGATGCAAAAGGGGATGAACTAGTCATAAAAAAGCTATTTTCGAAATGAAAAAAGATAGCATTGCAAAATAACATCCAGTTAGAGTTTATATCTACTTTAAAGCCTCGTTGATGGAGGTGTACTACAATATACACTCATATGAGGGCCATGTTTTTCCACATGGGAATGCACAGGTGTTCCATGCATCCACTTGAATTCAGTCTGGTTCAAACACAGCCACTGCTTCCAATTTGACATTGGGTATAGGTGCACAGATTGAGATTAATGGGGCTACCTGCACGGGAAGACCTGTGCATCCCCATGAAGGTAAACATGGCCCTTGTATGGGCATATGCTGTAGTGAATAATTTGTTAGCTACAGTATATTAAGAAAATATTTTAAATACTGTAGATGTACATGTACTTCAGCTTTAAACTGAACCTGTACTGGCCTTGGCATTAGACCATTGGTGAAGTCAGTCTACTTTGTCTGTAACGCTGTCCTGAAAAGCTGTTATTGGGCATTTCTATCTGCATCTATAATATAAAAAACAATTACTTTACACTATATCATTCTGAAAATGGTGTGTTTATGTAGCCATTTAGTTCTTCACTGTATTTCTCTGCAGTTAAATACTGACAGCTAGCTTTAATGAGATATATTGGTTAGTAATCACTAGCAACATCAGGACATCTCTGTACTCTCAAGTTGCAGTTTAGCATTTAGTGAAAAGTCAGTTTTAAAAAGTGTACATTATTTCCTTGTTGATAATGTATAACATCACACAGAAAACAAAGTAACCATTGCTTAGAAAGAGAAACAGATAGACTTACATAATCATAGCTGCTGCAGCATTAAGAATGACACCAGGGACAAGGGCATTGGTAAGAAATGTGAACAGTCTTTAGCAGCAACATAATTATTATGTGGCGAGGAGTATCTGACTTTAGTGATAAAATCACCTGTTGAACACATGGGTTAACCTAATGGCGTATTTATTCCAGCAAAGTCAGAGATTATGACAGTAGAACACTGTATGCCTCCATTTGAATTGCTGGTTACATCACTCTATAGCCAAGTAACATACTTGTTAATGTTTGGGACCCTTATGGAAAATTTACAACGTAGATAAATTATGTTGGGGTAAATGAAAGAAGAAAGTCAATTAAGAATTCAATAACTGTGGTTAATGAATTCTGCGTGATGAAACCCTACTGGTATCATCTGTTTCTGCAATTGTGATGCAAATCTAAAAAAAAAATAATTTGTCACTAGAATAAAGTACATGTAACTGCTTACTAATTATCTTTTTTGCCACAGAGGAGAAATGGCTGATACTAAGCATAGGTTATCTGTAGGAAATCTTCTTGGTGGTAGGGGAGGAGAGGTTTTACATCAAACACATAGAAAACAATAGCACTGGTATGTAAGCAAGGAAAACTTAAAGCAGACCATGCACTTAAAATGTAAGATCAGTTTTTTTAAATATGCCCAACTCTCTCTTGCTAAAACACTGCGTAGCCCAGGTTCACACTGGGCTGTGGGAAGGAAGCCGTGTGAGTTCAGCTGAACTCATACGATTTCACTCCCGCCTGCCAGTTCCCGATTTCGGACGCGAAATCTCTTGCAGAGACATCTGTGCAAGTCTCTTCACAGATGTCAATGTAAATCATGGGCCGAAATCTCAAAGAGTAGTACAGAAACTACTTTTTGAAATCGATGCAGCGCTTGATGTGGCGTTGCACCGATTAAGACAGTGCCCGATTTTTCATGCAATTGACATGTCGCACCAGTGTGAACCAGGGCTTAAATTGTAAAAAAAATGGTGGAGCTTCTAGCTTATAACTCTGACCCGTGAGATAAATTCCTTTCACAGTGGTATGTGTGGTTTCGTTATTCCTCCTCTGATACCATGAAATACAAGCTTTAAATTCCATAATCCTCCTGCTTAGTTATCTCATTGATACTCACAACCTAGACTTTCTATTTTAGCCTGTAACTATATTATGTATCATCTACTAGATAGACAGATACCAGCCCAGACCTCTTTCTCTTTCTCTCTTTCTCTTTCCTATTTCCAACTTTTCTCGTTTTGCTTTCTAAATCTTTCCATTTCAAGGTAATCCAATTTCACTAGGATAATTCCCTGCACAGCTAACTGTACTGTAGTTCATTTTTGACAGTCTGTAATCTTTTGTTTGTCCATATTTTGGATTGTAGTCTGGCTGCATATAAGTTCTGTTGTAGTGCAATCTAGGTACTAGTCTTTTCACAATAGCAGGAGATTTTGACTGGCTCTCTATGGAGCCGGTTCACATAGCTGTGGCTAGGGTGCAAATTTGTACAGGAGCCCTGTGCGTCTTTTGGTCCATTTCAGGTCCGAATTTAGCCAAAAATTCTGTCTGAAATCAGACCTGAAACGGTGAACAGGGACGCACCAGACCCCTACTGTGAGCCGCATGCATTGATAGTGAGCCTTAGTGTTGAAGCCCTTGCTCTGAGTGAAGATAATGAAGGATACGGGAAGAGTGCTAACCACTCTGCTCAGCAGCCATATTTGACCGATGAAGGTCATTTAGAACTTTGTATTTTTACTGAACTCCAGTCAAAATGAAAAGAAGTGTGATCTGAATACATACTGTAGCTGCTAGGTTATATCTGTTTATATGGCAGGTGTGCTTATTTCATGATTGTCTAAAGCCAGATAATTTTGCAACAGTTTAATAGGCTGTTAGCATTTCAAAAGGTATACTCAACTTTAATGTAATTCGTGCTACTTTAACAACACATGTACCAGTGCGCTGTTGCCATTCTATATTGTTTTCCGTCTATTTTACCTTAAATGAGTTGTGTATTGCTGATTCATAGACTATGCGTGGCTCTTGTTGACTTAAGTGGAATTCAATTTATATTAAGAGGCAGTATGGGAGTTTATGTGGAATTAAAAGTACTACACTCCCTTTGGATTCTTATCAAGGTATCATTAATTAAATTGTTTTGCCTTGTGTGTATACACTGCCAGTAATGCCAATAGAATGTTTGAAAAGGCTGAAGAAGAACTTGACTGTTCTAAAACTCTAAAGCCTTTAGTGGATAAGACTTAAAGTGTATTTCCACTTTTGCAGCCAAAATTGGGATAAAACCTGTACTTTATATTAGTTACATTTTCTGATTCACATTAAAAAATGTCTGCTTATCTTTTTTTTTGCTGAAAATCCTTCCTTGTTTTCCCCTCCTATGTAATTATTTGTACGGGGCTGGGAGTTAAGCCTAGCACACGCCACTAGATTTTTTTTTGTTCAACTCAGTGGGTTAAATAAAATAAATGTACAGCTCAGGTCAGAGCTGCTGCACAAAGCCGAAGCCGGAGCCACTGTACAAAACAATGTTAGTACAGCAATCTCCCCTGCCGTGCTATTGTGTTCTTACAGCACCCTGCCAGAACACTCTGGTCAGTGCTCTCAGCCATTGGCGGAGAGCACTGATCACGAGCCGATCCTCACACCTTTTTCGGTCATGAGCATTAGACAGAAGCTGGCCAAATGGACTGGCTTGCATACACACACGGTCCGAATGTCAGCCACTTTCTACTGTGTGTACTAGGCTTCATGTTTACTATTCTAAACCCTGTCAATACTGAGCTAGCAGATCTATATTTTTAGTTGAAAAACTAAATGTCCACAGTGTCTGTCCTAACAAAACGATTAGAGATCTCAAGATTTGGGTGGCGCATTGTATGTTAATGTACTTTTGTAGCTCTCACCCCCAAAGGAGCTGCTGGTTATAGATTGGGATGGCGTGTTACCTCTGTGATGGGTAGATGATGGAATGTCCAAACAGCAGGTGTCTTTTTCTTGTGCTTTATTTTACCCAACACGATAAATGACAAACTTGAGGTAGACAGTAGAGATGCATGAGGAGAAGAAATAGTAGACTCAGGCCCAACAACGCGGAAGCAATCCTGCTTCCAAGGACACTTCTATTTTCGTTGCCACTCCAGCCAGAGTGGGTATAGTGTACCTGGACAGGCCTCTCACACCGGCCTGGCAGCCAGAGTATCACTCGGAACTTTGAGGGAAAGGATCTCTGCCACAGACCCTCCCTAGAACTTAGATCATGGAGACGATCCTCCTTAGTAGAATTTGAGCTTGAATTTTCCTTGGGTAGTTTTCTCCTCAGGTTACGACTGACAGGTTGCTGACATCCAACCTCTCAGTGTCCAGTTACCTCGATCCCCGATGGATTGTCTAGGCCCTGTTGGATTGCCTGCCTCTCTTGGCTCTCCTCAGGCTGACTCCCCACTGAACAGCTATCTCGCTTGGGATCCACTCCTCAGAACTTGGGGACCCAGTCGAACACTAGGGCCCCGCCACAGCTTTAGATGTTCCGGGCCAATATGGTCCCGGAACCAGGAACATCACATGGCACGCGCACCCCGGCCTGGTAGGCCATCTCGCCGGGGAGCCGTGATGTGTGGTCACCCTGAAGGTGGGCGCCACACCAGGAACAAGACCCCCGCCTAATGGCATCTGCTCCAGAAGTATCCTCCCCTAGCATGCCCCGCGAGGGAAAAACCCTCCCGATTTGGTTGCTGGCAAAAGGCACCCTAGCCTGGACTCCCCTGGCGCCACCTGTCACTCCGGGGTGGTACAACACCCCAGAAACAACAGAATGGACCCACAGCACAGCCCAGCCGAAGCAGAGGCCCAATTTAGCCAAATGAAATGGATGAGAGCTAAATAACTCTCTCATCCCCCTTTAAATTTAAAATAGCACCTGTACAGAAAGTACATAGGAGCTACACTTTTAACCCAACCTATCTCTAAATCTGTGCCCTAATTGCACATTGCAAACTATTATGAGCAATATTAGCTGCTTATAGAGCTCTATGCATACATCTGCTCCAAAGTAGTATGCTGTGTGAATGGGAGCATGTAACAAATGTATAGTGTGGGTTTATCAAATTTTACGGAAATTATGGAAATACACCTTAACCTCCTCGGCTCCGGAAGGTTTACCCTCCTTCAGGACCAGGCCATTGTTTGCGATACGGCACTGCGTTACTTTAACTGACAATTGGGCTATAAACAAAAATAGAGCGACAATTTTGAAAAAAAAGCAATATTTTTTACTTTTTGCTGTAATAAATATCCCCCAAAAACATATATAAAAACATTTTTTTTCCTCAGTTTAGGCCGATACGTATTCTTCTACCTATTTTTAGTAAAAAAAATCGCAATAAGCGTTTATCGATTGGTTTGCGCAAAATTTATAGTGTTTACAAAATAGGGGATAGTTTTATTGCATTTTTATTTTTTATTTTTTTTTTACTACTAATGGCGGCGATCAGCAATTTTTTTCGTGACTGCGACATTATGGCGGACACTTCGGACAATTTTGACACATTTTTGGGACCATTGTCATTTTCACAGCAAAAAATGCATTTAAATTGCATTCTTTATTGTGAAAATGACAGTTGCAGTTTGGGAGTTAACCACAGGTGGCGCTGTAGGAGTTAGGGTGCACCTAGTATGTGTTTACAACTGTTTGGGGGTGTGGCTGTAGGAATGACGTCATCGATCGTGTCTTCCCTATAAAGGGAATGACGCGATCGATGCGCCGCCATAGTGAAGGACGGGGAAGCCGTGTTTACACACGGCTCTCCTCGTTCTTCAGCTCCGGGGAGCGATCGCGACGGAGCGGCTATAAACAAATAGCCGCGCCGTGGTCCCGGATCGCTCCCCGAGCGGACCCGACCTCCGCATGTAGCGGGGGGGGTCCCGATCGGACCCCCCACCCGCTAATAGGCGAGGACGTACCTATACGCCCATGTGCCTGTACGTGCCATATTGTGGACGTATATGTACATGGGGTGGTCCTTAAGTGGTTTTAAAGCAACCTCTCACCTGTTCCCCATGTTTATAAAAATGTTTAGAATATATTGATAAAACTCACTTTTTATCTTTTAAATATGTTTTCAGTTTTTAAGATTTCGTTGACTGCTTTTATCATTGCCCTGGTATATTGCATTTCCTTTCTATGTCTTTACTAAAGTTTTTGCCATAGCGCTTGTATTCTTTCAATCAATGTCCTGGTATATTGCAGCTCTTCAATGTTATGTCTACAATAAAGCCTCTGCTTTGACTTGTGTTATATAAGCTCAGGGTCATTCCATGTTTTTAGGCCATTCACAAGCAAAGTCAAGCAACATGTTAGAAATGATAAAATATCTAACTTTTGTAAATTTGCTCCGTTACCACAGATTTTAAAATTGAATTCTCAGTTGTGAAAGGTCCCTCTAACTGATATTTTCTCAGGTTTGGCAAGTAAAAAAAAAAAATCTGAAAAAATTAATAAAGCCGCCTCCTCCAAGGACTAGTAATTTCACCTTTATAGAAAATCCCTCCGATATACCTGCGATCACCCAACGTGAGTTATCAGCTCTCCGCTTTACCAGTCTGGGGATTTGAAATCCATGCAGCTTAATCTTTGTAATTGGTTGCGTCGTTACATGGAAGAAGCCAACCAATCAGTACCTGCCTTGCCCGTCCTGTCAGCGCTGGAGAAAAGGAGAGAAAGCCTCAGGGATTTAAAATCCCTGGACCGGTAAAGCGGCGACAGCAGGTACAGCAGGACCAGGTGGATGGGGAGGGGTCCAGGGTAAGTTCACCTTACATATTTTCTGTAAAGATGAACTTACTCTTTAACATTATCATTGAAAGTTAAAGTAAAAGAAAACCCCACATTTTGGGTTGTCTCCAGAACAACAATAGAGGTGGAATCTTCCAATGGGGGCACTAGCACAATTCTAGTGACCCTGGTGATAACCAGGGATTCCCTTAGGCCCCGTACACACGTCCGAGGAACTCGACGTGCCAAACACATCGAGTTCCTCGTCGAGTTCAGTGTGGAAGCCACCGAGATCTCGGCGGGCCGACTTTCCTCATTGAACAACAAGGAAATAGAGAACATGTTCTCTTTTTGGCCCGACGAGTTCCTCGTCGGCTTCCTCGCTGAAAAGTGTACACATGACCGAGTTTCTCGGCAGAATCCAGCTCCGACCGAGTTTCTGGCTGAATTCTGCCGAGAAACTCGGTCGTGTGTACGGAGCCTGACTTTGAAGCAATTTTTTCTCACTTCCTGTCTATGCTATTGTACAGGTAGTGAAGGGAAAACTGACAGGGGTTATAACCCTCCCTTAGTCTATCCAAATGAAAAAAAAAAGTGTTGCCTTTAGTTCTACATTAATGTATTGCAGCTTATAGGGTGATAATAGTGCTGTCATCCAAGGCCAGAAAGTGTGTTAGGACTACAAAACACCCTCTCCTCACCTTCATATATTAAGCACAAGTTGTTCTGTAGTCCACAGGGGTAAAATGTGCCAAGCTAAAAACACATGATCACATATTAGTGTAGACTACATAAGAAAGAAACAACTAATTGGATTTGTGACAGGATCAACAGTTTTTTTGCACAGAGATAACAAACATTCTCAATGGTATATTTAACAGACCAAAAAGAAGCAAATAAGAGAAGTTAATTGTTAAGGTTTCATTACATGAACACTAAATGTACACTTTACTCTAAAGATAAAAAGAGAAAATTCAGAGGTAACAACTATACCATGTACTATAATAGTTCAAATCTTATCATGCATTTTGTGTGCGGCTTCAGACTGGGTTCATATCTATCCAGTTCTCAGAGGTATAACACAGTCAGTTACCTTAGAGAAACCGCAGTGAATATAGGACTGTCATACATATCAATCAGGTCTGTCTATATCTCTGTGCTGCAGTGCAGTGCATTATTGAAAAACACAGTCTGCATGACTTTTACAGTATCAGTGTGTGTGTGTGTTTTGAGGATGAAAGGAATTAATGGAAATGTGCTAAAATATTTGCTTTTATTATTGTTTAACACAGTATAATATAAGTCTTGCAGAAATTGTTTTTTCAGTTATTTATATTTAAAGGATAAGTTCACCTTTCCAAAAAAAAATAATGTTTTATGTTTTTGTTAGGCACCTGTGAAGCATTGCACCCATGATCAGCAGATTGTGGGTGTAATGCCATGGTCCTGCAGACTGTCTGTGTAGTAGTTTGCCTGTGCCTCCAAAACAGGCAGGCAGTTACTGAATGACAGGAAGCTCAATTAACTTCCTGGAGCACTCAACAGCACCCTGGTAGTCCATTGATAACTAAGCAATCAGCTTCAAAGCATCACTGCACTTGTAGTTCATTGATTCACAGGGATCTATGAATCAATGACGTAATTTACGTCATTGTGTGGACAGAGCCTTGAACTGTGACAGCGAGTGCAGGGAGAAGATCCCCTGCTCCCTGTCACAAGGAGAAGGGGAGGGTAAATGTTGACCATGTTATATCCATAAATATGGGTGTAACATGTAACATGTTTAAAAAGGTGATGTTTTCCTTTAGCCAGTACAAGTTTCACACCTGTATACACCCTATGGGCCAGCATACATTTTACATTTACACTATGGACCTGTTTATTCATCAATAACTTTGTCATTACTTGAAATAACAAAGATATATCAATATATTTTAGGACAAACAAGGCTTTCTTTTGGGGTCATTGTTTTACAAAATGATTTTATTTTGTATGCAATCCCTAGACAAAAAAAATAACAAAACGAAAAAAGCGCACTTCAGTGTTAGCTTACAAAAATAAATATTTATAATAATTTATTCTAAATGGCACTAACATTATGATTCTAGTGCAAAGCATTATAAAGTTATTTACAAATAAAATAAAAGTTTTTTTTTTTTATTAATTTGTATTTTTTTTTTTATGTGACACAAAAATAAAATAAAAAAAAAATGGTGAATGGTTGTTGCTATCAAACAAAAAAATAAATCTGGAAAATAATAGTTAAAGTGGATGTAAACCCGATTCATGAAATTTGAGCTGGGCACATATATCTGCAGTATTTTTTTATCTCTCTTCAATGAACTAAGTCCCATAGCGCTCTCTTGAACAGTTCCTCTCTTATCAGCCTGACAAATTCTCAGACTTTTTAGACAAAAGCAGCCTGAATCTTTTGTCCGGGGAGGTTGCTAAAATAGATTAGCAGAGAGCAGGTCCTATTACTAAACACCTCTGAGAGTCTCTGCCTATGATGAGAGGGGGGGGTGTGCCTTTCCTCCAATCAGCAATGTTAGCTATCTTGGCTGTATGCCCAGACATCAGACTCTGTGTTAACCAGGAAGAGAAAATCTCCTAACAGGATCTGAACTTTCTAAACAGTATATAAATGTGAAGACAGCAGATATAAATTAAAAATCTATGTAGGAAGATTGGTTTCATCCCTGTGTATCATCTGAGGCTGTTCACTTCACTGGGTGTATAGAAGGTTTGCATCCACTTTAAGAAAATGATGAAAATGATGAGCTAATTATGGTTGATTAGGGTAAATTAAGGGTTAATGTAGGGTTAAATAAGGAAAAATTAAAAAAAGGTTGCTTTAAGACTTTATTCACACGTGAATGTTTTGTAGTTTAATGCTACAAAACACTCAACATTAAAAATCACATTGTGATTATTAGAAATTACCCCCCAGTGGGGGCAGAAAATGTCCCGGACTCAGCTTTAGTGAGAATCAATATGGCTTTAGGGTTGGTGGTCAACAGGAGGAGTAGTGCCCGTTATTAGTAGGAGGAATAGTATCCCATCATTGGTATCGGTGGAAGATATAGTGCTCCATTGTTGGTGTCAGGGGGAGGAATAGTGCCTCATATCAGTGGAAGGAATAGTGCTTCAAGGGCCAGATAAAGGCTAGCAAAGGGCCACAGTTTGGAGACACTTGGCATAGAGCAACATGAAGTAGTGATCAATTGTACATGTGATGTCTGTGTAGCTTAGGCCATAATTAGCTATTTGTTTTTTTAAGCCGAGTATACACAGGCCGCATGTCGGGAAACATTGGGCAGTTAAAAAAAAAATGGTTGACATTTGGCCCATGTGTATGTCGGTCTTTCGGTCGTGCATGCTGGAAAACCAGCAGCCGCCCGAATCCCAATCAGAATTCTCAGCCAATGGCGGAAAGCGCTAATCGGAGTGTTCTGGACACAACAACTCAGCAGGGGAGATTACTGTACTAATGTCGGATGGCTAGTACAGCATCTCCAACCAAAGCTGACAGTTTTTTTTTCGTACAACGCTGGGTTGTACGAAAAATAACTTGTAGTGTGTACCCAGCTTTAGTTTACAGATCAGCACTAACAATCAATCACTAGTGAGTTAATCATGAAAATGCAGCCACTAAAATATAGTACTTACTTAAACTGCAATAAAAATGTAAAAGTGTGAACATGACCTTAGGCATTCCTTTTTATACTGGAAGGATTGTATGGGCCTCTTCTGTTTATGCTCAGTTCACAAGCTTATTACATCTATGATAAGGTCAGATAATTTCCCAGTAACTTTCACTCCGATATAATGCAGAAGGTGCCAGCCACGTATTTACAGGCATCTCAGGCATGTCACCTTGCCCGAAAATCAGCATGTCACCAGTTTGTGGCGATAAGATATTCAGGCTGTGATTTCTGCCATGTCAGAAATATGGTGAGATTGTCTAACTTCTTTCTATAAGCATTAAACTTTCTCTCATGTTTTACAGCGTGCTGCCGCTTGTTGTGTTTGTAGACTAATTTGTGTATATTTGGATGCTAAAGAATATGTGGGTAAATAAAGTGGAGAAATTTACATCTCATCACATTCATTTTAAATGCCCTTCTTTGTTCATGCAAAATGTGGCTTCTGTAGGGCATCTACCAATTGCTTTTCAGTGAAATCTCCATCAAAGCATTTGCTCATTAAGATTTAAACATATTACCTAATGACATAGATCTAAGTAGAAACTGTGTAGCCTTAAGGGATTTTCACCTTCAAGCTTCTTCAATTTATTTGTTTGTTCATGCATTTGTGCTGTTTTCCAGTTGCTCGTTCATTGCATAAAAAATATATTTACCAGACACTTTTCTGCAACCTTCAAGACAGCTGGCAGCAAAAAATAAATAAAAAATCTGTCTAGCCAAAACTGGTCTTTCAGTTCTGGGTGGATATTGGTAGATGAATGACCAACTAGGCCCTTATATCCAGATGCATCTCCCTGCTATAATTTTAAGCTCTGCCTCCTCTGCTTTAAAGTCTCACTTCTCCAGCTGCGGAAGAAACTTTATATATATATATATATATATATATATATATATATATATATATATATATATATATATATATATCTTTTCTAGTCAGTGTGTAAAATGGAGTCCCTCACAAACATAAGAGTGCTCACATACTATACCAGAGCCTCGATACCACACAAATTGTGAACCAAATTTAGTAAATAATATAAATGATTGCTGCAGTTGTTGTCATGAGTTCCCACACCAAAAAAATGCATACAAAATCAATACAACTTAACACAATCAAAACTAAACCATATAAATAGCAGATAAATGCATGAATAATAGATCAGTGTGAGTATAAAAATATTATCTAAATATCTTCCATCCTAAAATATAAAGTGCCATGTCCAAAATGCAGTGTAATATCAACGTATATGCAAATGACAATGAATTGTGAAAATACTATATATATATATATATATATATATATATATATATATATATATATATATATATATATATATATATATATATATATATATATATTTATATATATATATATATAAATACGGTGTGTGTATATATATATATATATATATATATATATATATATATATATATATATTTATATAGTGAAAAAAGCATATTTACTGCATATATTTATAGTTCACCTCCTTTTTCTTCCACCTCAGCTTGAGTCCATAAAAAAATAAAACGTGCACCAGTGAATATTCTAAACATATCTCCACCACAATTCCACCTTCCAAACAGGCTAATTAAAAATTAGGTCAATATGTGCCTTGCCCTTTAAAAGGAAGGGCTTTGTCTCCATGAAAACTTTCATCTGTGTCTTTCCCCACATTTGAACACCTTTCCTCCAAAAGTAGCTCAAAGGAACAAAAAGAACCTTGTTATATCAGCTTACCAGATGTCAAAGGGTTAAAATCTAATTTACAGAATGAGTGCACTTCATCCAGTGCACATAGAAACGATTGCCTCTTTAAACAGTTCCCCTTAGGCCCCGTACACACGGTTGGTTTGGTCCGATGAGAATGAACCGAAGTTCATTTTCCTCGGACCAAACCGACCGTGTGTATAGGCTATCAGTCTGTTTTCCTTCGGTCCAAAATTTTAAAACATGCTTCAAAACCGAACCGATGGACGGCTGCCCGATCGGACCAAACCGATGGTTAGTACAGAAAAGCATCGGTTCAAAACCCGCGCATGCTCAGAATTAAGTCGACGCATGCTTGGAAGCATTGAACTTCGTTTTTTTCAGCACATCATGTGTTTTACGTCACTGCGTTCTGACCCGATCGTATTTTGAACTGATGGTGTGTACACACATCAGACCATCAGGCCACTTCAGCGGTGAACCGATGAAAACGGTCCGTCGGACCATTCTCATCGGTTTTGTCCGACCGTGTGTAACAAACAAGTGTACATACTCGCCAGCACACCATGGATCGACAACGTCCGTCCAAAAGTTTTTAATGAAGGAGATCACATCACAATGGAAAGTGCAAAGTTTCAGAGCTGCGTAGGACCCCTTCGTCAGGCATGTGGTGACATGCCTGACGAAGGGGTCCTGCATGGCTTCGAAATGTTTCACTTTCCTTTGTGATGTGATCTCTTTCATTAAAAACTTTTGTACGGAAGTTGTCAATCCATGGTGTGCTGGCGAGTATGCACGCTAGTGTGTGAAATGGAGTCACAAACATGAAATGGAGTCACAGTTGACTGATATAAAAAAAGTAGCACGTTTCTGTCAGCATTCAGATTTCGGGTACAATGTAACTGAAAATTTACATCGGAAACAGCCATATCTACAGTGCCCAGGCACAAAACATTGTACCTTATTCAGTTTCTATCCGGCTTTTTGCTAAAATGTCAGACATTGGTTAGATACTGGAAGCATGAAATTAAAAGAGAGTGAATTCCTGCAACGCCTCAGTATGCTCTACAATGCGTTTATCTTGTCTCTAATATGACCGACTTGTTTTAACAGACTGCTAAAGAAAGTCTGCAGTAAAAATATATCTGCTTTCTTTCAGTTTTACAGAAAAGTGTCAATCCGGAAAGATTACTTTTTGTAAAAGGTAGCAAGTGGATTTAGGAAAAAAAGCTAATTCTCCACAGTGGGACACTCAATGCACATAAAAATAGAACATAAAGAACATTATTTATGAGTTAAAAACCATCGGTATTTCCCAAGAGCCACCAATCAGATTCAGGCTGGCACTGAAAAAAGGCAGGTAGGGACTGAAGATATGAATCTGATTGCTGTTTCAAACGTTTCAGTTTGGTTGCTATATTGTAGACAGTTGTTATGTAGGACATGTTTGTACGTTTAGCTCAAGATCTTTTAACCACTTTAATACTGGACCCTTCCTACCAAGGCCAATTTTCAGCTTTCAGCGCTGTCGCACTTTGAATGACAAGTGCGTGGTCATGCAAAACTGTACATTTTTATCATTTTGTTCACACAATTTGAACTTTTTTTTGGTGGTATGTACTCATACTCAATCACCACTGGGGTTTTTTTTTTTTTGCTAAATAAATAAAAAAAAGGCTGACATTTAAAAAAATAAAAAATAAAAATTCTTTGTTTCTGCTATAAAATCTTTCTTCATAAGTTTAGGCCAAAATGTATTCTTCTACATTTCTTCGGTGGAAATAACCAAAATCAGTGTATATTATTTAGCCTGTAGGAAAGTTATAGAGTCCACAAACTATGATATATACTGTATCTGAAAATTGATGAAGCTGATGTACTGACGGCCTATCTAATTTCTTGAGGCCAAAAAAATGTCAGGACAGTACAAATATCTCCCAAATTACCCCTTTTTGTAATGTAGACAGTCCAAGGTATTTAGTAAGAGGCACAGCGAATTTTTTTTAAGTTGAATTTTTTTTTTTTTACTAACTGTCACCAGTACAGTACAGAGTCATCATATAACTGGTCTGCTGATGATCAGGGACACTGACTGGTGATCCTATGAAAAAAAAGGAATAATTCCTTTTTCAATTTTTTTTATTACTTTTTTGGGGTTTTTTTTTTTATTTTGCTATATGCAAGCATTTTACTAAATTAAATTGATTCATTCAGTCTGTTTTGTTGTGATTAGTTGTGATTGGCCACAGCTGATCACATGACACAGATGGACTGTGATTGACCCAGTCTGTGCCATGTGATCACCATGACCAATCACAGCTAGCAACAAAATTGTATTCAATGGATGGCTTGAAAGGAAGCCATCCATTGTTTAGAACTATCATGCGACTTGCTGTGATTGGTTACAGCGGTAACATGGTACCGGCAGTGGGCCAGAACAGTGATCAGTCATTGGCTGTGTCTGGTGGACGCTGCCGGCCAGCCACGCATGGGGCATGATCTGGGAGAGTATCATATGGCATCCACCCGGATCTTGGAGATTTTTGTGCAGGCGTCATCCACTTGAGCAGAAACACTGGGGTAATAGATTTTTTTTATTACATGTATTACATTTTTGCAGGTATTCTTTATTAGAAGAGAAGAATGACCAAAACTTTTTTTTTTTTTTTTACAAATTCTTTATTTTTCATTTTTCAACATGTCACATTGCCTCAAACCCAGGTTCGTATCACATCAGACAGTATAGACAGCTTCAATCTCTACATTCTTATGTTTGTCCTTTTCCTTATTTAGGTTTCCTCTATTTTTATCTGCCGCTCTCCCTCTGCACCTCGTCTACCCGAATGCTTTTTTTTTTTTTTTTATCATATCTTTCATCTTTGACGTGATCTTCCCCAGTTTAAGGCACTAGTACCCCATCTTCTCCCCCCCCCCCCCCCCCTACCTCCGAGTCTATTACCCGGCCAAAAAAAAAAAAAAAGGCCTGGAGCTCTCACTCCTCCTCCTAGTGGACTCCCTTCCTCCCCTCTATCCCTCCCCCCCCTCCCCCCGCGCTCTATATCTGACATAAGGTGCCCATATTTCTTCCACCCTCTCCTCCCCCTCCCTCAAAGATGCCGTGAGGTTCTCCATGCTTTGCATTTCAGTAATTTTAGCTATCCATTGTGATTTGCTTGGAGAACATGTGCTCTTCCAAAGAACTGGGATACACGATCTGGCTGTGACCACTAAGTGTCTCACTAGGGATCTTTTAAATTTTTCTATTGACATGGGTAAGTCTAATAACAGATAAGTCGCCGGTTCATCCCCTAATGATATCTCAGTTATTTCTTCTATCACTTCAGATACCATTTTCCAAAAGTCTTTGACTCCTTCACAGTTCCAAAAAATATGTAGCAGAGTTCCCTCTTCTTTCTGACATCGCCAACAAATATTTGACACTTGAGGAAAGATCTGATTTAAGACCTCCGGTGTCCTGTACCACCTGCTCAGGATCTTGTATCCTCCTTCTTGGAATTTAGATGCTATTGATGCTTTATGATTAAATTGAAAGATTTTTTTCTTCTGAGTTTCCGTGAATGTTACCTCTAGGTCTCTTTCCCATCTCTGAATAAAGCCTATTTCTCGTGGCGCTTTTATTTCATTTACCAAAGAATAGAACAGGGAGAGTGAATGTCTAATGTTCTCTCTTAAGACACATTTTCTCGAATTCCGTCAGTATTTCTCTCACCCTGATTTGTCCTCGGATAGTTCGGAGAAATCCCCCTAACTGTCTTCTCCTATATGGGTCTAAATGTTCGGCCAGTTCCCTTTCTATTTCTTCATTAGACATTACCCGATTCTCTGTCTGAAAGTGTATCAGTCTAGTTTGACCTCTATTTTTTAAATTCCCAAAGCCTGAGTCACTCAGGCCAGGGGTAAACACTGGGTTCCCCAGAATTGGTGTCATCGGGTTCACTTCCGTTTCGTCCTCTAGGTTTTTAAATATTTTTTTAACAATGCTAATTGTCGTCCCTATCGTTGGGTGTCTCTTGACTGTCTGTGGAATGACCGATTTAGAGAGCCATATTAGCCCCTCTAGTGGGATCTCCGTCATTGCTTGTTCTAAGAGGATCCAAGGTTTGATCTTTGGCGCAACGCACCAGTCAAGTACTCTCGACAGGTGAACTGCCTCATAATAGGCTAGTGGATCTGGAAATCCTACTCCCCCCTTTTCCTTTGGTAGTGTTAAGATATCTCTTCTCACTCTGGCCGGTTTCCCTGCCCATATGAATCCCGCAAACTTCGCTCTAATTCCTTTAAGGAATCCCTGAGGTATTCTTGTTGGGAGTGTCTGTAGTAAGTACAATAACCTCGGCATTGCATTCATCTTTAAAATGTTAATCCTCCCGAACCAGGTGAACACCTCCTTGTCCCATTTCTGTAAGTCTTTTTTCAATTGTCTTACCAACGGGGCTAAGTTTAACTCTAATATTCTGCTTAGTTTCTTCGGAATTTTAGTCCCCAAATAGCCTATATGTGAGTTCGTCCATCTAAATGAGAAGGCAGTTAGCTAATTGTTGTTGTTGTATATTGTTCATCTCTACCCCCATTGCCTCCGATTTGTCATAGTTTACTCTAAAGTTTGAAATTTTTCCATACTTATCTATCTCCGATAGCAGTGGGGGTAGAGATAGCACCGGTTCTGTCACAAAAAACATTAAATCATCGGCAAATGCCGCGAGCTTCTGTTCCCCCCTTTACTTTTATACCTCTGATATCTATACTTAGCCTTATTGTCCTTAAAAAAGGTTCTAGTGTTAAAACAAAGATCAATGGCGATAAAGGACACCCTTGCCGTGTCCCATTGCATATATCGAAGGGTTCTGACATAATGCCATTTATCTTTATTTTCGCTTTTGGTCTAGAGTATAAACTCATAATCCATCTTTGCATCCCCTCCCGCAGTCCTATATGTTGAATAGTTGATTTTAAAAACTTCCAGTCTACCCTATCGAATGCTTTTTCAGCGTCGGTAGATACTAATACTAAGGGCTTTTTATGTGACTGCGAGAGGTGGATAGCATTTATCACTCGTTGCGTATTTTCCCTGCCTTCTCTTCCTGGCGTAAAGCCTACCTGGTCCTGATGTATCAGGCTGGGCGTGTGTGGTAATATTCTGTTTGCTAAAATTTTTGCGAAGATCTTCAGATCAACATTCAGTAAAGATATTGGGCGATAATTTGCACATTGCGCTGGGTCTTTCCCCTCTTTCTGTATAACCGCTATGTGTGCCATAAGAGTTTCTTCTGGCATCTCCTGTCCTTCTCGTATCGAGTTGAAAGCATCTAAAAATCTCGGCAACAACTTTTCTGCATAGGTCTTATAATAAAGAAGGGTAAATCCACCAAAACTTTTTTGACCATACTTCTCATGTGAGTCACAAGAGTGCACTTTTTTCTGCACTCCTGCGACCCAGATTCAGCCCTGGCTTTAGCCCACTGTCGACTAAAGTCACAGAGCAAGTCCAGGCTCCGCAGGGAATCCGACAATAAAGTCAGGGTCCACCCACATGCCTGAGTGGCAGCTGGTTTAGCCTCTATCGCCGAGAGCCTAAGCCAACTGCTCCCACTCCCTCCACAGCCCAGCGCTCCAGTGACCACTGGAGGAGCAGAGCATAGAGGGGTTGTCTATTGTAGAATAACAATAAGGTTTCCTCCCTGCTAGACTGGGCTGTGCTGTGTGTCATAGCTGTGTAAATCACAGGACTGTACAGAGATACAAACACGTGGGCAGGTAAAAGTGTTCAAATATATGTATTTCAACTGCAAATGTAGCTGTTTGCGAGAAGTTCAGCATTAGACATTTTGCAGAGCACAACCAATCAGCTAAAAAATCAATATGCATAACACTTTTCTGTGCTTTTGCTAATTTTCCACTTGATAATTATTTGTCAGTCAGTGTGGATAATTTGCTAAATGAGTAGAGAATGTGGCTGTGAGTTTAGTTTAATGAAAAAAATAAGCTGTGTTCACATCAATCATCCAATCACGAGCAAGGCAACATCCTTTTTTATATTCTCCCTTTTTTTATATTTACTTCCACATGTATGGACATTCAAAGTCAATAGCTTCACTTTATTCATCAAGCTAAGTAAACATTTACTTTGCCAAATGTTAGTAAATGATAACCCGATATGTTTCTCTGTCATGTGAGGGAATGGTGCAGTGCATCTTTAGATACTGCCATTCTGGGTAATATTAAAACTGCCGTATTGAGATTTTATGCACACTAAATAGGTCACTCAATGCACGTGCTTTAACTGTAGCTGCCAGCAAAGAAATACTGGGGCTGATTTACAAAAGGTAAACTGACGCTGTCTGTGAGGGTGAGTACCCAATAGTGTTTGATCTGTCTTTTTCTCTCATGAGTTTTTTGTGCAGCCTTGGGCATTAGAATTTGCTTGTGAAACATGATTAGACTCTGTATTATGGGTGATCAGTTACATAAAAAACAAGTAAAACATTTTTTTTTCTAAAGAACTATTATCAAGTGATCAAACAGAAATATGTTGGAATTATCTGTAGGTTGCCCTACTGCAGTTTGCATTATTACATTATGTTCCCCAATTGCATAGGTACTGTATATTATACAGTAAGTGGCATAATAGGGCGACAGATAATTCATGTAAAAATAATACATGCTAAGTAAAAAAATATAAATAACCAGTATTTATTTACATTTAAATTACAGTCTTAGTTAAGACCATTTATCATTTTAACATAACCACTGGAACAAAACACCAACAATAATGTGCTTTTTTCAGTCCCTGCTCAATGCTTGAACTTCCAAAATAAATATGCATGTGCACTGTGTTCATCATATTTAGCAAATCAATATAAGGCATCCGCACTGCTACACCAAAGACTGACAATCTGGTGAGCAAGCTTGCAACCTTAGTAAATCAGGCTCATAGATTGAGCAGCACATCTGTATATCTGAGACAATGCTGTCAGCACAGGCAGTTGGCCTGAGAGAATATCTCTCAATCAGCTCTGTAAAAATAGCAATCCATCACAGAGTAACAGTCTTGCTTTTTCTTTTCTTCTTCTACTCTTCAAAATCAATGCGCTAGGATATACAAGCTGAAAAACAAAGTCAGCTTTTCTGAGTATCTTCGGACTTGTTTGAAGTCAGATGAGCAGAGAGAGGTAATGGAAAATAGCTAAAGTATTATTATTGTACCCTTGGGCAGATTTATGTGCACTTGTCTTCTCTCTAGGCTTTCCATATAGTAGGTAACAAGAAACTGTAAATTAAACTTTGCATAATTCCCATTTCCTCTTGGTGTAAGCATTCAGTATAAACTGATCGAAGACAAGACGAGCCTGCAAAAAAAAACCACAATGGAATCATGTTTTACTGCCTTCGTTTTTCCTGCTTGGTTGACTAAGAACACAATGTTTTCTTTTTTTCTTCTGCAATGCCAATTAACTGCATCTTGTATAGAATAAAAAAACAATCAACACTAGAAAACTTTTTATCAATTTCAGGATGAATTGAGAGATTAGCATCTCCTTCCTAAATTATTCAAATAGGATCTGTACTTTGCCCATACCCATTGCCCATGTTCATAAACTGTACCTTTCTTCCACATGCTCCTCGACTGGGTGGGTTCACTGTGTAAGTTTTGGCTTCCCTGCATTTTTATCTACTTGGACTTGAACATTAAATTGTGGGTGAAAAGGGAGAGCGTTCCCCCAAAAGTTTCAAATGTTTCTTGAGACTCCAGTGGTGGCATGCATGCTACATTAGTTTTCTTCCTGTTGCAGTCTCTACACATCTCTACATCTCTTCACTCAGACACTTTTGTTCTTTCCTGCCTTTCCTCCTTCTACCTGCCTGTGCCAACCAAGTTCAAGAATACAGCATGTTACAGGCCATAAACTCTTCAATGTCATACTCTATATATATATAAACCTGATTTGGGCAAACTGAATTAATGATCTTTCACCCAGAGAGCAACAGCGTGCCACTGAACTTTTTAGTTCTGTGAGCAGATATTTAAATCTTAACCAAAATTCTTACCAAGTGTGCCCATAATAGGTACACTCCTGGACACACTTTTCTTAGCTTTTACAATCATAGACCCACTGTGTCTGACTTGACTACCCCTATTATTTGTATGCCCTGTCCACAGAATAAACACAGTAAAGAGGAAGGGAAGTTACTAAAAATCAGTAACAGAGATTTTAGGCAAACTTCATAGGATTGTTATAAGATGTTAATC
Source organism: Rana temporaria (assembly GCF_905171775.1). Taxonomy (NCBI): domain Eukaryota; kingdom Metazoa; phylum Chordata; class Amphibia; order Anura; family Ranidae; genus Rana; species Rana temporaria. Next base: position 223,137,838 of record NC_053490.1, on the reverse strand, counting down.
ACTTCCATAATAGAATATGTGTAATTGGCTGTTACACAATTGTTTAAAATGTAAACAATCAGCTTCCCCAAAGAGAATACCAACATTTTGAGAGTTTGCAGAGTTTCCTTCTCAAGGTGAAGAACACCAAAACGTTATATTCTTCGTTATATATACCCTGAGGTTGTTTTTGATATTTAAGCCATATGATATTTCATATTACTATAAAAAAGATCAAAGTTATCGAAAGAAACTTAAGGCATCTGCTGAACACATATCTTTAATTAAACAGCTCATCGCTTAGATTTTTAGTCCTAGGTTTCTTTTCCCCCATCCATTTAATTAATGGGCCTTTCAGTGAGCAGGAAGGATGATCAGATAAATCACTGTCAGATTATACCTGGAATAAAAGTTCACTGCAGTATTAATGCCCCCTCTACTTTGTGTAGTTTTCGCTTCAATCCCAGATCAAACATAGCTACTCTCTGCAAAGCTAACACGATGGAAGAAGCTCAGTAAGCAACACTGATATTGTAATCTCTAAGCGCATAATGCTGATTTTATCTAATGGAGAAACTATTAAAAGGGTTCAGCAATACCAACCACTGAAAAGAAACAGTGATCTGGCTTCTTCCCTTTGGTCCCTTCTCAAAAACTCTTTGAGTTCCTCTTTTACAACAGACATTCAAAATGCATTGAGTATTTCTAATGTCTGTGTTATGAGCACCCCAAAGCATTGTTTTTTTATAGCTGTGAAAGCCTAGGACATAGATTTATGTCAACAAAACGCATGAAAGTTTGAATTACTTTTAATATTTTTATCTATGCAGTAATAATACAGGTGAACTGCATACTAAAGAATTGTGAATTTTTTATATTTTTTATTTTTTTCTGTTGATTCCTAGTGCTTTAGTTCAACAATATCACTTGCCTAACCCAGTTAAATACACAGAGATCTAACATGTAGAAAACAAAGATAAGACCCCAGCATGATTAATTTAGTACCCAGTAAGCAGTCATTACATGTTGGCCAATCTGCTATTATTATTTATGGGGGGGGGGTAGCTGTTTTAAAGTTTACACATTTGTAAACTGATGTTTTATTTAAGTATGTTTCATTACAATAAAATATCTTTTTTTTATAAATAAACATTTAATAAAAGGTGCACCCATGACAATAGTTGCAGGGGATTCTTGATTTTCTTATGGGAGAAAACTGGTTTCCTCTAATTGAATTGCCCCCAACCCACTCTGAACACAGTAAACAGAGAAAGCTTAAGAAGAAAGGGAGAGTGTTCCTCTAAATGGGACTTTGGAGGGTAAGACCCCTCTAGTTAATCAGAACCATAAATTGGATAATGTTAAAGTATTTATTGGGATTACAATAGATGATTCCCAAAACATGAGTGTCGACCCCATAGGGTGGTTGTATTAGCCCTCCACCTAATCTCTACTTGTTTCCATTTTCTTCTTATATCACCTTAGACCACATTTGGGCTATCCGCTTTAGGGCAAGGTCCCGATGCCCTCTGTGGGGAATCATCCTGGGTTCAGGGTTGCCTCTCACAGTTGGGCCTGGTCACGTGGTCCCGGATTGACTGATCCAAGACAGCAGCACTGTTTTCAAAAGTTTTTAATATGGATTAATGGTGATTAGCCATTTATGCAATACCTCATGGTCAGTGAAATTATGTAAACTATTTGATTGCACAATGTCTTAGGCCGCGTACACACGATCAGTCCATCCAGTGAGAACAGTCGGAAGGACCGTTCTCATCGGTTAACCGATGAAGCTGACTGATGGTCTGATGTGCCTACACACCATCAGTTAAAAAAACGATCGAGTCCAACGCGGTGACGTAAAACACAACGACGTGCTGAGAAGAATTAAGTTCAATGCTTCCAAGCATGCGCCTACTTGATTCTGAGCATGCGCGGGTTTTTAACCGATGCTTTTGCATACTAACCATCGGTTAGGCGTCCATCGGTTCAATTTTAAAGCAAGTTCTGAAATTTTTGACCGAAGGATAACTGACCGATGGGGCCCACACACGATCGGTTTGGACCGATGAAAAGGTCCTTCAGTCCGTTTTCATCGGTTTGGACCGACCGTGTGTACGCGGCCTTAGTGTTTTCGACAATATGTATATTCTTACGAATGTTTTTATTAAATATAGACACGTTTCCGTCTTGGTTTCAACCACATACCCCTGAAGAAGAGAACAATTTGTCAAACTCGAAATGTGACAGAGTAGTGTTTGTGTCTTACTGTATTGTATTGTATTTTTGCTTATATTTCTTCTATTGCATCCTATACCTCTGCTGTATCATAGAATTTTAGAATACAGACATAGAATCTATTGTTATCCCAAAAAAAAATTAAAAATTATACAGTTTACGGTTCTGATTAACTAGAGAAGTCTTACCCTCCAAAGTCCCATTTAGAGGCACATTTCTCATCCTTTTTTAAAAAACGTACAAGTAATTTGTGATTCCACAGGCTTTCCCAGCAAAACAATGGTAAGCCTTGTAAACATGTTAAAAGTTACTTAGAGCTCCACCTGCTGACGGAAAATACTATATATGAAATATGTGCAATATTTCACATTTCATTTGTGTATTACATTTTTATACATAAATAAACATACAGTATGTTCATTTTGTTCCTTTTCTATTCCTGTTTCACTGTGTTGCCACTGTATTTCCCTAGTATACTGTACCTTAATACAGAGCTTTAGACAGTTTTTCAATATGTTGGTCGCACTCTATTGAATGGCATCTGTGCCTGATGAAAGATGCCTATTAGACCACTATTGTATAGGGAGGGTGATACATTTACAGCATTGCAAAGAGAATTGGAGCCAGAGTCATTTGAAACATCTCCCAAGTAATCTCCCAACTAAAAGAGTTTTTCTCTTTCTAGATAAAAGTGCATAACATTTCCATTTTGTAATAGACATTTAGCTAAATATGTTGATCTGAGAAACACCTTTGATTATATTACGAAACACAATATTATAATTATTATTATTATTATCATTATTATTATTATAATATTAAAACACTTATTGTTCAGAGTCTGTAACATCTACTAGAAAGTAAATACATAAAACATTCAGAGCCTGGAATGAGCTTATGAAGTATTTAGAAGACTCATTTGTACAGTATAATGCAGTACTCATTTGGGAAAAGTAAGGCAACGTGAACATAAGCTGATATTTAAGTGTGTTGCTAAAACTGCAACTTAACACATCCACACAGTGATGACAGCAGCGGAATGGGAAGTTGTGCTTTGCTGTATGTTCTTTAGCCTATTTCTCACATCTTGCATCCAATGACATGCAGTTGTTTGTCAGAAATAAAGAATTTCTTTCCAGTTACTAAGAAGGGATAGAGTAGGAATATGGGATTATGAAAATGTGTATTATTTTTATGCAACAGGTTTCAGTGGAGAGATATGAATCATATATATGTATGGCCTACAACCATGATGGAGATTAGCTTTATTAATAATTTATCACATGAGTATAGAAGAATGCTTGATCTTCGGTATCTCTATTTTGTTCCTCGGCTTTCATTGTTTAAATGTGTACAATCTGCAATAAGTGTCCTAAACAGTGACCAGTCTGCAGAATCTGTTATCCCAGTCTGCACTCTGAAGGGCAAGAGCAGCTGACTCTGGCTTTCCTTATCTTTTCATGGACTTCTCATTATTTGTTTTCCGACTCTTCTTGGATTTTAAAACCTTTTATTTAACTGAACCTGTGCCCACATTAAAATTACTCAACCCACAGCAGCTTTAACAATATTTCAGGTTTAGCATTTAAGGTCACCTATTACAGGAATGGACCCATAATGGGCCAGGGTAGTGTTTGACTTTAGGAACCAATTTGATATTGGAAAAGAAAGACATAACAAGACATAGAACATTATATGCCCTTACATTTAGGCGTTTCTTCTCCATGCCCGCTGCCAGTTAACTGTTTTAAAGTTATCATAATTTAAATTTTAGTTTAATAAAAAGCCCTTGCCCTCTTCTTTACCACTTCAGCCCCAGACCATTTCGCTGGTCAAAGACCAGGTCACTTTTTGTGAATTGGCACTGCGTCGCTTTAACTGGCAATTGCGCGGTCGTGTGACGTGACTCCCAAACAAAATTGACGTCCTTTTTTCCCACAAATAGAGCTTTCTTTTGGTGGTATTTGATCACCTCTGCGGTTTTAATTTTTTGCGCTATAAACAAAAATAGAGCGACAATTTTGAAAAATAAATGCAATATTTTTTATTTTTTGCTATAATAAATATCCCCAAAAAATATACAAAGGCCGATACGTATTCTTCTACATATTTTGGTAAAAAAACGCAATAAGCGTTTATTGATTGGTTTGCGCAAAAGTTATAGTGTCTACAAAATAGGGGATAGTTTTAAAGCATTTTTATTAATATTTTTTTAATATTTTTTTTTTACTAGTAATAGTGGTGATCTGCGATTTTTATTGCGACTGCAACATTATAATGGACATATCGAACACTTTTGACACCATTTTGGGACCATTGTCGTTTTTACAGCAATCAGTGCTATAAAAAGTGGTTAACCACTAGGTGGTGCTGTAGGGGTTAAGTGTGATTTGGTGAGTGATTCTTACTGTAGGGAGGATGGGCTGTGTGTGACATGACACTGATCTCCGCTCCGGTTACACGGAGCGGAGATCAGTGTCATTGTCACTAGGCAGAGCGGGGAGATGCTTGTTTACATTAGCATCTCCCCGCTCTATCTCTCCGTGAGACGATCGTGGGTATCCCCTCGGCGATCGAGTCTGCGGGACCCACGGTCGGGTTCACGGAGCTCGCTGCAGGGTTGTGAGCGCACCGCCGGCGGCGAGCAGGCAACCACACGGCGGCATCTTAAAGGGGACGTACCTGTACACCCATATGCCTGTCCGTGCCATTCTGTCGACGTAAATAGTCGCGCGGCGGTCCTTAAGCAGTTAAAGAAACTGCTAGTTGATTTTTTCTTAACAATCCTTATTGACTAGTAACTTTCACTCTACAAAGAAAAGAACATTTGTTACCATGTCAATCATACACATTTCTCCACTCGGCTCTTGTTAACAGACTCGTGGCCCGTGGCAAGGTTGCAGGTTCTCACATTACTATCTCGGCTAAGTGAATGTTTGCTAATATATGTGTACTTCCTGTTGGGATATCTATCAAGTCGATCAGAAAGGCAGCTCAACGGCCAAAAAATAGACATATGCATTCGTTATCATCCGAATGCATTTTTGTCCAAATTTCAGGGATTTTCGTGTCCATTTTAACAAAAAGATAACAAACAAGCAGAATCCGAAATTAAAAAAAGCTTAATTTTCGCATCCATTACATTTTCGTATAATTGCGATGAAGCTGACTTTCATCAGTCTTGCCTACACACCATCAGTTAAAAAACCGATCATGTTAGAACGCGGTGACGTAAAACTCAACAACAAAAATGAAGTTCAATGCTTCCAAGCATGCGTCGACTTGATTCTGAGCATGTGTTGATTTTTAACCGATGGACGTGCCCACAGATGATTGCTTTTTTTCTATCTTTTTTTAACCATCAGATAATTTTAAAACAAGTTCCTAGTTTTTTCACCGATGGATAAAAAACCGATGGGGCCCACACACGATCGGTTCATCTGATGAAAATGGTCCATCAGACCATTTTCATCAGACGAACCAATCGTGTGTACGCGGCATTAGTGTTTTCAGCCTGCGACAGGAAATCCTGTTACGACAGATTTACAAAACATGATATACTTAAAGCGAGAGTTCACCCGAAAAACAATTTTTAACATTAGATTGAGGCTCATTTTGTGAAGCAGAATCGGGTGTTTTTTTTTAAATCGAAGCAGTACTTACAGATTCAGAGATAGATCTTCTCCGCCGCTTCCGGGTATGGTCTTCGGGACTGGGCGTTCCTATGTGATTGACAGGCTTTCGACGGTCGCATACATTGCGTCACGAGTGGCTGAAAGAAGCCGAACGTCGGTGCGGCTCTATACGGCGCCTGCGCACCGACGTTCAGCTACTTTCCGAAAATCGTGACCCGCTGTATGCGACCGTCGGAAGCCTGTCAGAAGCCTGTCAATCAAATAGGAATGCCCAGTCCCGCAGCCCATACCTGGAAGCGGCGGAGAAGATCTATCTCTAAAACGGTAAGTACTGCTTCGATTTAAAAAAAAACACCCGATTCTGCTTCCCAAAATGAGCCTCAATCTAATGTTAAAAATTGAGTTTTTTGGGTGAACCTCCACTTTAAAGCGGTGTTCCACATGGAAAAAAAAAAGTCAGCAGCTACAAATTCTGTATATATATATATATATATATATATATATATATATATATATATATATATAGTTACCTGTCCAAGTAGCCTGTGATGTTGGCACCCCAGCCGCATAGCGGATCAGCTGTTGGGTGCTGCCGCCGCCATTTGTCGTGAAGTAAACCAGCCGGTTCTATACTGCGCATGCATGAAGTGCGCTGCGCTTTCTAATTGGCCCAGCGGTGGAGGAAGGATTAGAGGGATCAAACTTCGAAAGCACTGCGCCATGGCACCATCTCACAGAAGTGGGGAAGGGTACCTGTCAAAACAGGTTCCTGCTCCTCCCTCCCCTCCCCCCCTGAAAGGTGTCAAATGTGGCATTGGATGGGGGGAGAAAGCACTTTTGGGTGGAACTCCGCTTTTACAAAACTGTAAAGAGTTTGTAAAGATGCCAAAAAAAATATATGAAAAATAGATTTCGGGTTTACATACACTTTAAATAAATGTCAGATGTCCGATTTTCTGTGCAGGTGTGGAACGATTGATATACACATTTATGACTGCAATTAACTTCTTATTCATATAGTTTATGTGCCTATCCTTTACGAGTAACAGATTTGATCTTTCAATCCACAGACATAATCACTGCTGCCTATGTCTTTTAAGAAGTGTGTGATGTGAGCTTGTGATTATAATCATATTTGAAGAGTAGAATTAGTGGATTAGTAAATATTAGCATTATGAGTTTGTCGCATATTTGTTCCACGAAATAGAAGTCGAATTAGGAAGTTAATATTAATCACAACTAAAATAATAATACAGAGTTTCTTGTTAGTGTTGCTTGCCGCCTGCCGAAATTGTCATGTTGTCTCACCACCTGTTTTTCTGTCATTTAAATTTGCTCCATAAATCAGTTGAACAAGTAACAACAGGATTTTGCTGAGCCCCAAGCCATGGCATAATACAGCTACAGATATGCAGACAAGATCAGAAGTGAACATCCAGACAATCAACACTGTCTCTTCTTGTTAGAATTGATTGTCATGTTACAGTGGATAAGGCTTTGGCAAAAGTGCGTATTACAAATATTTACAGACTAGGAAAAATAGCTTGCATAATCCTACTTATAAGCAAGAACATGGGACTAAGCAAAAGCTACTGTCACCATTTACTGTGGTGCACAAATAATGCAGTTTCACGCTCTGGTCACGTAACTTAAAGCGAGGGTTCACCTGAATTTTTTCTTAAAAGCCAGCAGCTAGAAATACAGCAGCTGCTGACTTTAAAAAAAATAACACTTACCTGTCCAAGTCGCCCACGACGTCGGCAGCCGGAGCCGATCGGTAGTTTGGCTCTCGGCTTCCCCCGCCGCCATCCTCGGTAAGGGAATCAGGAAGTGAAGCGCTGCAGCTTCACTGCCCGGTTCCCTACTGCGCATGCGCAAGTCACGCTGTGCAGTCCCACTGGTCCCCGTTGTGTTCTGGGAGCCGAGTGTTTCCCACAACACAACGGGGGGGTTACGCGGAGGGGCAGGACTCCCGCAGGAATCTATACCCAGAAGTGGTGCAAATGCCTGTTTTATACAGGTATCTGCACCCCCTTCCCCCTGAAAGGTGTCAAATGTGACACCGGAGGGGGGGAGGGTTCTGAAAAGCAGAGGTTCACTTTTAGGTGAACCTCCGCTTTTAATATTGCCACTACTACTAACTGCCCCCATCACTAATGCTGCCTTTGCAGAGATCCTGTATAAATATTGATCATATTTTATTGTTGGTGCATTACTAGGTGTACCCACCACCCAGCAGTAGTATAAGTTTGATGGAAGCAGCAATTGAACGTAAATTAAGGAAGCTTAAATTGGACTTGAACTCAAAAAGTACAGCTTTGCTGTCTTATAGGTCACATACAGAATTGTTAACTGTGCCTAAGCAGTACCCTGAAAAGCTACCCTTTGTCTCAGATTCCTTTAGAAAAATAGCTGTGCGCTTCCTGGTTTGTGAGTGTGCCTAGCAACGTTTATTTTTTAAGCCTCATAACTGTATACTGTACTTGAGGTTTGAGATGTAAGACACTGCTGCCTCTGACTGCTAGTGCTATTCCTATGAGATTTGAAGTGGGACCTTGTGATACCACCACTGTACTGGTTATTGTTCTTCTTCCTAGATGGATTTCTGTAGTGTAATGATCTCCCTGAGCCTGTCTTATTTATTATGTGCCTTCTGCATCTCGCTTTCTGTTTCTTGAAATTTCACCCACCAATAATCGAATCACCAGCCATCATGGTGCAGTTCTGGTATAAAGAGGCAAAGCTCCGCTCCTCTACCAACCACACACCACATGTGATATAGTGCAGAACAAGCCGCAGCAGGTCAGCAATGGGGAAAAAACAGCTGCTGTTAGCCCACAGAACGTATTGGTTACTAGTCCATTGCCATATGCTTTACTTTTTTGGACGTAGCCTCCACAGTTCAAGGCCCTTTTAGGCACAGCCTGGACCATATTGAGGAAATTATGTTTAAGACAGGTTTGCTGTAAATGAACTCTATTACGAGAGAAACACAATGCCTGCAGATATTGAACACGACTTTAAAAAAATGCTAGTCACTAATTGTTTGATTCACCCAATTTAATAATGTTTGCACATACCTACTTAAAAGGCCATCATATCACTATGCCAATGCACAGAATTGTAAGACCTACTTTCCTAGAGCATTGTGGGTAAAATACATCATGTGTGCAGATCCCACCAGTCTTATACCTTATACATACGATCAGGCTTTTGCCCGGCCAAATCACATCGGAATTCCATCGGAGTAAAATAGAACATGTTCTATATCTAAACTCTGATGGAATTCATCGGAATATCGAATGAAAAAACTCAGATGGGGCTACACACGATCGGAATATCCGATGGAAAAAGTCTGTCTGACTTTTTCCATCGGAAATTCCGATTGTGTGTACAAGGCATTAGATTTCTGTATGTGGGTAAAAATGAAAAAATTATTGACATTCTGTGTACAAGTGCTTAAAGGATAAGTTCAACTTTGGAATATGTTAAATATTCTACCCATTCCCTCTTCCTGTGACAGCGGGTGGGGGATCTTCTCCCTGCTCCCTCTGTCACTTTTTGAAAGCAGTGCGGTTGTGCTGGGCTTCTGAGAATAAATTCCTACAAATACTGTCAGCCATTGCAGCTGATGACTTGTAGTTCTCAATGAGCTGTGAGGATGCTGGTAAGTGCTCTCACATCCATTGATCTTCCTGCTCTCAGGTAACTACCTGCCTGAATGAGATATGAGCAGACAGCTATGCTGAGAGTCTGCAGAAGCCCGAGATTGCATCCACAATTTGCTGATAGTGGATGCAATGCTCTGCAGGTACCTTAGAAAAAAATTATAATAAATAAACATTGCATTTATAATTTTTTTAAAGGTGAACTTATCTTTTAAAACCAAAAATAGCAAAGATCTCTGGTCTCAGTTACCAAGTTATTACCATTAAACTTAGTATGGGTTAAATCGTTTTCCGATGTGACCCTCATAAGTCAATGACATGGAAACACTGTGTAATTTTCTACTATGCACCGGTAAATTGAATGTCTCTTCAGGTCTTCATCAGTTTAGAATTTGTTTCCTTCAGGGCTTTCTGCATATATATTATAAAAGAAACTGCAGAAAAAAAGGTTGTTAGGTAAACATAGGTGGAAGAAATTGTATATCTTTGGCAGAAACTATGGGGGGGGTTTATTTAAATTGAAGCACGCACGGATACCAATCAGCTTCCAGGTTTTATTGTGGAAGCTTAATTGAACAAGATGAAGTTAGAAGCTGATTGGCTACTATGCACTTCCACACCAGATTCTGAGTGCTCCAGTTTTAGTAAATCTCATCTATATATCTAAAATGGTAAGATGTCATTTATTAAACTCTATTTAAAGGCTAAGATGAGTACAGCACTCATACAACCTAGTTTTCAATCACATCACAGAGTTGTAGAGGTTAAAAATTCTGAAAAATCAGTTGAAATTAAATAAGTACGGTAATATTATCAATATTACTCCATTTGATAACTGAGCATGTCCCACAAAAACATCAATTCACAAAAGCTTAAGTCATGCACTATTTAATTCTTGTGTCTAATTGCTAATTTATCAATCACGCTATTTTTTCTGATTCAGTTCCCTGGATCTACTAAAAGCCTCTGATATACACGTAATTTTTTTGTGCTTTGTATGTAGAAATCAGGTTACATGGATTATCATGTGGGTGCATTGCAGAAAGCAGGAAAATTAGCAGTACAAAATTGTGATAAAATAACAACTCCTGAGATAAATTACTGATTCATGAAAGGTAGGCTTTCAATAGTTCATTGGTTCATTTCATGTGGAAACATAACGAATCCACTCCAACATTTATTTTTTTGAATTTCAACATTTTAAAAGCAAAAACAATCATGGGATAAAAAGAGAGTGGCGTAACAGGTGAAGCTTTTATTGCTAATAGCAGGCACTGCAATCTTGCAGTGACTATTCACATGAAGTTTATAAAATGTCATAGGATCTTATTTGTTAAGCAGTGTAAGAAATGGTGATAAAGAAGAATAAGCAGAAGGCATTCATAACTAAACAGATATAACATTATTTGCTAGTTGCTGAGCTACTTTTCCCTTTTTAATAATCCTTATTGTCTTAGAATAATAAGTTAATATACAGTACATTGTATGTATATACTGTATTTAGCTAAACTTTAAAGCTGATTTTGGGTGTAGCTTGCCTGTGTAAAGGTTTCATGTTATAGATTCACTTTAATCATCAAAAACACTTGCTATTAGTCACATCTTGCCAGGCTTCATTGTCCACTGAGAGCCAGGGCTCTGAAACAGATCCCTTGTTGAAAATAGTTTGGTATTCTCTGAGCTGACACTATTAGTTCTCTCCCCTAAGGTCCTCTAACTTCACATTGATCTGCTGAACACTGAGCAAAAATAAAGTCCGGTGCGATTGTTCTATTCAAGAAATCAGCTTTCTTGTTCTAAATGTTTAGCCTATTCTTTATCCTTCATTTCTAGAGTGTGCGCTCTTTTTTACTTGCTGAGCTATTCTGTATTGGCTTTGGTGTTCTTTATTGTGTGCCTGGCCTCCTTCTGTCAAATCTAAGTTTCTTTCTGTCTCTATACAGTCTTCTAGATATTGCCTCTATAGTAATACTATTTCATTACAAAGTTGCATTGTTTCTTTTTTTACATTACCAAGTCACACTTTTTTTATATTTGAAAAAGACAATAGATCTTTTCAATTTGGAACTGGAAGCAAGATGATGTCATCAAGCTGTGCCTTTCTGTGTTATTGAGTTGTTGGGAGCCTTCATACATGTTCCTGTGTATAAGGAAGATCTCACTGTAGAAAGCGTTCATTGAATGTCTCCCAAGTTCTTAATATCGTATCATGAGGCACAAGGTATAGGATATTGCTCCCCACCTAACCTTAAAGTGATTGTAAAGTCTTGTTTTTTTTGTCAATAAAAATAACGAACATGTTATACTTACCTGCCCTCTGCAGTTGGTTTTGCACAGAGCAGCCTGGATCTCTCCTGGACCCACCCTCCCTTGCTATGGGGGCACATGAGCCGAGCTGCAGCTCCATGTGTCCATTCAGACATGAAGCTGCGGTTCTGCCCTGCCCCCTCTCTCTCCTCATCGGCTGAATGACTTAGATTGACAGCAGTGGGAGTCAATGGCGCCGTTGCTGTGTCCCAGCCAATGAGGAGGGGAGTCCCGGGTGGCAGAGGCAGTCATAAACATCGCTGCATAGAGATGGGGCTCAGGAAAGTATTAGGGGGGCTGTTGCACACAGAAGGCTTTTTAACTTTATACATAGAATTCATGAAAATAAAAAACCTTCTGCCTTTACAACTCCTTTAACCACTAAACCCCCGGACCATATTGCTGGTCAAAGACCAGAGCACTTTTTGCGATTCGGCACTGCGTCGCTTTAACTGACAATTGCGCGGTCGTGCGACGTGGCTCCCAAACACAATTGGCGTCCTTTTTTCCCCACAAATAGAGCTTTCTTTTGGTGGTATTTGATCACCTGTGCGGTTTTTAGTTTTTGCGCTATAAACAAAAATAGAGCGACAATTTTGATAAAAATGAATATTTTTGCCATAATAAATATCCCCCAAAAATATATAAAAAAAAATTTTCCTCAGTTTAGGCCGATACATATTCTTCTACATATTTTTCGTAAAAAAAAAATCGCAATAAGCGTTTATTGATTGGTTTGCGCAAAAGTTATAGCTTTTACAAAATAGGGGGTATTTTTATGGCATTTTTATTATTATTTTTTTTTTACTAGTAATGGCGGTGATTAGCGATTTTTTTTGGTACTGCGACATTATGGCAGACACTTTTGACACATTTTTGGGACCATTGTCATTTTTATAGCGATCGGTGCTATAAAAATGCATTGGATTACTATAAAAATGCCACTGGCAGTGAAGGGGTTAACACTAGGGGGCTGGGAAGGGGTTAGGTATGTTGGACCTGATCAATAAACTCAAACAAAGGCTGCTTGGGCCTAGCTAATTGACCATAGATCAAAGGAGGATGGGGAGTTGTTTGGGATTTTCGAGGCACTGATATGCAACAATGTATTAAAAATGTATAAATATTTATTTAACAAATTATAATGATACAAAAAATACAAGACATTTGGGACAAACCCCACAAATCAGATCGATCACAAGACCGTTTTGTCTAATCGGTGGAGTCGTAGTCTCGACCGGTTTCGCAGTCTAAAACTGCTTCTTCAGGAGAATGTCTACAAAATATACAGGTAAAATATAGTAAAACAACAAGCAATTATGTACAATAATTTGATAGGAAAGAAATTTCATAAGGTCAGTGTTGCGCTTTGTAGGAGAGTCACAGGACTACTCACCTCGGTTTGCCAAGTGATCAAAAACCCGCTCGGGCAAAAACCCCCTAGGGCGCACGTGGGGGATAATAAGGACGGGCTCTGGTGGAAGAAGTTAATTGGTTAGTCCTAATGGTTGGTATACTTGAGGACGGTTGTGCGTGAATAAAAAAGCCGGGGTGGGGTAAAGAAAGCGGGGGGGGTTTGGGAGGGGGGGGGGGGGGGGGGGGGGGGGGAAGGGGGGGTTTTAATTAGTTAACTTATCATTAATGTGCGTTGTGGATTCGATGATCGTGCTTGCTTGCTCCCGGAGTCCTGCCTCCCGATGTGTGTCTCCTGAGGGCTCATCTGCCAGGTCAGTTTACCCCCCCTCCTCTGTGTCACCCCCCCCCCCCCCGAGGGAGTAGGTATTGGTCTGGGGAGAGGGAGGGAGCAGCCAGAAAGTCAGTGTGTAACGTGTGATGCCTCCATAGTAAAATGCTGGGCCTTTTACTATAGGGGCTCTGGTGGACTACAAGGCCCAGAATTTTACTATAGGAGGCATTGGTGGACTACAAGGCCCAAGGCAAGGCTCCCCTAGATAAAACAAGCAAGTAATCCTTGCAGTGTGGACACTGCTAGGGATATTTTATTTTTCTGTAAACATGTGAAAAATCTGCGCTGGAAAAAGTATAAAAAGTGTAGTAGGGATAGCTGCTGACAAAGGTCAATAGTTATAACCTAAACAATATTACAAAAAACAAAAGTGCAGAGCTTATCAGGAGAAAAAAGATTTGTAAACATATAATAATGACAATGTTCAAAAAAAGTGCTCAAACCACCATAAGGTGATAATACATAAATGAAATAAGATGAGCAAGTGAAAATAGTCCATGTAAGTACATAAAATTATGATGGTGATTCCCAGAATGATTCCAGAGGAAAGAACAGGGACAGGCAGACACAAAACTCCCCAAGACATCCAGTGGAAGTAACAAATTAAGGGTGGCAGCTTACCAAAAGGTGTTGGCTCTCACATGAATGAAAAGCCAAATAACACCTTATGGAATAAATCCCAAACAAATCCATGTCGGTTGTGATGGCTCTGGGTGCCCTCAGATCCTCAGGTTCCACTCGTGGTATCAGGTAGTATGTATAATAAAAAAAACTAGTGTAGTAAGTAATAACAACAATTTATTTAAAACGCAAAAGGTAACTCTCACATTGTAGAAGGTAAAAACAGGCATGTCTGTATAGCTGCCGCAAAGGACCGGAGTTTCGGCAATGCAATCATTCCGGCCAGAGGTCATAATGCATGGTGACTTCACGTCTTGTACTGCCTGGAGTTGGGCTTTCATGTTGCTAGATGATCAGTCTCTATTCATTTAGTAAATAACCCCCATCGTCCAATTTCTTTAACCACATCACAGTGCTTACATACTTTATGAAAAGTTTAATCTTTTTTCCAAACATCCCCAATGGAATTGTTTCCATAGGATGTTATAATATTACTGGAGTAACTGACCAAAATTTCATGACATGCCATAACTATTTTAAGGAATGACAAATGAGCAAACTAGTGACAAGATTTGACATAAAACAGGCTGTATCATAGTTCAAGTATATGCAAGATTCATGTATATGCAACATTTTTGACAGATTTTTATAAGTCTGCAACAGCATTAGCACTGGAGATGAGACAGGTTTTGATGAAGGTTAGACAAATTTTCACTTCAAACAGACATACAAGTAAGAAGTGGCCAGAGGCAAATTGTAGTCTGTAATAGGGCTTCTTTCAGCAGGGACAGCAATTTATTACCCAATTTATTACTCAAGTTGCAATATTATAATAACTCTGCCTCATTGTTCCTGTTTAGCATTGCCTTAATGTGTTGGGACATTTCACCCATTCTATTATTCCCAAAGGAACATTTTAAAATTGTGTTTTGTATTACCTTATACCCCCCCCCCCCCCCCCGCATAGGCCCCCTCTGATTGACAGGCATGCATGAAGCGTTGTTTGACAATAGATACATGTCTGACTTTTAGTACCTGGCCACTGTAACAGCCTAGGGCTTTTCCAGCAAAGCAAATATTGTTAGCATATTTATAACTTCAGAAGATGATGTATCTAATGCATGTACCAAGAAGGAGTAATGTACAGTTCCATTACGCCTATTTCCCTCAAGCAGGTGGCTGGTGTAGAATCTGTCATCTGCCTGAGTCTGATGAGTCTGATGAATTAAAATATACTGTATGTAATGATTTACTGAGATTGGGGGGGGGACATATAATAGTAATAATTATTCCATTTTATCTCAAATATTTTTCTTAGTAAAGTATTTTTTTACTGTTTTATAATTAATTCTGATTTATTTTATGAATAAAAAACTACTACTCACTTTTTTTTACTGTATTTTAGATTTACTATTAAGCATACAACCTATGTTATAAAGCTCACTAGCCACAGATATAAACAAATACATTGAATAAACTTAAAGGGTCACTAAAGGATTTTTTTTGTTTAGCTAAATAGCTTCCTTTACCTCACTGCAGTCCTGGTTTAATGTCCTCATTGTTCGTTTTTGCTTTGATGTTGCTGTAATTCCTCTCTGTTCTGGACACTTCCTGGTTGTCTGTTTCCTGATGACCACAGTACTGGGAGATTCTAGTTTCATGTTCCAAACCATCACTGCTCTATGGCTCTGTATAGCACAGAGGCAGGATAACATGCTTAAATGAAACTAGATGCAAAAACGAAACTAAAAAACTACAGGTACATTATATGATTGATTTTTATCTATTTGTAATCATTTTTAAAAAGAATCAGTTAACTATTATGTCTCTATACCCTGTAAACCAGGGGTGGGGAACCTGCGGCCCGCGGGCCGCTTGCGGCCCGCGCAATCATTCGATCCGGCCCCCCATGCGATCGTAAAACAGGCCGCAGGAGCGGAGTAAATGTATTGCTAAATACACTGACAATGAATGAATGATCATGGCGATCATTCATTCATTGTCCGTGTGTTTAGCAATACATTTACTCCGCTCCTGCGGCCCGCCCCTCTTAGCCGGCGCCAGCCTCCAGCCAATAGCATTTCCTCCGCTCCTGCGGCCCGCCCCTGTAAGCCGGCGCCAGCCTCCAGCCATTGCACTGCAGCTTCCCTTGGTTTACAGCCCCGCCCGGCGGCGTGACGTCACTCACGGCGGGCGGGGATTAACATTCATGGCTGGCTGGGATGGCACTGATGGGAGGAGCATAGAGAGGACGAGCCAGCGCCACCGACGAGGAACCATTTCCAGCAGCAAGTAAGGCAGCCATAAATATGCTGACCGCATCATGAAATACGGCGAATTTTTTTAATATGCAGCTTAGCGGCGGGGGGAGGGGGGTAAATGTCCTGCACAGTGCACAGAACATTAATACATAAGTTACCATGACCAGTGCAGGACATTTACCCCCCCCCCCCCACATGCTGCATATTAAAAAGATCATATTCATCATATTTACATTTAATCATTTTCAAAGTGCATCAATGATTCAATTTGAAAATTATTAAATGTAAATATGATGAATATGATCTTTTTAATATGCAGCATGTGGGGGGGGGGGGGGGTAAATGTCCTGCACTGGTCATGGTAACTTATGTATTAATGTCCTGTGCACTGTGCAGGACATTTACCTCCCTCCCCCCGCCGCTATGCTGCATATTAAAAAAATCACAGACAGTCATCAAAGTTAATAATCTTCAGACTGCATCATTCTGTATGCAGTCTGAAGATTATTAACTGTGATGACTGTCTGTGATTTTTTTAATATTCAGCATGGCGGCGGGGGGAGGGGGTAAATGTCCTACCTACACAGTTGCACTGGTCATAGTAACTCATGTATTAATGTCCTGCACTATGAGTTACCATGACCAGTGCAGGACATTTACCCCCTCCCCCCATGCTGCATATTAAAAAAAAAATCACAATGTCATTAGGGGAAAGTTCTTATCTTTATTCAGCAGTTCTGAGTCCCGACAATCTAATATCCCCACGTCCTCTTCTATACAGATACCCTGGCTGAGTAATGTAATTGCCAAGAACCTCTGCACAAGGATTACTCCGCCTGAGCCAGAAAACCATCAAATAGTCCCTGCAGAGTAATCCTTGTGCTGCTGATCCCGGCAATTACATTACTCAGTGTATCTGTATAGAAGAGGACATTGGGGCTCAGATTAAATTGTCCGAACTGCTGTATAAGGATAAGAACTTTCCCCTACCAACTTTAACTACTAGTGTTCTTCCACCAGCTAAGCCACAGTACAGTTTGAATCATGTGTCCGGGTTGAAGGCGGAAGGAGACGCGGACACATGATTCAAACCCCGTACTGTCCGGGTCAATCCCGTACAGGTGGCAACCTTAGGTAAATGTCCTGTACTGGTCAATGATCATGGTAACTCATGTATTAATGTCCTGCACAGTGCAGGGTGCTGTGTAATGTAAAGGGGTCTAGTGATGCAGGGTGCTGTGTAATATAAAGGGTCCCTAGGTACAGGGTGCTGTGTAATGTAAAGGGGTCCAGTGATGGAGGGTGCTGTGTAATATAAAGGGGTCCAGTGGTGCAGGTTGCTGTGTAATATAAAGGGGTCCAGTAATGCAGGGTACTGTGTAATGTAAAGGGGTCCAGAGGTGCAAGGTGCTGTGTAATGTAAAGGGGTCCAGTGATGCAGGGTGCTGTGTAATGTAAAGGGGTCCAGTGATGCAGGGTGCTGTGTAATGTAAAGGGGTCCAGAGGTGCAAGGTGCTGTGTAATGTAAAGGGGTCCAGTGATGCAGGGTGCTGTGTAATGTAAAGGGGTCCAGTGATGCAGGGTGCTGTGTAATGTAAAGGGGTCCAGTGATGCAGGGTGCTGTGTAATGTAAAGGGGTCCAGTGATGCAGGGTGCTGTGTAATGTAAAGGGGTCCAGAGGTGCAAGGTAATGTAAAGGGGTCCAGTGATGCAGGGTGCTGTGTAATGTAAAGGGGTCCAGTGATGCAGGGTGCTGTGTAATGTAAAGGGGTCCAGTGATGCAGGGGGGGGATACGTTTAATTCCTGCTAGCGGTCGAAAGAAAGGGTTAAATGCGACTGTGTATCGCTGCTGCCGAAGCGCCCCCCCCCCCCCCCTGAAAAAATGTTTGACCAAATATAACAGGCTAATTTTTAAGTTGATCATTTTGTACGGCCCCCGAATGATGTTACAAAAATCCAAATGGCTCTTGGCAGAAAAAAGGTTCCCCACCCCTGCTGTAAACAGTCATTTCAGCAAAAAAAAATGTTTCCTTTACAACTCCTTTTAGGCCCCGTACACACGACCGAACATGTCTGCTGAAACTGGTCCGCAGACCAGTTTCAGCGGACATGTTCGGTCGTCTGTACGTCCGACCGGACAATTTTCCGGCGGATCGGACAGGTTTCCAGCGAACAAATGTTTCTTAGCATGCTAAGAAACATGTCCGCTGGAAGCCTGTCCGTCGGACATGTTCGGTCGTCTGTACAGACTCACCGGACATGTCCGCTCGGCCGAAAGCCCTCGCATGCGTCGAAGTGATTCGACGCATGTGTGGAAGCATTGACCTTCCAGGGCCGCGCATGTCGCCGCGTCATCGTCGCGGCGACGGCACGGCCACATCACCGCGTATCCTGTCCGCGCGGATTTCTGTTTGATTGTGTGTACAACCATCAGACAGAAATCTCCGAGCGGACATGTCCGATGAAAACGGTCCGGCGGACCGTTTTCATCGGACAGTCCGTCCGTGTGTACGAGGCCTAAGAACTATTGTAGGGTTTCTAGAATGTTCTTGATGTCTCATGCATTGTTTATCTGTTTCTCTTGCTGCATGCTTATTTATTTTTGTCCTGCAGTATGCTCCTTTTCAGCAATACATTTCACCAAGGGATTAAAATGGATGAAAGCAATCAGCCATACACTTTTTTTTTTTAAATCAACAAACCTTTCTTCCTTGCACTTTTTTTTAAAATGCTGCTGTTCTTTATAGTAATTGTAGTTGAGATTCTTACACAGAATAAAAGCATGACAGGTGGACTTCGAAAAGCAAGCTCTTTAACAAGCCACGTGACTTTAGGCTTGTCACCCTCCATCAGAATCATGTAAAATGTCCTTAATGCAGAAATTGCTTTGTTTAGATAAACGTGGATTTTTTTTTTGTACCTTTGCACTTTTTGTTAATGTGCGGAACAATAAACTCTGTAGCTGTAGCAATAAATCACAGCACACCATTTATAATGTGTTCTGTTATAGGTTTTAGGCTTTTAAATAGAGTTTATTATACTCCAACAAGAAAATAGAACTAAGGTAATGAGATGAGACTGTTTCCCCCGTAGGCAGAGATAACTTTAGTTTGAATAGTGGTGTGTAAAATAAGTAAACTGAATTAATCAGTGTACCAGGTCTGAATGCTAACAATTTGCTGGAGCCGCATTACTGAAGCAGTGATATAATTTTCTCTACCATGCTCTACCATATTATAAAGGGACTTCTATATTGTACTCATAGTAGAGAAGGAAAACACAGGCCAAAACTCTTGGCATTAAAAAAATACACAGCCAACTTTCTCCATACCAGGCGTGCTCAACCTGTGGCCCTCCAGTTGATGCGGAACTACAAGTCCCATGAGGCATTGCAAGGCTGACAGTTACAAGCATGACTCCCAAAGGCAGAGGCATCATGAGACTAGTAGTTCCGCAACAGCTAAAGGGCCACAGGTTGAACAACCATGCTCTAGGCCTTTGTTTGCTGTTTTTCAAAATATGCTTCAGTACACAGGGCCAAGACCTGGGAACACCCAACCTTCAGCCTAAAATTTGGCATGTCAGGTGTTATTGTATATATCTAAGTCTTTTAGAAACAAATTATTTATAGATTTAATCTATATCTGTAACATGACAGAAGAATTGCTATATGTGTGGACTTTAGTTTTGATGAAGTAAGGTTGGCATCCCCTCTCAAAGGCAATCTCATAACCCTGCTTGCTATAGCTGCAAATTATTACACAATAGTTTAAAATCAGCTTAGCCACTTGCCTACTGGGCACTTTTAACCCCCCCCCCCCCATCTTTTTTGCCCAGACAAATTTTCAGCTTTCAGCACTGTCAAACTTTGAATGACAATTGTGCAGTCCTGCACTGTAACACTGTGCTCGTATGACATTTTTTATTCACACAAATAGAGCTTTCTTTTGATGGTATTCAATCACCACTAGGTTTTGAATTTTTGCTAAATAAACGGGAAAAGACCAAAAAAATTTGAGTAAAAAAAAACAAAAAAATGTTTTTCATAGTTTGTTGTAAAATTTTGCAAACAGGTAATCTTTCTCCTTCACTGATGTGCACTGAAGAGGTTGCACTGATGGCCACTGATAGGCTGCACTAATGGGCACTGATGAAGCAGCACTAGTGGGCACTGATGAGGTTGCACTGATAAGCTGCAATGATGAGCACTGATAGGTGGCACTGATGGGCACTGATAGGACACACTGATGGGCACTGGTAGGCAGCAGCCATGGGCACTGATAGGCAGCACTGATAGGTGACACTGATGAGGTGTCACTGATTGGCAGCACTGATGGACACTGATTGGCAGCATTGGTGGACACTGATTGGCATCATTGGTGGGCACTGATTGGCAGCAGTGGTGTCCACTGAACGACAGCACTGGTGTCCACTGATTGGTAGCACTGGTGGCCACTGATAGGCAGCTCTAAAGGGGAATTTTGGGACTGCACTGATAATCAAGACAGTTACTGTCTCTCCTCTCCTCACGCTGTCATGTGTGAGAAAAGGAATGCTGATAAACGGCTTGTGTTTACATCATGATCTCCTGTGATTGGCCCTTTACCCTGATCTGTGATTAGCTGTGTCCTAAAGAAACAGAAAACACAGAGCGTGCCACCTGCATGCCATAGCAGGTGTGTGCGGCGTTCATGATCACAGGAGGACCTCACATGACGTCCCCTCCCAGGACTGCCCAACTGTTTGGTAGCCTTCATTCAGCTATAGCATGGTCGGGAAGTGCTTAAAGACAACCTGTGCCCAGATCATGCACATTAACCACTTGCAGACCAGTCGCCGCAGTTTTACAGCGGCAGCATGGCTCGGCTGGGCAAATCTACATTACGTTACGTTGCTTTGCCCTGTGACCACTAGGGGCATGTGCGCCCACTGCTCGCCCCAGGAGCCGATGCGATTGCCCGGCACCCACGATCGCTCGTACAAATACTCAGATCCCGGTTCTCTCACGGGAGAAATGACTGATCGTGTGTTCATAAAAAGTATGAACAGCGATCTGTCATTTCCCCTAGTCAGTCCCATCCCTCCTTCAGTTAGAACATGCAGAGGGAACACAATTAACCCCTTGATCGCCCCCTAGTGTTAACTCCTGCCCTGCCAGTGAAATTTACACAGTAATCAGTGCATTTTTATTGTCAATGATCCCAAAAATTTGTCAAAAGTGTTCGATCTGTCCACCATAACGTCGCAGTCCTGATAAAAATCGCAGATTGCCGCCATTACTAGTAAAAAAAATCAATAATAATAAAAATGCCATAATTCTATCCCCTATTTTGTAGACACTATAACTTTTGAGCAAACCAATCAATATACACTTATTGCAATTTTTATTACCAAAAATATGTAGAAGAATACATATCGGCCTAAACTGGGGAAAAAAATATTTGTTTTGAAAAAAAATATTTATTATAGCAAACAGTAAAAGATGTTGTGTTTTTTTCAAAATTGTCGCTATTCTTTTGTTTATAGCGCAAAAAAAAAAACGGCAAAGGTGATCAAATACCACCAAAATAAAGCTCTATTTGTGGGGAAAAAAAGGATGCAAATTTTGTTTGGGTGCAGCTTCGCACAACCACGCAATTGTCAGTTAAAGCGACGAAGTGCCAAATTGTAAAAAGTGCTCTGGTCAGGAAGGGGGTAAAATCTTCCGGGGCTGAAGCTGTTAAAGTATTTTCATATTTTGAAAAAGCAGTAAAAGCAATTTAGCAATTTAGTAAAAGTAATAAAGTCATTTTCAAAATGTACAACAAAGTGATGTTGATTTACTAAAACTCAAGTGCAAAATCTGGTACAGCTGTGCATGGTAGCCAATCAGCTTCTAAATTCAGCTTGTTCAATTAGGCTTTGGAAAAAAAAAAAAAAACCTGGAAGCTGATTGGTTTCTATGCAGAGCTGCACCAGATTTTGTACTGTCCAGTTTTAGTAAATCAACCCCTGTGTGTTTTATATGAGATCCTGACAACCTGACAACCATGTTCAAGCTGTTAGAAACTGTCAGAAACTAACCTTTAGAATCTTTGTGGTGATCTTTCAAAAGGATTAACTTTACATTAAAAGCAGCTTGAGCAGCTTGAGAGGTCAAGGATGGCTTGTTTTAAAGCTCTGTACTGCTTGTTAAAAATATGCAAAAATGACCATACTCTGACCACATGTGTACTTTAACCTCCCTGGCGGTATGATTATGTCAGATTTTGTGATGCTGAAAGCAATACAATTGTTTTGCATGGAAATTTGGCGTTTTATATTGTAGGCCTGCAATTCTTAGGAACAACACACTTAAATCTGTCCAAACAAGAGTCTAGTAGACATCCTGGGTATGATAAAGTTTGAAACACAAAATTATAAATTATAATATAATAAATAACTATAAATAATTATAACAAATAATAATAATAATAATAATAATAATAATAATAAAATTCAATAATGTAATCAAATAAAAAACACTGAAATTTGCTCAGTTGCAGAGTTGTCACTGTCATTACTTTCAGTTTTTGTTGACGAATTTCCCCACAAATCACTATCGCTCAATACTGCAAGTGATTCTAATTTATTATCGCTGTGTTCTAGCTGGTCTAAAACCACTTATGACATAGGCCCCGTACACACGGCCGAGGAACTCGACGTGCCAAACACATCGAGTTCCTCGGCCAGTTCAGCACTGAAGCCGCCGAGGAGCTCGGCGGGACGAGAGCTCCCATAGAACAACGAGGAAATAGAGAACATGTTCTCTATTTCCTCGTCGAGCTCCTCGTCGGCTTCCTCGGCCGAAAGTGTACACACGACCAGTTTCCTCGGCAGAATTCAGCCAGAAACTCGGTCGGAAGCTGAATTCTGCCGAGGAAACTGGTCGTGTGTACGGGGCCTCACAGGGACACTTTTTGCTTAATATGGAAAATTTCCAGGCAGAAAAAAATGTATTTATAATATAAAAGTGCATGCAGGACTCTGGGCAGACCACTAGGGACAAAGGGGATGTGTAATTATTTTATACAGTACTGTAATCTGTAAGGTTACAGTCGACTGTATGTATTGTGTGTTTTAACTTTTTTGAATTTGGCGCCGATCTCCGCCCCCATGCGTCGTAATGTCACAGGGAACGGAGCTCGGCGGTACTCGGACACTGTGTGAATCGAGCGAGGAGACACAGCGGGGAGACATCGCAGGATCCAGGGGACAAGGTAAGTAACTCTGGCTGGATACTGCGATGCAATCCCGAGTCTGGCTCGGGATACCTCTAATGGTACTGAAATCTTACCCCTAAAGCCTCGTATGAATGAATGAATGAAAACTTATATAGCGCAACACATGCGAACTTAATCGCCTCTGGGCGATTAAGTTAACCAGAGGACAACGGTCTGAAGGACCGTTGTCATAGGTTAAGCGATGAAGCTGACTGATGGTCCGTCACGCCTACACACCATAGGTTAAATAACCGATCGTGTCAGAACCCAGTGACGTAAAACACGACGACGTGCTGAAAAAAACTAAGTTCAATGCTTCCAAGCATGCGTCAACTTGATTCTGAGCATGCGTGGATTTTTAACCGATGGTTGTGCCTACTAACGATCGGTTTTGACTTATCGGTTAGGAATCCATAGGTTAATTTTAAAGCAAGTTGGCTTTTTTTAACCTATGGTTAAATAACCTATGGGGCCTACACGCGATCAGTTTTGACAGATGAAAGCGGTCCTTCAGACCATTGTCCTCTGGTTAACCTACCGTGTGTACGAGGCCTAACATTGCACTTGTGATCCGCTGATCAATGGTACAATGCTCTGCAGGCTCCTGTGAAAATTGTAAATACAAGTTTTTTTTCCCTGAAAAAATATGTGTGTCTATTATTTTATTCACAAAGGTCAACTTAGCCTTTAAATTGTATAGTTTACATTCTGGATAGCGTGTGGAAGGGTAATTGCTGTCTTTGTCCCCGTTGGGTTGAAAATTTAATTTCTAGTGCAACATAATTTAACTGGTAACTCCAGTTTTGTGAGGAAAATAAAGAAAAAATAATATAATGTATACAATTGCAACTCAAGTCATATTGTAATGTAATGTTATTAAAAATTACTTTTCCTTTTCAATCTGTAGCCCTGTAAATTTCTGTAAAATGCAACGCAATATGGCTACCTGGAGGAGTAGCCAGAAACATAATTTCCTGCTTGTGTGATTGGCTCATTAATTTTCCCAGAAGTCTAGACATCAGGCATCCCCTGCAACAAAAAAATGTATTTTTGGTGAGATACTCCCAATAAGAAATCACATCTAACTGGATGCAGGCCCATAACTTTTCTTTATTAGAGCCCTGCAGGTGCAGCAGCTGGTTGATAATAATGAAACCACTCCCATTAGATTCACTGACCACATGGACACAAACAAACACACAGGGATTTCTTTAGAATAACAAAAGGTAGGAAAAAAAGTTTGTTAAAATCCTTGTAATGTACACAGATCACCAAAAGGGGAATGAGTTGCTCTTTAATGAAAATGTTTGTGTAGAGAATTTTCAATAATTCCTTAATTGTTATTAACAGTTGTCACTGACTTTGTGAAGGACCGGTGTTCACTACTAGTAGAGAAAAATATGGTATAAGAAAGTAACTTTATATTTGTCTTAATGTAGTATATATGTCTTACTGTATATTTGTCTTGTTGGGAATTTTTAATGTTTCACTTTAGACCTTTAAAAATCACTTCTCCTGGCTAAAACTATTTTTTTTTAATTGGTAATAGTTTCCTAGGGCAGTGCCCACTCCCCCCCATACTATTTTTTGACACCTCTTGTCTTTGAAAATCTGCATTTGTACTTTGACAGATTCAGCTCCCATTGATTTCAATTGGATTTAGGTTTGGCATCCAAACTTACTTGAAGTTCGCTGAACCCTGATCAAATCAACCCGAGGCAGTTCTGCTCATTCATAATTGGGAGGTTTGGCAAAGGCTAAAAAAAACAACAACTGAGATTTCAGTTTACTGTAGTCTTCTTTATTTAGCAGGTCAAATTATTTTTACTTCCCTATAATAATAAGGGTCAGCCTTCACTGCTGTGATTTTCTAGTCCAGATTTCAATAAATAGGTTGCCTGGGGGCAGTACTCACTGAAGAGGTTATGATAAATATAGCCTGTTTCTCTTTGACTTATTGAATAAGGTTGTGTATAAAATCTATGCCACATTTTATTTTAGAGTGCCAGATCGTATTCAAAATTTCTCTCAACAAACATGCAAGTCTAGCTGTCTTAGCACAGCCATTATAAAGTCATAACGTTCTCAAATAGGACATGGTTTTTACAAAAGGACCAAACCATCACTCACAATCACATATAAATGGAGAATATCTTCATACATTATTTTCTTTTCCTTTACTGGTACATTTTTCACTTGAGCGCTGACAGCTAAAAAGCATTTATCCATGTTGCAGTGCTTAATGTATCAATGTCAGAATTGTTCAATACTCTAAAGGCATTACCTAGAGAAAAAAATTATATAACCAAGAGGGCTCATACCTGGGAGAAAAACAGCTTTTGTTCTATATTCTACAAGGTTTTTTGTCTCTGTGTTTTATTGGTTATACAACTAAATGTAGTAAGTAACCCTTTGCATTATTCAAATATAACATACGTACATGAAGACTAACGCATGATTTTTACACCTCTGATTTATGTAGTTACCAAGTTAGGCTGGGTTCACACTACGGTTTTCCTGTCCGTCAGCCGCATACGATTTATATGAAAAACCGTATGCGGCTGAAACGGACGGGAACGTATGGAACCGCACATATGTGCGTTTTCCATTGACATTAATGTTAAAGGAAAACGTATGCGTTTGCCATACTGTTTTAAAAACGACCGCAAAACCGAGGTTGAACACGGTTTTGCGTACGTTTAAAAAACGTTTTGCCAGGAAATCGTACGCACCCGGATGCATCTGAGTGCATACGATTTGCAATGCATTGTCTATCTATACGTTTGCCCTACTCCTGTTTTGCCATGAACATAGGAGGATACAGAAACAGAAACACATGTACTGCTGTTCCTCCGTTTCGGGTCCTCATTTCAAGTGATCAATATACAACCCTGGAGGGGGATCAGTTCTTTGTTGTATCCATGGATGGCCATTCTGTCAGCACCCAGCACTCTCTTCAAAGGACAGCAGGATGCCAGGAGGAGTTAAGACATCCCTCCCAGCATCTCTCCTTCAGATGGTCATCCCCTACCATCTTATACCCCGCTCACAGCAGCTTTAGGCCTCGTACAAACGACCGAGAATCTCATTGTAAAAGAAACATTGTTTTCCTTGACGAGGTTCTTGTCAGGCTTGTCTAGAATATTGTCAAGCTTTCTTTGCATACACACTGTCAAGACAAAATTTCGTCGTTCTCAAACGCGGTGACGTACAACACGTACGACGGCACTATAAAGGGGAAGTTCTATTCCACTGGCACAACCCTTGGGGCTGTTTTTACTAATCTCATGTTACTGCGTGTTAAGTTAGAGTTTGGCGAGAGACGATTCGCACTTTTCAGTCTGTTACAGCGTGACGATTGTGCTATCTCCATTACGAACGATACTTTTACCGAAGGTGCGCTCCCGTTTCATACTTTATTCTGAGCATGCACGGGTTTCTAAGCATACACACGAACATGTTTCTCGTCGTTAACCAGCCCAACGAGAAACACGACGAGGAAATTGAGACTCCCGACGAGAAAAAAGAGAACTTGTTCTCTTTTTTTCCCGTCGAGATCCACAACAGTTTTCTCGACGAAAAACATACACACGACCGTTTTCCTCTGCAAAAAAGCTCTGCCACCAGGTTTCTTGATGGATTTTGTTGAGGAAAACGATTGTGTGTACGAGGCCTCAGATGAGAGAAGGTACAGACTCGTGAAGAAAATCCTGTTGACAACCGCTCCCTTTTGGCCCATGGGTGACAGGTGAATGATGGGCAAATAGACCAGAGGAAGGGGAGGTGGAACTAGTACAAAATAGTTTAATGCCACTCAACATTCCCGCACTAAAAGCTTCATGTAGGTACAAAGCTGTTTATCTATCCCTGCTTTTGGCCCACACCAGAAATTACACAGTCACCACTCCGCAGTTCATACTTAACAATCCTTCATAGCACTGCTATGGATGAAGGGGAAATTTCTAGGAAAATTGTTTTCACAACAAAATTGATGATTTCATATTCCACAGAATGTTGCCATACGTGTGCTCCTAATTCCTCTATAGCTACAACACTTCTCACCTGCACATACTGTCTGCCATCATACTCTCATCACTTTTTTTTCCTGCACATACTGCCTGCTGTCATACCATTCAAACTCTTTTCCTGCACACACTGCCCACTGCCAGACCCTTATCTCTCTTCTCATATACATATTGCCCTCCATCATATCCTCCATATAGTACCTACCGTTATGTCCTTTGTAATTCTTTATGCACCTATAGCCCTTCTTATATCCCTCAAACCCTCTGCACTTCTTTCCTGTACATATTGCCTGCTATTTACACCAGCTGGATAAATAATAATATGTAACCCTAACATTTCATATGCATCTGCTGTACCATGTACTTGCGTTTAAAAGTATCCCGTTCTCTTTGTATTGCTTCCTTTGTGGCAGATATCCAGTGATCTTGTCAGTTTTCCTGCCTTCCTATTTAAAACTGACCGCATTAGGCATAAGAGCACCCCCATCTTAGCATGGTCAGTTTTCTGGCAGCCTGCATGTCCTCCAATGGCCAAGACTTGTGCTGACACCCCTCCTCACAGCCATTCACTGGGGTGATCAATGTCCTGCTGTTTCTCCACCCCCACCTCGCTAAGCCCTTTATGCAGTTGGGAACAGAGATTATGTGATCACTTATAAAAAAATATATTTAGAATGTTTTTTTTCTCCATATGTTTTGGCTTTTTTTTCTATTTGAATTTTAAACTGAATAGGCTATAAGGGTTCAAATATACTTTAAAGCTATCCATAGATATGAAATGAGGGTCACTCATGTGAAGAGCTCATGTTTATGGGCTCCAACATGCCATCATCTGTCCACTGTCTCGCAGAACAATTGATTGAGCTGTCGTTTCTTCCTGTTCGTCCAGCTCCAGCAGTGTCTGCTTGCACTGCTCATCTTCTCCCCACTCCCCTCTTTTCTCATTCCCATGGACACAAATGTTTAGCTCAATAATACTTAATTTGCACCACAAGAATTACCTCCTCCTCTTCTTAGCTACTATTATTGTTGTTTATGGCAACCTCTGAATAGGTTTCAAAGCTTTCAAGCACCTGCTACACTGTGGATGGTCCATAAACTAGAGGGCAAAAGACGTTACTAAATGTAATTTCTATCATTTCATTCACATTTTGGAAATTATTGTATGTAGGAAATATACAGTAACTAAAGGGGTTGTAAAGGTTTGTTTTTTTATTTTCTAAATAGGTTCCTTTAGGCTAGTGCATTGTTGGTTAATTTACCTTTTCCTTCAATTATCCTTCTAAATGTTTTTTTTCTTTGTCTAAATTTCTCCCTTCCTGTTCCTCCTCGGTAAGCTTGCCCCCATCATCTGAGCCGTTCTGGCTGGGGGTTAGTCAGCGTGCTCGCCCCCTCCCTTGGGACTACATCCCTGCGAGGAGACAATGTCACAGCATCTCCCCGCAGGAATGTAGTCCCAAGGGAGGGGACGAGCACGCTGACTAACCCCCAGCCAGAACAGCTCGGATGATAGGGGCAAGCTTACTGAGGAGAAACATAAATTGAGAAATTCAGACAAAGAAAAAAAAACATTTAGAAGGGAAATCGAAGGAAAAGGTTAGTGAACCAACAATGCACTAGGAACCTATTTAGAAAATAAAAAAAGAACCTTTACAACCAATTTAAGGCTGAAAAGAGTTTTGTGGTGACCTCTGGTAAGGCATAAGAGCTTCTTTGCACAATATAGGGGTTAAAATCTGATCTCCAATGTATACAGTCTCTAACACCAAACCTTGTCAATGTTATTTCGATTACTGTTTGTTTATTGAATATGAAGAGGTTGCTTTTCATTTTTTTCCCTGTAATTAGGATTCTCCGTGCATCGAACAAAACAGGAATCTCTTTGCAGCAGATGCTAGCTACTAGATACTGCCAGTTATTATTATACACATACCAAATGTTTCCATCTTCTGTCCTACATTATGAATTGCACAGCTACAAATTGTATTCTATTTTAGGAATTAATAACGCCAACTACAGGCCCTGAGGAGTAAAAATGCATAGATTTATACAGTGCCACTGTTTCATATTCCCAGTGCAGGGTGTATGCAACTTTAGAAAGATGACATCACCAATTTTGGAGTTTCTGTTCAGTCTCTTTAGGCAATAGCCTAGAATGATGTTTCTCAACTTACTATTCAAGGATCTCCTGACATGTACATTTATTACTATATATGTGTTTTCCAGACAACCTCATTTGTTTAAAAACTAACTGTTTTACTCATGATGTATTGTTGTTTTAAAGGATTAGTTCACTTTTACCAAACAAAAACTTTATGCAGATAAGGAATGTATGTAGATAAAAACAAACTGTGAAGATTTGACCAAATTTGAATAATGCCCTTGCTATTAATGTAGGCCATTACTTGTATTCCAGTGAGACTTCATGAGGTAATCATGAAGTCTCACTGGAATACAAGTAATTTTTAAGTATATTGGATTGTCAAAAATAGCTATAGTTTGTATTGATATTACAATGCTGATGTTATAAAAATTAAAGCGTATGCTTTAATCATAGATCTTCTTCTTCTTCTCTGCTAACAGGCTGTCAATTGCCCTCTGAAACTCAATACATCACAAATCATTCTTCAGAGGGGTGGCAAGGCTTGCCACCCCTCTGAACAAGTCCAAAGACAGGAAGTATGAAACTGGTTAGATCACTATTCAAAAATAAAGGAAGCCTAAAATTCATTCTTTTTTTATTGTAATTATTGTTTTGGTATTTAACACTGCTTTAATTTTATTAGCTGTCATTGGCCAGTAATTATCAGTGGTGCATTATTTTTCTATTGCTGATCTTTATATCAGAAATCTTAATAGCACCTGGGCACTGCGGTGGATGTGTAGCTGCAGACAGCACAATAGAAGAACGAAAACTGGATAGCCGCACTCCAAACTTACAGTCAGTGCTTAGTCATGGCAGAGACGTCAGCCATGACTAAGCACTGACTGTAAGTGCGAAACGCGTCGGCCATACTGTGTTTTG
This sequence comes from Rana temporaria, assembly GCF_905171775.1. Lineage (NCBI taxonomy): Eukaryota > Metazoa > Chordata > Amphibia > Anura > Ranidae > Rana > Rana temporaria. The sequence continues at coordinate 223,107,090 of NC_053490.1, read as the reverse complement.
TTGGTTGCAGTGACTGTGTGTACAGTTGAAAAATAAAGACAACTTTTTTAAGTGATTTGGAGTGCGGCTATCCAGTTTTCGTTCTTCTATTGTGCTATCATCAGCATTGCCAGCACCTTGGTGGTTCAACAGCCCTTGATTGCTCACGGGGCTCACCTGGATCGGTGAGAAAATTTGTCTGTAGCTGCAGACAGTTATTCAAACATGCCTTCTCAAAATGAATGTGGTATTAGCTTCATTTACCTATGCAACACTTAGGCCGCGTACACACGATCAGTCCATCCGATAAGAACGGTCCGAAGGACCATTCTCATCGGTTAACCAATGAAGCTGACTGATGGTCTGATGTGCCTACACACCATCAGTTAAAGAAACGATCGAGTCCAACGCGGTGACGTAAAACACAACGACGTGCTGAGAAAAATGAAGTTCAATGCTTCCAAGCATGCGTCGACTTGATTCTGAGCATGCGCAGGTTTTTAACCTATGCTTTTGCATACTAACCGTCGGTTTTGACCTATCGGATAGGCGTCCATCGGTTAAATTTTAAAGCAAATTTTGACCGAAGGATAACTGACCGATGGGGCCCACACACCATCGGTTTGGACCGATGAAACGGTCCTTCAGTCCGTTTCCATCGGTTTTGACCGACCGTGTGTAAGCGGCCTTAGACATATTTAATTCATAAATCCAGGATCCCCACACATTTTTAATTAGAAAATACTTTTTTACATGTTAGTGCTTGAGGTGATTGTTCCTAATATTTTGAAGGCTGATGCCTCTGTCCTGGGGAAGCTGCTCTCTGCGTTGACAGACCTGTAACCTGTTAAAGGTTCTATAAAGTTTATTGTCTGTATACATTTTATTATTTCCTTATAGTGAGGTTGTTCACACACTACAGATGTAATCTCTGCCCTTGATTGTACAGACACCATATAATACCATTGTATGGATTGTATCATTCTAATCTGTATATATTGATTTTATTATTTGTATATTTTCTGTATTAATTCCCCCCTGTTGGGGTTTTAAATCTTCCTTGAAACATTTTAAACTGGTTAAAAAAAATGATTTTTTCAGCATGTCTCCTTTCTGTGGCTGGTATAGTTCATCATTGTAGGATACTGGGGTCTTTACTCCGGTAATTGCCTAAAAGTTTTAAGTGTTAAAAGGTAGGTTTACTGCACTTTCAGAAAAAGCACAATTAGCGACTTTGCCTTTGCTTTCCTGACCGAAACTACCAATAAAAAAAACCCCAGCTGCTTACTTTCCTGGGTAGAGCAGTCTCTTTTTCATTGCTGCCATAAGCCTTCATAGACTTGGATTAATTAGGGCTCTTTCCTGTGACTGGAGACTAGGGATGAGCTTCGTATTCGAGTTGAACTCATGTTCGACTCGAACATCGTATGTTCGATCGTTCGTCGAATTACGAACGTTTTCGGCCGTTCGCGACAAATTCGAGTTACGTTTCACAGACCATAATTCACTGCGGCATCGCTGGCTGATGATTGGCCAAGCATGCACTATGACCCGCATGCTTGGTCAATCACAGCTTGCAAAAAACAGAGAGCCATAATTGGCCAAAGCCAGGGTGGCTTTGGCCAATTATGGCTCAGGGGGTTTAGTACATGCCCCACACTATAAAAGGCCGCCTGCAGGTCGGCCTTGTGTAGTGTGTTGCGGCGGTGGTTAGAGAGAACAGAGAGAGAACGAGAGAGTGTCATTTTTTGCAGGTAGATAGAGCAGGCAGGCAGGCTAGTCAGTTAATGTTACAGTGTGTAGAGAATATATATACATCCCAGGTGTTGTACATATATTTATACACTGTATAGTTTAGCTAGATCAGTTCTTCCTAATTTACTGGCAGGCAGGTAATTGTGCTAGCTGCAGTATTCTTACGTGGTTTATTGCCTGTGTCCTCTGTAGTTTGCACCTAAAGCTACTTGGTGTGTACTGCCCGTGTCCTCTGTAGTTTGCACCTAAAGCTACTTGGTGTGTACTGGCCGTGTGCTCTGTAGTTTGTACCTAAAGCTACTTGGTGTGTACTGGCCATGTGCTCTGTAGTTTGCAACTAAAGCTACGTGGTGTGTGTACTGTCTGTGTCTGTGCTATTTTTCGCAATGATTTTCATCCATATTGCAGGGACCAGACATTACATTAAAGCCGCAACCGCAAGCAGTTTTAAATTACTTTTTTCTTATAGTAATCTCATTTTGTGCAGGGACAGTTCTAAACATGTGCCACTTCACAGGCATACTATAGACACCCAGTAGGTACAATATTTAAAGGAATTTTTCATTTATTTTTTTTTATTTTTTAAGCATCATTAAAATCACTGCTCCCAGTAGCAGTGATTTTAATGATGCTTAAATAAAAAAAAAATGAAAAATTCCTTTAAATATTGTACGTGCTGGGTGTCTATAGTATGCCTGTGAAAACCTCTTTGAGAACCCGGGTCTTGCCCGAGGGAACATGTATCAATGGAAAAAAAGTTTTAAAAATGGTTGTTTTTTCAGGTGTCCTGAAAAAAACAACCATTTTTAAAACTTTTTTTCCATTGATACATGTTCCATGGGGCAAGACCCGGTTCTCAAAGACGTTTTACGACAATAACTTGCATATTAGGCTTTAAAATTAGCACTTTTGAATTCGAACGTTCGAGTCCAATAGACGTCAATGGGGTTCTAAATGTTCGCGCGAATGGTCGGTCCGTTCGAAGGTTCTGGTGCGAACCAAACAGGGGGGATGTTCGGCTCATCCCTACTGGAGACACTCAGGAGATGGTGCTATATGTCAATTACTGAAAATATATATATTTAGTTTCCATATTTTCTGTCTTCTGCTCTTATAAGTTCGCGAAATAGACCATGTGACAAGTTCTAACTGATTGCCCTAAATTAGGAGCTTCCCACTGGTTTATCTTCATCAATGAAGCCCAAGATTAAAGAGAGAATAACCCATTCATCAAAAATAGCTTGGATTTACTACATCAATCGATTCATATTCATACCTCTGTATGAGTCACAAATTCCAGACTACTTGCATGAGGATTAAAAAAAAGTCTATGTGGTATCCAGCAACACGATGGTACTACATATGTCAGTAGCAGTTGGACACATAGGCAATGTAATTCCTTTAATATTTGTTTGATGTTGAACATAAATTATCATCATAGACTACTCTTTCATATAAACACAAGAATCATCTAGCTTAGAAATTATATTTACACAGCAATATGTTGGCATTTATAATAATATGAATTTTCATCCTGCCAACTCAGTACCTTCTGAAGCAAAATAATGTGTCACTCATATGCAAAGGGAATGCTACTAAAAGCATTATTGATTCCTAGTGAAGTGATCCGTTTCATTTATGGAGACTTTTCTCATTAAGAAATAGAAGGGAGGAAGATTAAGCAAGGTATTAAAAATGGCCTGGTGCTAAGATAAAAAAACAGCTATCTGCAGAAACCTTACAAAGAAATGATTTCTGTGGACTATGCTTGTATAAAGACTGCTCTACACCCAATGGAAATAGTAATGAAAGGCCTAATTTGGGTGTAACCCTAAAAAAAAAAAAAGCATTGATAACTAGATATGACTGTTTTTTTTAAGGAAGTAATAAATAAAAATTATGGACAACATGGACAACAGGAAGAATGAGATAAGAAATACCTTCCACTTGGTTGAAAATGTTGAGATTTTTGGAATATTAGGTTTCTTTAACCACTTGCTTACTGGGCACATATACCCCCCTCCTGCCCAGGCGAAATTTCAGCTTCCGGCACTGCGTCACTTTAACTGACAATTGCGCGGTCGTGCGACGTGGCTCCCAAACAAAATTGACGTCCTTTTCCCCCCACAAATAGAGCTTTCTTTTGGTGGTATTTTATCACCTCTGCAGTTTTTATTTTTTGCGCTATAAACAAAAAAAAGCGTAAATTTTGAAAGAAAAAACAATATTTTTTACTTGTTGCTATAATAAATATCCCCAAAAAAACATATATTTTTCTCAGTTTAGGCCGATACGTATTCTTCTACATATTTTTGGTAAAAAAAAAAAAAATCGCAATAAGCGACTGGTTTGCGCAAAAGTTATAGCGCCTACAAAATAGGGGACAAAATGATTATTGTTTTACTAGTAATGGCGGCGATCTGCAATTTTTATTGGGACTGAGACATTATGGCGGACACATCGGACACTTTTGACACATTGTTGGCACCATTCACATTTATACAGCGATCAGTGCTATAAATATGCACTAATTACTGTATAAATGTGACTGGCAGGGAAGGGGTTAACACTAGGGGGCGAGGAAGGGGTTAAATGTGTAGCCTAGTGAGTGTTCTAACTGTAGGGGGAGGGGACTGACTGGGGGAGGTGACCGATCTGTGTCCCTATGTACAAGGGACACAGCATCGGTCTCCTCTCTCCCTGACAGGACGTGAATCTCTATGTTTACACACACAGATTCACATCCTTGTCTGTGTAACCGCCGATCGCAGGTGGCTGGCGGACATCGCGCCCGCCTGGAACGCGCATCGGCATCTCAGTGATGCAGCAGGCGCACGCGCGCCACTGCCGGCGGTGCTTGTGTGCCCTCCAGTGGCTGGAGGCCGGAGGCCGTATATAGACGGCCTCCCGGCAATTGAGATCCACACTGCAGCAGTAGAAAGTCATCAGGCTGGCAGAAAGTGGTTAAACCACTTGCCTATAGGGCAGTTTCACCCCCTCCCTGCCCAGACCAATTTTCACCTTTTAGCGCTGTCACACTTTGAATGACAATTGCGCAGTCATGCAACACTGTACCCAAATGACATTTTTATCATTTTTTCCCCACAAATAGTGCTTTCTTTTGGTGGTATTTGATCACCTCTGCTGTTTTTATTTATTGCGCTATAAACAAAAGAAGAGGGAAAAGTTTGAAATAAAACACAATATTTTTTATTTTTAGCTATAATAAATATCCTTTTTTTTTAAACAAATTTTTTCCTCAGTTGAGGCCGATACATACTCTTCTACATATGTTTGCTAATTACTGTTGGGTAATTGTGTTGGGTGATGGGACTAGTAAATATGTAATTTACAGGCCCCTTCCTTTTCTAAGTGAACACACTCACTCACTGGGGCAGATCCACGTACATCGGCGCATTTTTGCGTCGGGCGTAGCGTATCTAAGATACACTACGCCGCCGTAACTTATTATTTTTTTTGGAATCCTCAAAGAATTTGCGCCGTAAGTTATGGCGGTGTAGTGTATCTTTGGCGGCGTAAGGGCGCGCAATTCAAATGGATGTGATGGGGGCGTGTTTTATGTAAATACGTCGCGACCCGACGTAAACATCGTTTTTTTTTAACGGCGCATGCGCCGTCCGTGGGGGTATCCCAGTGCGCATGCTCGAAATTAAACCAGAACAAGCCAATGTTTACGACGGTGACGTCATTCTACGCAAATCCCTATTCGCGAACGACTTACGCAAACAACGTAAACATTTCAAAATTCGACACGGGAACGACGGCCATACTTAACATTGAGTACGCCTCATAATACCAGGGGTAACTATACGCCCGAAAAAGCCGAATGCAAACGACGTAAAAAAATGCGCCGGCCGTAACGTACGTTCGTGGATCGCCGTAACTAGCTAATTTGCATACTCGATGCGGAATTTGCCGGAAATGCCACCTAGCGGCCGGCGGAAAAATGCACCTAAGATCCGACGGCGAACTGAGACGTACGCCTGTCGGATCGATCCCAGATGCAGTCGTATCTTGTTTTGTAGATATAAAACAAAGATACGATGCAGGAACTTTAAAAATACGCCGGCGTAATTCTTTTGTGGATCTGCCCCACTGTGTTCATTCAAAACTGAAGCATAGGAAACTGTGTTTTCTATGCTTCAGTTTGTGAGTAAACATGAAGCCAATTAGCACAGAGCTGTCCAGTGCAGTTGAGGCTGCAGAGAAAGGCATGTGTGTTTGAGCTCTGGGGTGCACACCCTAATCCTATGCATACTAACCACCACCATAACCTCCACACTCCTCTTCTGCACATACCACCCACTCTTATACCCTCCGCACTGCTCTTTTGCATATAGTAACCACCATCATACCTTCTACACTCCTTTTCTGCACATATTACACACGCTTATTCCCTCCTGACTGCTTTCCTGCACATACTAACTACCATCATACCCTCCACACTCCTCTTCTGCAATACTACCCACTCTTGTTCCCTTTGCACTGCTCTCCATAACAAAGTTTTTACCCTCTACCCTTATCTCCTATACATATTGCCCACATTTAGCCCTTGTTCTCACTGCTGAGACTTCTCATGCAATTTGCTGTAATGTTCGAAAGAGAAAATTGCATGGCAAGGGTTTGCCCACCATTGCCTCTTCTGAAATGGGCACACTTTTGCTAGCACATATGAAAAAAAGTAAATATTTTAAATAAGCCTCAAAGTTTGACACCAACAATGGATGGGTAGATTTCCATTGAGGACACTTGCTTGTCTTAAAGGAATACTCTGGGCCAGATTCACATAGGTTAGCGGATCTTTAGAGGAAAATATTTTGTCTTTACAATCCCTTTAAGTACACCACCTTAATGCTGGAACACACTGTATTGTAATATCGGTAACAGGACATTTTTATTGAAAGGCTTTCTTTGGAAGCACACATTGTCACATAAGAAAAACCCTACACTTATTTATCCCTGTCTGATTGTTTCCAGTGATGCTCAGGTCGAGTTCATTTTGTGCCAAGATCTGAAGCGTATGGATACCCTTAGGCTTGGTAAAAGCAGTTACTGGAAATATTAAATATACATTTGTGAATTTAGTTACTTTCATTGTAAGTTGTAATTTATTTATTTTTGTCAGCTGGTTCTGCAAGCTTTATTTTTCATGTAAGTACAATAAGCAAGGCCAGGAGTTGCTACAGAAAACTCTGTCACACAGCATTCCCTTCTATGAATACTATTTTCTACCTGGATTCATTGCACAGTTGTAGGAAATGTAATACCAGACAAACCATATGAACACTCTGATGCATGTGCTGAGAACTGAAGATGTGATAAGAATGCATATTTTTGTAAGAAAAATATGGGGGTTTTACATATGTTACCATTCTCTGTGCATTTTTATAACAGAAAATAACAGTCTCCAGTGTGGTACTACTTAACACTGTTTATAACAATAAAAGTGTGCCATGGAAAATATTAAGCGTTAAGGTTTAGGAACAACTTTCATACCTTTCTGTCTGTTGTTAAACAAAATGATAACTCATTAAATCACAACATGGGAAACTTATTTTAGTCCTGCATATATAAGCAATTTAGACATGTGCAGACTGGAATATTTCGTTTAGTTTTTTCGTTTTCGTTTGGAAACTAAATTTATTTAGTTACTCCCGAAAATCGTTTTGATTTATTTCGTTTTTCGTTGGGGAATAGCTTTCGTCCGAAAATCCAATAATACTTGGTTTCTGTCGAATGGTCAAAAGAATATTCGACGGTCCGTCGAATATTTTTGGTTTCTGTCGATTGTTCAAACGAATATTCGACGGAAAGTCGAATCTTTACGTCGAATCGTACATTTCCGTTCGAATATTCCGCCTACAAGAATTCAAGTTGTATGACTAGTAATAATGTCAAATCTATTCTCTATAATGTCGAATCTATTTTCTCATAAATCAAAATCTATTCTCTGTAATGTCGAATCTATTATTTCTATAGTGTCGGATCTTTTCTCTATGATGTCGAAAACAAAAATAAAGCATTTTTTATGTCAGATCTTTCGGTTTTCGTTTCTTGCACTTTCGTTATCGTTTGTTAAAACGATAACGAAAAAACCTGATTTTCGGACGAAAATGCATTCTAACGAAAACAAATGCAACATGTCTAAAAGCATAAAATTAGCCAGAGGCTACGCAAAGAGGGCAATATTGGTTACCTGATATCTGATAATTAACTGATAAAAAGTGGTCTAGAAAACATTTTTTCAGCTTGCTAACTGACAGAAACACCTCTACCCCGACAGAGCACAAGCTACACACTGCCTGGATGCATTATGGTTAGTCATTGGGATGCAATGGATATTCTACTTTTAAGGCCCTTGGGGCTTATTAGACAAAAATCCTCACCCTTGTGACACTGGTAACCTAAAAAAGAATAGTATACTTCCTAATTAGGTACTATGCTAATATATGTACAGTACAGTGCAGAGCCTGTTTTAACATAATCATCCACCAAAAAATACCAGTATTTAGGTTTTTCACATAGGATATAAATCAAGAAAAATATGTGTGCATTTACTCAACGATCCCTCTACTATCTCTGTAACTTTATACAAGAAAGTGCAGTCTCATTCATCAAAGCATCTGCAATAATAATTGTCTACCTTGCCCAACAACAACACAGATTCTTTATTTTATTCTTCAACTGTCATTTTCCCATACAGTTACAATGACTGGGTGGTATGGTGTATTACAGACAATTCTTTGTTTAGAATTGTCTGTAATATTGTCTGTAATTTGTTTAGGTTGGTAAATGAGATACACTGTCTAAAAGCTATTCAGGTCACTGGACATTGAGTGTCAATGACAGCAAAGGCAGCAGCTGACCATTGGGGACATTTGTGTAGTAGCTTAAAACAGGGCAACAAAGCCGAGTAAAGATCTGACAGAAACAAAAGTAATATTCACTGGTCATATTTGTAGTACAACAGAATTCAAAAGCTGAGGGATTGTCATTAAGGATCTGTTAAAGTGATATTAAAGTCTTGTGTTTTTTATTTGTTAAAAATAACAAAAACGTTTTACTTCTATGGTCTGTTGCAGTTGTTTTGCACAGAGCAGCCCAGATCCTCCTCTTCTCATGTCCCTCGCCGGCGTTACTAGCCCCTCCCTCCTGCTGAGTGCCCCCCACAGAAACCAGTTTGCTATGGGGGCACCCGAGTCGAGCCGCTGCTTCATTCAGACACTGAGCCACAGCTTGGCCCTGCCCCCTCTCTCCTCAGTGGCTCACTGACTTTGATTGACAGCAGTGGGAGCCAATTGCGCACCGCTGCTGTCTCAGCCAATGAGAAGGGAAAGTCCCAGACAGCCAAGACTCTCGCGCAACATCGCTGAACTAAGATGGGGCTCAGGTAAGTATTAGCTAGGCTACTGCATACAGAAGGTCTTTTATCTTAATGCATAGAATGCATTAAAAAACCTTCTGACTTTAGAGTCACTTTGAGAGAATTGCCTTTAAAGTTAAGCTAAAGATCCAAAAGGCATCATAAAACATATGTGCGATTGAAGCAATGGAGGAGATTTACTAAAACTAGAAAGTTCACAATCTGTTCAAATCTGTCTGTGCATAGAAACCAATCAGCTTGCAGGTTTTATTGTCAAAGCTTAATTGAACAAGCTGAAGGCTACCAGAGTGCTTAAATTTTAGTAAATCTTCCCCAATTTATTTATTTCCAAATACATAAAAACTACAGGCTTAAAGTGGTAGCAAAGCTTGCTTTGTTATTTTTACCTACTGGTAACCCTTAGGCTGCTTTCACATTGGGCGGTGGAGCCGCGGTGACGGTATAGCCGCGCTATTTGTAGCGCCGCTATACCGTCGTATTTACCGCGATATTTGGGCGCTAGCGGTGAGGTTTTAACCCCCGCTAGCGGCCGAAAAAGGGTTAATACCGCGGTGTTACCGCGGTTTCCCATTGATTTAAATGGGAAGGCACGGTATAGAAGCGGTAAACACACCGCTCCTATACCGCTCCAAAGATGCGGCTAGCAGGACTTTTGGAGCGGTCCTGCTACCGCACCGCTTCAATGTGAAAGCCTTCGGGCTTTCACATTGAAGCCTGCAGGGCATGGTTTTTTCATGCGGTATAGCAGCGCTATTTTTAGCGCTGTACCGCGTGAAAAACGCCTCAATGTGAAAGGGGCCTTAATATAGGTAAAATAAATATTTACTAAACGTGCACCATTTAGGAGATATTCACCCTGCATGCAGCTGCTGATGTCACCAGCGCATGCACTCTGAACATCCAGCATAACACGGCGGACCTTCAGAGCTTCTTGCCAGAACCGAGGGCTCCCTCGTGCATGCGTGGGATTGATGACATTGCGTCTCCAGTCAATCACAGCACAGAGCCTGTGAACCCAAAAGAAAGGCCAGGTGAAGATGTCAGTCTTTTCCGTGTTGACCGGGCACTGCTGGAAGGGCTTCGTTCTAAGGAAAGTTTTTTTATAATGTGCTAGTATGCGATGCATACTAGCACATTATGGCATTATCTTACAGGTGTGTTTTTTTTGTTTTGTTTTTTAAGATGATCAGTATCACTTCTCTGCTACCTTTAAACTGCACTTAAAAATATGTTATTAATTTCCAGTTGGTTCTTTTTGCATTAGAATTGAACAATAATTAAAATGATAATTCTCAAAATGTAAATAAACAAAACCCTGGACCAGAGTTTTTAAACTTTTTTTCAGTTTAACGTTATAGAAAAACTCAAGGCACCGTTTAAAATGATGGACAGCCTTGAGGCACCTCATACTAAAATGTAAAAAACTATTCTAACAGCTTTATATAATGCAGCAACATCCACACACGTAGGACAGCCAACGTTAGAGGTGATTTTTTTCTTCCAAAGCAAATACATTTTTTGCACACTGGTACTGACTAGTATTCCAATGTTTCTCTTCTGCCTCAATTTCTCTTTATCACTCAGTGCTGAGGTGAGGGGCAGAGGAGGGCAAACAAGGATGCTGTGGAGGCGACTGGCATCCTCCTTATCAACTGATTACATCATTGGTTAGGATGCCAGTGTCTAGAAAGTCTTTATGGTGCATAAAGAAAACCTGTGGCTTTGTGTAACTAAAAGGCAGGCTTCATCCACCCGCTGGCTTGTATACAAAATTTTATACATTTTTAGGCATTTGGCCAAGGCACCCCTTAAAGGGGTTGTAAAGGTAAAAAAAAGTTTTCCCTAAATAGCTTCCTTTCCCTTAGTGCAGTCCTCCTTCACTTACCTCATCCTTCCATTTTGCTTTGAAATGTCCTTATTTCTTCTGAGAAATCCTCACTTCCTGTTCTTCTGTCTGTAACTCCACACAGTAATGCGACACTTTCTCCCTGGTGTGGAGTTCGTGCTCGTCCCCTCCCTTGAGGGGGGAGGGGTGAGCAGGAGAGTCAGGACGCCCACTAACACACAGCTCCTTTCTCTATCTGCAACGTAGAGAGCGTCCTGACTCTCCTTCTCGCCCCCTCCCCCTGAAGGGAGGGGGCGAGCACGACACTCCACACCAGGGAGAAAACCTTGCATTACTTTCTATGTTTGTTTCTGTTTTTTTTTTAGACACAATAGAAAAATAAACACGGCACTGGTGCATTTCCCATTTATAATGTTACAGAAACAGGACACATCATTTACTTTGTCAATAAAAACATGCCAAACAGAAATATAAGATAAAAGCTTAGATCTGTGAAAATGCAATTTTACTATTTTTACTGTAAGGTTCTTGGGGGGAAAAGATCTTGTTGAGTTCAACCCTCATCAGTGATAATTAAGTTTGACAGTGTGGGTTCTGCAGTAATTCACAAACCTGTACTTTATGCATCAGCATTGCTTATTATTCTAATTAAAGTGGAACATTGTGCCCTCGCCAGTCATTAGTGGGTTTTCATTCTGTAACTGACATTTGCAGAAATTAAAACGGGGGAGTTCATGTGAAGTCCAGAGGCATCCATGTTAAAATTAGCTTTGCCATGGCAACAGTCTTCAACAATTATCAAGAAATTATATAGTTTCTTTTTCTGTTTTTCCTTTTTGTTTTCCTCTTTCTTTAATTGAGACAAAAATGCAATGTGGTCCAGGAGAGATTTAGACATTGAGCTGGACTAGAAAGGTTTTGAATGTTCAGGAAAGAAAAAAAAACATAGGTAAAATCTAAGACTGTCATAAAAAATACAAAGTGTTCTCAGTGTAGAGGATTCAGCTGTAAGAGCTATTTGTCTCTGCACATTATCTCAAGGAGGATCATATCTGGACAGTTATGTGTTCACTGCAGTACTGGAGAATACCATATCCTTGAAAATAAGGCTATGACTTGCCAAACATGTGTTATAACAAAAAGTGCATATGGGTAATTTTTTATTTATACAGTATATTTTGTGTATGTGTATACATTTGTATAATATATATATATATATATATATATATATATATATATATATATATATATATATATATATATATATATATATATATGCAGAGCTTTTTTTCTCAGAAAATAGGTGCAGGAACTCAACCACGACCCCGTTCAGATTTCACAAACAGTAGAAGGGTCTTAAAGGGGCATTAAATACCAGGATTTCATTACATACAGAGTACAGAGTTCAGGGGGGTTACACACAGAGTGCAGAGCTGTCACTCGTAAACACAGAAGTGATTGTGGTGAGCAGGCACAAAGGTGGTGGAACTGAGTTCCCCCAAGTTCCCCCTGAAAAAAAGCCCTGTATATATATATACACAGTATACTAAAATAGAGTAGTGATCTCTGTATGCATAACTGGTTGAGGGGCCTGTGGGCCTTTGTAGGTAAAACCACAGGCAGTCCCCGAGTTATGAACGGGTTAGGGACTGTAGGTTTGTTCTTAAGTCGAATATGTTCGTAAGTTGTAACAGCATGCACAGAACGGCAGATACGTAATTTTCCGATGTTCCGTCGAACGTGCCCGCCATCGAAAAGTGGCCGTGCATGCGCAGAACGGCAGATATGTCGTTTTCCAATGTTCCGTTGAATGTGCCCGCCATCGAAAATGTCCCGTCTAATGTGCCCGCCGCCAAAAAGGTCCCATCGAATGTGCCCACCGTCGAAAAGTGGCCAGGCAGCCTCCCGTTTGTAAGTAGGAGTCGTTCGCAAGTCAGATGTTCATAACTCGGGGACTCCCTGTAAAGGGGACTCAAAAATGAAAAATGGATAGAGTGCCCAGCGAGTCAGACACAGTTTCAATAAAGGTAGAGTGTGCCCCAGATATGCAGAAAGTTTGTAATTTAGGTCATATTCTTCAGTGGCTAACTTAAAGTGTATTTTCACTTTTGCTGTCAAATTTGAGAAAACTCCACTAGATGTTTGTTGCTATTCACACAGCCTACCTAAAAAATTCTTACCTTTTTTGCTTGGCGTATACATAGGACACTAAAGACAACTTCTATTGCTTTGAATAAATGGCTAAGAAACAAAAGTGAAGGACGGCTTTTTTTTGTGGTTTACAAACTTTTATTAAAGTGGTTCTCCACCATAAAGTGAAGTACCGCTGATCAGAACCCTTCCCCCCTCCGGTGTCACATTTGACACCTTTCAGGGGGGAGGGGGGTGCAGATACCTGTCTAAAGACAGGTATTTGCACCCACTTCCGGCCCGGCATTCACGGGCAAAAGACGGGCATTGCGTCACATCCCACCCCCCCCCCCCCCCCCGTTGTGTGCTGGGAACACTCGGCTCCCAGCACACAGCGGGAGCCAATCGGCGGGCGCGGCGCGACTCGCACATGCGCCGTAGGGAACCAGGCAGTGAAGCCGCAGCGCTTCACTTCCTGGTTCCCTCAGCGTGGATGGAGGGGGGAGCAGCAGGGTGACGAGCGATCGCTCGTGCTCTGCTGCGGACGCCGCTGGACTCCAGGACAGGTAAGTGTCCTAATATTAAAAGTCAGCAGCTGCAGTATTTGTAGCTGCTGGCTTTTAATATTTTTTTTGGGCGGAACATCCGCTTTAAGTGGAAAATGGTGGTACAAAAAAAACACAATTATACAGGTATAAAAAGACAAATTATTCTGATACATATATTCTGGTACAAATAGCATCGATAAGACTGATGAAGCCATAAAATAGTTGACAGACACATACAAAATGCATCACAAAATGTATAAGGCCGAGTACACACGATCAGTCCATCCGTTGACAACGGTCCAAAGGACCGTTGTCATCGGTTAACCGGTGAAGCTGACTGATGGTCTGATGTGCCTACATACCATCGGTTAATGAACCGATCGTGCCAGAACGCGGTGACGTAAAACACAACGACTTGCTGAAAAAAACGAAGTTCAATGCTTCCAAGCATGCGTCGACTTGATTCTGAGCATGCGTGGGTTTTTAACCGATGCTTTTGCATACTAACGATAAGTTTTGACCTATCGGTTAGGCGTCCATCGGTTCAATTTTAAAGCAAGTTCTCATTTTTTTGACCGAAGGTTAACTGACCGATGGGGCCCACACACGATCGGTTTGGACCAATGAAAACGGACCTTCAGGCCGTTTCACACTGCTGCTACTTGGAATTCTGACCCCAAGTTACTCATAGTCAATGAGAGGTGTCTTAAAGAGCATTACTGAAGTCACTTCCGACTTTAGAAAAGGTTGCTGTATTACTTCAAGGCGACTTCTATCTGACTTGTGCCCATAGTCGCCTCCAAGTCAGATCCTCATCTATATTGATGTGATTTGGATCCAACATTACAGGAAGATTACTCAGGCATTCCTCGAAAGCCGTAGTGTAAAACACATGACTTTCAGGTCACGGCAGTGTGAACTGAGCCTCAAAGATAGGGCAAATTAATGTAATAAGAAAACGTATTGTCAATGTAAAATGCCAATGTCGGCATAGGAAGATATGGGCAGATTGTACAATAATTGAATAAAAAATCTAAGAAATAAAAGGTTTCATAAAAAGAGCTACCAAAATATGAAAGAAAAAAAGGAGATCAAAGAAAGATATTACAATGGTCATACCAAGCAATCCATTTAGTACCGTAATACATCATAGAATTATATAAAGTATGGAATATTTTTTCCATACAGCAAACGGAGTATATTCTCATTTTTATTTGTGTAATAGGGACAGAGGGAGCTTTCCAAGGCTTGGCTATAACCCAATGAAATGAAACACAAATAGTATGGATAAGTCTCATATGAGGAATAGAAATCTCTGGAATGGGAGCAAAAAGTCAACAATTAGCTATTGTAAGGTAAAAGGATTGCCAGCTACTTACACCAGACAGAGACATTTTCTCACATTTTCAAAAAATATGTGGAAAAGAGCCCAGAGATGGGCATCTTCTAAAACAAATAGGTGAAACTAACGGGAGGAAAGAATGTAGAATACCATCTGGTAAAATGTTTAATTGCAGTCTCATGGATTGAGATTGACCTAGTATGCTTCTGAAGGTTCACAATGCATTCTTCCCATTCTTCAGTAAAGAGAGCAATGTCACAATCAGATTTCCATTTGTTCATGTATAAGAGTTTATCTTGGGTGTCTATACTCGCTAAATGATCATAAATCTCTGAGATGAGCCCTCTTCCCCTAGGGGTTTTATCACATAGATGTTCATAAAATGTTGGATTTGTAACCTCAGTTGTCTTAGAGTGAATAATATAAAAAGGTCTGATTTGGAAAAAACAGAACTGTTGGGACAGCTTTTTTTTTTAAAGGGGCACTAACATACAATGGCTAAGCTAGGCCTGGAAATTTTTGAATTTCTTCTGAAGTTTTCTTCTGCTACGCAGAAGGGGTTGGGGAGTTAATGTTTGCTATAATTAACTCTGTTTTTATTGTGCTGGCATATTTCATAATCAATTGTACACTATATTTGAAAACTGTCTGGCCTAACAAAAGGTTAAACATCTAGAAGTTGGGCTTCTGCATTCTTTGTTAATGACGGGAAATGTCCCTCAGTAGGGACAGATTGAGTTTCTCTCATTTCAACTGGGTGCCGGTCCAGGCATGTGGGTGGACCCTGACTTAATTGTCACGATCTTGCCTGAGCCTGAACGAACTGCACTTCTGTGATCCATTGGAGAAGTATAACAAAAAGCTTTGGCTGTACTTTTACTTTAACTGAAAAGAATGTACTGCACTTTACTAACTGCAGTTTGTCTTAAATTAAAGCGGTTGTAAAGGCTAAAGTTTTTTTATCTTAATGCATTTTCTGCATTAAGGTAAAAAAATGTATTAGATGCAGCACCCCTCCCTAAATACTTACCTCAGCCCGATCTTGATCCAGTGATGTGACCAAGAGCAGTAGTGCTGCTCTCCCTTCTCAGGCCTCGTACACACGACCGGTTTCCTCGGCAGAATCCATCAAGAAACTTGGTGGGAGATTTTTTTTGCCGAGGAAAAAAAACGGTCGTGTGTACATTTTTCAGCGAGGAAACTGTCGAGGAACTCGACGAGCCAAAAAGAGAGCAAGTTCTCTTTTTCCTCGACAGGAATGGAGAAAATTGGCTCGTCGAGTTCCTCGACAAGCCTAACAAGAACTCGACGAGGAAAGCGATGTGTTTCGTCCGCCGAGTTCCTTGGTCGTGTGTACGAGGCCTCACTGGACTCAGTGGGAGCAGCAGGAGCCACTGGTTTCAGCTGCTGTCAATAACATCCAATGACAAGGCGAAGTGGCAGGGCCAAGTTGCACTGTGTGCATTAATGAACGCACACAGTGCAGCTCGAGATTAAGCCAGCACAAGTACACCCCTACCAAGCAGCTTACTAGGAAGCAGCTTACTAGGAAGCCAGAAGCGCTGATGGGGGACCCCAGAAAAGGAGGATTAGGGCTTTTCTGTGCAAAACCATTGAACAGAGCAGGTAAGTATAACATCGTTATTTTAAAAAAAAAAAGATCCTTTCCAATCCCTTTTTTTCACAGTTTGTTTTGAATTTCCTTTTTTTTTATATTAAATTAAAACTATATTTCATTTGAGTCATCAAATGACCTTAAAATTTAGCATTTGTATCACCTTCCATACAACAGACACATTTCCTTTTTTTTTCTTCCTTTTATGAGAAATCTTCTGAGGATTTGTTTGATGCTATCTAGATAGTATATTAAGGATATTATGGGTAATGCATAAGCTCATTCTCTACCTGACTTTATAAAGCTTGAAACAAGATTGTTGGTGTGGAACAACAGCTGTGTAGAACTGCGGTAATAAAATTTCATGGAAATTCCCACAAATCATTTTAATTAATTTTACCCTCAAAACTTTATGTACAAGGCATGTGTGACCTTGATATTGTTTGACTGATGTTGTTCACTAAGGCAATCATCATTGTTATACAGTATAAGAGTAAGCTAAGGCACTTTGTCTTGGATAGTACTCTGTTGTAATGCATCCTCCAAACGTCCTTGAAACACTGAAAACCTAGATGTTTGCACAGTATCAGTAAACACGGCATTGTTTTGGTACGCATGGATCCCAATGGGTTATTTTCTCATATCCAGGTTATTCGGAAACCTTTGTATAAAAGTCATGTATGTCACCAGAATCTGTCATCAACATCAGGGCATGGTTTTGTAACAGCTCACGCGTTGGATTTATATCGTGTTTCCAAGGAGTTTGCCAGTATATATTTTATACTGGTGGATTTAAGTTTTAAATAGAATTGAACCCCGTCTATCCCAACAAAGGGTTAAAGATTTGGAAGCTAGGTTTCTGTAATGTAGGTTAATGAGAGGATACTCAGTCTGTCCTAAGCTTTTCTGTTTGGATAAGCTCACTCTGACTTTGCTAAGAAATCTTGCCATGAGGCCTTTTCCAAAAAAAATCCAAAAAATATATTCCATAATATTTTTTAAGTAAGCTGTGCGAATGGGAACACAAAACAAAAATGTATTATTGGTTCTTATTTAGTGCCATCAGTTTACACAGCCTTTTACATGTACAGTATATCGTACATTCACATCACTCCCTCCCCTCAAGGAGCTTACAATCTGCATACTGTACATATACATACTAGGGCCAATTTATAGAAGAAGTAATTCGCCTACCAGCATGTCTTTAGAGTGTGGAAGAAAACCCATGCAGGCACAGGGAAAACATGCAAACTCCAAGCAGGGAGTTCCATAGTTGGGATTTGAACTGACGACCCTGGTACTGGTCGTCAGAAGGGCTAACCACTTAGCTGCCCAAACATATAGTAGGGTTTCGGTAGACAAGATGGAGTCGGTCAAAGGAAATCTCAAAGGCACCGCATCCCAACGTTATGTAGAACAACACACATTGGGGATGCTCTTATAAAAATCGAGTAAAAATCCCACCTCTTTTTATAAGAGTATCCCCAATGTGTCTTGTTCTATAGTAGGATTTTCTCAAATTTGACTGGAAAAATGGGAATACAGTTTAAGGGTACCTGTAGATATGTGTGCAATGCAGGATTTTAATGCCAGCTTCTCTACACTTACTTTGAGTCTTTTTGTGACTGCCTGGGAATTCCATTAATTTCTCTGATGAGCAGAGGTTACCACAATACATTTCAGCACAGGTCTTCATATCAGTGGATTAAACCTCTTAGGCCTCGTACTCACGACCAAACATGTCTGCTGAAACTGGTCCGCGGACCAGTTTCAGCGGACATGTTCGTTCGTGTGTAGGCAGTAACGTACAGAATTCCAGCAAACAATCGTCGGCCAGACCGTTTTCCAACGAACAACTGTTTCCTGGTCTTGCTTTAAAACAGTCTGCTGGAATCGTGTCCGTCAGACATGTTCGCTCGTCTGTACACAAAAGCAGCGTACAAAAACCCCGCGCATGCTCAGTCCAAATGAGGAGACGGGAGCGCTCGTTCAGGTAAAACTCGCGTTTCTTTGGGATATGGCACATTCGTCATTAGAAACCTTTTATTCTAGCAAGAGAACAATGTCTTAAAAAGGCGCACTAAACCACATTTTAAAGCCTCGCTTTATTAATTCTTCTCTTGCTAGAATAACCCCGTTCTCTTGCTGATGCAATTTCATTAGAGTTGTCCCATACTGAAATGTCACATTTCTTGCTTGTGATGTAATCCTTTAATAATGTTTTCTATGCCAGACGTGTGTTTTGGTTGGTGGTCCTCCATAATTTAGAGTAGTCATTTTTGTAAAGGAATGTGCATTTTTTTATTTATTTTTTTTGTTTCTAGTTATGTCACCAGTTAAACTATATTTTTTTTACATGTTTTTTTCATTTTTTTTTTTTTTTTTGGTGTTTCATTAGAGAATATTAAACCATGTTGGCACACCAAATGTCCCCCCCCCCCCAAGGAGTGTGTCCTTTGTAAATTACCCATTGTATATTTATTAAAGGTTTGCTGCCTAATAATCCCCACAGTATATCAAACAATAGACATGTTTTCAAATGAAAGCAAAAAGCCTTTTATTCAGGCAAATGTCATCACAAAAATTAAAAAGAACGGCAGCACTAGAATAGATAGCAAACTATATGCAAACTTGCATTTCCAACATGGTGAAGGATAAACTTCCAAGCCTCAGGAGCCAAACACAAAAATATGAAGCAGCAGCACACAAACAAAGGAACCCAAACTGTGGTAGTACAAACAAGATGTCCTTTATGTGGAAGGAAATGGAAGGCAGAAAATCAACGTTTCCTCCTCTTTCCAGCCTTCCCTCCAGGCAGCCTTCCAGCGGATCGAACACGGGGTCTTGCAGGTGGGGTTGATGTGGCAGCAGGAGGATGGTGTTCCGCAAGCCGGGCCGGGTCACATAGCCCAGTGTCTGGGGTCAGCAGGCCCCTCTGCATCCACCAAAGGACCTGGTTCATCAGGGCCTTTGCCAGTCTTCTCTGGTCCTCCTCCCCTTCATTTAAATCATGGGCCAATGAGGCACTGAAGGCCTCTGTGGGGTTGAGGGGGGCCCTCATGATGGCGCTTGCCTCCTGGATCATGCGGAGGCTTGCCTCCTCCACAGGCCTCAACTGCCTCCTTCGGCCTGATGGCCTCACCTGGGGGGGAGAAGACTGGCTGGTGGTGGTTCTCCTGGCCGGGTGGACCTGCTGCAGGCCACTGGGCCCAGCCTCCTCCTGGCTGCCACTGACCCCGGCCTCCTCCTGGCTGCCACTGACCCCGGCCTCCTCCTGGCTGCCACTGACCCCGGCCTCCTCCTGGCTGACAGACACCTGAGGATCTGCCACCTCCTGGCTGATCTCTTCTTCCTGTGTGGAAAAAAAAGGAATTTTTTTACAATTTCGCTAAATAAAACCACACTCATTTTCATGTTTTTCGTTTAGTATTTTCTGTTCATTATTACTTGAATACACTCTACTTCTGACCCCTGCAGTTGTCATCCCTGACACCTATTTGTCTGTACACCTTTTTGTTTGTTTTTTCCCAGCTTGGTTTTTTTTTTACAATATCTAATCATTAATCCACCAAGAATTCTTTACGCCATAAATATAGAGGAAACTACTATACCTCCTCATCGAAGGGTGGCAGATCTGCATCTCTGTCAGCCAGGCCCTCTTCCTCCGACTCTGCAGGGCTGTGGTCATCTGGGGAATGTCCGCTGGAAGGTAGCATGGAGGAAAGGTTGGAAGAAAGACTGGACATCGTTTTCCTGCCTTCCATTTCGTCCCGCAAAAAAGCCATCTGTTTATAATACCACAGTTTGGGTTCCTTTGCTTGTCTTGCTGCTGCTCCCGATTTTTGGCTTTTATTAGCTTTGTATGCTCTCCTGTATGTGCTTCTGAGGTTGGCAAGTTTATCCTTCACCATGTTGGCAGTGCATCCTGGCACCCAAGTTTGCATATAATTTGCTAGCTCTTCTAGTGCTGCCGCTCGTACCTCTTTATTGCAATATAAAGAGTGCTTTGAATTCCACAGGATGGGCGTGTCCTGGTATTTTTGAAGTAAGGCCTCTATAGATTCCTTGCTTTGTAGGAGGTCCATTGTAATTTTTACCAAATTATATTTCTTTTTGAGTCTAGATTACAAAAACATAAACCACAGAAAAATAAATATTCCAAAGGATCAGCGTTGACCTTGATCTAATATGTGTCTTCAAATTTATTACCTATATCTAATTCCAAACACAGTCTCTCTTGTTTCAACAATGATTGGCAGCTCGGCCGCATTGCTTGTACCAAACATTGATTTGCTAGATGCAGAGCCATTGTTCACATTGCAGTAAATATTTAAAATATATAAAATTAAACAATGCTTACAAATGACAGTTTTCATCTAGGCACTCTTTCATGTGTAAATCTCATGCCCCTGACAATGGATGACATAAAAGACACTTCCTAATGACCTCTGTACAACCAACACTTGAACAATACTTTGCCTGATCTGAATACACCATTCAAAAACTTGTCAATGAGGTACAGCATTGTTCACATCTCTATTTTGTGAGGTGTCCAAAAGCATTTGGATACCAAAATAACATTGTGGTACCCCATAGACAGAATAGCTTAAAAAGGGTGCAACCAACAGCCCAAACCCCCATCCCATGTGTCTACATTTTCAAGGCCTCTGCTGATCACATTTTGAATTTCCTTACCTTCCTGTCTCTCGCTCCTCGTTTCTCACGCTCGCCTAATTACCGCGTAAGATGCGTAATCACGGCGTAAACCTTTTAAACACTCCGCGTATTTATGAAACCCCGCCCTCGTCACCTTTGCGAGGCCCCTAATCAATGAGTTTAGGAAATATGGCGTTAACTGTGTATGTTCTGGATGCGCTCGAAGATTCTCCGCGTAACGGACGTAAACACGTTGTTTGCATTCTCTACACTCCGCGTATGTATTAAACGCCGCCCTCTTCTCCGCCCATGGCGTAAGAATTCATCTTTTCCACGCCCATAATCTCTGTGGGAAAGGAAAGATGGCGATGTCACACGAGCGGGCACGATGCTCTCATGCCACAAGTGAAGGGACAGAGGCAGGGACGTCCCGATCAAGGAAAAGAAGATATAAAGCCACTAATATGCGGTTCCAGGAAATGGTGGAGTTAGTTTACATCATGCGAAAGAAGGACTATGATGGTGAATTAGGGCCATACAAGACCCCTAACCGCCGAAAGGCACATATTATGGACAAGGTGGCGAGGAGAATGCAGAGGATGTTTGGGATCACCAGGTCCAAGGAACAGCTGAGGAAACGATGGTCAGACTTAAAATTGAGGGAGCCACATCAGATGAAGAAAATACTTAAAATTCTGCGTAAAAGTAAGTAAATATATATTGGGGTTGGGGGGGGGGGGGTGATTGTCTGCAATAATGTGTTGCCATGTATATTTCACCATCTGCCTCCTTGGCCTGCTTGTCATTTTAAAGACATGTTGTCATTTATTTTTTAGGACATAAATAACTACATATTTACAAACAGTGTTCTTAGTAAACAACGTAACATCACATAGTTTATCATAAAGGCTCGGTTATTCCAGGAACAACACACCTGGACATGGCTCACTGGCCAAAAACTTTGTTTGTAAACATTGTGTAAAAGCTAGTTCAAGAAAAAAAAAGTATGAGAATGGGAAAGGCAAACAGGATTCATTCTAAAAACAGTGGTAATAAAGCAGATGTTTTCACATCTGAAATGCAGAGCACCTGTGTCTCCACAAATCCAAAATGGGTTTTGGTAGGGTCTCCCAGAAATACAGTTTAGGGGGGACATCCATGTGTGTCACTTTGCTAAAAAGGGGCAGGATCAGAGCTTGCCATATAGAAGTAATTGCAAAATGTAGGTTTGGTGAAAGATAAAAGTAACTAAATGAAAGCATCTTCTAAGCAATGTGTGCGATTTATGCTCTCCAATATCTGTGTGCTGATGAGTATACATTTTTTTTGGTTTATTTCAGGGGAAAGAAGTCGCCAGCATTTGGAGGAGGCAGAGAGGGCCAGACAAGGCCAAAATCTGCCATCTCAACATGTGGAGGAGGAGGAGGATGTGGAAGGAGAAGAGGATGTGGAAGGAGAAGAGGATGTGGAAGGAGAGGAGGATGTGGAAGGAGAGGAGGATGTGGAAGGAGAGGAGGAAGGAAGAAAGGAGGAAGGAAGAGAGGAGGAAGAAGTAATTTTGGACTTAGAAGTCATAGCAGATGAAGGGCAAGTGGCGGAAGAACAATTTGGCGATTTGAAAGAAGGTGGATTGATGGATGAAGGAGGAGTCCAAGATGATGGGGAAGTGGTGGAAGAAGGAGGAGTGATTGAAGATGATGGGGAGGTGGTGGAAGAAGGAGGAGTGATAGAAGATGTCGAAGAGGTGGAAAGGAGAAGCCCATCAGGTCAGTGTCACCCTAGCTTGATTCAAAAAAACATATGTAGATAGGCCTCAACGAAAAATAA
This sequence comes from Rana temporaria, assembly GCF_905171775.1. Lineage (NCBI taxonomy): Eukaryota > Metazoa > Chordata > Amphibia > Anura > Ranidae > Rana > Rana temporaria. The sequence continues at coordinate 223,083,987 of NC_053490.1, read as the reverse complement.
TGTTGTAAATGCCTTTTTTTTTGTTGGTTTTAGGGGAGGAGGATGGTGTGCCAATATTTTCACGTGCAAGTGCTGCTATAATTATTCAGCAGGTAATGGAGTGCAGCACTGAAATGCACAATATGCGTGAAAGGATGTTTCTCATGGAACAGAATGTAACAAATGTGCTTTTGGAATGCAGCACGGAAATGGACAATATGCGGCAAAGAATGATGGTCATCGAATCTAATTTTAAGAACATTATTGACATGATGGGCCGTGTCAAAGACTGAAACACCCCCCGCCCATCCCCCGCCCCCACAAACATTTTTACAGTTTGAATAATGAATACGCCAAAATTTGAAGATACACACACAGTGTGCCAACATGTGCTATCTGCCATCACAGAATATCTAATGTCTGTGCTTTGTGGGTCCAACCCCCTCCTCCATCCTCAAGTAGTTGAGAGGAAGGGTTTGCTCCCACAAAACACAGACATTGATCACCCATGATGTCAGATAGCACATGTGGCCATTTGTCTGTTGAACCAATGACATTTGGCGAGTTTGCACTGAATGTGTGTATCTTCCAATTTTGGCGTGTTCCAGTGTGAAAGCACACCATGACTGACTGCTGTTGTGAGTTTTTATATTTTTGGAATTGGATTTTGTTACTTTTTGACCATGTTGAACATTTTGGGATACTATAAAGTTTAGACCATAAAGAATAAACAACGGTAAAAAATTTTAAAAATATATATATAGAATTATAAATCTCTCTAATCACTGAATTTAGTGAAGTAGAGATTTGACTCCAAATTCTCACCTAAAAATTGTTTTTTAGAAAAACACACCAAAAACAAAAAAAAAGTTAAAAAAATTATTGTTTTTTGTGCATAAAAAATATGCCCAAAAAAAAATTAAGGCGCTAAACACCCCACCAAATATAATCTATATATATATATATATATATGTAAACAATAAATCTAACTATATTTGAGCAAAAAAAAAGTGAACTTGTTAATAAATGTATAATCTGCATAATATTTTTGGTTGAATTACCTGAAAAAAAAAAAATTTTTTAAAAATTTTTTTGGACTCCTAAGTACAAAAGCAGGGAGTAATGAAAAAAATATAAAATAATTTTTGGGGTCATGAACAAGCAAAAATTAAAATACTTGACCTCAAAATTTACAAATGGAGTTGCTTCTTATTTCTAGACTCAATACCCTGTTTGTAGATGAGTGAATACTGTGCAAAATGTGGTTAGTTACTAAAAGTGGAGAAATCAATTATGCATTACAATTGAAGAAGTTAGCTAGAGAACCAGGAAGACAGAGAAAAAGAGAAAAAGCATTAATGACAAACAACTGTATAAAGTCCAATGGTCTAATTATTTTTTATTTTTGAGAATATTCCTTTCTTTGGGGGCCGAATTAGAAAGAAATATGATCTGGCATAGCAATGGCCCCCCGACCCATGAAGTACTCAACATATTTGTCGCGTACCTCACGAGCTGATTGGGGGGCCAAGCCAGCGCGACCAGTGTCCAGCCCGGGAAGGGGATCTGAGGGTAGTCTTGCCTCAGAACCGATGTCGGGTAGGTACGTCTGGGAGTGCCTGCGTAAAAAGTTGTGCAAAATGCAGCAGGCAAATACAACGGTGTCCAATTTATATTCCGCCAGATGTATCGATGTCCTGAACAGGCGGAACCGGTTGGTGAGTATCCCAAAGGCATTCTCGACTACCCTCCGAGCCCTGCCCAACCGAAAATTAAACACACTCCTCTCTGAGGTGAGGGTCCTCTGGGGAAAAGGCCGCATGAGGTGAGGACCAAGCCCGAAAGCCTCGTCCGCTAGGAACACAAACGGAAGTCCTTCCACATTATCTTCATCTGGTGGCAATGCCAGACCACCAGCTTGGAGACGATCATAGAAATCAGTCCGTGCGAACACTCCCCCATCAGACATCCGGCCGTTCTTCCCCACGTCCACATATAGAAACTCATACTGTGCCGACACCACCGCCATCAACACAATACTATGATAACCCTTGTAATTATAATAGTAGGACCCCGAGCGGGGTGGGGGCACAATGCGGACGTGTTTCCCATCTATTGCTCCACCGCAGTTTGGAAAATCCCACCGCTGGGCAAATTGGGAAGCCACAGACTGCCATTCCTGTGGTGTGGAGGGTAGCTGTGGGGACAAACAAAAAAAAAGATTTAGTACTTTGGAATAAAAACATCCTACAAGCATCCTTGTGACAGTTCACATTATTAAAATTGCATTAGAAAAATGTGCATGGAGAATTTGGGAAATGAAATATATAGGGCCACTTCATTAAGAGACTCCACAGCCCTCTGATGGGGACAATAAAAGTTTGAAGGGGGGGGGGGGACACAAAAACCAATAAGTCCTGTTTGAAAAAATGGCAAGGTGGGTTTGTCCCTAGGATAGCATGCTGGACAGGTTAATATTGGGTAAGGGACAAATATGCAGGTAGGCCAAGAATAAAACATGTAAAGCTGATATCAACATGCATAGGGAGAAAAGGTAACGTTAGTTAAACACACAGCATATCTGGGAAAATAAAAATAAAGTTAGTTGGCCACATTATTAGAGCCAGGAAACTTACCTTAATATACTCCTCATGCATAACTTTGATGATGGCAGCACACGTGTCCGGTATGATGACCCCAAGCGCCTGCGGAGAGATGCCTGTCGAGAACTTGAGGTCCTGCAGGCTCCTCCCAGTCGCCAGGTACCGCAACGTGGCAATAAGCCTCTGCTCGGCCGTGATGGCTTGGCGCATCACAGTGTCCTGCCTCGTGATATAGGGGGACAGAAGTTCCAGCAGACTGTTGAATACGGGGTCCGTCATGCGGAGAAAATTCCTAAAGTCATTAGGATTATTCTCCTGGAGTTCCCTAAGCAGAGGCATATGTGAGAACTGGTCACGCTGGCGCAACCAATTCTTGGTCCAGAAACGCCTCCGCCCCCTGTTTCTGGCCAAAGTACTGGACAAATGAACATATCCAGCAGCCATCCCATAAACAGCACCAACTCGCGAAAATTGACGCTGCTGCTCCATCATGGCTTCAAACCGGCCGGCTGGTCAGTCAAGAACACACTGAAACAGAAAGCACTCGCAAATCCAGCACTACCTGCGACAAACGCGTGACAAACAGATACGAGCGCACAGGATGCAACTGCTAAAGCAGAAACAACCTGCTTGCCTATAGCCGAATGACAACTACGTTACCGCAAGCACACGCACTGAACCCGTGAATACACGCTGTCAAAGCCTGGAGACCGAGAAGCGCGAATCAGCTCTAACCAAACCTTCACTAACACGAGCAAACCCGTAACTAGCAAAAGAGGAACAGAGGGCGGCGCCATTAACTTTGGTCTTCCCCTTTATAGTGACGTCGTACGTAGTTTATGTGCACGCGTTCCGGTACGACGGGAATTTGGTCCGCTGGTGTGTACACGCCAGCGGAACAAAACACAAATCAGCCTTGTACGCCGGAAACTGTCGGGCAGACAGTTTCCAGCGCACAGATCCGGTCGTGAGTACAAGGCCTAAGGCCTCGTACACACGACCGAACATGTCTGCTGAAACTGGTCCGTGGACCAGTTTCCGCGGACATGTTCGGTCGTGTGTAGGGCCGACCGGACAATTTTCCGGCCTAGCGGACAGGTTTCCAGCAGACAAAAGTTTCTTAGCATGCTAAGAAACTTGTCCGCTGAAAGCCTGTCCGTCAGACATGTCCGATGGTCAGTACGATTCATCGGACATGTCCGCTGGCCCGAGAACCTGCGCATGGCATCGAAGTGATTCGACACATGCGTGGAAGCATTGAACTTCTGGGTTTGCGGATGTGGCGGCGTCAACGTCACCGCCACGTCACCGCGCTGTCTGTCCGCGGGAATTTTGGTTTGATGGTGTGTACAACCATCAGACCAAAATCTCCGATCGGACAGGTTCGCTCGTCTGTACAAGGCCTTAAGCTGCATTTTTGGTTGAATGATCAAAGAGATCTTCATGCGTGTCTTTTTCACTGCTAATTACAAGACAAAGTTAAAATTAAATTAAAATATATCAAAGATTCATGATTTTACTTTGATTAAAAAAAATGTTTTGCTTTGCATGTGTCAGTTTGTATGTAAGTTGATGTGTGTAAATTGTGGACCTTATTTAACAGGTGTCTGAAAAGAAAGTATTTTATATTGTTCAGAGAAACCGGGTTCCAACTGTAATTTTTCTAGTACAGGTTTAAATAGTAAGGAAGAGTGGTTAAATTATGCAATAGGGACCTTTATTATTTCAGACACTTTTTTTTTCATTATTCTTTTTAAACATTACTGAAAAATCTCAGTATAATATCTGAAACCGAGTGAACGGTGTGAAGTCTGCCATCAGTTGTAGCCTTGTGGCAGAAATGATACAGAGCCAACACTCCAGGAAAGGGGTGAGCATGCAAAGACACGAATGAATGCTTTACAATTCATGATCTAATGTATCCATAGTTCATTGCAGTACATGCACAACTGAATGACTTCTACTACGTTCCAGGTGCTTGCTTTATTTTCTCTTACACCTACACAAGTCTCCTACTCAGACATTTCAGTAGGAATTATTACAATGCTTCCAGTAGTGCCACTAGGCTTGGTTATTCGTAAACAGTACCATTGTGTGGTGAACAACACAGTACTATGTACTTGTATATATACATATATATATGCTGAAATATTGCCAGTAATTTCAGAAACAAAAGGCTATATACAGTTTGCAAACTATGAACTAAGACTATAAGCAAGATGTTTTAAAGTTTCGAAAATTGGTATATCGAAAATGCATTGGCCTCTTTGTTGTGGTTTAAATATGCTGACCCTGCATATATTACTATTTCTGTGGATTGTTGTTATAGCTCTTACTAAAGCAGTGTTCCACCCAAAAATTGGAACTTCTGCTTTTTGGAATCCTCCCCCCCTCCGGGGTCACATTTGGCACCTTTCAGGGGGGAGCAGATACCTGTCTAATCCAGGTATTTTGCTCCCACTTCCGGGCATAGATACATAGATAGCTGCCATATCTGTGGATATCTACGCCACGTCCGGCGTCTAGTCCACCCCCCGCTGTCTTCTGGGAGACACTTAGGTCCCAGAAGACAGCAGGGACGATTCAGATAGCGCAGCACCACTCTTGTATGCGCAGTAGTGAACCAGGAAGTGAATTCCCTTACTAAAGATGGCGGCAGCCGCACCCAAGAGCCAAGGGACAGATTGGCTTCGGGTGCCGACATCGAGGGCGCCCTGGACAGGTAAGAGTCGGTTCACACTAAGGCGGCACGACTCCGGGGGCGGCTCTGCAAGTCGTCCTGTGGACGACTCCAGAGGCGATTTGCAAGACGACTTCTGTATAGAAGTCAATGCAAGTCGCCCCGAGCCGCCCCCGAAGTTGTACAGGGAGTAAATTTCTAAGTCGGAGCGACTTGCGTCGCTCCGATTAGAACGCTTATTGCACTGCATGGGAAGCGACTCGTCAGGTGACTAAGCCGCCTGTCGTGTCGCCCCAGTGTGAACCGGGTCTTAGTGTTCATATTTTAAAAGTCAGCAGTTGCAGTATTTGTAACTGCTGACTAAAAAAACAAACATTTTGGCGGAACTCTGCTTTAAGGAGTATGGAGGCAATGAGTGTGCCTATTCTATGTGTGACCAGGTTCCAAAAGCCATTGGAAATAGTTGGACAGGCTCTCTATGTTGTTTTGCAGCCTCCTTATAATTGATGTACTGATCCCTCTGTTGCTATGAAAATGGGGGGTTGATTTACTAAGGGCAGATAGACTGTACACTTTGCAAATTGCAGTTGCACTCTGCGAGTACAGTTGCTCCAGAGCTTAGTAAATGAGGTAAACCTATAATTTGCAAATAAAATCTCATCAAGTAGAAAGAAAACAAAACAGCCTTTTTGATAGCACATGATTGGATACTGGCAGTCAGCAGAGCTTCTGCTCATTTACTAAGCTCTGGAGCAACTGCTCTTGCAGAGTGCAACTGCACTTTTAAAAGTGCACAGTTTATTTTCCTTTGGTAAATCAACCCCCAGGTACTTCTTTAACAAACAATTACATTCTGTCAAAACCATCACTTTGTAAAGTATAATCTCTTTATCATACATTATTATAGTTATATTGAGCCCCAAAGTGACATTAAAATCTGGTATAAAAATCTATTGAGCTATATCTTCTTAACTCAAAAAGTACCTTCTAAAATCCTCAGCCTCTTTCACATGTCCAAATTCCTTTTTTTGATGCTGTGATCCAGCTTTTTGCTAGAAGGTGGCTATGCTCAGTCTCTTTGGTCCAACTGTACGTTGGAGCATAGCCTCCCTCACTTGCTCACTCCTAAAATGGACTATAGTCTATGGGATTTGTTGTGTTCATAGAGCAGTGACCGCAACAAATGTGCATTATTTACCCCAAACAAAGGAAGTGGAGAAAAAAGGAGAGTTTCGGGAACTCATAGAGGATGGAGGAGGCAGAAAAACACAGTAAAGCCTCGTACACACGACTGAGGAACTCGATGGGCGAAACACATTGTTTTCCTCGTCGAGTTCCTTGTTAGGCTGTCGAGGAACTCGACAAGGCAAGTTTCTCCATTCCCGTCGAGGAAAAAGAAGACATGCTCTCTTTTTGGCTCGACGGGATCCTCGACAGTTTCCTCGTCGGAAAATGTACACACGACCGGTTTCCTCTGCAAAAAAAAAATCCCAGCAAGTTTCTTGCTGGTTTTCGCCGAGAAACTTGGTCGTGTGTACGAGGCCTAAGATACAATTTTATGAAAAATAGATTGCAGGGCCATTAATTAGTGGATGTGTATGAATTATTTTTTTAAATAAAGATATTGTTTAGTATCCCTTTAAACTCCACTGCCACGCAATGCTAGTGTATTATATGTAAGAAATGTGTTTCTCTGACCCCAAAAATATACAAGAGATGCTGTTCTGATGACCTGTAAAACCCCTCTACATGTGTGTATACAGCAAAAAGGAAGGTTAGCGAAAGTGATAACCTGAACATGCATCTTGCGATTACCTGGGACCTTTTGGGGTTGCTTTACTACCGGAAAATAGACTGTAAACAATTAGAGTTGCTCCGAAGCTTAGTAAATAAGGTTAAGCTTCATTTTGCAAAGACAGCCCAATCGCATGGAGGGAAAACCAGTGAACTGCACACATCTTTGTGTTTTTAGCATCTGTTTTTTCCACTACAAAACCCAGGTTTGGTATATAGTAATGTGCTTAAAAATAATCTTTTTCCTATTTTGCCACAAATCTTTTTCTACATTTTGTACGTGTTGCTTGGATTGGATTGACTTATTGGATTTCCTGGAGCGCCTCGTATCATTCAAGATTATAGGTCTCCAACTTTTCCCTTGCTGTCTCATTAAGGAAACATACAGGGTTGCTTTTTGCTCTGCACGGGGCTTTATCCAGATGTCATAACCCTTCTGTTTACCTGCTCTAAAGTACAAGTGAAGACAAGTGGGATTCCTTGAGACCCCCACCTAAATGCTCAGAAGAAATTTTAAATTCAAGTGTGTGGATCACATGGTTATTTTTTTTTACTGGCCTGACCTTTATTGAAAAACACGGTAAAATGTACAACGTAGAACTACATCATTAATCATTTCTTAGATAACGTGTGCTCTCGGCTTTTCAATAAAAGGAAGCACAGCACATGAAAATATATTCTTACTCTGAAAAATGTTTACTAATATTTCCAATGGCTTCTGTTGAAAAATGCACTTACTGTCCTGTAAGCTAAGGATAAGGATAGTTTTACTGTCATTCCAAAACATATTGTACATGAAAGAGAACACAATAAAGTACTCAAATCTGGTCGTAATAATAATACAATTTGGAAAAAACATATATTTAAGATACTGTAAATATATAAAATATATACAAACATGAGTACTGTATATAGTAAATAATATACAGTATATGCCAGTTGCCATTTATCAACTAAAAAATATTATTCTATTTAAACATCCCTTCTTTCCATCTCTATATCAGGGATATAAAATTATTTCCCAGTCAGCCCAGCCTATGAGCCTTCAGTTGGCTTTAAGAAGTGAGGGGACATGGCTTTTGTGAAAACAGCAAAAGCTAAAACTAGTTAAGCATATGGTTGTTTTTGTTTTAAGTCTTAGGCCTCGTACAGACGAGGGAACATGTCCGATGAAAACGTTTTCATCGGACATGTCCGCTCGGAGATTTCGGTCTGATGGCTGTACACACCATCAAACCGAAATCCCCGTGGACAGAGAACGCGGTGACGTAGACGACACTGACGTTCTCTATCGCGCAAGCTCAATGCTTCCACGCATGCGTCAAATCAATTCGACGCATGCACGGGATTTTGGTCCGCTGGTTAGACATACTAACCAGCGGACATGTCCGACGGACAGCTCTCCAGCGGACAAGTTTCTTAGCATGCTAAGAAACTTTAGTCCGCTGGAAATCTGTCCGCTAGCCTGTACACACGATCGGATCTGTCCTCTGAAACTGGTCCGCGGACCAGTTTCAGCGGACATGTCCGGTCGTGTGTACGAGGCCTAATTGATATAAAAATGAGTCATAAAACCAAAAAGCAAAAATGTTTCATATTGCAGAATACCACTCCTTAAATGTGCTGGCTGTATTAGTTTTATTTTTTAAGCTTTTCCTTTTATTTGCATATAGTGATTCTTACAGACCAAATAAAACAAGTTTATTTATAGTCAGTGGTGGCCTGTCCAGGCAGGGTGCCTCAGGCATGGTTTAATTGTTTTTTTTTTTAAGCACATGATTAGAGCCTTAGGCTATAATTGGCTAAAAAAGGGTGGGCTCAGGGCGCAGAGCATTGCACCCCAAGCCCACCCACTTTTGTGAAATTAATATTGCCTTCCTGCTCCTCCTCCCAGCCAATCAGGAAGCAGGTCGTGAGATCCGATTGGCCAGGGAGTGTTAGGACACCTGGACAATCGGGTCTCAGGACCCACTTTCTGTTTGGCCAGGAGGAGAAGCACTGCCTGTTCGGCCGCGAGGAGAACCAACAGCCCCCGACTCTTCCATCCGCAAGCAGGAGCAAGGAGCAGCAAAGACCTCCTATTGTAAGGCTACTGATCGGCACCATCCGTCTCCCATGGTGGGGGGGGCACTGATCGTCACCATCCATCTCCTGCGGGGGGGTCACTGGTTTGTTTGTCGCCCCGCCCCCCAAAATAATGAGCACCAGTCACCATTTGTTAGGGTATACATATTATTTTCTTCTATACAGATGTACGGTGTCCCTAACACAATCATCATGTTCTTGATCAGACAGAAATAATAAAGTAATCACTTTGTTGGTTTGAAATTCATAAAAAAAAAAAAAAAAGGAGCCTTTCACTGCATGTGTACTAAGATGTTGCAGTGGATCTTTCATCTATTGCAGGCCTAACTCCCAAATCTACTTTTTTATGCTGCTGCTGACCAACATTAACAGGCATTTATCAAAGTTTTTCCCCTGCAGGGACCACAGATTGTTCCTCTGTAGGGTAGAAAAGTAACTCTATCTTTGTAGTAGCTGCTTTGTGGAATTGAAGTCTTAAAACAGTACCAACCAACAGCTTACCCAAACATTGCAGTCTTAAAACAGTACCAACCAACAGTTTACTCAAACATTGCAGTCTTAAAACAGTACCAACCAACAGTTTACCCAAACATTTCTAAAATGTTCTAAAATGTTTTTAAAATGATTCTAAAATGTTTTTTAAATGTTTCTACAATGTTTTTTAAAAAAATGTTGTTTTACTTTTGGATAGAACAAGGGAGGGTAACCCCTGTGAGATTTTTTTTTTAACCATCTATGTCCCAGATGATGCAGAGATTTCCAATTATTTCCTGTCCCATAGCCAAACAAGAAGTGAGAGAAAATCCTTGCAAATTAAGGGAACCCATTGGGGTCCTCCAAGTCAAAAGAACTAGCATCCCAATTGGAAGATTCCCCCTCTATTACTTTTCTGGGAACAGGCCAAGATTTGTGATTTAATTTTGTTTTTACTTTTAACAATAATGGTAAACAGGACACATGAAAAATTGACTTCTCCCATCCAATTTCTCCCTTACTTGCTCATAGAATGATAACAGGTTGGTCTGACAAGATAGGTCTTTTCCATTCTGGCTGTCACTTATATTACCTTTATCACAGACAATTTTCTGTATCGAGTCCCTTACCATTCCCTCAAATATCTTACATACTATTGATGTTAGGCTTATTAAGCTGTAGTTTTCTGTGAACTAACATTGCTAAAAATAAAGTTTACCAATGGCTGCCTACATATGGTAAATGTCTAATGAAGGGTATGAAGTTATCTAATGGTTGCTTCACATGCTTAATAGTAAAATTAAAAAAGTATTCACCCTAATTTGGTATGCTTCATCACACATAGAGATTACTAACTGAAATTGGGCCTGCAATTAAATAGGAACTGTTAAAGGGTCACTAAAGGAAGTTTTTTTTTAGCTAAATAGCTTCCTTTACCTTACTGAAGTCCTGGTTTCATGTCCTCACTGTTCGTTTTTACTCTGATGATGCTGTAATCCTTCTCTGTTCTGGACACTTCCTGGTTGTCTGTTTCTTGATGACCACAGTACTGGGAGATTCTAGTTTCATTTTCCAAACCATCACTGCTCTATGGCTCTGTCTAGCACAGAGGCAGGATAACATGCAAAAATGAAACTAGATGCAAAAACGAAACTATAGGTACATTATATGATTGATTTTTATCTATTTTTAATCAATTTTAAAAGGAATCAGTTAACTATTATGTCTCCATACCCTGTAAACAGTCATTTCAGCAAAAAAATGTTTTTCCTTTACAACGCCTTTAAGTACCACGTACCTGGTAGCCAGAGCCTAGTCGCAGGAGAAGGCCTCTCTTATAGCCCTGGTTTGCGAGCCACTGGGATTGGAACAGCGGGTTTAAGAAGCGCAGCGAGGTAGGAGTGCCGGAGTAGCGTGGTAGTTGATGCAGAAAGATGATCCCTTCTGGAGCGGTGGGACTGGAGACCACTGGAGCAGAGGAAGTGGGTCAGCAACCCCAGCTGGAGGTTCAGCTACAGCGGCAGCAAGCTGATAAGGTAAGCCGGTTAGCAGACAACAGGAAATAGCAGAATCAGACAAGCCGGGTCACAACGGGTAATCAGGTAACAGGTTCAGAAGGCTGGAGCGTAGTCTCAGGTACAGGCAGGAGGATCTGGCAACGGTGTAGCAATCAGAGGAGCAGGGTCAATGGTAAGCCAAAGGTCAGGGATTGGAGAGGTATGGATGGTCAGACAAGCCGGGTCAGAAGGATAATAGGCAATCAGGTTCAGATACAGGTTATAACTCAGAAGCTGCAGATCAGACAGCAATGTGCTGGAGGAACTAGTGGGCTTTTAAAGATGATTTGGCATCAAGCCGGATTAACGTGCACACGTGCGCTCCCGATGCGCGAATTCCCGTTGTGCACGCACGCCGTTGGCGCATGCGCACGTGAATTAGCCGCGCGACAGTGCACAGTTACAGGCGAGCGCTGTTGTCTCACTTGAATGGTGGCACGCCGGGATTGAGAGGTATGTCCCTGACAGGAACATACCTTTGTTAGATTTGCAAAGTACGCGCAATTATTTTTACATACAACAGCCTGTTTGTTTTTCCTTGCTAAGCATAAATAGCTGGCCATAAATTACTCGGAGCACAAATATTTTAAGAAAAATTACCCTTTCACATAGTATGTAAAACGGAGCACAGTTGGCGTGAAATCTCATTTATCAAAGAAGAAAAGTAATAATTTCTTTGGAAAGGTCCACCACTGGGAACTGACTGGGATAATGCTGCATTACAGGTTAATGAAGAAATAAAAACTGGACTAGTATTGCTATTAAGGAAGCATAGAATATTTTCTGTGCTAAAGTAATAATAGTGTGTGGATAATGGATTTGTCAAAATTATTGAATCGCTACATGGATAAAATAGACCTATCATTATTGACATTTCTAATAGAAAATCATTTTTGTCACAAAAATAGTATATTGTATCCATTTGTATTTACCTGTATTTGAAAAACAATTCCACTGATACGCTGCTTCTAAGAAATTATTTTTATGAAAGGAGATGAATTAAACTAGAACCACCATAGAGCTCTTAGCCACAGCAAGCAGGCAAGTTTTATTTTTAGTTTTTGGAAAATGAAAAGAAAAATGTTGACCATTGGTAATAGTTGCACTTCTGTCTCAGTTGCCAGTTTCTGTAACTTACTCTAATGCAGAATTCAAGGAGTCAGTGGTACTGTCACCAGCCCTTAGGGCAGGGGTGACAAACTCAAATTCATCGGGGGCCGCATTAGCAGTATGGTATCTATAGGACTATGCATCTACTCTTTATTATCATAAATAATTGCCTCTGCATTCAATTACTTCTGGTTTTAATGATAATTTAAGTAATAACTAGCCAGGATTGTGCTACGTACACAGTGGAGGGGTCAGGATTGCGCTACGTACACAGTGGAGGGGTCAGGATTGCGCTACGTAAACAGTGGAGGGGTCAGGATTGCGCTACGTAAACAGTAGAGGGGTCAGGATTGCGCTACGTAAACAGTGGAGGGGTCAGGATTGCGCTATGTACAGAATGCAGGGGTCTGGATTGCGCTACGTAAACAGTGGAGGGGTCAGGATTGCGCTACGTACAGAGTGCAGGGGTCAGAATTGCGCTACATACACAGTAGAGGGGTCAGGATTTTGCTACGTACACAGTGGAGGGGTCAGGATTTTGCTACGTACACAGTGGAGGAGTCAGAATTGCGCTACGTACACAGTGGAGGGGTCAGGATTGCGCTACGTATAGAGTGCATGGGTCAGGATTGTGCTACGTACAGAGTGCATGGGTCAGGATTGCACTACGTACAGAGTGCATGGGTCAGGATTGCGCTACGTACATAGTGCATGGGTCAGGATTGCGCTACGTACAGAGTGCATGGGTCAGGACTGCGCTACGTACAGAGTGCATGGGTCAGGATTGCGCTACGTACAAAGTGCATGTGTCAGGATTGCGCTACGTACAGAGTGCATGGGTCAGGATTGTGCTACGTACAGAGTGCAGGGGTCAGGATTGCGCTACGCACACAGTGCATGGGTCAGGATTGCGCCCAAAGTTTCCTCACATCACATGTACTCTCTCCCTCTGTGGGCGGATCTCTGTGTTTAGTAACAGTACTTGGTTTTGCTATATGTTTTTTACCATCACTGCAAAATAGCAGCACACTTCATCAACTCAAGTTCTTAAAAAGCCTCAGGATGCAGCCCGCTGGAAGGGGGGGAAAAACAGAGCTGAACAATCTCTGCCACTATGCTGGTCAGAGGTCAAAGCATGCAAAAAAGCCAGCATCGCTGGACTGACTAGGGAGACAAGAGAATGGAGGCGGGGAGGAGGACAGGGCTGCGGTGGAGGCGGTGACATTGTGGCATGTAAGCTGGGACAAAGCCAAGGGTAGGGGTGGAGACAGGGTGGAGGCAGCGGTGGAGGTGGAGACAGGGTGGAGGCAGAGGTGGAGACATTGCAGCATGTAAGCTGGGACAAAGCCAAGGGTAGGGGTGAAGACAGGGCAGAGGCGGCGGCGGAGACAGACAGAGGCATTGACGGCTGAGGGGTGGAGACGGAGGCGGGGATGGAGGCATAGACAGCGTGGAGGGGGAGATGCTCCTTCTCATGGTGACTGACTGGCCACGCATGCGCTAAATGCCACGCCGCTCGTGGGACTGAGGGGGGATGTTTCCCTCGTTACCTGGGATAGCAGGTTGCTGTGCGGGCCACATGACAAGGCCTGGAGGGTTTAGCCCTTCATTTCCTTTGACAAATAAAAAATGTTTTAACCAGAGTTTAAGCATATTACAAGAACACTGAACATGATCACACCACACATACAGTATATTGCATGTGAAATACTCAACTGTGACTCACATTTCATAAATAGGAGGGAGGAGATGGACAGCCGCACTCCAATAAAGTGTAAAAAATGGTGCCTTTTATTCCAGTAAAACGAAAACTATAACAGCAAGAAAAACTGCAAGCAGTGGGGTAACAGAGCTGACGCGATTCACATCGATAACCGATGCTTACTCATAGCTCAGTAAGCATCGGTTATCGATGTGAAACGCGTCAGCTCTGCTACCCCACTGCTTGCAGTTTTTTTTGCTGTTATAGTTTTCGTTTTACTGGAATAAAAGGCACCATTTTTTACACTTTATTGGAGTGCGGCTGTCCATCATCTCCTCCCTCCTATTTATGCTTTGTGCATTGCCTGCACCTATCGGGTTTTGAACCATACTCACCGCTGAAGTGCATTTGTCTGGAGCGGCAGTTTTCTTTCTCTGTGACTCACATTTCATTGAACATATTGATGCATTTTACTGAGAACTGTATCTCTAAACTTAGTCAATATGTTCAGCTCTCAGTCAATATCAAAATATGGGCCTGATTACTGATAACTGGAAAGAAAGATAAACTGAATATGTAACCGTTAAAAAGGCACTAGATAAAAAATGGAATGGATTATTTACTGTTATTGGTTGTTATTAACGTACCTTTTCCCCCTAATTTAATCAGCCTCTTGGCACAATATTTTAGTAAGTCCTTTTTTGGCTGATAGCTCATCTGTTTTGTAGATCTTCTGTAGACATCCAGATGTACTGAACACATGAAATTGCTGAAAAGTGTTTGTTAGATCACACCATTTATTTTATATTGCAGCTGCTTGGGATATTTGATGTTTTGTAGTACCATGTTGCCATTGCAGGACATCTGCATTTATTTTTACTACCCACACATTATAAATTGATGTGTTCAATAATACGGAAGCACAATGTAATGAAATAAATGTATCTGTCCACACTTTTTGGGTTCACTAACCTCAAGAACATGCCAGTGAGCCAATGACACGGGAGATGTGCAGACACGGACTCATACTATAGAGATTATTCATCAGCAGAGTAATAGAAGCCCCTCCCAAAGATCTTTCCTTGCAGAGGCCAAAGAAGAAGAAACAATCATGTGACCACATCGCAAGATATATACGATTTATGTGAATGAAATATGTCTTTAAGACCTCTCAAAGTACTTTTACTGTGGATGGGTAGCGCAGGAGGATCAGCAATGTATACATACATTGCTTCGCAAATGCGCACTAAGCAGCCATGGGATCATGTAATCACTATGCTAAAAATTGTCAGCTTAAGCTAACAAAATGGATTTATAAAGAAAGGAGTTAAGTGGTTGTAATTCTCTGACATGAAATATGAACAAAGCATATCCCTTTATAGTGTGCATTTGTCTCAATCCAGAGCACTAAGTGTCTATTCTGTCTGCTGCTTTGTTCCTTTGCTGTATGAGTCATTTCTGACAAGTTTTTTCTCACACCAAGAGAAAAAAGGTGGCAGGGGAGGGAGCTCCAGTACACAGCCTGTGACTGACAGCCTCAGCTATGTTCCTGTGTGCTGGGTGAAGGAGGTTGTGACCCTTCCCTCCAGTCAGCTTTCACTCAGCTTTCACTCAGCTCTGCAGAGTGTAACTTCAGCTCCCATGCCCTGGTTTCTGAAAGCTCAGATAAGCTGTATAAATACAGCACTTTGAATGGCTGTAGAGAAGAGAATTCTGCAGATTAATAGGTACATCTTAAAGTGGTTTGAAAGGCTCAAGATTCTCTGCCCTCCCAGCTGCCCTCCAAGCCCCCTCTAATACTTACCTGAGCACCCTCTCAAACCATCGATGAGCACGAGAGTCTCAGCTCTCCGAGGACTTTCCCTCCCATTGGCTGAGAGAGCAGTGCGAGCCAATGAGGAGAGAGAGGGGGAGGGCCGAGATGCAGCTCTGTGTGTGAATGAACACGCAGAGCACCGGCTCTGGAATGAGCCTGCTCGGGTGCCTTCATTGCAAGCTGCATGCTCTGGGATACTCGGCAGGAGGGAGGGCCCAAGAGCACCAGCAAGGGACCAGAGAAGAGGGGAAACAGGCTGTTCTGTGCAAAACCACTGCACAGAGCAGGTGCGTATAATATTTGTTTTATATCACTTTACGTAGGAGGATTTTTTCATCTCTGTGTATCACCTGTGGTTGTTATCCAGCATGCAGAAATATACAGTACAGACCAAAAGTTTGGACACACCTTCTCATTCAAAGAGTTTTCTTTATTTTCATATCTATGAAAATTGTAGATTCACACTGAAGGCATCAAAACTATGAATTAACACATGTGGAATTATACATAACAAAAAAGTGTGAAACAACTGAAAATATATTTCATATTCTAGGTTCTTCAAAGTAGCCACCTTTTGCTTTGATTACTGCTTGGCACACTCCTGGCATTCTCTTGATGAGCTTCAAGAGGTAGTCACCTGACGCAGCACCCCATCACTCTTCTTCTTGGTCAAATAGCCCTTACATAGCCTGGAGGTGTGTTTGGGGTCATTGTCCTGTTGAAAAATAAATGATGGTCCAACTAAACGCAAACCGGATGGAATAGCATGCCGCTGCAAGATGCTGTGGTAGCCATGCTGGTTCAGTATGCCTTAAATTTTGAATAAATCCCCAACAGTGTCACCAGCAAAGCACCCCCACACCATCACACCTCCTCCTCCATGCTTCACGGTGGGATCCAGGCATGTAGAGTCCATCCGTTCACCTTTTCTGCGTCGCACAAAGACACGGGGGTTGGAACCAAAGATCTCAAGTTTGGACTCATCAGACCAAAGCACAGATTTCCACTGGTCTAATGTCCATTCCTTGTGTTCTTTAGCCCAAACAAGTCTATTCTGCTTGTTGCCTTTCTTTAGCAGTGGTTTCCTAGCAGATATTCTACCATGAAGGCCTGATTCACACAGTCTCCTCTTAACAGTTCTAGAGATGTGTCTTCTGCAAAAGGTGGCTACTTTGAAGAACCTAGAATATGAAATATATTTTCAGTTGTTTCACACTTTTTTTTTATGTATAATTCCACATGTGTTCATTCATAGTTTTGATACCTTCAGTGTGAATCTACAATTTTCATAGTCATGAAAATAAAGAAAACTCTTTGAATGAGAAGGTGTGTCCAAACTTTTGGTCTGTATTGTATTAAAGGTGTATGTAATCTAATGTGCATTAAAAACAGCTATTGTCATCAGTGTGGTCTTTAATTCCATGGCTGTTTCTGGGTAACAAAAAACCCTAATAATAGATTAGCAGTTGCCATTGTGTGTGAACTTGGTTTTAGTACATTTCAAATGTCAAGCATAAAAATAGTCATTGAGGTAAGAAACAAAAGTCATATAATGATATAGGAGAAAGGAACAGACACACAGTATGAATGAAACGTGTACTTTTTCTTATAAAGCTAGTATGTCATTTTGTAAAACAGTCTATGTTCTAGGCACAATAGCATGGTTAACACATGTCTAAACTAATATCACATGTACTATGATTTTAATTACAATGGGGGAGATTTTCTAAAACTGTAGGACTCAGAATTTGGTACAGCTGTGCATGGTTGCAATTCAGCTTCTTCAGTTAGGCTTTGGCAATAAACCCTGGAAGCTGATTGGTTTCTCTGCAGAGCTTCAACAGAATTTGCACTCTCCAGGTTTAGTAAATCGTATAGTTTTTCTGCTAACCATTCTGGTTGCCCCCCCCCCCCCAGAAAGATGCCACCTACCAGCTAGATTGGCTGTTATTATGTGAACAACCATTTGTATTATAAAACACTCCCTTATATGGCTTCTGCTTAGCACTCAGGTATGGATGAACATTGCACATCTAAGCAGAAGTGCACCCAGAACCATGCCTTGCTATTGCCCAGATAGCAAGCAATTTTGAAAATGACTTGCTAAGCTAGACTTGCCAGGCTTCACAAGTTTGTTGCACAATTGCAGCAAGTCCGCATTGCATGGCTCAAGATTAACTTCCTTTGCAAACATTATGCAAGTCTGCTGCAAGTTCTGGTTCATTTATGTTGCGCAATAGTCATCCCACCACAGGGGTCACTGTGACTGAATTTTCACCTTTGCTCCCTGCTGTTGACTTGCAGAGCTCTTGTTGTAGACCACTGCAACTTTGCTCTTGCTAGAGTCTTGTCACACAAATTTGCTACAAATTGCTACAAAGTGGAAAAGTGTCAACTAGAACAGGGGTGCCCAACCTTTTGAAGAGCAAGGGCCACTTAAGCAACATGGTAACAAGTCAAGGGCCACAATGAGCAGAGAGGGCGGATGACAGGTCACGGCTGCGCTATGGCCCTCCGATCTGCCCAGACAAAAGGGTACCGGCGCTGTAGAGGAAGCATCGGCTTATGGGATTCTGCTCCGCAGCCGCTTTCTTCCTCTACCACCAGCTTCATTCACAACACTGATGCTGTGGTATGGCGGGTCTGCAACCTGCGATCTGGGCTTGCCACCATTACAGAGCAGGAGGTAGCGGGCCACATCAGAGGGCTCCGCGGGCCACTGGTTGGCCACCCCTGAACTAGAACTTGTGCTTCAAGTGCTGTGCAAGTATACAAGTTGCCAGTGGAAATGTGCAGCAAGTTAACAATTCAACACTGCCACAAATTTGTGGTAAGTTATGTTGCTATCTGGGTGGCTGCTCTTGCATGCCTGCTGCAGGTTTCTCTGTGTAGAGTTGTGTTATGCCGCGTATACACGATCAGTCCATTCGATGAGAACGGACCGATGGACCGTTTTCATCGGTTAACCGATGAAGCTGACTGATGGTCAGTCGCGCCTACACACCATCGGTTAAAAAAACGATCGTGTCAGAACGCGGTGACGTAAAACACAACGACGTGCTGAAAAAAATGAAGTTCAATGCTTCCAAGCATGTGTCGACTTGATTCTGAGCATGGATTTTTAACCGATGGTTGTGCCTACTAACGATTGTTTTTTTCCCATCGGTTAGAAATCCATCGGTTAAATTTAAAGCAAGTTGTCTTTTTTTTAACCGATGGTTAAATAACCGATGGGGCCCACACACGATCGGTTTTGACCGATGAAAACGGTCCTCTGTTTAACCTATCGTGTGTACGAGGCCTTAGTCTCCACTTGGGTTTCTTCCTGTACCTTTTCAAACAGAACCTAAAGCAGTGCAGAATCACAAGTCCTAAAGCTTTTAAAACAAGCTGGAGGTCAGAGCAAGGTAAGAGAATAAGTTGAGGTTGTGACAGGCAATCATGGTACAGTAAGAGAACAAGCTGAGGTCAGAATGGGCAGAATCAGTAAATTAGGGATGGTGGAGTCTATGCTGAAGACTATTCCACAAGCATAAAATAGTCAGATGGGTAGCAAGATACACCTATGATCAGGCACCGACTTAAACTACAATTAAACACACCTTATTGAGGATAGGTGTACAGCTGCAGCATGTAGTACAGTATTGACCAGCAATGGCTACATGCTGGTTGTTACAGCAACATTGTGAAAACATGCACTACTGAAGGTCTCTTGTGTTAGCAGTTTACATTAACAGTAATGTGATACAAACACAGAGATCGATCTCACAAGTTTTAGTAGCATGCTGCTAAAATCTGTGCAGCCCTATCCTTAAAGCGTGTGTTTGCTGTGACTTTATACCAGCTTATGGCAGCAGGTTTTACCAAAGACTGCCAAAAGCCTTTTTTAAGTAGCAACTAGTACTTTCATTAGCGTTTGTTTTCAAGATACCTGGGCTACATCTGAAAGGTTCTTTGAGGGTTAGAAAAGCCGTCTGAAGTTTTTCAAACACTTTGTAAATGCTTCCTGCAGCAGCTGACAATAGTATGTACAAGAAAATCAAACATAGACCATGTGTTTATGGATTTAAAGTAAAATCTTCATGATAGACATAACGGGGGCATCCATGGCCAACCTCCTTCTGAAGGTATTGGAGGACTGGCTAATAAGCTGTCCCCCTAGTTTAATACTTTTTGTGCCAATGCCATGTATGCAAATCAGAAAAGTCAGATTACGGTCACATGTCGGTCAGTCAGTCAGTCAGTCAGTCAGTCAGTCAGTCAGTGTCAGAGGTGGAGTAGGGTGCTTCGGACCTTCCGCTTACGAGCCTGCTCCCACCCAGACCTGGCAGTCAGAAACTAGGCAGACTAGGCAGACTTTCCATTACCTGTGCTGCACAAGAAACAGCTCCTAGGAACCAGGAACCTAGGAACCAGGAATCCAGCTCTCTCCTCTCCTCGTGGACTCCTTCCTGCTCCGCAGGTAAGACCCTGTTCTCTCAGGGCCTACCATCTTGGGGAACCACTGACGGCCGTCCTTTTCAGGGCAGCCGTCACACAGACCCCACACTGCGGCTCTCTATTTTTCTCGGCATCCTCTCTCGCACGGCCACCCACGATTGTGGTTGCCCCCAGACACCCCCCCTGGGTGTATTTTCGGCGCTTTTTGGCGTTTTTACACGCCCGCGCCAGCCTGCTACTTTTCGCGGCCGCCGCGCCTCAGGAAAGTCCGCGGCTTCAGCCGCGGCCTACCGGCGCTCCGACCGTTTCTCCCTGCACCTACCACCAACAGTGCAGTTTTCGTTGTTTATCGCCCCTGCACCCCTAGAGGTCCCCTCCACCCCCCCTATTAGCAACCAGATCGGTGGAATCATTTTCTTACCTACCTGATTGCTCCCCCAGCCTGGGTCCTGTGTCTTTGCCTGGCGGCCATCTTGGTGCACCCCAGCAACAGTGACACCCAGCATCCCCCCCCCCCCTTTTCCCCTCATTAAGTCATCAATCTTTGATCCAGGGCTTGAGCCGATCGCCTTTAGGGATCAGGAAGGAATTTTTTTCCCTGCCGCAGCACATTGGCCAGCTTGCCCAGGGTTTTTTTGCCTTCCTCTGGACCAAGGATTGCTGAGAGCGAGGATTCCCTGAATCCTCTCTCACCAAACACCCGCACCCCCCCTCACGGTGACTGGCAACAATGGTTAAATTGAGATACTCTGCGGAAACCATTTGGGGTCTGAGACAATTCGCAACAATATTACCTGCCGTCACCACAAAAGCCTTAAAATCGGATCAACTTTTGAGAATCGATCGACGATCGATCATCAAAAATTTCAACCATTCAACACAGCTCAAGCACATATCATGTGCGTTGCTTAACACTAGATCGGCAGTTAAACACCGCTCAGAAATCCATGATTTCTTACTACAAAACGATCTAGACTGCCTCTTTATTACAGAAAGTTGGCTGTCAGACGACTGCAACACCATTCTCGGAGAATTGGTGCCAGAAAATTATCGCATCCTAACGGAAAATAGAATAGGGCAAAGAGGAGGAGGCCTGGCGGTGATTCATAAGTCGCATATTGCAATCACTAAACCGGTCCTTCAAAATCCTCTACCTTTTATGGAAACCCTTACGCTTCAACTTCAAGCTCACTCTCAGGAGACCGTTCACATTCTCCTCTGCTACAGGCCCCCTGGGCCCAAATCGCAGTTGATTCCAGCATTAACGGAGTTCATTTCCACTTACTCCCTTAACAGCAATCATCTTTTGCTGCTCGGGGATTTCAATTTGTGGGCCAACTCCTCACAGGATCCCATCGCGGAGGCCTGCATCGACCACCTGGAAGGATTAGGACTTCAGCAACTTGTATGCGGTCCCACGCATGCCTCAGGTCACACACTCGACCTAATTTTCAGACAAAATCTGAAAATAAACATTTTGGGAAATGAACCTTTGCCATGGACAGACCACCATGCAATTAGCTTCATAATTCCCAGAACTTCACTAGTCATGAAAGTACCCAAGCCGGTGACAACACACTGGGCTAGATCTCAGAAGAAGCTCCACTCGGAACTCTTCAGATCTACCCTGGGAAACCGAATTGGGGCTATTCCTCCTCAGCTAGCAGCCTCAGATACTTTGGATGCCATAAATGCAGCTCTGCTACAGTCAGCCGACTTAGCAGCACCAAAGCGCAAACTCCGCAGCCGGGCAAAAAAGTCCAGCTGGTTCAATAACCAGCTGTCGCTATTGAAGCAAGAGCGCAGAAGGGCGGAAGCCGCCTGGAAAAGAAGTCCTTCAGAAGACCGCCTCAACTTCTACAAAGCAGTAACAACACGATATCACAAGGAAATTTTCAAAGCCAAAAAACTGCACTTTTCTATGGTAATTAACAGCGCAAGGAATCGCCCACGCGAACTCTTCAGGATGGTCACCCAGACCATGAATCCGGGATGTCTTGAAGTTCCCACTTCAGACACCCAAGAGTTCTGCAATGAACTATCGGATTTCTTCATCAACAAAATTGAAAAAATTCGGGTAAGTATTCGGCAAAACAATACTCCACTCAGCCCCCTCTTCAATCAATACACCGACGGAACGCCTCTACAATCAACTAAGTTCACTTTGGAACCCATCTCCATCGATACCACAAAAAAATTCATTGGTGCACTGCGCAACAGCACAGCACCCAATGACATCATTCCCACCAAGCTACTGAAGGAATGTGCCGACATCCTGGCGCCTCCGATCACGCAGCTTATAAATCAGTCATTTAAGGAAGGCATAGTGCCTTCCCTGCTGAAAGAGGGCACAATCCTGCCGATCTTGAAAAAACCTAATTTGGATCCTATGGACCCAACTCACCGCCGTCCCATAACAGGTCTAAATGCTCTGTCCAAGATAATGGAGAAAGTGGTGGTAAATCAGCTGCAACAGCATCTGGACACCCACAACCTACTCGATCCATTTCAATCCGGGTTCCGTCCCGGACACGGTACAGAAACGGCCTTACTGAAAATATGGGACGATGCGCTCGAGGCCGCAGACGAAGGAGAATCGTGTCTCCTGGTTCTGCTGGACCTAAGCGCAGCTTTTGACACAGTAGACCATAAATTGCTACTGAGACGACTAACAGAAGTCGCCGGAGTCTCAGAAGATGCCTTACCATGGTTCTCCTCTTTTCTCGGAAACCGATCACAAACAGTGAAACTGGGATCCTTCACCTCAGAAAAACGCACGGTGCCATGTGGGGTCCCCCAAGGATCCCCCCTATCACCGGTGCTGTTTAATATCTATCTTCGTCCTCTCTTTGATATTATCGGTAGCCAAGAACTACTCTATCACTCTTATGCAGACGACACGCAGTTGTATTTTCGCATCTGCCATAAAAAGGATCATCATCTCAGATTAGAGAAATGTCTCTCTTCAATAGAAAACTGGATGACTAAGAGTTATCTCAAACTCAATAGCGCTAAAACTGAACTCTTTATCTTCGATGCCAGTTGGAAGAAACAACCGACAACAAACTGGACACCATCTCCCATCCTGGGACAAATCATCTCCCCTAGCTCCAAAGTCAAAAGTCTGGGAGTCACGTTTGACACCTTCATGACAATGGACGCACAAATAGGGTCAGTAGTCAGCGGGGCGCACCATTTGATGCGCCTACTACGCAGACTGATTCCATTTATCCCCAAAGAAGACGTAGCAGTCGTGGTGGGAACAATCGTGAATTCCAGACTGGACTATGCAAATGCCCTTTACCTCGGGCTCCCCAAGTACCAAATCGCTCGTCTTCAAGTCGTACAGAATACGGCCGCCAGACTGGTGACTGGGAAAAAATCTTGGGAATCAATCTCACCTTCATTGAGATCCCTTCACTGGTTGCCAGTGAAAGACAGAATTGCATTTAAAGCACTCTGCCTGACACATAAGTGCATCCATGGGAAGGCTCCTAGATATCTATGCGACAAGATCAAACCGCACAATTGCAACCGCATTCTGCGATCCACCGACCAAAATCTGGTCAAGGTTCCTAAAACCAAATACAAGTCCAAAGGAGAAAGAAGGTTTGCTTTCCAGGGCCCCAGGCTTTGGAATGCTTTACCAACCAGCATTCGGTTGGAGCAAAACCACCTGTCCTTCAGAAGGCAGATCAAAACCCTGCTTTTCTGATAGGCATGAGACACAAACAACAAGCGCCCAGAGGCGATTCAGTTCGCATGTGCCGCGCTATATAAATTTTTTCATTCATTCATTCATTCAAAGTTGGAAGAGCTCATCTGAATACCTCTTCTGGGTTAGAGATTGAAATTATTGGAGCACAAGTATAGCAGCCAGGAGACCAGTATTTGCAGACTGAAAAGTGAGGAGTAGCTGCCTTGTGAAAGTTTTTTTTTAACCACTTAAGCCCCGGACCATTACGCTGGTCAAAGACCAGGCCACTTTTTGCAATTTGGAACTGCGTCGCTTTTAGGCCCCGTACACACGACCGGATCGATCCGCTGAAAACAGTCCGCCGGACCGTTTTCAGCGGATAGATCCGCTGCGACCGCTGCCGGATTTCTGTCTGATGGTTGTACACACCATCAGACAGAAATCTGCGCGTAAACAATACGCGGGGCGTGGCCGCGCCATCGCCGCGACGATGACGGCCCTGGAAGTTCAAAGCTTCCACGCATGCGTCGAATCAGTACGATGCATGCGAGGGATGGTGGTCGGTCGGACGTGTCCGGTGAGTCTGTACAGACGACCGAATACGTCCGACGGACAGGTTTCCAGCGGACAGATTTCTTAGCATGCTAAGAAATTTTTATCCGCTGGAAACTGTCCGATCCTCGGGACAATTGTCCGCTTGGGCCTACACACGACCGGATCTGTCCGCAGCGGATCGATCCGGTCGTGTGTACGGGGCCTAACTGACAATTGCGTGGTCGTGCGACGTGGCTCCCAAACAAAATTGGCGTCCTTTTTTTCCCACAAATAGAGCTTTCTTTTGGTGATATTTGATCACCTCTGTGGTTTTTATTTTTTGCGCTATAAACAAAAATAGAGCGACGATTTTTTTTAAATTCAATATTTTTTACTTTTTGCTATAATAAATATCCCCAAAATATATATATATTAAAAAAAAAATCCCCCAGTTTAGGCAGATATGTATTCTTCTACATATTTTTGGTAAAAAAAATCACAATAAGCATTTATTGATCGGTTTGCGCAAAAGTTATAGCGTCTACAAAATAGGGGGTAGTTTAATGGCATGTTTATTAATATTTTTTTTTTTTACTAGTAATGGCGGCGATCAGCGATTTTTATTGTGACTGCGACATTATGGTGGACACATCAGACACTTTCGACACCGTTTTGGGACCATTGTCATTTTTACAGCGATCAGTGCTATAAAAATGCACTGATTACTTTGAAAATGACACTGGCAGTGAAAGGGTTAACCACTAGGTGGCACTGTAAGGGTTAAGGCTCCATTCACACCTAAACACAGCGTATTGTACCGCGATTTGCCGCGACAAATTGCAGCGTTTTGTCCCGCGATTTGCTGCGACCAAACGCGGCGTTTTTTACCGTGGTTTTCGCTGGAGGGGTGATTTATACATTGTCGGCTATGGCCGAACGCCGAAGCCGCCTGAAAAAAAGGGTCAGGGACTTGTTTTGAGCTTCAGGCATACGGCGTTTCGGCGTTCGGCGTGAAGATGTGAACCATCTCCATAGCCGACAATGTTAAATCACCCCTCCAGCATATTTCAGGCTGCAATAGCGTCGGGCGTCGGGCGTAAAAACGCCTAGATGTGAATGGAGCCTAAGTGTTCCCTAGGGAGTCATTCTTACTGTTAGGGGGCGTGGCTACACGTGACACGTCACTGATGAACGTTCCCGATCACGGGGAACAGCCATCAGTGATAGTGTCACTAGGCAGAATAGGGGAAGGCCTTGTTTACAAAGGCATCCCCCTGTTCTGCCTTTGCCGGCTGCAATCGCGGGCTCGGGAGTTCCCGGGACCCGCGAACACGCTCACGAGGCCGGGTGGCAAATTTAAAGGGATGTACCTGTACGCAAATCTGCCTGCCCATGCCATTCTGTTGACGTACATCTGCGTGCGGCGGTCAGCAAGCGGTTAAAGAAAGATTATATAAAATAATAGTTTCATAGGCAGTTGTTCCAAGTAACAAGAATTACCGTAACTTTATTTCTAGGCTTGCATTGTTGAGAGCAACATATCGAAAAATCCTCCCATTCATTTTCTCTGTACGAGCCTGTTTTTGCATAACTTTACATCGGTAGTACTGCTTTTGTGCCTCGCAATGTAAATGAAATCATTATATTTAATAATAGAGGGAATCATGTGATCAATGGACTGTTCCTTCTCTACCCACATTACTGGCAGATCTTTCTACTGTATAATCTGCAACATTAACATGCAAATAGCTGGCATAATGAAAAAGCGCAAGTGTTCAAACACCATTACCTTTTCCATCTGTGGCCCAGCACTGTGCATTATTATCAAATGATCATTTTTATTGAATTAGAGATGGATACTAGCTTAGCTGTACTTTCATGTAATATATACCAAATGAATTAGCATTGAATTGGGTAATGACAGATGGAAGAAGAAATTCAAAATAACATCTCCCCATGATGGCTGAGCACAAAAGCAAAAGGTTCTACGACCTACTAAAATCAATGGCTTTTCAGATTAGCATGAGAATCAACTAGTGATGGCTTTCCATTTCACCTGTTTGTTTTTCCATCCATTACAGAAAAAAGAATTTACATATTTTAGGTTTATTTGTAAAAAGCAACATAAAAGTCACAGCAAAACACGTTACTTTGCTTTAATGGCTGACACGACTCTAAAAAGGCGTATTCAAAAAAAGATCACAAAGTGTTAAAGCAGTTAACACTTTGAAATCCACTTCTGTGTGTCCTTACCTTGAATAGAGAGTAGCAAGGCTGTCACTTAATGAACATGCCTTCTCATAGTGGGTATTATTTGCAGACTCCAGTTTGTAGGCTTTTTTTTTAAACCAGCAATATATGATTTATTCATGAAATTACCTGTTTGACATTCTGTTAATGCATTGTTAACCACACAGTGTCACAGAACCCAATGCCAAAGCCTAAAAAAGGAAAAATAGCAAATAAGTGAACCTGTCATCGCCTTGGTGTACGTTCACTTAAAGCGGAGTTCCACCCAAAAGATGGAACTTCCGCTTAATCCACTCCTTGCCCCCTTACATGTCACATTTGGCATGTAATTTTTTTTGGGGGGGGAATGGGGGCTTCAGGAGGAGTCCTCCTTCCGCCCAGGGACCGCTTAGGCGATAGGTCATATCGCCTACAGTGGCCCCTCGCCTGGGACACGTGACAGGTCCCAGGCGATCGCCTGACCAATCACAGTGCGCAGCGCTGCTCACGCATGCGCAGTGAGTGCCTGGCCGTGAAACCGAAAGCTGTCACGGCCGGGTGCCCACACTAAGGATGAAGACGCCAGCTGGAGAGGTGGGGAGTGGAGCGGAGCTCAGGCCGGTGCGTCGCTGGACCGTGGAGAAAGTGAGTGTCTGTTTATTAAAAGCAAGCAGCTACACTTTTTGTAGCTGCTGACTTTTAATAAACAGTAAAAAAGCATGGAATTCCCCTTTAAAATACACATATCTTGAGGTTGACTCCATTTCCTATAGTGAACATATTTTATATGGCATACCAATATCTTTGAGGCCTCGTACACACGACCGAACATGTCTGCTGAAACTGGTGCGCGGACCAGTTTCCGCGGACATGTTCGGTCGTCTGTACGGCCGACCGGACAATTTTCCGGCGGATCGGACAGGTTTCCAACGGACAAATGTTTCTTAGCATGCTAAGAAACATGTCCGCTGGAAGCCTGTCCGTCGGACATGTTCGGTCGTCTGTACGACTCACCGGAGATGTCCGCTCGGCCGAAAGCCCTCGCATGCGTCAAAGTGATTCGACGCATGCGTGGAAGCATTGACCTTCCAGGGTCGCGCACGTCGTCGCGTCATCAGCGCGGCGACAGCGCGGCCACGCCACCGCGTTCGTTGTCCGCGGGAAATTTGTTCTGATGGTGTGTACAGCCATCAGACCAAAATCCGCCAGCGGACATGTCCGATGAAAACGGTCCGCGGACCGTTTTCATCGGACATGTCCGTCGTGTGTACGAGGCCTAATACTTTTCTTGAGAGATTGTGTGGCTTGTCCTTCATGTTTTTCCTAGCTGCCCTATATGCCCCTAGTGCATCCATAAACTCAACTCCATTCACTTCCAAGAAAACCCATCCATATTTTGTATGCCTGTTTACAGGGCTTTTTTTCCCAAATAGGTGCTGGAAGTCAACCACAACCCCCCAAAACCCTTCCCCTACACACACCCTCCAAATCACATCAAATAGTGGGTGTGGTCGGTCAAATTTCATGAACAGTAGGAGGGTCTTAAAAGGGGCAATAAATACCAGGATTGCATTACATACAGAGCGCAGAGTTCAGGGGGGTTACACACAGAGTGCAGAGCTGTCGCTGGTAAACGCAGAAACCGGGCTTCTGTGTTTACAAGTGATTGTGGTGAGCAGGTACTAATGGGTCTGAGCCAGAGGTTGTGGAACTGAGTTCCACCAAGTTCTACCTGAAAAAAAAGCCCTGCCTGTTTATAGGCATTCCACTGAAGGAAAGAGAGCTAAGGCCGTGCATAAGGGTTACTCAATAGGCAGTAAGATTTTGGAAGAAAGGCTGTGTTTGGCACTGGACCAGGTCATGCAGTGAAGAAGTCCAAAGTGTTGCAGGTTAACATTTATTATTTAAAAAAAAAGATGGACCTCCTTCCTTTTCAAATGACTGGTAACTACTGACTTCTAACAAACAGGTACATACCAGCCCTTCGAGTCCAGCACTGTTATCACCAGTGGCGGCTGGTGGTCAAAATTTTAGGGGGGGCGCAAAACAGAACTGGCCCCCTGCACTTGCTCTCCCCCCCAAGGCAGGCTCTTGCACTACATAGTAGTTGGCAGATCTATAGGAAATTGCACAGACTGTATTGCATATAGTCTGATGAAAAAGGGGATTGGACAGCGTACGGTCAGCTTTAGGACAATACCAACTGCTTTTATATAGGAAAGAGGAGGGATAGCCACAATATACACAACCAGCAGGAAGGGGTGTGAAGGGATGGATGGACAGGTAGGGGAGTGAATAGATGGGTGGGAGAATGGGTGGGTGGATGATGAGGTGGATGGATAGGGTGGGTGGATGAAAGGGGTGGAATGGATGGGATGGGTGGATGAATGGGGTGGGGTGGGTGGATGAATGGGGTGGGGTGGGTGGAATGGATGGGATGGATGGATGAATGGGGTGGGATGGGATGGGTGGATGAATGGGGTGGGGTGGGTGGAATGGATGGATGGGTGGGGTGAGTGGA
Organism: Rana temporaria; assembly: GCF_905171775.1. Lineage (NCBI taxonomy): Eukaryota > Metazoa > Chordata > Amphibia > Anura > Ranidae > Rana > Rana temporaria. The sequence continues at coordinate 223,054,767 of NC_053490.1, read as the reverse complement.
ATAGGATGGGTGGATGAATGGGGTGGAGTGGGGTGGGTGGGTGGATGAATGGGGTGGAATGGATAGGATGGGTGGGGTGGGTGGATGGATGGGATGGGTGGATGAATGGTGTGGGATGGATGGGATGGGTGGATGAATGGTGTGGGGTGGGGTGGATGAATGGGGTGGAATGGATGGGATGGGTGGATGAATGGTGTGGGATGGATGGGATGGGTGGATGGGTGGGGTGGGTGGAATTGATGGATGGGTGGGGTGGATGAATGGGGTGGGTGGAATGGATGGGATGGGTGGGGTGGATGAATGGGGTGGGTGGATGAATGGGATGGGTGGGTGAGATGGATGGGGTGGGGTGGGTGGAATGGATGGATGGGTGGGGTGGATGAATGGGGTGGGTGGATGAATGGGATGGGATGGGTGGATGAATGGGGTGGGGTGGGTGGAATGGATGGATGGGTGGGGTGAGTGGAATAGGATGGGTGGATGAATGGGGTGGAGTGGGGTGGGTGGGTGGATGAATGGGGTGGAATGGATAGGATGGGTGGGGTGGGTGGATGGATGGGATGGGTGGATGAATGGTGTGGGATGGATGGGATGGGTGGATGAATGGTGTGGGGTGGGGTGGATGAATGGGGTGGAATGGATGGGATGGGTGGATGAATGGTGTGGGATGGATGGGATGGGTGGATGGGTGGGGTGGGTGGAATTGATGGATGGGTGGGGTGGATGAATGGGGTGGGTGGAATGGATGGGATGGGTGGGGTGGATGAATGGGGTGGGTGGATGAATGGGATGGGTGGGTGAGATGGATGGGGTGGGGTGGGTGGAATGGATGGATGGGTGGGGTGGATGAATGGGGTGGGTGGATGAATGGGATGGGTGGGTGGGTGAGATGGATGGGGTGGGGTGGGTGGAATGGATGGATGGGTGGGGTGGATGGGTGGGGTGGATGGATGGATGGATGAATGGATGGAATGGATATGATGGAGCAATGAAGGAGATATTTAATGATCAGGAGGAGAATGTAGATCTGCCTGATCCAGCACAGATCAGTGTACAGTGAAGGAAGCTTGTCTTCTCCTCCTCCTGTCTTCCCAGCACAATGTCACCATGCCATCCAGTTTGATCTGATCCCCCTGCCAAGGAGAACCTCTAATCTCTGCTCTCAGACTGGGAGCAAATTTAGCTGGATGAGAGGAGAGGAGACGACAGCCTGAACAACTATTCTAACATTATCCACTACGTCCCAGGCTGCCCCTCCCCCTACCTGCCACACATATAACACTAGCAGCCCCATCCAGATTACTGTCCCCAGGAAATGTGCTAAAAGCTTCTCAGCCCTTCACTGCACTCCCCCCCTTCTACCCCCCCAGATCCACTACACAAAGTACACAGGAAACTGCTGCACGTCCTGAGAGCACAACTCTCTGCCTAATTACCTGCCAGCAGCTTCAGTGAGCTGTCCCGACCCCTGGCCGAATTCTCTCATGTTCAGACTAGCCAGGATGAGTCACACAGAAAACCGGAAGTGATTGGTTGGTCTGATAAAAGCACCGCCCTAAGTCCTATGGACCAGCCAATCACTAACCACCAACAGGACACATCCAGCACAGAGTGGTTGTGCGAGCGTGGAGCTTTGCGCTCCATGGGCAGTATAAAAGCCAGCCGATAGATTTGCTTGCGGCTTGCCAAATCTCACGATTTCGATGACATCATGCTTCCCACAGCACCTCTGTGGCCGGCGCTCCGCCCCCCCACACACACACACTTAAAGGGACATGTTATATTAAAAAAAAAAAAAAATGTCATTTTTTTTTTTTATTATTTTTTTTTTTCATTTTTTTTTCTTTTGTTGATGAGTAGCTTTGGGGGGCGGCGCCCCCGCGCCCCCTATGGACGGGCCGCCACTGACCAGAGTTGAGTTTTTACCAGGCTTCAGATCCTGGGTGCCACTATCTTGGATGTAGGAGCCGGCTGTGAGTTTCTGATGTCTTACATCTGGCTCCTCATTGTGACATGTCCCAAGCTGTGGGCAAGGGGAGGGAGGGCTAAACTGGCTTCATCCTCACCTAGGAAAGGATGGAGGAAGTGGGAGAAGGTACCTAGCAAAATAGGTACTCATTCACCTAAAAAAAAAGAAGAGAAATACTGCAAATTTGTATACTAACAATGCGCTTTTTCTTTTCAAACAAGTCTCAACAATAACATAACAAATATATATGTGAATACACATGCACCACATTGCCTTTAGACAAAATATATGTCATTAGTTCAATGATCCTTGGTGTGCTGGCAACATATACTTTGGGTTATGATACTGGTTCCCAGCTGGCAGTTGCTGCAGCACCCATTTACTTTGAGCTTTTTCCAGGAAAGATGGGAATATTATATATGGTATACATTGCCTTTAGTGACTGAAAACACCCACCCATGGACAGCATTATTTCAGCCCAATGAGCCTCATTTAGTCAGTAGTGATGGGTAGCTTGTTAAATACCACAGAAGTCACTGTGATTGATGTAGTTTATTCAGCATATGAAAATATTATGGAGTGTACACTGGCCTGCTTGAATATACATCTCACAAGCAACTTTTCTTCCAAAGGAATAACCAATGCAAAAACCTAAAGAGACCCAGCAGATGTCAATCATTCTGTCATGCACCATTTGCTTAAACTTTCACTTGCTGTGCTTTAGCGGTTTTTGTATTTTCTATACATTTTTAATTTATGCAGTAGTATCAGAGAGGTACAGGAGGTTTCACTGCGGCTGAGAGCTGACAAGTGTGCAAGTATAAATAAATACATACAGATACTTGATATATGCTTATGATACAACAGAGAATATGAACAGAACATGTGCAGTATATGTGCATAAAATGGCAAGGAGTTTTATTATATATATGACAGTATATAATTCATTTGGAAAAACACATGTACTGTATATACACTATGTTGTCAAAAGTATTGGGACACCTGCCTTTATACACGCATGAACTTTAATGGCATCCCAGTCTTAGTCTGTAGGGTTCAATATTGGCCCACCCTTTGCAGCTATAACAGTTTCAACTCTTCTGGGAAGTCTGTCCACAAGGTTTAGAAGTGTGTCTATGGGAATGTTTGACCATTCTTCCAGAAGCGCATTTGTGAGGTCAGGTACTGATGTCAACCAGAAGGCCTGTCTTCACAGTCTCCGCTCTAATCCCAAAGGTGTTCTATTGGGTTAGGATAAGGACTCTGTGCAGGCCAGTCAAATTCCTCCACCCCAAGCTCGCTCATCCCCGTCTTTAGGGAACTTGCTTTGTGCACTGATGCATAGTCATGTTGGAACAGGAAGGGGCCATCCTCAAACTGTTCCCACAAAGTTGGAAGCATGAAATTGTCCAAAATGTCTTGGTATGCTGATGCCTTAAGAGTTCCCTTCACTGGAACTAAGGGGTCAAACCCAACCCATGAAAAACAACCCCACACCATAATCCCCCCACCACCAAATGATTTGGAGGGAAGGCAATATAGTGTGAATGAGTGAGCTTGGGGTGGAAGAACTTGACTTGGCCTGCACAGAGTCCTGACCTCAACCCGATAGAATGCCTTTAGGATGAATTAGAGTGGAGACTGCGAGCCAGGCCTTCTTGTCCAACGTCAGTGTCCGACCTCACAAATGCGCTTCTGGAAGAATGGTCAAACATTCCCATAGACACACTTCTGAAGCTTGTGAACAGCCTTCCCAGAAGAGTTGAAGCTGTTTTAGATGCAAAGGGTGGACTAACTCAATATTGAACGCTATGGACTAAGACTGGGATGCCATTAAAGTTCATGTGCATATAAAGGCAGGCGTCCATATAATTTTTACAATATAGTATATATATATATATATATATATATATATATATATATATATATATATATATATACACTGTATTTGTGTTTATATTTGCGTAGCGCCGCCAGTTAGATGTCACATCCGGGACCGTGCGTTTCAAGGCGCCTTCCTTTTTATTTTGTTTCTTTAGAGTTGTTGCTTCCCTCTCAAAGTGCTGTCTCGGTGTCCTGATTAGACATCTATTAGCCAGATTCACACTAGCCCTGTTTGGGGACACCTTCTCTGGCCAGATTTCGTTATCCAGAATCGCCATTCATTTTCTTATCCAGGCTGACCCCCCACCCCTTCAAACTCTGCAGCAATGCTGGCAGCACTCATTCGTCTATTTTCCAAAGACAACCTCCGAATATGACGCTGAGCACAAGCACTCAACTTCTTTGGTCGACCATGGCGAGGCCTGTTCTGATTGGAACCTGTCCTGTTAAACCGCTGTATGGTCTTGGCCACCGTGCTGCAGCTCAGTTTTAGGGTCTTGACAACCTTCTTATAGCCTAGGCCATCTTTATGTAGAGCAACAAGTCTTTTTTTCAGATCCTCAGGGAGTTCTTTGCCATAAGGTGCCATGTTGAACTTCCAGTGACCCTTTATTATGGAGCGAGAGCGATAACACCATATTTAACACACCTGCTCCCCATTCACACCTGAAATGTTGTAACACTAATTAATCACATGACACTGGGAAGGGAAAATGGCTAATTGGGCCCAATTGGGACATTTTCACTTAAAGGAACTCTAAAGGATCGTTTTTATTAGATCAATTGATTGCTGTAAGCTAGAGCATTTAAATATCACTTACCTCGTTTTTCCTTTTGACCTCCAAAATACAGTAATCCAGGTTTGAAAATGCCATTTCCTGTCACTCCTCTTCTTGCTTTCCACCAGCATCTGAGCTGTTTTGCATGGTGGAAAGCAGAATGTGCTCACCCCCTCCCTATGACTACAGCCCTATGTGAAGATGCTCTCTTATCCCTCACAGGCATGGACGCTAAGCCTAATGGGAACTGTAGTTCCCGTTAGGCCGTGATGTAGCAAGAATGAATGCGCACCGCAAACCAGGAAGTCAGTGAGAATAATGATTCAGGAGTGCTGGAGGTGAATAAAACAGCTCGATTTCAACAGATATCACACTAGTTATAATGCAAAACATTACTTTTTACTTTATCAGCTACTGTCAGACTTTAATTTAAGAGGAAAAAATTGTTTGGCTTTACAACCCCTTTAAGGGTGTACTCACTTTTGTTGCCAGCGGTTTAGACATTAATGGCCGTGTGTTGAGTTATTCTGAGGGGACAGCAAATGTACACTGTTATACAAGCTGTACACTCACTACTTTACATTGTAGCAAAGTGTACGTTCTTCAGTGTTGTCACATGGAAAGATATAATAAAATATTAACAAAAATGTGAGGGGTGTACTCACTTTTGTGAAATACTGTATATATGTATTTGTTATATATGTGTAGGTCTACCCCAATATCTTTTTGAGATACATTACTGTATATTGTGTAGGCCTAGAAAAAGAAACGGAGAGTAATGTGCTGGCCACTTGCCACAGATGTGCCAAATTGGGGCAGTAATAGTTAATTCCACAAGTTAATTCCACAACAAATCGGCATGGACATCCACTTCCTAGTACGCAATGACGTCAATGGAGGCTCCGCCTACTTTATGATTATTTAAATTTTGCACAATTAGCGCAACACATTTTTTGTTTTTTTATATATATATATATATATATATATATATATATATATATATATATATATATATATATGTATATATATGGGGATTCTTATTTTGTTTAGTTTGTTTTGCACTTTGCACATTTTCTCTTTTAACCCATTCTGTAAACTACTTTGTAATATTAGATATGCAAATTAGTTATATTATACGCTGAGGTTTATTTGAAAGTGATCTCACAGAAATGATTATGTTATTTTGGCTAATAAGTCAACTTTTTTTTTTTTTAATTGACAGACTTTTAGCTAGATTCAGGTACATTGGAATAAAGTTACGGCGGCGTAGCTTAGCGTGTTTAGGCTACGCCGCCGTAAGTTAGCTAGGCAAGTAATGATTCTTAATGTACTTGCCTGCTAATATACGGCGGCGTGGCCTAAATCGGGCGGGCGTAAGGGCGCCAAATTCAAATGTGTGTTAGGGGGGCGTGTTTAATGGTAATGAGGCTTGACCTTACGTTTTTGAGTTTTTTTTGTTACTGCGCATGCGCCGGGCGCCTACATTTCCCAGCGTGCGTTGCGGCTAAGTACACCGCACGGGCCTATTGATTTAGACGTGGACGTAAACAAAGTAAATCCCGATTCACGGACGACTTACGCAAACGACGTAAAAAATTCGAATTTCGACGCGGGAACGGCAGCCATACTTGACATTACTATTCCAACTAGGGCCCAGCTCTAACTTTACGCGGCCTATCTCTTACGCAAATGGCGTAAAAGTACTGCGTCGGCCGGGCGTACATTCGTGAATCGGCGTATCCCCTCATTTACATAGTCTACGCCGACCGCAATGGAAGCGCCACCTAGCGGCCATCCAAAATATTGCAATCTAAGATAGGACGGCGCAAGCCGTCGTATCTTAGATATGTTTAAGCGTATCTCTGTTTGAGCATACGCTTAAACATAAGTCGGCGTAGATTCTGAGTTAGGTCGACTTATCTGTAGCCTATAATAAATTGAATAGAAACATACAATATCACTCTCATTAATATATTTATTAGAATTTTAATTCATTGCAGCTGTATATTACTTCTTGCAGCCTTGACTAACAGGTACCCTGGCTTAATGCTACAGTAATTTGCATAGACGCGGTACAGTTTTGTATCTGGCTACGACAAGGAAACAAAACCGACAAGGCAGAAATCCCCCACCAAAAACCTGCTCTATTTCAGTGGCTGTGAGCAGTACTGAATTATCAGCGAGACAGAGAAAGTAATTATTCATCCAGGGGAGTTGAGTGAGTCCTAGGAGACTGTATTAGACAACTGCCTAGCAGAAATGATAAAGTACTCTCCTGAAAATACAAAGCTGCGAACAGTAACTGCATTTGAGAATTTTCTCCATTTTATTTGATGCAGCTTAAAAAAAAAATGATTTGCCATCATTCGTTATAACTACCAACTACATAATGCCATGCTGTTTGACATTTAATTAACATATATGATCAAAATGACGATGTGCACCTCCTTATCACTACATTACTAAAGTTCTAAGAAATCGTATTTTTTTTCCGTATGTTCTTTTGCATCTTGGAAGACCTTGACAAATGGCTCAGCATTCTGTCCTGCTGTAGTGTACCTGCTGAAGAAGGTACACTTGTGCCTTATGCAATATACATATATATATATATATATATATATATATATATATATAGCATTTCTGGAGAAAAAAAATCGAATTCACGTTTTTATTTTTTTCTGCCAGTGTGAGCCAGAATAGCTAGAAATTTCATTATGAATATAGATCTAAACTTTGCTTGGGGTATTGAACTTAAGATTCTGTCTGTAAAAAAGCATTTCTGAAAAGTTTTCTTCCTTGGAGAACAATTTGAAAAGGATTTAGACTAGACCCCCGGCTGCATTATAAAACACTGTTGTGCCAGTTAGATAGAGTTAGGCTATCATGAAACTTTAACACATACAGACATTTTTACAAGCTATATTACTAAACAGGTGCCAAGACTATCTAGGGAGTACACTTGATAAGCCAATAAGAGTGTTATTTAAACCATTAAGGCTGATGTGTACTTTTGGCATGTTGTATGCACAAATGTTTCTCACCCAAGATTTCGAGCCCGAGTGCAGATGTTGCTAGCTCTCCAGCTAAACTTGTCTTGACAATCATTGTCAAGGGACATAACTGCAAAGCCTTAAAGTAGCACAACAGATACAATATTCTGCCAATAAAATTCATATCAGATACACTTTGTTGCAATGTTATGTTATGATGGGTGTTTAATAATTTTGTTTTTGTTTTTTTAAGGATGAGGCACTTTTACTGAATTTTTTTCTTATTACACTAGCCATAAAGGGAAAAAAAAAAAAAAAACAATGAGTTGTAGTTCCTTTTACATCTGTTTGCTCGTTTTGTGTTGACAGTTCGCTGGCTGGAAAACAAACTGTTTCTGGCTAGCACTAGAGGGGGATCTTCAGAGACAAGAGACTTGTCGTTCTGTCCTACATATAGTCAGGCCCCGTACACAGGTCCGAGAAACTCGACGGGCAAAACACATCGTTTTGCTCGTCGAGTTCCTTATGAGCCAAGTTTCCCCATTGACTAACGAAGAAATAGAGAACATGTTCTCTATTTGGCTCGACGAGTTCCTCGTCGGTTTCCTCGGCCAAAAGTGTACACACGACCGGGTTTCTCGGCAGAATACGGCTCCGATCGAGTTTCTGGCTGAATTCTGTCGTGTGTACGGGGCCTCAGTCTTCAAAAAGGGCCCTATACAAGTCACTCATCAGCCAAAGAAAACATAAACACAATCTTGGCCAGCTAAGAATTTGCTGTTGATGTATTAGCTGATTGGCTGTAAAAGTGATCATACTGCAACATTATATACCGTATTTTCCGGCGTATAAGACGACTTTCTGGATGCAAAAAAATGCATCCAAAGTCGGGGGTCGTCTTATACGCCGGGTACGGTCTCAATACACACTTTTTTTCCCCAGCGCTGACATGCTGCGATCGCGATCGTGAATGATTTCAAAGCCGCGCCTTCCCTGCAGAGTGTTCTGTGATAGGAGGAACACAAATCTTCCCAGCAGCGCCTCTGTTCTTTGTTCCTCCTATCACAGATGCCTTCTCATCCTCGGACGAGATGAGAAGACGTCCGTGATAGGCGGAAAACATAACAGAGGCGCTGCTGGGAAGATTTTTGTTCCTCCTATCACAGAACACTCTGAAGTGAAGGCGCGGAAATCATTCACGATCGCGATCGCAGCATGGGAGACTGTCAGCGCTGGGGAAAAAAAGTGAGTGTTATTGCACTGGGGGGGGGGCAACAAGTTCAGGCACAGTGGGGGCAAGTGATGGCAATGTGGGGGCATGTAATGGCACAATGGCAATGTGAGGGGCAAGTGATGGCAATGTGGGGGCATGTAATGGCACAATGGCAATGTGGGGGCATGTAATGGCACAATGGCAATGTGGGGGCATGTAATGGCACAGTCTGGGCATGTAATGTAATGGCACAGTCTGGGCATGTAATGTAATGGCACAGTGAGATTTGAAAAAGCCTGTTTCTGTCAGCAGTTCTGGCTACCCCTCAGCTTCCAGAAAGACAGTAAGAAGGGGGTAGTCTTATACAGTGAGTATATCCCAAAATCAAAATTTTTCCTGGAAAATTAGGGGGTCGTCTTATACGCCGGGTCGTCTTATACGCCGGAAAATACGGTATATTATTTAAAAGTAGTAGAAACAAAAAGATAAGAGTGGAGTATCTCAGGCAGGTCATGAGCAGAATAAGTCAATAGAAGAAAAAGGTGCTACTACCCCAGATCATGTAGAGAGCTGTCGGGTGCAGGATGTGCAGTCACTCAGCTGCTAACCAAGTAAATGGATTAAAGACAATCCACAACTCCATACATGCTCTTCAAAAAGTCCAAATTTATTGTAACTCCATAAAAGATAAATATGTTTAGAAGACGTTAATGCATTTCAGCCATAATGGCCTTGTTCACAACCAAGGCCATTATGGCTGAAACGTGTTAACTTCTGCTGTACATATTTATCTTTTATGGAGTTACAATACATTCAGACTTATTGAAGAGCATGTATGGAGTTGTAGATTGTCTTTTAACCCCTTAACGCCTGCCGCACGACTATTTACATCCACAGAATGGCACGTACAGGCAGAAGGACGTATATATACGTCCCTGCCTTCTAGCGGGTGGGGGGTCCAATCGGGACCCCCTCCGCTGCGTTCGACGGGCGGATTCCCTTGGGGAGCGATCTGGGACGACGGCGCGGCTATTCGTTTATAGCAGCTCCGTCGCGATCGCTCCCTGGAGCTGAAGAACGGGGAGAGCCGTATGTAAACACGGCTTCTCCGTGCTTCACTGTGGCGGCGTATCGATCGAGTGATCCTTTTTATAAGGGAGACTCGATCGATGACGTCAGTCCTACAGCCACACCCCCCTGCAGTTGTAAACACACACTAGGTGAACCCTAACTCCTACAGCGCCCCCTGGGGTTAACTCCCAAACTGCAACTGTCATTTTCACAATAAACAATGCAATTTAAATGCATTTTTTGCTGTGAAAATGACAATGGTCCCAAAAATTTGTCAAAATTGTCCGAAGTGTCCGCCATAATGTCGCAGTCACGAAAAAAATCGTCGATCGCCGCCAATAGTAGTAAAAAAAAAAAAATTTATAAAAATGCAATAAAACTATCCCCTATTTTGTAAACGCTATAAATTTTGCGCAAACCAATCGATAAACGCTTATTGCGATTTTTTTACCAAAAATAGGTAGAAGAATACGTATCGGCCTAAACTGAGGACAACATTTTTTTTTATATATGTTTTTGGGGGATATTTATTATAGCAAAAAGTAAAAAATATTGCATTTTTTTCAAAATTGTCGCTCTATTTTTGTTTATAGCGCAAAAAATAAAAACCGCAGAGGTGATCAAATACCACCAAAAGAAAGCTCTATTTGTGGGGAAAAAAGGACGCCAATTTTGTTTGGGAGCCACGTCGCACGACCGCGCAATTGTCTGTTAAAGCGACGCAGTGCCGAATCGCAAAACCTGGCCTGGGCATTTAGCTGCCTAAAGGTCCGGGGCTTAAGTGGTTAACTATGAGTAGAATAACTATTGCTAAATCATTAAACAAATTATTATTGTTAAATGATGTTGTGCAAACAGCAATCATGAAATGCAAACATTTCCTAATTCAAAGCAGTCTAAGGCTGGCCATAGAGTGTCCAACTCTTGGCCAGTTCAGCAGGAACCAGCCGAGTTTGGGCAGGCTGAGTGTACTAAGTTGATTGATCAACTTGGGTACAACCAGCCTGCCGGATTCACATACGAATATCGCTAGAATCTACTATAGCAATAATTACCGTCTTCTCCCGGCAGGGATTGTTTCCCTCGCCTTCCCTTGCCGGGAGAAAATAATTACTCGGCAGGAGGGATTCCCCTGTCAGTGCTGTCTGTGCTGATGGTGGAATTGTGTGAATTTCTTTCCTGCATCCCATGGCTACAGGAAAGAAATTTGCACCATTTATAGTCAGCCTAACCTACAAAAAGGGGATTTGCAATGTATGCTTTATAACAAACATGAGTTATTTCAGATTGGTTACTAAGGCTTGTAGCACACTATTGCTTCTTGCGGTATTATCAGTGAGTATAAAATTTTAGGAAGTATTGTAAACTTTGCTTTAAATTACAACTCCAGCCAAATAAAAAAAATGGCAGGGATAGACCCCCTGTTAGGTTTTTTTTGCTATCTGTGAGCCCATGCAAGATATTTCCCCCCAAATGTCTTGTCAATAGGGCATGCTGTCAATGAAAAAAAAAAGTTTAACTGAATTTTGAATTTGATATTCGTGATTACTGCGTTATTCTGAGTACAGGTTATTACTGAGGAAATGTTTTATATTTGTATGATATACAATTCTCTATACTGTCTTTCTGTATGTATATGTGGATGCATGTGTACTGTTCAGTAAGCAGCGATCACCCTTCTTGAAAAGCCTCCTGGTAAAAAGAAAAAAGGCAAAAACTATCTCAAGACAAACTAGCTAGATTTTGTATTGTTTTACTCAGTCTCGGCAGAGACTTGTAGTAAAAAAACTGGACCAGAAAATACACAAAACATAAAAATGTAAATAATGTTTGCCCTTCTTTAGCCAATTTGAAATATTGCCTCTGCATTATTTTGTAGTTTCTTTTTTATCTAGCTAGGAGGTGAAGTTCTATGCTTCTTTTCATGTACTTGCTAATTTCATCTTACCATAGTGTTAAAAAGCCTGCTCACAGAAATCAATAGCTCAAGCTGAAATTTACACACAAAACAAAATGAGTCACATACGAGTGACGTTCCTCATTGGATGGCTCTAGCCGAGGTTTAAATCAGACATAGTCATCCTAAAAAGCAGCTACTTTGCTTTGCTGTCTCTTCAGCTAACCCATACCGTCCTGCGAATTCGTGTCCAGTAATAAATGTTTATTTGTAACAAAAAAAGAGGATGGTATACATATAGTAATACAGCTTTATATCTTCTGCTTAAAACATATACACATAAGAGAACTAAAATAAAAACTGACCAAAAATGACTACACTTATCCTTTAGGAGTGCTACTTTTGTTCTGTTCCTATATAATTACATTTTCGTTCCTCACCTTTTACACAGAGTACCTGGCACTAGTCACTTGACCACAAGGTATGCCATCTTTCATGTCAGAATAGATTATGTACTAATGTTTTCCTCTACTAAACTTTTCTAAAAATTACCAATTTTAAAGACAGATTGTACTGAAATATACTCTTCCCAGCTAAGACATTCTGGAACATTAATTGCTGCAGAAAATAAGTGGTAAAGCTTGACGTAGGGCCAATAACATGTGTATATGTCAATAATTCATCGTCCTGTCAGTATAAAGCTGCATACGGCTGCCTGACTTTTTTCTAGCTTGTACAGTAAAGCAGAGCCAAAAGCAATGATAATGTGTGAAATGCACTATCCCCTGGCAACCACTCAATTTCAGATTACTTAAGTCAGATTAGTGCAAAAATGATTCTGATTGGTGTCTGTGGGTTACTCCATGTATAACATTTTCTTATCATTCTTAAAAAAGACTGTTCATATATATATATATATATATATATGGATTGGATCGGATGAACACGGACATATGCCGCGTACACACCATCACTTTATGTGATGAAAAAAAACAACATTTTTAAAAACGTCACTTTAAATGACCGTGTGTGGGGGGAAAACGTTGTTTTATGTCTTCTGAAAAACGACAAAAAAAAATTGAAGCATGCTTCAATTTTATGTGTCGTTTTTCAAAACGTCGTTTTTTACTTCACAGAAATTGACCGTGTGTAGCAAAAAACGTCGTTTAAAACAACGTTTTTACACCCGCGCATGCCCAGAAGCTAGTTATGAAGCGAGCTTCAATGGAAAAACGTGGTGAACGTAACCTCGCTTTGCTAGAACATTGTGAGAAAAACAATGGTGTGTAGGCAACTTCGTCTTTGAAAATGTAAGTTTCAAAAACTTCGTTTTTTACTTCACAGAAAATTTCGTTTTTTTTCATCACATAAAGTGATGGTGTGTATGCGGCAATACGGTCTGTGTTCGTCCGATCCCCCATAGGGGAGAGCAGAGGAAACACAGGGCAGTCCCTGCACAGTGTGCGGAGACCGCCCTGTCAGCTGCCAGCTCAGCGGGGATTTTACGGAGGATCCCCGCTGAGCAAAGCGGACACACGGAGTGGATCATTACTGACCTGCTACGTGTGAAATTGCCCTTAGTGTTTTTAGATCTTTTTGTCAGATGTTACTATGGTATACTGAAGTATAATTACAAGCATTTTTTAAGTGTCAAAGGCTTTTATTGATAATTACATTAAGTTCATGCAAAAGAGTCAATATTTGCAGTGTTGACCCTTCTTTTTTAAGACCTCTAAAATTCACCCTGGCATGCTGTCAATCAACTTCTGGGCCACATCCTGACTGATGGCAGACCCTTCTTGCATAATCAATGCTTGGAGTTTGTCAGAAGTTGTGTCTTTTTTTTGCTTACCTGTCTCTTGAGGACTGACCACAAGTTCTCAATGGGATTAGGGTCTGGGGAGTTTCCTGGCCATGGACCCAAAATGTTGATGTTTTATTCCCCAAGCCACTTGGTTATCACTTTTATTTTATGGCAAGGTGATCCATCATGCTGAAAAAGGCATTGTTTGTCACCAAACTGTTCCTGGATGGTTGGGAGAAGTTGCACTCAGAGGAAGATTTTGTACCATTCTTTATTCATGGGTGTTCTTAGGCAAAATTGTGAGTGAGCCCACTTCCTTGGCTGAGAAGCAACCCCACATATGAATGGTCTCAAGATGCTTTACTGTTGGCATGATACAGGACTGATGGTAATGCTGACCTTTTCTTCTTCAGACAAGGTTTTTTCCGGATGCCCCAAACAATCGGAAAGGAGATTCATCAGAGAAAATGACTTTACCTCAGTCCTCAGCTCAGCAGTTCAATCCCTGTACCTTTTTCAGAATATCAGTCTGTCCCTGGAGAAAAGTGGCTTCTTTGCTGCCCTTCTTGACACCAGGCCATCCTCCAAAAGACTTTCCCTCACTGTGTGTGCAGATGCGCTCACACCTGCCTGCTACCATTCCTGAGCAAGCTCTGCACTGGTGGTGCCCCGATCCTGCAGCTGAATCAACTGTAGGAGACGGTCCTGGCACTTGCTGGACTTTCTTGGGCTCCCTGAAGCCTTCTTCACAAATGCAGTGGAAATGTTTTTGGGGGATTTAGCCCCCTTTCACACTTATACGACTTGTCCCACGATTTTGGACTGCAAAAATCGCATGACAAGTCATTTCCCATGATTTTTAATGACTACCAAAGTGGTTCCTGCACTACTTTTTTTTCTAAAGTCGGATCAAAGTCGGATTCCATATTAACAGATCCGACTTTGGCATGCGACTTGTGCATGAAGGGAAATTCCATGCCAATTTTTTGGAAAGAAAATGGCATGGGTTCCCCCTTCGTGAGCATACCAGGCCCATCGGTCTGGTAAGAATTTTAAGGGGAACCCCACCGCCAAAGAACGACATGGGGTCCCCCCCAAAATCCATACCAGACCCTTATCCGAGCACCAGCCCGGCCAGTCAGGAAAGTGGGTGGGGACAAGCGAGCGCACCCCCTTCTGAGCCTTACCAGGCCACATGCCTTCAACATGGGGGGTGGGTGCTTTGGGGCACCTTGCCCCCATGTTGATGAGGACAAGGGTCCCTTCCCGAAAACCCTGGCCGTTGGTTGTCGTGGTCTGCGGGCGGGGGTTTATCAGAATCTGGGAGCCCTCTTTAATAAGGGGGCCCCCAGATCCCAGCCCCCACCCTATGTGAATGAGTACAGGCTACATCATACCCCTACCCATTCACCTGGGGGGGAAAAAGGGTCAAGAAAAAAAACACACTAGACACTAGACAGGCAGCTCCGCGGGTCTTCTTCTGACTTCAGCGGTCTCTTCCGACTCTCTGGCCTTTTCTCCCACTCTCCGATGCTTTCTCCGTGCTCTCTGGTGCTTTCTGCCTTCTGCCGGGCTTCTCCGCTATCTTCTTCCAGCTCTTTTAGTAGCGTTGGCCCAGTCTTCTCCATCGTCTTCTTCACTCTTCTCTTCTTCAGATGTTGACACAACGCGCTGTCACGTGTGCAAAGTGAGCAACGATTTATATAGGCATGCGGCATGGTCACCGGGTGATGTCACCCGGTGATCCCGCCTCTTATGATGTCACAGTCCCGGTGCTCGTCCCCACCCCCTTTCCTGACCGGCCGGGCTGGTGCTCGGATAAGGGTCTGGTATGGGTTTTGGGGGGACCCCACGCCATTTTTTCGGCATTTGGGTTGCCCTTAAAATCTTTACCAGACCGATGGGCCTGGTATGCCCATGAAGGCGGAACCCATGCCGTTTTTTTTTTTTATTCGACTGGAGTTCCCCCTAATTATTTGGGGGGTCAAAGTCACATCCCTGCTCATTGAAGTCGTACTTCAAGTCATGGGCAAAGTCAGATCCACAGTCGTATGACTGTCTTGTCAAAATCGCGGCCGCGAATCGCGGTTAAATCGTGACTTTGAAGTTGCACAAGTGTGAAAGGGGCCTTAGTTCATTTTCTTGGCAAAAGTGGGACTTTACAATTAATTTCAATTCATCTGATCACTCATAACATTCTGGAGTATATGTAAATTGCCATAAAAAATCTAAGGCAGCAGACTTTGTGAAAATTCATACTTGTGTCAATCTCAAAACTTTTGGCCACGGCTGTACTCTATTAATGGCTGTCTGCCTGCCACTCTACTGGAACAATAATGCCAGAGCTACACATGTGATTTTAAAGCATGCATTCCAATGCACTAAAGTGCATGTGTTGTGGTTCTTCATAATAAATACAGTGTATGTTCCCATCCCAGCACTGCAGTGCAATGCACATATGCTGTGTCAAGTGTATGTGCAGTTTAATCATATGCTGTCATCCATTGTTCTGATGCATTGCAGTGCTTATATTTTTTCTATGTTCAATCTTAACTCCAGGAATTCAGCCACTTTGTAAAATGTGCAGGCATACTATGAGTTAGGTCCAACGAGGTACATGCCACCTCCTGGACCTATCTATTTTTACATCTGACAGTTTTATGGAGCTCCAGGGACACAGCTATCACTACAATCTGGGGTTCTGAAAGGAGAGACACTGCGGCTCATTTACTAAACGCAAATAGTCTGTGCACTACAAGTGCATACGCAAGTGTACTTCAAGTGCAGTTGTTCTAGATCTGAGGGCATCTGAGGGGAAAATAAAAAAAAAAAGCATTTTTTCTTTGCACGTGATTGAATGATAGAAATCAGCAGAGACTTCTTTCCTTTCAGACCTTCCCCTCAGATCTAGCGCAACTGCCCTTGCAGTGCACTTGAAGTGCACATGCAGGTGCACTTGTAGTGCACAGTATATTTGCCTTTAGTAAATGAACTTCATTGTCTTCTCACATACAGCAGCTCTGCCATCCCTCTCCCCTCTGCTGCCCATTCACAGAAGCCTTGTGAATGGGTTCAAACAATACAAAATCTTCTGTGACTATGCAGGAGAATGGGAGGAGCAGGTACAGCTGCTGCATGCAACTCTTCATCTGAAAGAGCCGAGGTCCGTAGGGTTCAATATTGAGTTGTCCCACCCTTTGCAGCTATAACAGCTTCAACTCTTCTATGAAGTCTGTCCACAAGGTTTAGGAGTGTGTCTATGGGAATGTTTGACCATTCTTCCAGAAGCGCATTTGTGAGGCCAGGCACTGATGTGGACAAGAAGGTCTGGCTCGCAGTCTCCTCTCTAATTCATCCCAACTATGTTCTATTGGGTTGAGGTCAGAACTCCGTGCAGGCCAGTCAAGTTCCTCCACCCCAAACTTGCTCATCCATGTCTTTATGTACCTTGGTGTGTGTGCTGGTTCGCAGTCATGTTGAAACAGGAAGGACCATCCCCAAACTGTTCCCACAAAGTTGGGAGCATAAAATTGTCCAAAATGTCTCGGTATGCTGACGCCTTAAGAATTCCCTTCACTGGAACTAAGGGGCCAACCCAACCCCTGAAAAACAGCCCCACACTATAAACAAGAAAAAATGTGCTAACGTCAGATGGGTAAGGGAATAAGGATGTGTCTAAGTCCCGATATAGTATATACACAACAACTTTTTATAGCCCAAGAGACTTTTTAAGTCACATGACAAAAAATAATTATTTTTGTGATGTGACTCACAAAGTCCCTTGGGCTATAAGAAGTTGCGGTGTATAAACCCCACACCATAATCCCCCTCCACCAAATGATTTGGACCGGTGCACAAAACAAGGTCGATAAAGACATGGGTGAGGGAGTTTGGGGTGGAGGAACTTGACTGGCCTGACCTCAACCCGATAGAACACCTTTGGGGTGAATTAGAGCGGAGACTGGGAGCCAGGCCTTCTCATCTAACATCAATTCCTGACCTCACAAATGGGTGGGCCAACTCAATATTGAACCCTACGAACAAAGACTGGGATGTCATTAAAGTTCACGTGCGTGTAAAGGCAGGCATCCCAATACTTTTGGCGATATAGTGTGTATATATACATACAGTATATACTGTATATATACAGTAATACCTTGCATTACGAGCATAATTAGTTCCAGAAGAATGCTTGTAATCCAAAGCACTCGTACAGTATATATAAACAAGATTCCCCATAAGAAATAATGGAAACTCATATAATCCGTTCCACGGCCACTGCTTGTCTATGCAGTGCAGTACCGCATGTGGCCAGAGGTACCGGGGCTCCGGGAAAGACACTCGCAAAGGGAGTCAGTATTTTTTATTTATTTTTTCTGATTGCCTGTATTGCAAAACACTCGCAAACCGCGTTACTCGCAATCTGAGGTTCCACTGTATATATATATATGTGTGTGTGTGTGTGTATATATATATATATATATATATATATATATACATGCACACACACACAGAAAAATAAACTGTATTATTTTTATATATATATATATATATATATATATATATATATATATATATATATATATATATATATATATATATATATATATATATATATATATATATATATACACACACACATAGTAGCTGAGGATTGCACGTTTGATTTGAAAATCTTGCTGGGTTCACCATTCTTCTTGTCTGATGAACGGTGAGATACAAGCCTAATGAAGGAATGCTAGCAAGTCGGTGTAACAAAGGTACACATGCTGCAGTTACAGTAATGTTAAGGATAAAGGGGGCAGTGCAGGGAAGAAGTCAGCTGCAGAAGAGAGATAAAATATTGCTGCTCATTTTTAATCTCCCACCGGGTGAAGGTAGGAGGGGAAGCAATTGTTTATTTCCAGCAAGGCACACAGACAAAAGTGAAAACTGGATTCCCCTCCCTCCCCCAAGTTTTAGATTAATTAGTTTAACAGTTCAGAGCTCATTCCTTAACACAAGTGCTTGACAATGGTTGCTGAGACTGGTGGAGCTGTGAGCTCTAACTGGTAAAGCTCTTCATGGGGCTCTGCCGCTAATCAGCAGACTTTCAGTGTGTGCGATGCTTCAAAGCCGCCCCACTGTTTCTAAATACTGTAGTAGCCGTTTCAGTGTTCCTACTTCTGCCAAAACGAACTGGATTTGGCCTTGGTGACAGCAGACACTACTATGCAATTATAGGGGGACTACCAGAATGGTATTTCTTGTTTTTTAACCACTTAAAGGGTCACTAAAGGAAAAATTTGTTTTTGCTGAAATGACTGTTTATTGGGTATAGAGACATAAAAGTTAACTGGTTCCTTTTAAAAATGAATTTAATCTATCATATAATGTGCCTCTAGTTTCACTTTCGGTTTTAAAGGTACATACATGAAGTTCCGGGTGAGAGGTGAGTCGGGAAGACTCACAGAACAAAAACAAACAAATCCAGGGCAGTGTTTTGTTTTTAAAATTAATCTGATTGGTTCTGAGGTGTTTTAGACACACAGTAATGACAGCTTAGACCACCGTGAAAAGCTCCCAGTACCATGGTTATAAGGAAACAGGCAACCACGAAGTGTGGAGATCACAGCAGAATTACAGCTACTTCAAAGCAAAAACGAACAATGAGGACATGAAACCAGTACTGTCTGCAGTAAGGTAAAGGAAGCTATTTAGCTAAAAAAAAAAATCCTTTAGTGACCCTTTAAGGACCGAGCCTGTTTTTTCAGACTCAGTGTTTACAAGTTTAAAACAGTTTTTTTTTTGCTAGAAAATTACTTAGAACCCCCAAACATTATAAATATTTTTTTCTAACACCCTAGAGAATAAAATGGCGGTCATTGCAATACTTTTTGTCACACCGTATTTGCACAGCGGTCTAACAAGCGCACTTTTTTTGGAAAGAATTCACTTTTTTGTGAATAATATTACGCAGAGTAAAAGGATACCCAACATGTCACGCTTCAAAATTGTGCCCGCTTGTGCAATGGCGTCAAACTTTTACCCTTAAAAATGTCCATAGGCGACGTTTAAAAAATTCTATAGGTTGCATCTTTTGAGTTACAGAGAAAGTCTAGAGCTAGAATTATTGCTCTCGCTCTAACAATTGCGGCGATACCTCACTTGTGCGAAGCAGGAACAAAAATTGTCTCTGGACAGCCGCAGAGGCAAATTGAAGCCAAATTCCATCTCACACTTTATAATCTGTAACAGCAAAAAGCTTTTTTTTCCTTTTGGTATAAAGTTTTTACATGAATAAACAAAAGCTGATCATTTAAATCACCCCAGCCAGTATTAAATAGTTTTTTTAATCCATGTAAACTTATACATTCTTCTGGAAAGCTTGTGCTTTTGAAAAACAACAGACTTGCTGGCTGAATCACCAAATGTAAACATCAGAAAGTCAGGGAGAAAGATTTCAGTGTCATACCCTGGCAGGACAGAGATCTGCCTTGTTTACTTCGGCAGATCCACGTTCTGTCTCTGTGGGGAACGATCATGAGCGGGCAGCGCACATCTAGTCCACTTGAACCTACTGATTTGCTCCCCTGCTGGTCTAAAGGGGTGCGTGCGTGCCCATGAAACCTAGTGCATGAATCGCCGTACCGGTACAGCGATTTGCGCAGCCTAGCCACCTTGCCACAATACATCTGTGGCGAAGGGTCGGCAAGTGGTTAAAAGTGGTAATAATGACACAATTTATCATACAATGTGAGCAACAGTAGGGACTAGGCATAAGATGACATTTGGCATCCAAATCAGCATAAACAGCAGTATGGCAACCTCAAGTGCAGCAGTCAGGAGTAGTAAAGTTGAATCCACTGAGTGCTGGAACTAAACTGCCAGAGCGCATTTATAGCAGCAATACTAGTCCTAGACTGACTGGGTATGCACTGTTCAAAAGAAAAAGAGGATGGTAGTGGAGATGACAGGAGAACACAGGGGCAGGTGGGGCAGTCCTTTGTAATGTTCTTCTGCCAGCTATCATTGGGGCCCTTTAAGAGCACCCCCTAGTTAACCTGCATGCAGTATAGGAGCAGTATAGATAAAATATAGTCTTGGCACAGGTGCAAGGTATTTGTGGTTTAGATATTGTAAATGTTCGGTATATTGTGGTATAGGTTTGCTATAGGTGCAGTCTTGCTTTGGAATAAGTGAGGTATAGAGTGCAGTATGCATGTGGCATGGAATGGAAATGCATGTGGCATGAAATTGCATTTACTAGAAGCTATAGGACTTAAAGTATATGTATACCCCAAACTTATTAAAAAAAAGAAAATGGATGAAACACCTGCTTTTTTTGCTGTTTGCATACCTCCAAACGTGAGACAGTTGTCCTTAGAACAGGTGTCTCTAATTGGAAGATTTCATCTTACCTCTTGTTCTGTACACAACTCTCAAATCCCTTCCCCCCCCCTCACTTCCGGTCTCATTGAAAATGTAGTCACAAGACAAAAGTTGAATTTCCCCAATAGGGAAACAGACAGTAATAAAAACTTGTCAGGGGGTATAACCCTGCTACACACTATCCAAAGCTAAAAAAGAAAAAAAAACAGGTCACTTTAAAATATAAGGCACTTCAATATAGGATATGTACCGTATTTATTCAAGTATAACGCGCACACGTGTATAACGCGCACCCCTAATTTTCGATTAAAAATCGGTATAAAATCATTGTAATTGCCAAAAATCATTTATTGTATTTATTGTATGTCCAGCCATGTCCCCCGTATGTCCAGCCATGTCCCCCGTATGTCCAGCCATGTCCCCCATATGTCCAGCCATGTCCCCCGTATGTCCAGCCATGTCCCCTGTATGTGCAGCCATGTCCCCCATATAACCAGCCATGTTCCCTGTATGTGCAGCCATGTCCCCTGTATATGCAGCCACCTACTGTTAATCACCGCGGCGCGTGAACATTACAGACAGCGTTCGTTTGAACAGCTGTTTTCCCTGCCGCGCATAGACACTCCCCCTTGCTCGCGATTGGACAGATCCGTCCAAGGGGGAGTGTCGAAAGCTGTCTGTAATGTTCCCCGCGCCGCGGGGATTAACGTTGTAGCGGCGTTGGTGGCGGCGGCGGTAGCGGCGGCGGGAGGGGGGAAGTATTCTAGTATCGGCGGTATTAGCGGGAGTACGAGTACTCCCGCTAATACTCGGTTTCAGTCCCGCCACTGTCATCCCACCCCAGTCCTCGTTTATAACGCGCACCCAAAACTTTGGATTTTTTTTGGGTATAAAATTTTGCGCGTTATACTCGAATAAATACGGTACCTATAAGACTGATTCCAAGCTGTGTTGTAGATTCTCAATGAAAAGAGCAGAAAGAAAAAAAAAAACATAGTGAAAATGAAAAGGTCACTGAATGCTAAATATAATTTGTTTTATTCTGGATCATATCTTCTTGCAGTGATGTAAAGAACAAAGATAATCATGGATTGCAAGGAATATAGTAAGTGTGTACATTACAAAATGTCTGTAATATGCAGTATGATTAATGTTTATTGTGTGTTGCTGTTTACCTGCTTACCCGCACACAAGCATACAGTTTTAAACTGTTTAAACAGATACAAAGTATGACAGCTTCAATGTGAAATTTGAAAATGAACAAGACAAGGGAAATAAATCACCTATTATGTATTGTCTTATTGTCTTCTCATGCTTCTGGTGGGTTACTGCTCTCTACAATATCTCCCTGTAACATCCATAACCAGCACAAACTTGGTCACTGGTATATCCCCTTGCCCGTCTGCTGTGATTGAATGAATTCTGCAAAAAAAAATGAAACATCACCGCAGGGAATCCTGGGATCTCTAGGATAAAATAGGTAGATTCACAAAGAGTTAGGCCGGCTTATCTACAGATAAGCCGACCTAACTCTGAATCTAAGCCGACCTATTTTTAAGTGTATTCTCTAACAGAGATACACTTAAACATATCTAAGATAGGACGGCTTGCGCCGTTCTATCTTAGAATGCAATGTTTCTTTTGGCCGCTAGATGGCGCTTCCATTGCGGCCAGCGTAGATTATTTAAATGAGGGGATACGCCGATTTACGACCGAACGCAAGCGTACGCCAGGCCTACGCCGTCGAATTACGTAGTTTCCGTATGGGATAGGCCGCCTCTAGTGGCCTAGCCAATGTTAAGTATGGCCGCCGTTCCCGCCGCAAATTTCGAAATGTTAACGTCGTTTGCGTAAGTCGTCCGCGAATCGGGAGTTACGTCGTTTACGTCCGCGTCGAAATCAATAGGCCCGTACGGCCTACTTAGCCGCAATGCGCACTGGGAAATGTTGACGCCCGGCGCATGCGCAGTGTAAAAAAGGTCAAAAAACGTGAGGTCAAGCCTCATTTCCATACTACACGCCCCCCTCCCAGTCATTTGAATTAGGCGCGCTTACGCCCGCTCGTTTTAGGCTACGCCGTGGAAAATTTGAAGGTAAGTGGTTTGAGAATCACTAATAGCCTAAATAATTTACGGTGGTGTAGCCTAAAAAGACTAGGCTAGGCCGTCCTAATTTTAGGCCTTTGTATGTGAATCTACCCAAAAGTATTTGGTTCACTTTAAAAGCAAGCATAGTGATTCTCCTTTCCTCTTTATCCAGCCTGCAGATGGAGCTCTAGGCTCTTTTTCATACCGCCATTTGTAAAAAAAAAAAAAAAAAATTAAGGTGAGCATTAGCTAAAGCTAAAATTTCCCACAGAATTTCATTAATGAATCATTGGTGTACTTTATGATATATCTCAGGTCTAAGTGTGAAATTTAGAAAAGCTGTATTTGCAAAATAAAGAATATCATTAATATTATAAAAAATGTATTTCATTTAATTTTGGCACTAGGAGAACGGAAGCAGATGCATACATAATGCTGTGCCTCTGTTTCTGGTCCTCCTTTCAGATCATCATTATGGGGGAGGCTATTTCTGTATCCACAGACTGCCACATCCAGAACTTTCTTCAAATAGCGGTGGTGGCATGTGAGGAGAAGTTAAGTCAACCCAAACGTTGGTTTTCCTGATGGGATTCCTGGCAAGCTTTCCTTGCAAAGCCGTGCATACAGATGGCCATTCAAAAGAACCGCCGTTCTTTTGAATGGCAAGAACGCGCTGACGTCATTGACTACGACGAGCCGGGGCTCGTCACATTTGATATCGTCGCCGCCATCTTGCTACAACCCACACTAAATGTATATGCTACCGCGCATGCGTCAAACTCTTATCGAGCATGCGCGGGTTTACCTGGGACAGGTAAGCATACAGACAACCGTTTTTCTCGTTAGGAAACACTCTGCCGGGAAACTCGACAAGAAAATAGATAGTAGGGTTCTCTAGTTTTCTCATTGGGATTCTCGGCTGTTTTCCGGATGGGAAAATTGCAGCGCCCAGAGGCGATTCAGTTCGCATGTGTTGCGCTATATAAGTTTTCTCACTCACTCCCTCACTCACTCACTCGCTAGGGAGCATACACACGGCCAAATGCTCTCCTGGCAGTTTTCCTGCCAGGAAAGCCGGTCGTGTGTACGAGACTTCACTGGTAAATGTCAAACTAAAAGCATGTCTCCCAATGTTAGAGAATACAGTGTCTGCCCTCAGATGCCAAAAAAATCATCTGTAGTGTATCCAGCTTGTAAGTCCATCCCTGCCTCCAAGGATCCCTGAAAGAAGACAGCAAGCAGAATAGCCATGCAGACAACAGCCACCTTCCCCTTGGCTCAACGGCTCAACAGAGCATCCCCACACCCACCCCAAGTTTATTTATCCCCTACACACTGTTTCCACTGCTCTGTACCTCCTCTCACAGCACATCCACCCCTGCCTACCTCACACATTTACCTTCCCTTGGCAGTCAACCCTCTCCAACTGCCTCACTCCGCCAACTGTTCACAGACATTACTTATGAGCTGCCTCACCCGACTCTAACAAACATTCCTATCAAAGCTGCATTTCCCTCTAGGGCCTCATTACCCTCAAATAAAAACATCTCCCCAGCACCTCACCCCTCTGGCAAGAATTCCCTCCAAAGACCTCTCCCCACAGAAACATTCCTCCCCAACTACCTAATTTCCTATTCACAATGGCTTCAGATGGACCAAAAGAGGAACAGAGGGAATCGGTGGAGAACAACTTCTTGACAGCATCTGCATCCTGGCCTATAGGTGCTAGGAGATGGGGCAGAAGGAGTGAGCACAGAAATGTTTAATGCCACCCAATGTTTCTGCATTGAATGCTTCAGATAAGTACAAAAGTGTACCACCTATCCTTGCAGTGTCCACACTAGACGCTGCACAGTCTCCACTCTCCACCATCTATCCACAGTCCCTTCCTCACTGGTGCATGCTTTTCTTTGTCACAAAGTCTACATTTCTCTACTGCACATTCAGCCCACTTCAACCCACTGCCAGAGCTTACCTACTCATATACTGTACATACTGCCTTCCATCATCTCCTCCACAATCTTCTTCCATATATACTGCCCACTTTTATTTCCTTTATAATTCTCTTCTATACCTACTGGCCCCCATCATAACTTTTGTACATGATTCCTGGATTCTTTGCTTGCTGTCATACCCTTTACACTTTTCTCCTGCACATGCTCCCCACCATTATACTTATTCCCTGGTGCACATACTATCTGCTAATATACCTTTAGCACTGTCCTACACATATTCTTTGCCATCATACCCCCTGCACTTCTTTCCTACACATACTCCCCATTTGCATACCTTCACACTCATATCTTTTGCAATTCTCTTCTGCACATGCTGGCACCTGTTATTACTGGCCACTGTTATACCCTCCAGTCTTCTCTCCTGCATGTACTGCTCACTCCTATGAAAGGGAGTGAAAGGGACCTCACAGGCTTCAGCCTTAAGACCTCATGCACATTGCAGAGATTTGGTCACAGCCTATTGCAAGCAATGGCACCGTTCCAATCGGTGCAACGCCAACTTTGAGGCGATGCCCTGATTTGCAAAAGTCGTTCCTGAACTCATTTTACGATTTTCGGGAGAAACTTCAAAAGGCATCTGTGCACGAAGCTGCACAGATGTCTTTCAAGTCGCACCTGAAGGTTGCACTTACTGGCAGCTTCGAAATTGTGTGATTTCAGATGAAGTCGCACCATTTCAAAGCCATGCTCAATGTGAAGGCTAAAGCACATATCTGGTGGCATTACCACAGTGCATGATACTATATGGTATTCTGTATGGTGCCATTCATTTAGAAATGAATGGGCTGCCTAATGCAATACAAACTAACATACAAGATACTGCATAATATTGCTCAGAAACAGATTGTCGAAGTGAAGGGAGCCTAAATGTTAACTCTTAGTAAGGTATTGATTTTAGAAAACGGTTGCATTTGTGAACTTTCCCTGCGTTTGTAAGATTAAAGCTGTCAGTATTTTCACTAGGGTATTGTATATTTAATTTCAAATTCTGTAAAAGCTGATACACTCCATCATGCTCCCTCTTCTCTCTAATTACTTTAAAACAGACAGCGGGAACAGGAAAACCACACATCCAGATAGGAGAGATAAGAGGAGAGATTTCCTATTGTGAGTGTAAATTACACTGTGTCTAAAGAACAAGATGTAAAACACCTCTGGTCCCTTCATCAAATAGATGTCAGATTGTCTAAAATATGACATATGTACTATCTGTAAGTTCAGCTTAGTTCACTTTGTTATTCCATTAAAGACTAAAATTTGAACGAAAAAATAAATAAAAAGCTGTATGGATGGATTTTTAAAGCGCACTAGAAAATAGGGAGGCTTACCGTCATCTGAAGTGTGATTGCATATACTGATTGCTTTACATTCCATGGCTGATCACTGCATAGGCTGGGCACATGGGCATGACAAAAAGAGTCACAACTGAACTCCTGATAAGCAGGTAAATACACAGATGAAATATATATATATATATATATATATATATATATATATATATATATATACATACATACTTTCACATGCCAAAGAATTTGTAGGTCTGACTATTGAGTCCTCAGATGTACACAGCACTGTCAGGCAAAATACCTAATTTATTAGGCTGCATTTAAACGATATCTAGACAATGTTTTTTCATTCTTGACAGAGTAGGGAAGGGTTAAAACCATTGTCAGTGTTTTGTTTTGTTTGTTTAATGTATTGCCACCTGTAACTTTTTAAGGTTATTTTCTTTCACTTCCTGCACTGTAAACACAACAGGAAGTGAGAGGATAGCTTTTCAATGTAAGGGAAATCCCTTTCAGGCCCCGTACACACGTCCGAGAAACTCAACGGGCAAAACACATCGTTTTGCTCGTCGAGTTCCTTGTGAAGGCGCGGAGGATCTCGGCGAGCCAACTTTTCCCATTGACTAACGAGGAAATAGAGAACATGTTCTCTTTTTGGCCCGACGAGATCCTCGTCGGTTTCCTGTCCTGGAGTCCAGCAATGTCGGCACCCCAGTCGGCTCTGGGGTACTGCCGCTGCCATAGCCTGTAAGGCCTTGTGGCTTCACAGCCAATCCCCTACTTCGCTTTCTGAATGGGCTGGCCGCGGGGAAGGAGGAGGGGAAGGAGGAGGGGGCTAAACTTCTGGTGGACCTTGCGGCAGCGAGGTCCGATGGAAGTGGGGACGGTACCTGTCAAAAACAGGCTCCCACTACCCCCCCGAAAGGTGACAAACGTTGCACTGGAGGCGGACATGGAGACAGATAGCTTTCACTTTTGGGTTGAACTCCGCTTTCAATCTTGAGCATTCACAAAAACAAAAACTTCACAGTTGTTTGTATTGCTTTACCCTAGATATTGTATGACGTACAAAGTTGGGCACTGAAAAAGAGTACTTTCTCTGTTTCCAATACCAACAAGTGGATTAAAAGTAAAGCAAAGATCTCATTGGTAGCAATAGGTAATAATTTTCCTTTTCAGTTTTGATGCAGTAAGATTACTGCTATAATAATGTCAGTGCAACAAGTTCTACTGTTTTTACTACCATTTTTTTATCGGAATTAATCTATGTAAGCAGGTTAAGCATTTTCTTTATCAAAATCAATTGATGGTTTCAGTAATGGTAATTTGTTACTAATCATTTATATAAAAGCTATTTCATTTGAGTTGAGTTGAAAAGATAAACTATAAGGAGTTCCCTTTCTAATATCGAACAGCAATTATTTTCAGTAAAATGTTCCATTAACTAAATGATAACTTAATAACACAAAATAATCGTATTGTTAGATTTTAAAATATTTTTTTCACTGCCCAACCTCTCTCCTTGGCAATCTTTCTTTCAAAAATCTCTTTGGGACAACTGCATTCCAGGATATTATTTGCTCCCAGTCTTGGTAGCAAGTATGCATAAATTTTGTGACCACTATTTTATCAGAGTTGGTTTATGTTTTCTTTAATATATGATTCTCTTCATCAATCAGTACATTAAAAATGGCTGTTTCTGGAAGATGCCATAAAGCTGAATTGCACATTGTTCATTTTATGTCATAAAAATAGCATTTTTTTACTTTGAAATTCTCCCCTTCTGCTGCAATTGAGAGATTTTCAGTCATCCTGTTACATTTTCCACAATATAGAATAAATTAAATAACATGAGACCTCCTGTAAGGGACATAGCATATAGGCAGTGTAGCGAATTTAGCTATTCTTCAAAGCTGAACTCTGGTCAAATTATTTTCCCATGCAGTGGAGCTGTGCCTGCACTGCACTGCACTGCTTAATTGCATGTTTTTGTCTAGGGGTTTGGACAGCCACAATATACTCACCTAATCTGCCGATCCTCCAAGAGCAAGACCAATCCCTTGGGCTTCTGCCCATAGACCAGCTCTGGACATGAAAAGTGGGAGAGAGCTCTTTTTGAAGGATTGAAGGATGTAATAAGTATAGGCTCTGTGTTCACCCCTAGACAGAATGAGCAGTTAACCCATGCAGTTAGGGCACAGCCCCACTCCAGGGGAAAAATACATTTGAGTTGGGCTTTAAAATCCATACATGGAATTCAGCTTTAAGTATGGAGATCTGTTCAAGAGTATACTCAAAAGATAAAAAGGTATGGTGGGTGATATTAGTCCATATCTGGGAAAACACAGAAATGGCAGTTTTGGATGGGGTGTCAGACATTTTTACTTCCTGTAGGTAAAAGTCCTCAGAGCAGATGCTACAAGGTGTCTTTCATTAACATTTTTATCTTCAAAACTCTGCTTTGTGTTCATCTCCTAACCTATTTCAGTTTCTTACTGAGGGCCTGACCTCCCTGACTGCACAGCTAAGTCCTGCCAACTGCCATCTCTCTCTTCAATGAGAATGCCTTATATGCCAAAAAAAAAACACTCTCATTGGACTGAGTCCTAAAATCAGGAAATTACAAGCAATCAGGAGCCTTTTCTTCTATTATTGGCATCCAGTGTAGTGTCTTATTGATGATGTTTTCGACTCTCTAAAATCAGGCAAGTCAGTCCTTAGTTTGAAAGTTAAATTACTTTAATAAAAAAAAAACAAAGGACTGCTTTTTAGGTAGGATTTGTATCTGACAGGGTGACAGGTCCACTTTAAGCTGAACATAAATGACAGATAAGCATTTAAGCATTTCATACAATCGAACTCGCCTTTAATAAACAAGAAATATTCCTGACATGTTGAATTGTTTAACAAAACTCCCAGAGCTATTTTGTTATTCAGGAGTATGTTTCAGTTGTAATTTAATGTGAAAATGGCAGTTAGCTGGCAGTACAAACAATATTATCACTGAGTAGGTATTTAACATTTCTGATGGCCATGCACTACCCAATTTTGGCAGCTCTCTAGCCAATCTATGAATTGCTAGAAATTGTCAGACAATACACAAAAGGAGCAAGATGAGAAGGGACTGAAGGTAAGCATTCTGAAAAATCTGCAACTGACCATTTGATTATTCCCTTAAAGAGGAAGTAAACCTCCCTCGAATGTTTGTACCTATAGCTAAGCCTATAATAAGGCACATAAAAGAGGTATTCTTTACAAAATGAAACACCACAATCACTAAGATTTGGGCTAAATTCCCTTGCAAAGCAAGAAACCTATTTGCCTGTAATAGATCAAACCCCAAAGTGTAGGACATTAAGGCCGGGTTCACACCTATGCGAATTGGTTGCGGCTTAAACTGCATCCAATTTGCATAACATTATAAAATACATTGATTTCAATGAGGCTGGTTCACATATGTGCGATGCATTCGCACTGCGCATTGCCGTAAAAAATGTGTGCGTTTTCTAGGCATTGCGGTGCAGCTCAGGTGCGAATTCAGGCCCTTATCTTCTATGGGCACGCATCTGATTCGCACATGTGTTCATTTCTCTTCAGGATTTCTCTCATTCAGCTCAATACACTTTCCCCCTCCCCCTCCCCTCTCCCAGGTCTCCAAATTCGCATCTAAAACGGAGCTGATCTGCTGAACAGTTCTCTTATCTCTCTGCAGAGATAAGAGAGCTGAAATTCGCACCGCACAAGTGTGAATCCGGCCTAAAGAGAGAGTAAACTTTCCTCTAATGTTTGTACCTATAGGTAAGTGCTCAGAGACTGGGGAATGGGCAACTATCTACAAAGGGTCTTCTCTAGGTATAGGCTAGGGAAGAATAAAACTTTGAATTGCCACCGGAATAGGATTAGATGGGAGATTTTTGTTAACACATGTTTCCCTGACAGTTGTGCAAAAGGGTAAATCCCCCACATTAGTAACAATCCTCTCACTTCCTGTTGAATCTAAGGGAAAGGAAGGCAAGGGAAATCTCTTTCCAAATTTAAGTTTTGTCTAGTATGCATACTATAAAAAGACTTACCTATAGGTACTGTAAATATCTCCTAAACTTGCATTTAGAAGACATTTACTGTATACTGTGCCGATTGCATCTTATGTGGATGCTCTCTAAAGAAATGGCCGCTAGTGCAGTTTCTTCAGAGCCCTGTGCCGTGACCGGTGGCTCCCACACCAATGCGTGTGGCTCTGGCCAGTCACAGAGCCGGAGACCGTGGACCCGGAAGGAAGGCGGGTGAAGATAGATGCGGCCTGTAGCAGGGATGATGAGGGCTTTGTTTGAAGGTAAGTGTCACATAATGTGCTAGTATGCCATGCATACTAGACAAAACTTAAATTTGGAGAGAGATTTCCCTTGCCTTCCTTTCCTTTAGATTCAACAGGAAGTGAGAGGATTGTTACTAATGTGGGGGATTTACCCTTTTGCACAACTGTCAGGCCCCGTACACACCATAGAATCCATCCGCAGATAAATCCCAGAAAATGGGTTTCAGCGGATAGATCCTATGGTGTGTACACGCCAGCGGATCTTTTTCCGCGGATATATCTCCCCTGGGATGGATTCCAGCAGATCGAATATTTGCTGACATGCAGAACATATCCATCTGCTGGAGTCCATCCCAACGGATGGATCCGCTGGTCTGTACAGACTCACCGGATCCATCCGTCCGAAGGGATCCCCCGCATGCGTCGTAATGATTCGACGCATGCGTGGAATTCCTTATATGACAGCGTCGCGCACGTCGCTGCGTCATAATCGCGGCGACGGCGCGACACCTCATCGCCAGAGGATTTCGGCGCGTATTTCAATGCGATGGTGAGTACACTCCATCGCATTAAAATCTGCTGAAATCCTCGAGAGGATTTATCCGCGGAAACGGTCCGCTGGACCGTATTCGCGGATAAATTCTATCGTGTGTATGGGACCTCAGGGAAACGTGTTAACAAAAATCTCCCATCTAATCCTATTCCGGTGGCAATTCAAAGTTTTATTCTTCCCTAGCCTATACCTAGAGATGACCCTTGAATGAATGAATGAATGAATGAATGAATGACTTGTATAGCGCAACTCATGCGAACTGAATCGCCTCTACCCTTTGTAGATAGTTGCCCATTCCCCAGTCTCTGTGCACTGTACATAGCAATATCTCCAGGCAACTAAAAGACTTTCCAATTTGCTGCATTTGTTGGCAGATATAAACTGCTAACTGATCTTTTTTTTTTTGCCAACACAATAAATAAAATATTTCAGTAACTTCTAAATTTTTAGAGTGATGTTAAAGTATAACTAAAAGCAAAACCTTTTATTTAATTTTGAACAGAGTGGATATAGATTAGAATACCTGTCAGTTTTTATTGCTGTCTGTGCCACTATTAAGGAAATTCACCCTCCCTATTTGTTCTGTTTACTACTATCATTGACAGAGAAAGTAAAAGAAAATCCCAAATTTTTGGTAGTCCCCACAAAAATAATAGAGAGGAAATCTTCCAATGGGGACATTAGTTCTGGTGAAAGGAATCCCCATAGTTTGCAGGGATTTCCTCTGACTTCCTTTCAGGCTATGGGACAGGAAGTGAAGGGAAATCTCTGCAACGGGACACAGATGGCAGGAAAAAAATCTGACAGAAGTTATAACCATCTCTTACTGTATCCATAATGGAGAAAAAAGTTTTGCCTATGGTTCTACTTTAATGATCTCAGGCTCTGGATGCTGGAATATTTCTTTTAGTGCTTTTCACAGATTTGTGCTACTCTAAATTATTTCATTTATATTTCATTTTATTTTTTTGTTTACTATACATTAATGTAAAGACTGTGGCTAACAATTAGTGATTGTGGTAAGTGCCACAAAATGCTACAGTAAAGCCTCGTACACACGTCGGATATCCGATGAAGCTCACTTTCATCAGTCTTGCCTACACACCATCAGTCAAAAATCTGACCGTGTCCAACGCGGTAATGTAAAGCACTACGATGTGCTGAGAAAAATGAAGTTCAATGCTTCCAAGCATGCGTCGACTTGATTCTGAGCATGCGTGGATTTTTGACCGATGGACTTCCACACAGACGAACGTTTTTTTCTATCGTTTTTTTATCGATAGGAAAATTTTAAAACATGTTCTATTTTTTTTCACTGATGGGGAAACAAACCGATGGGGCCCATACGCGATTGGTTTGTCCGATAAAAATGGTCCATCGGTCCGTTTTCATCAGACAAACCGATCGTGTGTACAGGGTTTAAAACTTTGGCTGGCCAGACATAAGATGGTAAGTTGTAGATTCTCCACAGTCCAATGCTAAGATTTATTTAAAAAAACATTCCCCTCTGGGTGATCTATGTGCATTGCAAGGATTCTAACAGCCTTTGCTGCAGATTCCTACCTTTTGTTATTCTGAAGAAATCATTGTTTGTTCCTCTGTGTCGACTGGGTTTAATGGGAGTGGTTTCATAATTATTTATCAGCTGTGCAGCTGCAGAGCACTAATGAGGAAAGCTGCTGCGCCTGCATCCCTTTAGATGTGTTGCTATTGGGAGCTATTGTTGCAGGGGATGCCTGAAATATGACTTGTATCTTATGCCGCGTACACACCATCACTTTATGTGATGAAAAAAAACGACACTTTCTGTAAAGTAAAAAATGACGTTTTTGAAACTTCAATTTTCAAAGACGAAGTTGCCTACATACCATCGTTTTCTCACAATGATCTTGCAAAGCGAGGTTACGTTCCACCACGTTTTACCATTGAAGCTCCCTTCATAAGTAGCTTCTGGGCATGCGTGGATGAAAAAACGTCTTAGAAAACGACGTTTTTTGCTACACACGGTCAATTTCTGTGAAGTAAAAAGTGCACTTTTGAAAAATGACACATAAAATTGAAGCATGCTTCAATTTTTTTTGGTCGTTTTTTACAAGACATAAAACGACGTTTTCCCCCACACACAGTCAATTAAAGTGACGTTTTTAAAAACGTCATTTTTTTTCATCACATAAAGTGATGGTGTGTACGCGGCATTAGTGTAGACTTTTGGGGAAATTGGTGAGCCAATCACACAAGCAGGAAATTATATTTCTGGGGCATGTTCAGTACACATTCTGTGTACAGAACAACCCCAGGTAGCCATATTGCATTGCATTTTCAGAAAATTACAGTGGCTGCAGATTGAAAAATAAAGGTCATTTTTTATAACATTCAATTACAATATTACTTGTATTGCAATTGTATACACTATGGGGTAGATCCACGTACCTGGGCGTATTAATACGCTGGGCGCAGCGTATCTAAGATACACTACGCTGCCGCAACTTATTTTATTTTTTTCGAATCCACAAAGAATTTGCGCCGTAAGTTACGGCGGCGTAGTGTATCTCTGGCTGCGTAAGGTCGCGGAATTTAAATGGATGTAATGGGGGCGTGTTTTATGTTAATACGTCGTGACCCGACGTAAAAAATGTTTTTTTTTAACTGCGCATGCGCCTTCCGTGGGGGTATCCCAGTGCGCATGCTCGAAATTAACCCGGAAAAAGCCAATGCTTCCGACTGTGACGTCATTCTACGCAAATCCCTATTCGCGAACGACTTACGCAAACAATGTAAAAATTTCAAAATTGTACTCGGGAACGACGGCCATACTTAACATTGAGTACGCCTCATAATAGCACCTTTAACTATACGCCGTAAAAATCCGAACGAAAACGACGTAAAAAAAAATGCGCCGGCCGGACGTACGTTCATGGATCGCCGTAAATAGATAATTTTCATACTCAACGCGGATTTAGACGGAAACGCCACCTAGCGGCCGCCGAAAAATTGCATCTAAGATCCGACGGCGTACTAAGACGTACGCCTGTCGGATCGATCCCAGATGCCGTTGTATCTTGTTTTGTGGATACAAAACAAAGATACGACGCGGGAAATTTAAAATTACGCCGGCGTATCTATTGATCCTTTTGTGGATCTGCCCCTATATTATTTTTTTCTTTATTTGCTATTACTTCCCCACGAAAATAGAGATACCCTTTAAGTAAATAAATTGGCATGTTCATGTCTCCCAATAGTAAGTCAATCTACACACCTGTCCCTTGCCTCATCTCTAAACAATGGTGCTCAGCCAGAAAAATCCTACCTGACCAATCAGCTTCTTTCAAGACAACAGCCAGTTAGTAGTGTATGTTATGGCTGCTAGGTATATAGGGCCAGATTCACAAAGGGGATATGACGGCGTATCTCCTGATACGCCGTCGTATCTCTGTTTCTATCTATGCGACTGATTCATAGAATCAGTTAAGCATAGATATCCATAAGATCCGACAGGTGTAATTGTTTTACACTGTCGGATATTAGGATGCAGTACCGCGTCCGCTGCTGGGGGGAGTTTGCGTCGTAAACCAGCGTCGGGTATGCAAATTAGGAGTTACGGCGATCCACGAAGGATTTTCGCGTTCGCTACGTCGCCGCTAGTCTAGTTTCCCGTCGCAAATTTAGTCGTCGTTTTGGGTGCCCTAACTTTAGTCAGCAATCATATTGCTGTCTAAAGTATGGCCGTCGTTCCCGCGTCGAAATTTAAAATGTAACGTCGTTTGCGTAACACGTCCGGGAATACGGAAGTACGCTACGCGCATCGCCGTTCGAAAAAATGACGTCACGGCGCGCAAAGCACAACGGGAATTGCGAAACGGAGCATGCGCAGTAGGTCCGGCATGGGAGCGCGCCTAATTTAAATGGCACACGCCCATTTGAATTGGCCCGCCTTGCGCCGGAGGCCGCCGGCGTAGTTTTCATCGCAAGTGCTCTGTGAATCAGGCACTTGCGATGAAAACTTGCGGCGGTGTAACGTAAAGGGGATACGTTACGCCGCCCCAGATATATGTGAATCTGGCCCATAGAGACAAGGTGATCATCAGACTGCTATGGGTGCCTTTGGCCTCTAAAGTCATCTTGACAGCTCCTGTTGTCTCCTTGTAGGAACAAAATGACAGTATGGAGAAGTTAAGGTTTAAATAATATAGTTTATGTTCTTTAGCTAGAAGTATTACTTCTGGCTTTTCCAGATAGTACAAATAATGTTTTCATAAAATTTCATGGCTTGTCTCCTTTTGTGCACTTATCATGGTCTTCCAGGAAACAGGTGAGAGTGCAGACATTCCGCTTTTATTATTCAAGAAAAGTAAATTTGTATTCAAGTAATGTACCTGTTATTATTCGGCAAGTGAGGCTAGCACATTAACCTTTTAACTGTATTTTCATATAATGATTTTATGGAGAACATTAATGCTTTGTTAATTAGTATCTAATATGTCTAACATAGCTTGTCATTATTTGATACAGGAAATCATAGGTCTACAAACAGATTTTTTTTTCGCACGGGCAACTTTGGTGTCCTCATTTGTACCCAACTAAAATTGCAGCTCTTAAAGTAGGTGCAATTAACTTTAGAACTGTTCATTATGTATAATACGTTTATCTAGGTCTTCGTACTGCAGAAACATATAGGTTCATAAGACTATAATTTCTATAGACTACTTATAACAAGAAAGCTATAATGTGTACTTAGAAAGATTTGCCATGTAATTTTATTGTTAGACTTAGTCCATTAAGCAACCCAGGAATGCAGATGAACTGTATGGTATTTTTGGATTGAATTAAAATGGCTCTGGATTGCTGCCAACAATGCCATTGAACCCTGAATGCTGTTGCCCAGTTGATCTAAGCAATTGAATGGTTTCATATATGAATAGACATACAAGTTGTTTACTAAAGGCAACTGGGCTGTTCACTTTGCAAGGGAATTATGACTTTGAACAGGAATTTTCCCTTAGCTTAGTGAATGGGAATAAAATAAATGTTGCATAAAACTCTCAATCTTATAAAAAAAAAATGTAAATAAAAGTATTTGGGCCAGATTCACAGTAGAAATACGCCAGCGTATCTACTGATACTCCGGCGTATTTTCAAATTTGCCACGTCGTATCTTTAGTTTGAATTCTCAAACCAAGATACGACGGCTTTAGGCTTCGATCCGACAGGCGTACGGCTTCGTACGCCTTCGGATCGTAGGTGTAATACTTTGGCGCCCGCTGGGTGGAGTTTGCGTCGTTTTCCGCGTCGGGTGTGCTAATTAGCTGTTTACGGCGATCCACGAAGGTACGCGCGTTCGTCGCATTCTCTTACGTCGTCGCTAGTCGGCTTTTCCCGGCGGATAGTTACCGCTGCTATTTCATGGCTTATATTTAGACTGCCCATGTTAAAGTATGGCCGTCGTTCCCGCGTCGGGTCTAAGATTTTTTTTTTTTTGCGTAAGTCGTCCGTGAATAGGAAAGGACGTAACGCACGTCGCCGTTCAAAAGATTACGTCGGTGCGACGTCATTTCGCGCAAAGCACGGCGGGAAATTTCAAAACGGAGCATGCGCAGTACGTTCGGCGCGGGAACGCGCCTAATTTAAATGATACACGCCCCATTTGAATTAGGCGGGCTTGCGCGGACGCATTTACGCTACGCCGCCGCAAGTTTACAGGCAAGTGCTTTGTGAATCAAGCACTTGCGCTTAAAACTTGCGGCGGTGTAATGTAAATGGGATACGTTAGACCGCCGCAAATGTACCTGAATCTGGCCCTTTGTGTTTGCACTGGATTGAATTGTGGACATTAGCAGAGCTTCATCTCTTTCACTAAACTAAAGATAAATTCACTTGCAAAGTGATAATTCCCTTGCAAAATTAACAATCTATTTACCTTTGGTAAATTCACCCCATATAATCTCGTTCACTTTTGATGGGCCTGCGGCCTATTCAAGTGAATAGGGCTGTGCTGCAACTGCCCCGCAAACTGTGGCATGGTAGTCGGGCATTTAGGGGGTTAAAACAGGCCGATAAGGTGCTACAGCCTGTTTGTAGCCACTTCCTGTCCATATGCATTCCATCAATGGCATTACAGAACCATAGACTGTGTGTCAGTACCTGGGTCACCTGCTGGTGGCACTGTTGTTCCCAGAGGAGAAGGGCGCAGTTCTGGTGGCCATCAGCGGGTGTCTCCCAGCAGCCAGTCTGTCCAACAAATTAGACTGCACCTGATGTGGGCTGCTGTGAGGTATATAATCCCACCCTTAACTGAAGTTCAGTGGTTCAGTGTTCTTCCTGTTAGCCACATCCCAGCCTGATCCTGATCCTGACCCTGTTCCTGTGCCTTGCTCCTGTACCTGATCTCATTTATAATTCCCAGTACCCTACTCCCTGCTCCCCATGTTTCCTGTCTCAGTCCTGACCTTGTCCTGCTTATGTGTGCTCCCTTATTTTGTACACAGTTAGGTTATCGTTTGGGTTCTGCACTGTCACGTTTATTTTGTGACTATATATTGTTTATGGTTTTCTGTTGTTGGTGTTGGAAGAGTGATATTTGTCTTAATAAACTTTATTTAACCTTAAGCTGGCCATACAAGTATAGCATTTTGGGAAAAACTTGCAGCTTTCATAAAGATCGTTCAAAATTCATGCAGTTAGTGAACTCAACCGTCGATTTTGACAGTAGGCCTGGCTAACATCGATGGATCAGAAGCGAAAACTTTTTTTGACCAAAGTGTGTATGTGTTTGTTATATTGGCATTGAAAAAAAAAATAATCCTCTGTCTTGTATTGCGCATGTCCTTGTATAATAGGTAAACAGGAATTATATATGTTGTTATTGACAGATCACTTCGATCACTGAAATTTTTCTTTTTTTATCAGTTAGTCGACAAGTCGCTATCGATCGACGAATTGTCATTTGGGAGGAAATTCTATATCTGTATAGGTATACCTGCCAACAGTATTCTTTGTTCATGATTTCTTAAAGTGTTACTAAACCCAGGACCCTGCATTCACTATATCTGGTCTCTCGCAGTACACAGAACATGGAAATGCAATAATTTTAGTAAATATAAACTGCTAAAAAAATTGTTACATAGTAGATTACATAGTAGGTGAGGTTGAAAAAAGTCCATCAAGTCCAACCTACGTGTGTGATTATATGTCAGTATTGCCTTGTATATGCCTGTATGTTGTGGTCGTTCAGGTGCTTATCTAATAGTTTTTTTAAACTATCGATGCCCCCCGCTGAAACCACTGCCTGTGGAAGGGAATTCCACATCCTTGCCACTCTTACAGTAACGAACCCTCTATGCAGTTTAAGGCTTTATCCCTGGAGTTAATCCTCTTTTAATGCATGCCAATATTCTGTTTGCTT
Organism: Rana temporaria; assembly: GCF_905171775.1. Classification (NCBI taxonomy): domain Eukaryota; kingdom Metazoa; phylum Chordata; class Amphibia; order Anura; family Ranidae; genus Rana; species Rana temporaria. The sequence goes on along the minus strand of NC_053490.1, from coordinate 223,016,131 downwards.
TGTTAGCAGCAGCTTGGCATTGCATGCCTTTTCTTATCAGCAGTAATATAGCAGTCTCTATAACAGTGTCCAGCCAAGCACTGGTTAAAGCTTGGAGCAGGAGTTTTCTGACTGTCCTATGGGACTGAAAGACCCCTGACCCTCTGTCTGGACAGTACTGATCACATGTACTCTCCCAAAAAAAAAAAAAATCTCTAGCAATACACACTAAACTGAGCATGTGCAGCCTGACTTCATAGACTCTGTATTATCAAGAAATTATCAGGGGACAGTGGAATAAAGGGAGGATCTGAGAAGACAGGATCAAACAGCCTTCACACAATACAGAGAATTACCCCTTAGGTTCCACAGTGAGTATAACAAGCATGCTTTACTGCATACAGAGTGATTACTATTGTGGGTTTAGTAACACTTTAAGGTACAGCCCACTGATCTGGTCGTACATGCTGGATATCTGCTTTAAATATCCCTTAAACCACATGTGTCAAACACAAGGCCCGTGGGCAGCATACGGCCCTTTAGGCCATTTTATGTGGCCCTCGCACCTCTCCTGCTGCTCTGCCCACCAGCTTCTTCCCGGCAGCAGCACAAGGTAAGAGGGGTGCACTGTGTTGTATGGGGGGGGGGTTGTGGACTCCTGACTTCTCCTGGGCAGGGGTTGCTTTTGACATCTGATTTAAGGGGGTGGGGCGTGCCCTGGACATCTGCTTATAACTTTTATGAGAATAATACAATCTTATGCCAGTTGAAAAGGGTCGCACACCACTGGTATCACCCACAAGAAACTTTTTAGAGACTGCTCAGACAGAACACCATGGCAGAACCATGTTCTGTCTCAACAGTCTCCAATAAAGATTCTTGTGGATGATACCAGCAGTGTGTGACCCTTCTTTTCAGACTTACATCATCTGCTACAGGAGTGTGAGTGAGCTCCGTGTCAGTCTGCACCTGCCCTTCACAACTTATGTCTTAAGTTATTACTAAAACCAGGGGCAATTATTTAATATAATCAAGAATAAATACATTTCTATAGTCTTATGCCGCGTAAACAGGATCGGAAATTCCGACAAGAAAAACGTGGATTTTTTCTGACGGAATGTTCGCTCAAACTTGTGTTGCATACACACGGTCACACAAATTTTGTCGGAAATTCCAAACGTCAAGAACGCGGCGACGTACAAGACGTACGACGAGCCAAGATCAATGAACTTCAATAGGCAGTTCGGCTCTTCTGCTTGATTCTGAGCATGCACGTTTTTTTGCACATCGGAATTGCATACAGACGAGCGGATTATCTGATAGGAACTTTTTCTGTCAGAAAAATAGAGACCCTGCTCTCAATTTTTTATTGGCGACAGCAAAAGTCCAATGGAGCATACACAGGGTCAGAATTTCCGACCAAAAGCTCACATCAGACTTTTCTTGTTGGATATTCCGATCGTGTGTATGCGGCATTAAGAGTACAACCATAATGCTGATGCGGTCCTCAATTAAATTGAGTTTGACACCCCTGCCTTAGCCTGTGCTCTGAGTGCAGGGTGGTGGAGCACGTAGCACAGCTAAATGGCTAGCTGGCGTGGCTATTTATTTTTTACACTTACACTGCACATCTCTACATTTTACCAGGATATCTATGGACTAATACTCATTGGCTCCTTCTCAACAAATTTAACATTTCAATGTAGAGAACTAAAACTGACATGGAGCTCCCTGCTGGCCTATAGTCAAATGAAAATCAAAGAATCTACTGTCCTACTGTTTATAACAAAGGATAATGGATAGAAAGGAGTGGGTTATAGATGTATCTTCCCTTACACACCCAAGTCGTGTGATGAACTGTAAATCTCTAGAGCAATACAGTATGAGATCATCACACAACATGGATTAGCGAGATGTCTGAAAATACAAGGCTGTCTGTGGTTTCTTGCTTTAAACATTGCTAACAAGAGAGCTAGCTTTGGCATCTGTAATTAGCAAAGTCAGTGTATTACATTACAGCAAGAACAATAGCTCATCAAACTACTTTCCCATCACTTTTCAAGCATGAGAAGATGTCTTACATGATCTTCATGTACCTAAAAATACCCTGTGATATTCTACCGATAGCATCTTTCTATTAACCACTTGCTTACTGGGCACATATACCCCCCTCCTGCCCAGGTGAAATTTCAGCTTCCGGCACTGCGTCGCTTTAACTAACAATTGCGCGGTCGTGCGACGTGGCTCGCAAACAAAATGTACGTCCTTTTTTACCCACAAATAGAGATTTCTTTTGGTGGTATTTGATCGCCTGTGCGGTTTTTATTTTTTGTGCTATAAACAAAAAAGAGCGACAATTTTGAAAAAAATACAATATTTTTTACTTGTTGCTATAATAAATATCCCAATTTAAAAAAAAAAATTATAATTTTTTCCTCAGTTTAGGCTGATACGTATTCTTCTACATATTTTTGGTAAAAAAAAAAAATCGCAATAAGCGACTGGTTTGCGCAAACGTTATAGCGCCTACAAAATAGGGGACAGAATTATTATATTTTATTTTATTTTTTTTTACTAGAAATGGCGGCGATCTGCGATTTTTATTGGGACTGCGACGTTATGGCGGACACATCGGACACTTTTGACACATTTTTGGCGCCATTCACATTTATACTGCGATCAGTGCTATAAATATGCACTAATTACAGTATAAATGTGACTGGCATTGAAGGGTTGAGGAAGGGGTTAAATGTATTCCCTGCATTGTGTTCTAACTGTAGGTGGAGGGGGGGTGACTGGGGGGGGGTGACCGATCTATGTCCCTATGTACAAGGGACACAGATAGGTCTCCTCTCCAGAGACAGCGCTGTCTCTGTGTAAAACGGCAATGAGAGATGATCTCATATGTTTACATATGAGATCATCTCTCATTGGCCGCACAGATCGCATCGCAAACGGCCACTTTGATTGGCCGTTCACGGCGATCTGTAATTGGCTGTGTCCAAGGGACACGGCCAACACAGAGTTTCCCCCCTGCGCGCTCTGGAGCGCAGGCGGGGAACGCGCAAAGGGGCGGACGTCAATTGACGTCCACTTGTATTTTGGGATCCGCGCTGTAGCCGTCATTTGACTATAGCGCGGGTCCCAAGCGGTTAAATAAATGTCAGAACTACGTTGATCCAATTTAAGCATTTAGATAATGCATTAATTGTACAACATTACTTTAATGGCATAGATGATATACTGTAGAGCAGGGGTCCTCAAACTTTTTAAACAGGGGGCCGGTTCACTGTCCCTCAGACTGTTAGAGGGCCGGACTATAAAAAAAAAAAATATAATCGCAAGTCATCATCATCAAATCGCAAGCCATCATCAAATCGCAAGCCATCATCATCATCATATCGCAAGCCATCATCAAATCGCAAGCCATCATCATCATTATCATCATCATATCGCAAGTCATCATCAAATCGCAAGTCATCATCATCATCATCAAATCGCAAGCCATCATCATCATCAAATCGCAAGCCATCATCAAATCGCAAGCCATCATCATCATCATATCGCAAGCCATCATCAAATCGCAAGCCATCATCATCATTATCATCATCATATCGCAAGCCATCATCATCATCAAATCGCAAGCCATGATCAAATCGCAAGCCATCATAGTCATTATCATCATCATCATCATATGGCAAGCCATCATCATCATCAAATCGCAAGCCATCATCATCATCAAATCGCAAGCCATCATCATCATCAATATCATCATCATCATCATCATCATCTCCATCATCACAAAATCGCAAGCCATCATCATCACAAAATCACCATCGCAAGCCATCATCACCCCCTCCCCCATCATCACAAAATCGCCATCGCAAGCCATCATCACCCCCCCCCCCATCATCACAAAATCGCCATCGCAAGCCATCATCACCCCCCCCCCCCATCATCACAAAATCGCCATCGCAAGCCATCATCACCCCCCCCCCCATCATCACAAAATCACCTTTGCAAGCCATCATCACCCCCCCCCCCCATCATCACAAAATCGCCATCGCAAGCCAAGACCCCCCCCTCCCTCACTCACCATTGTAACCCCCTCACAGCCTTCTCCTTACTGTGCTGTTGGGCTGTGTCACGGTCTGGCTCTGTCACGCTGTGCTCACGCTGTTGTTGTTAACAGTTCTGGCGCGCTGATAAATGTCCCGCCCTCCTCCTCCTAGACCAGCTTGTGTGACAGACAGCACACTGGCTCTATCACACGAGCTAGTCTAGGAGGAGGAGGGCGGGACATTTATCACAGCGCGCCCGAACTGATCTCAGTGACACAGCGGGGATCGCTGTGTAACCGGCATTGCCTGTCAGGGTCAGGCGGGCCGGTTTAAAGTCCTCCGCGGGCCGCATGTGGCCCGCGGGCCGTAGTTTGAGGACCCCTGCTGTAGAGGGTGAGTCTGACTATTACAAGGTTACCCAGTTCCTAATAAAGCAGTTTTGAAATTGTTCTAGAACCAAGTATGACAATGGTTATCCTTCACAACGTCGCTAGTCAGCAACCTGTCTCCTAGTTAGGAAAGAACCTGCAACAGGCTTTGTGTATATTAGTGACATGTATAGTTATGCATAAATCTGATTTTCACCAAAAATACACAACATTTAACAAGTGCTCAGTATATGTTGTATAATGGCACAGTACAAAGGAAAGGACGGTTATTATTCTGTCTCACAGCAAGCCAGTGCTAAATGAGAGCAGTGAGACAGATTTGCTACAAGAGTTCAACGTCATTCATAAATTCTTTCTTTAGCTGCTCTAAAGTAGCACGGTGACTAAACAAACCTGTCCCTAATCACTTCTTAAAGCTCAATTTAACTTGCATTTTAAATCAGTTAAACTAATTGCAGGTGCATCAAAATAAAAGATGTGCGATGTTTTACAATGCTTTATCTTTAGAAAGCAGTCTGAGTACAACCACTAGCATGCTGCAGAGAAGGACTCTTGCCCTCTGTGCGGAAGCAGTGGTCTCTTTGCAGAGGTCCAGCATGCCCCCTGTTGAGTCAGAGTTAGAGCTCTCCAATCAGCAATTGTCCTTGTTATGGGTATTTATATAGTGACGACAATGTATGCAGCGCTTTATATTTATTTATTGCAAGGAGTTTAAAATCAAAGGTCCCTAACTTACATTTACACATATACATACTAGGGCCAATTCAGACAGGAGCCAATTAAGCTACCAGCATTTTTTTGGAGTGTGGGAGGAAACTCTAGTACCTGGAGGAAACCCATGCAGGCACAGGGAGAACATGCAAACTCTAGAAAGGTAGTGCCTTGATTGGGATTCAAACCAATGACAATAGTGCTGCCATGCAGAAATGCTAACCACTTAGCATGCCCAATTCTGTGGCAGAGCTATAGCTCAGCAAGGAGCATGAGCATTTGGTGGGCAACAAAACAATACCACTGAGCCCAGGGGTCAGCAACATTTTTTGACTTAAAGGGGAGTTCCACCCACAATTTCACTTCTTAAATATAAATACCCCTGTAATACACAAGCTTAATGTAGTCTAGTAAAGTTAGTCTGTAAACTAAGGTCCATTTTATTAGGTTGTTAGAGCATTTAGTTAGTTTATCATCTAGAAATAGACCGTGGCCATCTTAAGTGTGGGCATCATGAAGCCAGACTGTATGACTTCCTGTTTTTCAGCCTTGCAGATTTCGCACATGCTCAGTGCTGCACAAGCGATGTAATAGGTTTCAGTCAGGTTTCCATAGCAACGGGAGTGTCAGAGGAAGTTGCGGCCCCTTCTCTATGCAAATAGGCTATTTGCGAGGACTACTGGGATACATGATGCCTATCCCAGAAACCCTTGCGAATAGCCTTGTGACTTAAAAGCCTAGGCTAATAAGGAGGAGGAAGTAATGAAGGACTACAAAATAAAGGTATTTACAAGCAACAAAACAAATAAAAATTGTCCATTCTGAACACTATGAGATTAGGGCATGCAGCACAGACAAACATAAAAAAATGGGTGGAACTCCACTTTAAGGACCAGATTCAATGCATTTGAATGCATGGAGGGACGAATTCACCTGCTAATAAATGAAGATAATAATCTGGACCGTTTACATTACACAGCCCGCGCGTCTCTGGACCCCTTTACATTACAAAGCCCCGCACCTCTGGATCCCTTTACATTACAAAGCCCCGCACCTCTGGACCCCTTTACATTACACAGCCCCACAGCCCGGGGACCCCTTTACATTACACAGCCCCCATACCTCTGGACCTCCTTACATTACACAGCCCCCCTGCATATTACACAGCCCCACCTGCATATTACATAGCCCTCCTTGCACACACACAGCCTGACCCAGCCCCTCTGCATATTACACAGCCCCCCTACACACACACCCCCTGCATATTACACAGCCCCCCTGCAGCTCTGCCCTTTCCTACCTTGCCCCATGCAGAGAGGGAGAGAGAGCAGAGCAGGGAGCAAAAAGCTGGATGAGAACATGGACGAGACACACAGCAGCGCTGATAAGACAGCAGGGGCTTCCAGAGTACATTTTTCATATTAGCAAGCTGGTGATTGGTTGCTAGTACCACCTAGCAACCAATCAGCTGGAAAGTTAACTCCGGAAGCTCCCGCTGTCTTATTAGCGCTGCTGTATGTCTCTCCCGTGTTCTCATTCAGCTTCCTGCTCAAGTCTGCACTTACCTAAAATGTTCACGGGCCAGGTGCACATGAATTCATCACGTGCACTAATGGGCTGAACATTTAGTGGTGGTGGGCCGGGTACAGCACCATAGGCCATAGGCTTCCGACCCCTGACTTAGCCACTGTGATGCCCAGCAAATGCTTATGTTCCTTGCTGATTGAAAAACAATAGCATGCTGTATCTCTACAGAAAGGCCACTGCTTCCATAGAGAACAAGGGTCCTGGCTGTGGCTGCCTGCTAAATAAAGCTACAGTGCCTTGAAAAAGTATTCATACCCCTTGAAACCAAAAACGAAAATGTATTTTATTGGGATTTTATGTGATATACCAACACAAAGTGGCACATAATTGTGAAGTAGAAGGAAAATGATAAATGGTTTTCAAGGTTTTTTACAAATAAATATGTGAAAAGTGTGGCGTACATTTGTATTCAGCCCCCCCCCCCCCCCCGATTTAATACTTTGTAGAACCACCTTTCTCTGCAATTACAGCTACAAGTCTTTTTGGGGATGTTTCTACCAGCTTTGCACATCTAGAAAGTAATATTTTTGCCCATTCTTCTTTGCAAAATAACTCAAGCTCTGTCAATTTGGATGGAGAGCATCTGTGACCAGCAATTTTTAAGTCTTGCCCCCTTTCTCTCCTCATTGGCTGACTGATTTTGATTGACAGCAGCATGAGCCAATGGCGCCACACTTCTGCCAATGAGGAGGAGAGTCCCGGGCAGCCAAGACACTCCTACAACATCGCTAGATTTGGAGGGACTTCAGCTAAGTATTAGGGGGGTTGCTGCACAAAGAAGGCTTTTTATCTTAATTCATAGAATGCATTAAGGTAAAAAAATTAAATAAACAATTTCTTTAATGCATTCTCTGAATAAGGGGAAAAAAAACTTCCAATACATGTCACCTCCACCATCCCTAAACACTTACCTGAGTCAAACTGTGTTGTGTGGGTCTATGGAGACACATATCCTGACTCGGGGGGAATGGCTGCATGGGTACCCCCATAGCACATAGCTTGCTATGGGGGCACCCACAACAAGAGGGAGTAGACAGAGGGGAACTCCAGAAAAGCAGGCTCAAGGCTGCTTTGTGCAATATTGTTGCAAAGAGCAGGTAAGTACAACTATTTTTTTATTTTAGAAAAAAAAAATCCTTTAATATCACTTTAATTGTGTAACTGTTTGGAGTGAAACATTTGCATGGCTGAATCTGTCACAGAACTTTGTAAATCTGTTTCAGTTTACTGCCCAGGATTCTACAGTAGGTACAGGGCTCACAAATACAAAGTGTAACTGTCACATAGAATTTGCTCAATAAGAAGCAGCCTTATCTGTGTCATTAATTTGCTTAACAAATGTCTCCAACAATCAGTCAGTTTTGCACTGCTTTGCCTTGCGGTAAGATTCTTAATTTTTTTTGTTAGTTGTTCCGTGATCTAAATAAGAATACTCATCCAGGACTTGGACAAGAAACTCACCTGATAAATAGAACACCCCCTAAATTGCTGTATTGTTGCCATCACTGCATGCATGAAGTCCAGCTCCGAGCAACTAAATAATATTTCCTTGCAGCTCTAGGTCATTTTGCCTAGGGGAGAGGAAAAACTATTTTACTTACTTGATCCTCTGCTGCCTCAGTCAATATACCTATACAGGGATTTTAGCAAATGTAGCAGATTCCTATCTTTTCTTGCTCTGAAGATATAGCTGTTTATTTCCCCATGCATTTTACAGACATAATCTGAATGGAAGCATCTGTTTCATTATAATCTCTAGGTGCATGCTCAGTGTTCTAATGTGAAATGCTGCAGGGTGTGCATTCCTTTAGTATTTAACCTTTGGGGAGTATCTCACCAAAACTGAAGTTTCTGCCGTAGAGGATGCATAAAATTTAGTTCAAACTTCTGAGAAAATCAATCTACCAATTACACAAGCCAGGAATGACATACCATTAGTGTACAGAATGCCTGTGGGTTGCCATATTTCATAGAATTATACAGAGAATTTACAGCGGCGGCAGATTAAAAAACGAAAGATCATTTTTAATTACATTAACCACTTGCCCTGTGGAAGATTTAACCCCCTTCATGACCAGGCCATTTTTTTGCTTTTTGGCACTGCAATAGTTTAACTGACAATTGTGCGGTCATCCAATGAAATTGATGTAATTTTTTTCCCAAATATAGAGCTTTCTTTAGGTGGTATTTTATCACCATTGAGTTTTATATTTGTTACGCTATAAACAAAAAAAGGCCAACAATTTTGAAAAACAAAACAATATTTTTTACTTTCTGCTATAAGACATATGCAATCAAAAAAATAAAAAACAAATTTCTTCATAAATTTAGGCCAATATGTATTCTGCTACGTATGTTTGGTAAAAAGTAATCCAATAAGCATGTATTGATTGGTTTGCACTAGTAATGGTAGCAATCAGCGACTTATAATGGCACTGCGATATTGCAGTGGACAATTTGACACTAACTGACTCTTTTGACACTTTGTGTAAACCAGTGACACTAAGGCCTCATACACACGACCGAGTTTCTCTGCAAAAACCAGCAAGAAACTTGCTGGGATTTTTTTTTTGCAGAGGAAACCAGTCGTGTGTACATTTTTCGACGAGGAAACTGTCGAGGATCCGGTCGAGCCAAAAAGAGAGTATGTCTTCTTTTTCCTCGACGGGAATGGAGAAACTTGCCTTGTTGAGTTCCTCGACAGCCTAACAAGGAACTCGACAAGGAAAACGATGTGTTTCGCCCGTCGAGTTCCTCGGTCGTTTGTACGAGGCTTCATACAGTGATCTGTACTAATATGCACTGTCACTGTACTAATAGCACTGGCTGGGAAGGGGTTAAACATCTAGGGCAAGCAAGGGGTTAAATGTGTTCCTAACCTGTGTTTTTGTGTTTACTATGTGATGTTTTTACTAAGAGTTGTACTGGATTTTATTCACCACATCCCTGTTGACAGAACAGAGCCCTGCCTTGTTTGCAGAGCTCTGTTCTGTGTGTCTTCTCTACGATCAGCGGGTGCCGGCGGACATCCAATGGCCAGCACCCGCTGATCGGCTTGCACTGTGTCTAATCACAGCACAGCTGTGGCGCTGGATGTGCCGGACCACATACTAGGTACATACTAGCCTTCATAATTATAGGTGAGACAGTCTGCAAGTGGTTAAATTATAACATGGTTTGCGCAGCATTTGTATATGCCATTTATTTATTTATAACAGGTACTTATATATCACTGTCAATTTATGTAGCGCTTTACATATACAATATATTGTACATTCACATCAGTCCCTGCCATCAAGGAGCTTGCAATCTAAAATCCCTACCGTGTCCCTACCGTGTCTCCCTGAAAATAAGCCCTACACCGAATATAAGACCTAGCCTGATTTTTTGAGAGGGATGCAATATAAACCCTACCACGAAAATAAGCCCTAGTTTAGTCCATGTAAAAATATATAATCAGTTATGTAAAAATGTTATATAATGTCCACTGTTTCTCCTTTTGTAACTTTATTGTCGAAAATACCTTAATTACAACGCCAATGAGTGCTCAAGTGACCCGCTGGAGATCTTCTCCTCTCCTCCTAGCTGACGTCAGCAGGCATCTCAGCCCTTCCCTCAACAGTGCTTAGAGCAGGGAAGAAGAGCTCAGATGGATCACGTGAGCGCCCGCCCACGGAGCTGATTGGTTACTATGCACTGATACACCAGATTCTGTGTGCTCCAGTTTTAGTAAATCTCCCCAGTGTGCTTTTGGTCAATTGGTATTAGTGGTAGTAGTGCAATAGTAGTTATGTATTCTTGGACGTGCATCTTATCGAATACAATATACAGGGATATGGGAAATATTTACCTACATGAACACATACCAACATAGGCTGAACTGGATGGGCTATTGTCTTTATTCAACCTTACCAACTATGTAACTAAATATTACGATTCATAAGCTTATTTAGTAGGACAAATAGTATGGGAAATGAAAATCTTCACATTAAGTAAACCCCTAGCAACCAATTGGTATCATGTTTTTCTGTTCCTTTGGTAAATAGATTACGGTATATGTAAAATGTGCTCGTCATGTGTAATTGTGCTGCGCACATCTTTTCCCTGCCTTGTTTTGCTATTGAAATATGTCACTCAGGAACTCTCAATATTAGGTTTATTTGTACCTCTGGCACAGCACAACCTGGATGGCATCATCAGCAGCTCTATTTATCTTTGTGTACCAGCGTCAGGTGGGGGAAAACGAACAGAGCCATGTGTAAATTTACTGAGAGGGGAAAGAAAGCCACAAGCACGGCCGTGCATCCATTTTGATATAGCACTCAGTGATTATACATGATGATAGATTTATGCCTCCTACACATTTTGCTTGGTTCTTACGTGAATCTAAAGCCTCATTTTTTTTTCCAGCAATATAAATCGTTCTGTAGATGTACCAGTATGGCTGACGGACTATTTATGTTTTAGCTAGGGAAATAAACAATATTTTTCAAGTTTAAGATCTAGTTAGAGTGGGTACATCAGCTTTGACAGGCCAGTAATGCTGCATGACATCGTTATGAGTCTGATGTCACCTTTGATATAATGTAATTGTTTTTATGTGCTTATAGCGTTTATACATATTATATAAATGTGCAATTAATTTCATAAGTGCATTAAAGAAACATGAAATATGTCACAACAGTAAAAGGCATCTTTGTACAACATTCTATTGTTTTTATATATATTTTAGATTTCCATTTTAATCGTTTTCTTTGACTTACATAGAGCATACAGGCATCGCAGAAGACCTCTTGTACACTGGGCTTAAAAAACACTACTTTTAGAGGCGTTTGAGTTCTTTTTTTTTTTGCCTGTAAAAGCACCTCTATGTTAGCCTATGGCCACGTACACACGACCGAGTTTCTCGGCAGAATTCAGCCAGAAACTCGGTCGGAGCTGTATTCTGCCGAGAAACCCGGCCGTGTGTACACTTTCGGCCGAGGAAACCGACGAGAATCTCGTCGTGCCAAATAGAGAACATGTTCTCTATTTCCTCGTTACTCAATGAGGAAATTTGGCTCGCCGACATACTCGGCGGCTTCACAAGAAACTCGACAAGCAAAACGATGTGTTTTGCTCGTCGAGTTTCTCGGCCATGTGTACGGGGCCTCAGGCAAAGATGGCAAAACTTGGCACCCCAGATGTTTTTGAACTACATTTCCCATGATGCTCATGCACTCTGCAGTGTAGTTGAGCATCATGGGAATTGTAGTTCCAAAACTTCTGGGGTGCCAAGGTTCACCATCACTGGCCTATGGGGTTAATTTACTAAAGGCAAACTTTACAGTTGCTCCAGGGCTTTGTAAATGAGGTAACGTTTCACTGTGCAAATAATACTCAATCACGTGCAAGGAAAATAAAAAAAAATGCATTTTTTCTTATACATGATTGGATGATGAAAGTCAGCAAAGCTCCTGCTCCTTTACTAAGCTCTGGAGCAACTGCTCTTACAGTGTGCAACTGCACAGTCTATTTGCCTTTAGTGAATCAATCCCGTTAGGGAAGTGGTTCTCAATCTTCTAGGGCCATGACCCCTTGATAAATTTTCCCAAGTTGTGGGGACCCCTAACAGTAAAATTATTTTCGTAGCGTGGGTTGTCAGCACCCAAGGCAAGACAAGTAATTTGCACCCCTAACCCACGGACATTTAGCGCTCCCTGAGTCCCTTCCACTCGTACAGTATTAAAACCCCTTATGGTAAATTTTAGGATGCACCACTCTTTTTCTCTTTGTTCTCCTTTCTTTCCCTTTTATCTCTCTCTATGATTTCTTGTTTTTCCCCCATCCCTCTCTCCAGCCATCTTTCTTATTCTTCCTCTTAAGCCTCGTACACACGACCGAGGAACTCGACGGGCGAAAAACACATCGTTTTCCTCGTCGAGTTCCTTGTTAGGCTGTCGAAGGAACTCGACAAGTTTCAGAAGACATGCTCTCTTTTTGGCTCGACGGAATCCTCGACAGTTTCCTCGTCGAAAAATGTACACACGACCGGTTTCCTCGGCAAAAAAAAAAAATCCCAGCAAGTTTCTTGCTGGTTTTTGCCGAGAAACTCGGTCGTGTGTACGAGGCCTTATTCTTTCTATCCCCTTTTTTTCCTCCCACCCCTTTTTCTCTCTATTCCATGTATTCTCTATATTTGTATTCCTTCTCTTACTCCTTGGTGGGGGAAATGGGATGAGTGGCAGTGCTGGCGGGGAGTTGGGATGAATGGTGGTGGGGTGGGATCAGTGGCAGTGCTGGGGGGAGTTCTGAGCAGCCAACTTAGTTGCTTATGATCAAGGTCATCTGCTGATCTAAGAACTGTAGTGGGGACTTTTAATAGCAACTACAATAACAGGTCTCCGTCTTCACTGTGTCTCCGACTTTGTGGGGTCTCTTAGCAGTGTCACCAATGCCGAAATCAGGATATAGGGTCTCTTCCAGCCCCTCCCACTTCACATTCCTCACCAGTCAGCTGACCTCTAGTATCTGCCCCCCAGCCATGCCGTGAACTGAATTGGCAGCTGCGAAGAAGCCGAGTGGGCGGCCGCAGGCTCCAGGAACAGCCCAGCTGGGCGGCCGCAAAATGGCTGGAAGAGTAGCACGGGCTTCAGGAACAGCCCAGGATTCAGTGACCCCTGAAAAACTGTCATTCAACCCCCGAGGGGGTCCCGACCCCCAGGTTGAGAACCACTGCGTTAGGGGTTGAGTTACTAAAGGCAAATAGACTGTGCACCTTGCAAAGTACAGTTGAACTCTGCAAGTGCAGTTGCTTCAGAGCTTAGTAAATGAGGTAAACCTTCACTTTGCTAAGAATACCCAATCGCACGCAAGAAAAAATAATTGCACGTGATTAGGTGATGAAAGTCAGCAGAGCTTCTGCTCATTTATTACTGGGTATTCATTACAAAGTGAAGGTTTACCTCATTTACTAGGCTCTGGCTCTGCAAAATGCACAGTCTGTTTCCTTTAGTAAATCGTCCCCTATGTGTCCATGCACACATAGGCGTTTACAAGCATATTAGAAAAGGAACATTTACAGGCAGAAAACAAAAACCATCACCAGTGAGTTCAGGAGAGGAGCTTTTGAAGTGGAAAAAATACTTGATGTGACTAAACGCGTATAAACACTTGGCACATTTAGGCATATTCGTACATTTGAATGTTAATGCATTCTAATGGCCATAATAAGTTAATATTCTGACCAATAGAATGCATTAACGTGTATATATACAAATGTTCCAGTTTCAGTTTCCTTCTAAGCTGTTCATTTTCTCCTTTTTCTTATCTCTGCAGCCCACGTGACTATACAGTCATACATGTGGGCGAATACACAGTGGTAAGTGACACTCCCCTCCCTCCTCCTCTAATACCTAGGACAGCATTCACATATGACAATGCGAGAGCCATTCTGTGAGTTTGAACTTTCTATGCAACAGAGGAGAAAGTGTGTGCACATGGCTTTCTAACAACCAAGATGTTGTTGTTTTTTAAGGTCTTTTCTAAGACTGTGTAGGTTAAGCACTTTAATAAATAAATATATATGTCTTCCCCCATATTGCCAAACACTATGGGGCCGGCATATAAGATGGTGATTGATGGAGGCTTTACCTCCCTGTTAGTCCCAGCACATACGCACTATAGACACAGGCTGGAGGGGTGTGTCACAGCCTATGATTGGCAGAACCTCCTCCAGATCTCTTTACAGTGTGAACAAAGTGAAAACTATTCAGTTAACTAGTCAGTAAACTTAAACTCTGCCTACACCATGTTATTGCAATAATAATAAATATTTGAAATATAAATTTGAATTACACTTTAAAACACATTTCTGCTATAAATTATTTATTTTAATTCCTTATTCTGAAAGCTTTTTTATGTTGCATGCCTGGCACAGCAGCAATCAGTGCTGTGCAGACACAGATTCATACATCAGATGAGTACTAGAAACTGCTAGCTCAGAACTTTCCCTGAGTCAGGAAAGACCTGGGAAACATCATGTGAATGCTAAACAGCAACGATTAACCGCTTGCCGACCAGCCGCCGCGGTTATACTGCAGCAGGTTGGCTCGGCTGTGCGAATCGCCGTAGCTGTACATCAAGCTCGTTCACAGCTTATTGTGAGCATGCATGCATGCCGATTGGCCAGCGGGGGAGACAATCAGCGGGTCCGGTGGACTTAATGTCCGCTGGCCGCCTGTGATCGTTCCCCGCAGAGACAGAACGGGGATCTGCCAAAGTAATCTCTGTTCTGACAGGAAATCACAGAGAGATCTTGTCTTTCTGCTATGCAGGGAGACGGATCTGTGTTTTTTAAACCAGGCATCCCATCCCCCATACAGTTAGTAAACTCACCCGGGGAACATAGTTTTAGCACTGATCACTGTAATAATGTCACTGGTTCCCAAAAAAGTGTCACAAATGTCAGTTAGGTGTTCGATCTGTCCGCCACAATGTCGCAGTCCCTCTAACATTTGTGGATCACCATAATGAAATAGTTATTCTCTGTATCTCCCCTAAAATAAGAATTGCTGCTTTTATAGTTATAACAGGCTCCTGCCAAGATCAGTATTTGTCCTTAGCACATATATGGGCTAATTTGCGCAACATAAAACAGGAGGAAAATGTACCCAATCAGGGGGGCTGCCTTCATTTTCTAACTTGTACTGGTAAGAGTCATCTGGAAGCTGACATCTATGGGTGACAAATACTGTACATTTAAATTTCCTGCAGTTTCTACAATAGGTACTAAGTATTGTATTTACACAATCCATCTCAAAGTAAAACCATGGAAAGGGGTTAATAATCACTGCACTACACAAATGCCTTCAGCATCGATTAAATATTCTGCAGCTATTTACTTTCCGCTGTTTATATGGCTTTGTTAATACTGTTGTGGAAACTGTCCTTCTTCATTAATAATATAGATCTCATTTAGCGAAGGACTGAGGACCCAAAGAATGCAGATTATAAGAGTATTTTGTAAAGCTAGTGATATAGTGAAGAGAAGCACAAGAAAAGTGTTTAGAGTGGAGAACATGGGCAGTGGCACAGATTAGGTGATTTATGCAGAAGATCTCCGTATGCAGGGAAGAACAGTAAGTGATGAAGTCTGCATACAGAAAAGAATGTGTAATGATCTTGGAAGAAGGAAAATGACATTGAGAAGTCATATACAGTAAGGTAGCAAGACACAACATGTTATTAGCACACGTGCTATAACCATAGCAATCACCAAGGTTTTTTTCTGTTTGTTTTTTTAATCTAACCGTGAAATCTGATTGGCTGCCATGAGTTACTGAACATTGCATATCTTTAGGATCCTTTATTGAATTAGCCTTTATACGACAGATCATGTAAAATGATTTAGAATTTCTAAAGTTGTTACTATAATGAAAACATGATAAAGAATGTTCAAAACAAAAGTTTTTGAAGAAGGAACTGCATTGAAAAGTGCTTCACGTAGATAAACCCACCTCTAGCCTAGCACAGACAACAATGGAATCCAGTGTTCCTAATGCTATCCAGCAACCAATGCAAATAGGAAAAATTCACAAAGTTTACGAAGGTTACCTAAGTGAAGTTCTGTGTGATCCTCTTCAGCCAGAAACTAGAAAGCTCCCCACAGTTTTAGTTTCAGTAGGATCTCTGAAGCTTGTGTAACTTCTTCCCTCTCTCTGCTTCCTATATCATCAATTTTTTTCATTCTTCCAAAACAGGTTTGAATATTGATTCTAAATTTTTCTATATCAGGCTATTGGGAGTGTGCAGTGGGCATGTTTGGGAATAACTCTCTGGCATCAAACAATGGTCCTCAGATAACCATGTGGAAATCCGTGCTAGATAAAAGTAAAAGAAAAGAAGAAAAAAAGACAGCTGCTGGCACAGGTGAACAGATAAAAGTACAAACACACTCCATATAATTCTTACTAAGTGCAGCCCTTATCATAAACACATACAATTTAAAATACAAAGGAAATAAATGAATTTGAAATCCAGTCCTTTAAAAAAAAAATCATGCATAATTGATGGTGTGTTGCCCCTGACATCATCAAACATATGACAAAACACGTAGGACAGTGCCTAACGTGACGTCACCACGGCCGCCTGCCGGAAGAAACTTGTCGGCAACATTTTGCTAGCTGCAGCTTTCATGATATTGAGATGCCTGGATTCTTTTATGTTTTTAATTAACCTTTATAAAGACATATTTCACTATGGGTTTTTAAAGCGGTGGTTCACCCTCCATAACAACATTTTAGCATAAAATTAGGCATAGTAGCGCGAGCTACAGTATGCCTGTATTTATTTTTTTAGCCCGGTACTCACTGTGCAATCGTATATTGAAGATTCCGAGTCCCCGCGGGGAATGGGCGTTCCTATCAAGAGGGAGGATGATTGACGGCCGGCTCTGGCACGTCACGCTCCCCGAAGACAGCCGTAGTAGGTCTTCAGACTATGCGCAGGCGCCGTGGAGAGCCAAGTCCTATTTCGGCTATTTCCGGAGAAGCGTGACTTGCCAGAGCCGGCCGTCAATCACCTTCCCTCTGGATAGGAACGCCCATTCCCCGCGGGGAGTCGGAATCTTCAATATACGATTGCACAGTGAGTACCGGGCTAAAAAAATAAATACAGGCATACTGTAGCTTGCGCTACTATGTCTAATTTTATGCTAGAGGAAAACATTTTTTTTTTTTTTTTTTTATAGGGTGAACCCCCCGCTTTAAGTTCTGTATGCCCCCATGTGTTGAGGGTGGAGTGGAGAGGCCGAGGGTTGTCTTTCCAAGCATTGTGAATTTATGTTAGGTTTACCCCTTAAAAGTTCTTCTGGCTTTTCATTCGTTTGAAAGCCAATCATCTCTGATAAGCAGACACCTTCACCTACACTTGTACTGGATGTTTGGGGATCTTCCTGTTTTCTTTTTTTGGAGTTACTGTGTTTTCTGTCTGTTGTTCATGGGAAGAAAGTTTTTTTTACACATGTGCAGACTTTTTCTCTCTTTGTTCCATAGACACCATCACATATGCATGGATGTTTTTGAAAGGACTGGATTTTAAATTAATTTATTTATTTTGTATTTAAAATTTCAATGGTTCTCAGATCGTAAGGTTACTGACAAAAGGAACACCTTGGTGAAAACGTAAAGTACTGATCGATATAGGCTGTGCTCCTTATTTACAATTTAGGTTTTACCTGGAATTTACATTTGAACATTTAAATTTGAGGTAAATTCATAATTCTTGCACTATATTTCATGGCAGCAAGTTGACAAAAAGATTTGATGAAAAAGATTTTCTCATACTGCTCCTTAACGGCAAGATTCATTGTTACCCTTACATCTAGGCTGGAGCTCCTGTTTAAAAAGAAACATTACAGACATTATGCTTACTTGGGCTATATTTGATTGTATCCTCCTTTATGTAGAACTTTAGGCAAAACTTTTATTTTTTCCATTTTTGATGGGAGGGTTATACCCCTGCCAGATTTCTTTTTTCACCATCTGTGTATCATTGCGAGGATTTCTCTTCAGTTTCTGTCCCATAGTCAAACAGGAAGTGAGAGGAAATCTGTGCAAATTAAGGGAATTCCTTGGGGACCCCTAGGTCACCAGAACTAATGTCCTTATTGGAAGATTTAAAGTCCTTTAAAGTCCTTGTAAAGGAAGGTTTTTTATCTTAATACATTCTATGCAATAAGATAAAAAGCCTTCTGTGTGCAGCAGCCCCTCTAATACCTACCTAAACCCCTCTTGATCCAGCGATATCCATGAGTGCCTCGGCCATCTGGGACTCCCCTCCTGATTGGCTGAGACACAGTTGCAGCTATGACTAAACACTAGTAAAGTGTGAAACGCGTCAGCTGACCAGTGTGCTGTGACTTGTAGTGCTGTGTTGGATTTTACAATAAAGGCAATTATTATTTGGAGTGCGGTTGTCCAGAATAGTTCTTCTTTTCCTGCCTTGTTACGTGCATTGCTTGCACCCGTGGTTTCTGGGAAAAGGATAATTTCTAAAGACGACCACACCTGATCGGCCTTTTCCCTTGTTCACTGCTGCGGCACCATTGGCTCCCGCTGCTGTCAATCAAAGACAGTTAGCCAATGAGGAGAGAGAGGGTTGGGGCCTGAATGGATACATGGAGCTGCGGCTTAGCTGCTTGCTGTGGGGGCACTCAACAGGAGGGAGGGGCCAGGAGCGCCGACTAGTGACAATGATAATGATAACGGGGCTCAGACATCAATGGTTTTGCATGCTCTAGATATATCAACCCTACTGGTTCTATTCCCTCTCCACTCTATCCAAAACGAAAAAAAAAATTCATTTAGACCCCTTTTAGCAATGGTGATCGTGCCGTTCCAAAGGGTGGCCGTGTTGTGACTGGAGGCTCCCACTCGCATACATACTAGCTCATTATGCCTTTGTCTTGCAGGGTTTTTTTTTGTGCCTTTACATTTTGCGGCGCTTTTTGAAGCGCTTTCAAGGTGCTTTGGAAAGCGCTGACCATTTTTTATGGGCAGGGGCGTTTTTGGGGCGCTTTTTACAATGCACCAAACATGCCCCAAAGATACTGCTTGTAGGACTTTTTCTACCACCCTGTAAGCGCACCACCCCAGTGTGAAAGCACCCATTCAAATGAATAGGAGTTTTCAGGAGCTATTTTTAGCTCTAAAATGCCTGAAAACTGCCTCAGTGTGAAAGGGGTCTTGGTTATACTTTAAAGTAATCAAATAGACCTATGATCTAGGATTCGAGACAATGATAGTCAAAATACTAACCTCCCGGGTGTTACGTCAATGTAAGTGCATATTCTTTGTTGGACTTTCTGCAGCCAGTGGTGGAAAAAATCCTGAAGATCCTAAAAAGCATCAAATACCTGGGCAAGAGATGTCAAACGAAATTGACTTTCTCAGCGAATAGACTGTTATACTCAGACAATACAGTAAGGATGGAGAATGTCCTTGGAGACAGGCTTGCACATTTATAGGATACAAAAGTAATTCACTAGTGTTCTTGTAGGACGTCCAAGATGGTTCAGCAGTAAACTGTCAGCCATCTGATATGGCCAACTATACAGTGGATAGGTTAGGGTCAATCTAATGTTCATTAGGCTTCATTACAAGAAAAGAATTCCTCTGCTGCCAGCTTTAGTGTTAACACAAAAATCGACAGCTGTAGAAGGAAGAAGCTGTCAAGAAACAATAGGGTAACATATGTTGATGATGAGAAAAGTGAAAGCATTCACCCTTAGCAGAACACATTAAACATTTTGAAGGCTAGTTTCACTAAACTGACCTATTTTTGTAGATTTAGCATATACATTTGTAATGCTAATATATTCATAAGGGCTCATGAAAATGTATTCATTCGAATAGATTCTGTTGTGTATACATAATTACCATACATGCACCATGAATATAAACTCCCAGCGTCATATTTATTGTATCGTATCCAATACCAGCTAAATTTAAACTGTAGGCATGTTTTAATTTCAAAGCAACTAAATGAAAACTTTTAGGTGTTACACTTCCTGTTTCCTTGTATAAAATAAATATGCGCTGTAGGATATATTTAGTGTGATGTCGTTATTTTTATTTTTTTCGTTCAAATGAAAGATTAAAACAAAATTAATTAACAAAACATATTTTTTTTTTTTATAATTTGACTTTACTGTACTTGTTGGCATTCAAAAATGATAATTTCTCCTGATTTTCACGAAATGTATGCACAATGCTTTTTTTAGATCATACTGATTAGATAACGTATAATGAAGTACTTCATTTCATTTATGAACCCATTAAAGATCCTCTGTTTTTAACTGCAGTGTTGTAAGCATTATACGAGTGCAGTTCAGGAAAATTAGAGAAGAATTCCAAATAGAGTTCCACTGACAATTGTGTGTCTTTCACACAGCAATCTTCAAAAATACAGAATACTCATCCCTAAACCCTTACCTATATAACGTACTAGCCTTATAATGACCAGTACCCTCGTGGCCCCTATAATATCTGTCATCCCAATAAAAAGAAAGGGTGATCACCAGTAAATGTAGGTACAGTGGAACCTTGGTAACGTGGTTAACGAGCGTTTTGAAAGACGAGCAACTTTAAAAAAAAAATCTGACTCGGTTTGAGAGTGCTGTCTCACAAAACGAACATAATTCAAACTAATGGGGTGTGCAGTACCGCATTTGGCCAGAGGTGCGGGGGGGGTGGTGACACTCGGAACGGTTTAAAGCCGTTCGGAAATACTTGGAATCCCTTTTAAAAATTCAGTTCCCGGGTGTTTCCGAGCCTTTCCGAGATCAGCCAACCTGTTCCAGAGTATTTCCAAGGCTCTCCGGCGCCCCCCCCCCCCACCTCTGGCCACATGCGGTGTTGCATGCCATAGAAGTCAATGCGGAACAAATTATCTTTGTTTCCATTGACTTCTATGGGGGAACTCGCTTTGATATGCTAGTGCTTTGGATTACAAGCATTCTCCTGGGACGGATTATGCTCGTAATCCAAGGTTCCACTGTACCTAAAGATTATAGATGTTATATCATTTAGCTAAAAGCTTTCATGTTAGCAAAGGTCAACTTGAAGTATAATACAAGGGTACATATTTATGTGAGTGACTAAAGGGGCTTTGTTTTCCCAATGTCTAACCAGCAATCTAATTTCTATCCAGTCACTGTCAGTTTAATACCAGCCATTTCACAAAGCATAGGACATGTTATAAAAGATTACATTATATTTTTAAATCATAATACTAAGAACCAAAAGTCTTCACCTTTCACAAGAACTATTTGTATTTTCTTTGAAAATAAAGCAATTTTCACCCATAATGAGAATACTCTAAATGCACGACGGTCTATATTGTTTTAATAAGCAACAAGGAGGAAAGTTTCATTATCCAATTTTAGAGACTCAAAGCAATGAACCACAGTGAATTCTTGTTATTTTGCATTTTGTAGAAGCATGCAGGTGAATACGCATTAAAGTAGATTATGCACTGGCCACCGTTAAATAAACCAAGTAATTGCCATAAATATTTATTTTTACATAAGCATAATTGGGAAAAATCAGCACCACTCCTGTGAGACAAACATACACATCAAAACACTCAGGTGGTGGACAAACGCAAACTGATTTGAGCATAAGTATTACCATTAAATTCACATTTTTCAATTTATGCTGATTTATTTTGTTTTATATAGAGTGTTTTTTTTGCATCTGCCGATGATTGTTACAATTTTAAAACATGAAGGAATATATGTAGAGCTCTCTTTGTAATCCTTGCAAAATAGGATAAGATTTCTACCAATATTTTAATCTACTAGCTATTGAATAGACTTTACCAATTATTTATTCAATATATAAAACACATTACATTTAAAGATGTAATTCAGGCAGATATAAATTACACAAATGAATGCAGCTCTGTAATAATTAATACAACAATACTTTTTATTTTTTTAATACAAGCAGTGCAAGAACCTAAAGGGGATCCAGTATCAGCCTCTTGCAGTCCCTGTTCAGAAGGATTTGAGTAGGGATGAGCCAAACACCCCCCCCAACCCCCCCACCCGGTTCGGTTCACAGCAGAACATGCGAATAGGCAAAAAATTTGTTTGAACACGCGAACACCGTTCACGGATACGAACATGAAAAATCAAGATTTTAAAGGTTAATATGCAAGTTATTGTCATAAAAAATGTTTGGGGACCTGGGTCCTGCCCCAGGGGACACGTATCAATGCAAAAAAAGTTTTAAAAACGTGAGTTTTTCAGGAGCAGTGATTCTAATAATGCTTAAAAAGAAACAATAAAAGTGAAATATTCCTTTAAATTTTGTACCTGGGGGGTGTCTATAGTATGCCTGTAAAGTAGCGCATGTTTCCCGTGCTTAGAAAAGTCCCTGCACAAAATTACATTTCTAAAGGAAAAAAAGTAATTTTTCCCGTTACGCGTCAGAGGGGGGCGGGGTAACCCGTGACATCAGGAAACCACCGGAAACCCCCATCACCTGTCCGTATCACGCCCTCGGTTATTTAAGAGCTGTTAGACGGGTCGTGCGTCATTCGGCCGGGCGCCTCCTATGGAGGCTGTATCGTTCGTGGCGACGGGTCCGGGTCGTAGAAGGATTACAGCGCTGTAATTATTTATTTTTTATTTATTTTATTTTTATTAAAGGACTTGTCCCAAGCTGTGTGTGTGTTTTTTTACCTTTTTTGTCACTTTTTTGGGTGAAATGGTAGGGGTACAATGTATCCCGTTACCAATTCACATGGGGGGCCAGCATCTGGGGTTCCCCTTTTTTTTAAAGGGGGCTTCCAGATTCCAATTAGCCCCCCGCCCACAGACCCCCACAACCACAGGGCAAGGGTTGTGGGGATGAGGCCCTTTCCCCATCAACATGGGAACATCCTCCCCATGTTGAGGGCATGAGACCTTGGATGGTTCAGGACGAGGGCCGCTCTCTTGCCCCCTCTTTTCTCGCGGCCTTCCAGGATGCGTGCTCGGTTAAGGGTATGGTATGTATTTTTGGGGGGAACCCCAAGCCATTTTTTTTATTTTGGCGCAGGGTTCCCCCTTAAGATTTTGAGGGGGATCCCTACGCCATTTTTTTAATTGGCGCAGGGTTCCCCTTAATATCCATACCAGACCTGAAGGGCCTGGTAATGGAATTTGGGGGGACCCCCACGCATGTTTTTTTTTTTGGTCCTTTTTTCAATGACTTTTATTTGTATTGCCTTGACCCAACAATTCATTATAGCCGCGAGGAGTTTTAAATTACTTTTTTTCCTTTAGAAATGTAATTTTGTGCAGGGACTGTTATAGACACGAGAAACATGCGCTACTTTACAGGCATACTATAGACACCCCCAGGTACGAAATTTAAAGGAATATTTCACTTTTATTGTCTCACTTTAAGCATTATTAAAATCACTGCTCCCGAAAAAAACTTCAGTTTTTAAAACTTTTTTTTGCATTGATACATGTCCCCTGGGGCAGGACCCAGGTCCCCAAACCCTTTTTTGACAATAACTTGCATATTAACCTTTAAAATTAGCACTTTGATATCTCCCATAGACTTTTAAAGGGTGTTCCGCGGCTTTCGAATTTGCGGCGAACACCCAAAATTGTTCGCTATTCGGCAAACGGGTGAACAGCCAATGTTCGAGTCGAACTCATGTTTGACCCGAACATAAAGCTCACTCCTAGATTTGAGTTTTACAGAAAGCAGCAGCACAAGAGGCCAATCGGTTCATGCACGAAGCACGCTGAGAGTAGGAGAAACATGAAAAGAGACATGAGCTAATCACTGTGCTGCTTCTCTATGCACTGTCCAGTCACAGATCCAGGATGGTCTGGTCTCAGAAAAAAGGTTCAATAATGTTGGCCATCAGACTGGGGACATCTAGCAGGAAGCAAAAAAATTATGTGGGGGCAATATTGCAGCATTAACTGGTTTTGTTATTAAATTTAATCTTGTTATTTTTTTGGGCTGGAGTTCTGTTTTAGGAATTTCCCCAATAGGCCCATGTTGTAAATATATATATATATATATATATATATATATATATATATATATATAGTGCCTTGCAAAAGTATTCACCCCCCTTGACTTTTTACCTATTTTGTTACATTACAGCCTTTAGTTCAATGTTTTTTTTTATCAAATTTACATGTGATGGATCAGAACCCAATAGTCTAATGCCCTGTACACACGATCGATTCATCCGATGAAAACGGTCTGATGGATTTTTTCATCAGATATCCGATGAAGCTGACTTTTATCAGTCTTGCCTACACACCATCAGTAAAAAAAACGATCGTGTCAGAACGCGGTGACGTAAAACACAACGACATGCTGAGAAAAATTAAGTTCAATGCTTGCGAGCATGCGTCGACTTGATTGTGAGAATGCGTGTATTTTTGTATATGTGGGAGACTCCCAAAATGTATGGAGGAAGGTGCTCTGGTCTGATGAGACTAAAATTGAACTTTTTGGCCATCAAAGAAAACGCTATGTCTGGTGCAAACCCAACACATCACATTACCCAAAGAACACCATCCCCACAATGAAACATGGTGGTGGCAGCATCAGGCTGTGGGGATGTTTTTCAGCAGTCGAGACTGGGAAACTGGTCAGAGTTGAGGGAAAGATGGGTGGTGCTAAATACAGGAATATTCTTGAACAAAACCTGTACCACTCTGTGTTTGATTTGAGGCTAGGATGGAGGTTCACCTTCTAGCAGGACAATGATCCCAAACACACTGCTAAAGCAACACTTGCGTGGTTTAAGGGGAAACATGTAAATGTGTTGGAATAGCCTAGTCAAAGTCCAGACCTCAATCCAAGAGAAAATCTGTGGTCAGACTTAGATTGCTGTTCACAAGCGCAAACCGTCCAACTTGAAGGAGCTGGAGCAGTTTTGCAAGGAGGAATGGGCAAAAATTCCAGTGGCAAGATGTGGCAAGCTCATAGAGACTTATCCAACGACTTGGAGCTGTGATGGCCGCAAAAGGTGGCTCTACAAAGTATTGACTTTAGGGGGGTGAATAGTTATGCACATTCAATTTTTCTGTTATTTTGTCCTATTTGTTGTTTGCTTCACAATAAAAAAAAATGCCAAGGGGGGTGAATACTTTTGCAAGGCACTGTGTATATATATATCTATAGATATATATATATACTAGCTGAATACCCGGCGTTGCCCGGTCTTCCTATCTTAACCTTTTGGGGAGGAAAATCATAGTAATCTAAATATACCCATCTTTTATATAAGGGTGTAGGTAAGGGTTAATTTAACTGTCATATATTTTTATTTGGCATATAAGTAATATGTGTACCAGGTATTATTGAAATATCTCCAGGCGTACAGAAGTTATGTGGGAACATACATTTCCCATTGATTTGCATGGGACTTTAAACAAAAACCCCGACCCTCACAAATGGGGGTAGTTAAGGGATAAATTAACTATCCTATAGTTTAAGTGGACATATAAGTAACATGTGACCAAGTGTTATCGAAATATGTACAGCCGTTTGGAAGTTATGAAGTAACATGTATTTCCCATAGAGTTGAATGGGACTTTAAAGAAAAACCCCGACCATGGCAAATGTGGGTGGGTAAGGGTTAAACCACCTATCCTATGTTTGTTGCTGACATATAAGTAACATGGGTGCCAAGTTTCATGTAAATATCTTTAGCCGTTTGGACGTGATGCTGGAACATACATACATACATACATACATACATACGTTGAGTTTTATATATATAGATATATATATATATATATATATATATATATATATATATATATATATATATATATAGATAGATAGATAGATAGATAGATAGATAAGATAGATATAGCTATAAATAGATAGACAGGCAGATTGATAGCTATAAATATATGTGCATGCTAGATACAACCTCAATACAATGATAATTACTTTGTATGTGCGTTTTAAACCATCACCAAGCTGTCTGTATTTCTGGCTCAGCAGCATATTGTACCTGAAAATCCGCTTTTCCTAATTTCTCAAATTGGCATTGTCCCTGCAAAGAGATAGGCCTTTTCCTCATCCTTGACACCACTGTTAGGACTCTTTCACACAGTATGTCCGCTTTTTCATCCATCCCTGTACGGATGAAAAAGGGACATACATTGATCCCTATGAGATTGCGGGTGTCAGCGGATGAGCATCCGCTGACACCCGATCTCACCTTGTTCCGCAATCCTCAGATTCTGCAGGTGGAGGAAAACTCTATTTTTCCATTCGTCTGCGGATTGGGTGAACACGGACAGCCGGTCCGCATTCATCCGATCCCCCATAGGGGAGAGGGGAGAAAAGACAGGGCAGTCCCTGTCATCTGCCGACTCAGTGGGGATCAACGAAGCAATCCCCGCTGAGCAAGCGGAGGTTCACGGGGCGGATCATCACGGATCCGTCCCGTGTGAAAGAGGCCTAAGTGGTTGATTTACTAAAACTGGAGAGTGCAAAATCTGGTGCAGCTGTGCATTGGTAGCCAATCAGCTTCTAACCTCAGCTTGTTCAATTAAGTTTTGTCAAAAAAAAAAAAACCTGGAAGCAGATTTGTTTCTATGCAGAGCTGCAGAAGATTTTCCACTCACCAGTTTTAGTAAATGAACCACATAGACCCCTTTCACACTGGAGGAATTTTCAGGCACTTTTGGGCTAAAAATAGCGCCTGAAAAATACCTCCCCTGCAGCCCCAGGTTGAAAGCCTGAGTGCTTTCACACTGGGGCACTGTGCTGGCAGAACGTAAAAAAAAAATCCCTTACCTATTAAAATGAATGGGCACCGTTGCCGAAGTACCTGCAAAGCGATTCGGCAGCGGCACTTTAAGGGCAAATTTAACCCTTTCTTCGGCCGCTAGCGGGGCAAAAAGCGACCCGCTAGCGACCGAATAACGCTGCTAAAACGATGGTAAAGCGCCGCTAAAACTAACATGGCTCTGTGTGAAAAGGCTCTTAGTGTCCCTGGCAATATCACTTCTTTCTACATGGCCTCAGTTGTTCCTTTTAATGCCCCCTTCTCCAACATAATAACAAGCATATAAACATTGCATACATATATCATAAATGAACACTGTTAAGCCTCGTACACACGATCAGATTATCCGATGGGAATTGTGTGATGACAGGCAGTTGTCAGAAAAATTTGACCGTTTGTATGCTCCATCGGATTTTCCGAGGACAAATGTGGGATAGCACGCTTTAAAATTGTCCGCCAACAAATGTGTGTTGTCGGATTTTCCGATCGTGTGATCCGTCGGACAAAACTCCAAAGTACAAACACGCCTGCTAGGGAAGCAATGCTCACCATAACACATTAGCAGAAGTTGCCCAAAAGGTGTCGCTAAAGAGCTGAAAAAACAAGGTGTTTCGTGTTCGTTGGCCGTCAATTCTTTGCTTTTTGTATGCAAGACAAGTTCCTGGCCAATGCCCTTCAGGCAAAAGTCCTACGCTTTGTCCGATGAAAATCCGATCGTGTGTACGACCACTTAAGGACCGGACCAATACGCTGGTAAATGACCCAAGGGGTTTTTACAATTCGGCACTGCGTCGCTTTAACAGACAATTACGCGGTCGTGCGACGTGGCTCCCAAACAAAATTTGCGTCCTTTTCTTCCCACGAATAGAGCTTTCTTTTGGTGGTATTTGATCGCCTCTGCGATTTTTATTTTTTGCGCTATATACAAAAATAGAGCGACATTTTTGAAAAAAAACTATATTTTTTACTTTTTGTTATAAGAAAAAATCGAATAAACAAAATTTTAGTGAAACATTTAGGCCAAAATGTATTCAGCCACATGTCTTTAGTAAAAAAAAATTGCAATAAAAAAAAAATAGCTACCTAGCGGGAACAGCGACACTAATACAGCGATCAGAAAAATGATCGCTTAGTGACACTGGCAATAGGGAGTGAAAGGGTTAACTAGGGCGGTGATCAAGGGGTTAAAACTTTATTAGGGGGGGTACGGGGGCTACCCTGGACCTAACTTTAACTGGCTGTCACACTAACTGACACTAAATGCAGTGATCAGTACATATATGATCACTGCATTCAGTGACACTGTGACAGGGGGATGGGGGGGGGGGGGGTTAATGTGCCTGCGTGTCCTGGTGTCAGTGTAGTGTTGTGCAGACTTACTATGTGATCTCTCCTCAGCGGCGGTTGAAAAAACCGCTGAGAGGAGAGATCACATCACTTCCTCCTCCTGTGTTTATACAGGAGGAGGAAGTGCACTGCAGGGGGAGCGCGCGCATTGGCTGAGAGCAATCCGGAGGGGGCGGACAAAAACGAACAGCCGCCCCCTCAGCACGGATCGCTCCTACAGCCACCGGGACCGTCGCATGTACCGGGGGGGTTCTGATCGGACCCCCGACCCACATCAAGGCAGGGACGTACAGGTACGCCAATGTGCCTGTCCGCGCCATTCTGCCGACGTAAATGTACATGCGGCGGTCCGGAAGCGGTTAAGAGAGGTATTTTAAATACTACCACAAAAGAGTTAAACCCAGCACTGAGGACATTTTAGGACGTTTTGCTATGCTAATTTTGGATAATAGATACAGTAATGTGCCTTTAAAACGGCAACTAATTTTACCAGCTCCTGTTTTCTTTTGAACTGTTGCACCTCGGTACTGTTGTCAGCCAGGAAACCTGCCGGATTACCATTACAAAAAAAAACAAATCCTTCATTTCTCATTCAGCACAACCTATTAAGAAATCAGTTGGGTAAACTTTCAGCTTTTTCCAGTGGAAAGATGTCACTAGAATGTGCTTAGCAGATAATGAAAGGGATTTCTCCTGTTTGGAGGAATGACTCCGAGTTCCCCGTTGGTGTAAGAATAAAGTGTACTGTGATGTGTGTGAAGATGTCACCCAAATCATTTATCCCCTAATTGAGTCTTCCACCTGCTGCTTGTCTAATTGAATATTAGACTAATTTGTAGCTTTCACAGGAAGGAAATATCAAAGAACACCAGCATTGGAGGCAGGATTGCGGATCACTCTTCTCCGTCCATTGCGTGCAGAGAACAAAGGCGAGACGGAGCGTTAGTGAGCCAATGTATATCGTATTTAGAAGGACTTGGGAGGCGTCGGCTCCTAAAAAAAACGAGCAGAAGTTGGAACATGAATAATGCTAGTCAGATTTTGGAGGCATATCCAAGAACTGCTAAAAGATATGACATCAAAGATGAAATAAGAATGCCTCCAGCCAAGCAGGGCATCGGAGAGAACAAACCGGGGCCCGCAAATGTCTGAGCTTGGAGGACGTGTTGTGAAGGTGGATGGATTCTACACTAGTGCGAGGTGTCTCCAGAGGCAGGAGCTTACGCGTTTGTAGAGAATGAGATTTTGATGCTTTCATTTAAGGAAAGAAACAAAACTAATTAGCCAGGAGAGAATAAGGAATGCAAATGTTTCTGAATTAGATGAGAAGAAGATAGCTCAGCCAGCTAATCCATCACTTGTCTGTTCTGCGCTGCGGAGATGCAGCCTTCACACAATCAACCAAGAGCCATTTTATCTGCGCGCGGCAAATGTTACAGCCAGGTTTCTGTTACAGGGTCAAGTATAAAAAAAATGTATGTGATATAAGTCACATAGCAAAGATAGCTTTAATGAACAGAAAAGTTACTTACTGTATAAGGGGTAATATATTGCCCAAACGACTGAAGGCAGTTCTAGTCATACTTTCCCCCCTGCCAAATTACTTGGGTACACACATTTAAAAAATAAACACACCAAATTATAAGATTGCTGGCCTTCCTTTTTGTAGTTATTTAAAGCAGAGTTCCACTAGTTTTTGTGTTTATTAAAAGTCAGCAGCTCCGAAAAGTGTATACTGTCCCACAATCCAGAGTCGCGGCTGCCCGAAACCCTTGCTTCTCTCCCTTACCTGTCCCTGGTCCCAGCATGGGCTGTGACGGCTTGTGGCTTCACTGGCCGGGTGCGAACTGAGCATGCGCGAGTTGCGCTGAGCCTCCTTAATGACCGGGCAATCTTTTGGGACCTGCGATGTGTCCCAGAAGATTGCAGGGAGGGAGGGGAGAGGAGAACTTCGGCTCGAGTTGCCTAGGCGGCCCGAGCGGAAGTGGAAGTGGGTACCTGTCAAAACTAGGTCCCCCCCCCTAAAAAATTAAGGGGATGAGAAAGATCAAAAGAGACAGGAACAACAAGCGCCCAGAGGCGATTAAGTTTGCATGTGTCGCGCTATATACGTTTCTCATTCATTCATTAATTTATTCATTCGAGGAGTCCTTAAAGCGGAACTTCCACTTTTGGGTGGAACTCTGCTTTAAGATTCACCTAAAAATCCATGGAAGCATATAGCACCTCACCCACTAAATGCTACAATTATTAAATCCCTTTTAAAACAAATTCTTTGAAACATTTTTTTCTACCATTGGTCTTTGTATTATTTTGTTTGCGTACTTTTAACCCACTGTGTTACTTGCAATGCCATATTAAATAAAAGCTATATTTTAGTATTTAGTGGGTAAGGTGCATTTGTACCTATAGATAATTGAAGCAGTTGTAAACCACTGGGTGCCTTTTTTTTTTCAGACCTGCAAGGTAAAACCATAATGTGCTAGTAACATAGGCGTGCGCACAGGGTGTGTGCCCAGGCACACCCTAATCACCCTATGCAGCACAGATTCCCCCTACTGCCCTGGCTCACATATTTCCCTTCTGCAGCGCTGCCAGCTTCCCTCCTCTCTTATAGGCTGTTTCTGCTGGGATGTTTATAGAGTGGGGAAGGGGCCAGTAAATATGTAATTTACCGGCCCCTTCCCTTTCTGAATAAACACCATGAGTGATCGGTAGTGTGTGTTTGGGCTTTGGGATGCACACTCTAATGCAATAGGCTGCGCACACCTATGAATAGGGGGTGATCAAGGGGTTAAATGTGTTCCCTAGTGTGTGTTCTAACTGTAGGGCATAGGCGTGCGCACAGGGTGTGCCACACCCTAATCACCCTATGCAGCACAGATTCCCCCTACTGCTCTGGCTTCCTCTCTTCTCCCCACAGCGCTTCTGACTTCCCTCCTCTCTCGCCAGCTGTTGCTGAGGGGAGGTATTAGGATGAGTGGGGGAAGGGTCGGTAAATGTGTAATTTACTGGTTACTTCCCTTTGTGAATGAACACCATGAGTGATCGGTAGTGTGTGTTTGAGCTTTGGGGTGCACACCCTAATGCAATAGGCTGCGCACACCTATGGCTAGTAAGCATCGCATACTAGCACATTTTGTAAAACTTACCTGAAAACTAAGCCGCTGCCATTTTATTATAGGCTTACCTATAGGTAAAAGCAGAGCTTTTTTCCTCAGAAAATAGGTGCAGGAACTCAACCACGACCCGTTCAGATTTCACAAACAGTGGAAGGGTCTTAAAGGGGCATTAAATACCAGAATTGCATTACATACAGAGTGCAGAGTTCAGGGGGTTACACACAGAGTGCAAAGCTGTCACTTGTAAACACAGAAACCAGACTTCTGTGTTTACAAGTGATTGTGGTGAGCAGGTACCAATGGGTCTGAGCCAGAGGTGGTGGAACTGAGTTCCCCAAAGTTCCCCCTGAAAAAAAGCCCTGGGTACAAGTAAAAGATTTAGGTTTACAACCACTTTAAGTGAATTTATATTTATTCCCTACAAAGATATTATTTAGGATTAAAGAGGGGATAATGGATATATTGGCAAGCAGTATCATGTCGAATGGTCTACCCCAACACTGTCTCTATAATGTTGAATCTTTCCTCTCTATGTCGAATCTTTCCTCTCTATGTAGAATAATCTTGGACTAAAAGAGTTAAGGTTAGGCACATTCGACCACAGGTTCGATAGACACAGATTGCTATTGTCAGTGTCATATCGAATCTTCTATCTATATCCAACTGTTGTAGCAACGAAAACGAAAATAAAGTATTTTTTTATGTCGGATCTTTCGGATTTCGGATTCTGCACGTTCGCTTTCGTTTGTTAAAAACGATAACGAAAATACCCAAAATTTGGACGAAAATGCATTCGGACGAAAACGAATGCACATGTCTAATAATAACCTCACTATAAAAAAGGTGAAACATATGGTAGCAATTAAATACTTGACATATCTTTTTTTACATTTTTGTTTTTGATTATTCATTAATATTGCACAAACCCCTCTGCAGCATCACAAAAGCTACACTCTCACAAAGTAAATTCTGTTTTGGGGATTATAGGGATCCTGACAACATTGTCATCTCAATAATGCATGATATTTGCCTGTGTTAACATGAATCTATTACAGCACCTTTATTACAGCAAGCTTATTTAATAGGAGAGTGCAAAGAAAAACATTGAGATGCCAAGTGTGGTTACCCATAGCAACCAATCATATTTAAATTTTAATGATCTTGCTGACAGATACATTGTGATGGATTACTGAGTGTTACTTGCATTTAGAATTAACCCTTTTGATAGTAAATACTTCAATCACAAAACTATGAGATACAGTTTAAGTCTTATGGGCCAGATTCACATACATTTGCGGCCGTGTAACGTAACCCATTTACGTTACACCGCCGCAAGTTTCCAGTTTTAGTGCCCGATCCACAAAGCACTTACCTGGAAACTTGCGGCGGTGTATCGTAAATACATCCGGCGCAAGGCGGGCCAATTCAAATGGGCGTGTGCCATTTAAATTAGGCGCGCTCCCGCGCCGGACTTACTGCGCATGCTCCGTTTCGCAATTCCCGTCGTGCTTTGCGTGCAGTGACTGATTTTTTCGAACGGCGACGCACGTAGCGTAATTCCGTATTCCCGGACGGCTTACGCAAACGACGTTCATTTTTAAATTTCGACGCGGGAACAACGGCCATACTTTATACAGCAATATGATTGCTGTGTAAAGTTAAGGCACCAAAAACGACGACTAACTTTGCGACGGGAAACTAGACTAGCGGCGACGTAGCGAACGCGAAAATCTGTCGTATATCGATGTAACTCCGAATTTGCATACCCGACGCTGGTTTACGACGCGAACTCCCCCCAGCGGCGGCCGCGGTACTGCATCCTAAGATCCGACAGTGTAAAACAATTACACCTGTCGGGTCCTATGGATATCTATGCGTAACTTATTCTATGAATCAGTCGCATAGATAGAAACAGAGATACGACGGCGTATCAGGAGATACGCCGTCGTATCTCTTTTGTGAATCTGGCCCTATGTACTTGCATACCTCTACTACTATTATGTAAATATTTATATATATATATATATTTAATATTTAGTTCACAATAACATGCAATGTCCGAAACCCAGTTATGCACCAAACACTCCTGTGAAACAGAAGTTACATTTTTCATTTGCATGTTATTTGCAATCAAGTATAAAAGCCATCTTCTTTCATTGTTGCTAAGATGTTATTTATACAGCTATCAAGCAACTGTCATGCCAGAGGACCCAATTCACCATTTATTTATTATAAGGAAAAATTGGTGTGTATTGTGTTCTAGCTGTGACAGCTATGTCATTATTTCCATCAAATAAACGACAGAGAACATTTCTCTTAAAATAATAATTCTCAAAAGAAGCTTAATAACCTTAATTTTTAGATGACACAAATGTAAAAAAAAAAAACTGTGCATTGCAATGTTTTTCAGTTGGTGCCGATCAAATACCTGCGCTGTCCAACTATTGAATTCGCTGTCACATTTTGGTTTTATGGTGATTCCATTTAAATGGTTAATAGGTACTTAACATCCCCATGTTTACAGAAAGTAGGAGTTATGGGGATAATACGGATAAAAAGTAATTCCCTAAACTGATTTAACATCTCCCTGCTTTAGGATATTCATAGCTGGAATTGCAGCAGTGAGCTGTTGAACCATTCAAACCCTACCCTGAAAAATAACTGATTCATGTGTAAATGGAAATTAGCGAATAGTAAATATTGAACTTGATATTACCTAAATATTCTTAAAAGAGAAGTATGTTTTTTTTTTTAATCACAGTCCCCTAGCTCCTCTAAGACTGATAATCGAGCGATCGAACACCACTGATAGCTCAGTTCTCACAGCTCCCTGAGCAGAAAGCTGCTGACTGTCAGTCACTGGCTCTCTGCTCCCCCCCCCCCCCTGCCGTAACTGGAGCAATGGGCTGTGGAGGGGGCGGGGCGGAAGTGTGCGGCTCAGGCACTCAGCAGTTCGCTTAAAGGCTGAGCTGAGTGCTGGTCCAGGCATGTGGGTGGATCCCGACCGTATGGTCGCAATCTTTCCGGGGCCTGCACTGGCTCTGTGATGTCAGCGACAACGGGTCACAGGAGTGTAGAACCAACTAAGTTTGTACTTCTTTAAGTTTATGGATTCATTCTGACTACATGTTGTTTTAGAGTAGAAAGGCAAAACTTTGTTTCTAGTTTTGGATAGAGAGGAGATGGATTAGAATACCTGTCAGGTATTTATTGCTGTCTGTGTCCCCCATTAGGGAGATTCACCCTCTCGGTTTTTCCTGTTTACCATTATCATTGAAAGTAAAATAGAATCCCAAATTTTGTGTTTTGCCCAGAAAAGCAATAGAGGGAAAATTTTCCAATGGGGACACTAGGTCTGGTGGCATGGGGTTCCTCAAGAGATTCCCTTAATTTGCAGGGATTTCTTCACACTTCCTATTTTGGCTATGGTGCAGGAATTGAAGGTAAATCTCCCTAACTGGACACAGATGACAAAAATAAACCTTGCAGGGGTTATAACCCTCCCTTACTCTATCCAGTTTTGCATATATTGTATTATTGTATTAATTATGCTGACCATAGATGGAGCGATTTTTTTCCTGCAGCCAGTGTTGATGGGGGAATCCCTTCCATGGATCCATTGTGTTCTCTGGCAGGGGGGCAGGGGGTGGGGAATCCGCCCCCACCAGGAGAACACAGTGATTATTGCTAGAAGGCGATTCAGATAAAAAGGGAAAACTTGGCCAGACTTTAAAAGCAAATATGGACACAAAGTAGTATAAAAAAAAATATATAATTTTAAACCAAGGTTAAAAAGCATGTAAAGTCGTGCATCAATACAAACATGTATACAAATATACAACATTGAAAGAATAACTCTAAATTGTATCTGAATTGTTGCAGAATAGTAAGTAGACACACAGGGACTTATTCAGTTGGTATTCTGCAACAAAATTTAAACTGTCTGTGGCCAACTTTAGAGCACCCTACCAAAGAAAAGCCAACTGACTTTGTTTGTTTTTTAAGGCAGCAAACCCATGTGCAGTGCAGGCGTATTGCCCACTGCTGTAATAGTGCATCAGGATGCCACTCAAAATAATTGGCACCACAATGCATTCACATGTTTCACATGTTACTGTGCAATGTGGTAAAACATGCATTACCACAATGCATAGATGCGAATGGTCCCTTAAGGTACACCCCCCCCCCCATATCATCTGTCAGTTGGCTGGCTGAATACCCCTTCACATGCTCCTCCTTGAGTGCAAATAGTCCTACGTGGCATCTCAGTGTGTTTCACATATTCACAAAACGTTACCATGGCTACTTTACAGGAAATTAATAGTTAGAGAAATACAGGGATTGCCACAAATGACTTCTCAAAACTAGTTGCCTCCTTAATCCTACTGAATCCAACAAGATGCCAGCAATTCATTGGTCACACAGCCCAGGCTTCTAAAGAACTGTTCTTAGTGCTTTTTGAACCGGAAACAAGCATGGAGATTAGAAAGCCAGTGTAAAGCCAGGCATAGACGGTTCAAATCTTGGCCAGTTCAGCAAGGACTGGCCGAGATTCTAACCATGGGTATGGGCAGGCTGATTGTACCCAAGTTGATTGATTGATCAACTTGGGTACAACCAACCTGTCTGATTTTACATCAAATCATTCTCTGCAGCTATTACCTTTTGTACCACCACCCCCTCCCTTTAGAATGTAAGCTCTACGAATACCTTTTGTATTGAACTGTACTGTAATTGTGTTGTCCCCCCTATACATTGTAAAGAGCTGTGTAAACTGTTGGCACTATATAAATTGTGTATTATAATAATTATTGCAAACAGTTATTATAGCCCCTAGTAGTAATCAATGTGTTCTCCTGGTGAGGATGGCTTTAGTTCAGAACTCTTGATCTGCATACCTTTTACAGGTTAGTACCTCAGAAAGCATTGAAGCCATTGAATGAATCAGCCAGGCAACTAGCACTGTTAGCTGAAGAGGTCAGCAAAGATATTCTTCATACATTTAGTAGGGGTTTTCTTTAACCTTATCTTGCAAAGGTTTTGGAGTCCCTAAACCATACTGATCAAGACACAATAGTTAAATTGATGTTGAACAATAAGAAAATCTTTGCAGGCTGACTACAGGTGGATATCTTGCCTACATATCCATGCATCTATTATATTTTTATAACACTGACCTATAACATACAAGCCAGGCTGATTTTAATAAAGGAGCAAATGGGCATTAGCTATGGCTTACTGGCATTCCTTTTAGTATTATAGTCTAAAGAGCAAGTGTCTAAAACTGAGTGGGTCTGATTTATGAATAAAACAAAGATTTCAAACGTGTAAACTGTGTAAAAGTTAAAGCAGAACTACACTGCAACTGATCACCCCAAACCATGAATGCTGTTGGGTTCATTTTTAATATTTAAAGTAAACTCAACCATCCATATCTCCATGTTTTATTTTGCAAAGAAAAATACCCCCTCAGGATTTCAGGCTATGGCGATCTTGAGTAAGGGCAGATGATCTGTGTAGCATTCATTTCCCGGAATCCATCTGCCCTAAGCACAGATATGCAGGCAGGAGGGTGTGCTTAACTGAAGAAAACCACCTCACTTCCTGAAGACTCCTGGGATATATGCCATCATTTGCTTAGGCCTGGAAACCAGCGAGTAACTAAAAAAATGTAAGAAAAAGTAAAAAGTTTAAAACAAGTGACTATAACATACTTTCCTATCTGTTTACTAATGCTAGCAGCATAAGGATTAAAAATAGACAATATTGATTGAGAGAGTGAAGTTCTACTTTAAAGCGGGGGTTCACCCTAAAACATCAATAGACCGTTACATCCAGCATACTGCTGACATCTACAGTATGCTGGATTTTTTTTTTTTATCCGCTGTACATACGGTCTCATGGTTGTTTTCACCGGGCTTCCGGGTTCTCGCTCCCCCGGGGAGTAGGCGTTCCTAAGACGAGGCATAGATGATTGACGTGCGGGTAAAGCGCGTGATCGCCTTCCAAAAATATCTGAGGGGGGACTCTGCACTTTACTGCGCCTGCGCAGTCAGCTCTACACGGTAGGCTCAGGCGATGTAAAGCGCCGTAAAGAGCCGAGTCCCCGTCGGATATTTTCGGATATTTTCGGAAGGCGATGACGTGCTTTACCCGCACGTCATACGTCTCCTGGGAGGATCAACACTCACTCCCAGGAGACATTGCGCAGAGCTCCCCGTCGGGGAAAAGGAGTGACACGCCCACTCCCCGCAAGGAAGAAGACCCGGAAGTGAGGCTGAAGACAGGTAAGTGTACACATTTAAAAAAAATTACAACGCTAAAAGCCTTTATTAAGGCTGGAGATAGGTTAGCTAAAAAGTTAATTTTGAGGCTGAACCTCCGCTTTAAAGGGTCACTAAAGGAAAAAAAATTTTTTGCTGAAATGACTGTTTACAGGGAATAGAGACATAATAGTTAACTGATTCCTTTTAAAAATGATTAAAAATAGATAAAAAACAATCATATAATGTGCCTGCAGTGTAGTTTTGTTTTTGCTGTTGTTTGCTGGTTCTCTGATGTACAGAGAGCCACTAGAGGGCAGTCAGCCAATAGAGAGCAGTGATACTTTGTCTAAAACTCCTCAGCACCAATCCAGTTTCGTTTTACTCACACCTCCTTGATTAGTGACCACCGTGAGAAATCTCCCAGTACTGTGGTCATCAGGAAACAGGCAACCAGGAAGTGTCCAGAACAGAGAGGATTTACAGCAACATGAAAGCAAAAACGAACAATGAGGACATGAAACCAGGACTGCAGTAAGGTAAAGGAAGCTATTTAGCTAAAAAAAAAAATTCCTTTAGTGACCCTTTAAGCTGTAGCACCAACAATATCCGCTCTTTAGTTTAGCAAAAGCTGTTTTACTTGCTATGTGCAAAATAATGACATTTACAACAAATTTCATAAAACAGATTTATTTTTCAAATTCATGCGGTTCCGACATTAAAGGCTCCTATTAAAACATTTGATTTCCATAGTATGGACAATAATTTATGTTTCATACATCTTACGTTGTACAAATATGGTCTAAGGGACATGAGTGGACTTTTTATTTTAGTCTTTATTTTATTAATATTGGATACAGTATTTTAGAGGAGAGCATGAGCAGAAACGACATACTTATTCTTGGAATACAGCAAGGAAATCTGTAAACTTCCTCCAGTAATCTGCTTCTTTCAGTACATGCCATGCAGCTGTTGGTCAAAGTTAAAGCGGAACAAAAACGTACATATTTAACTGTCCCCCAAATTAGTTACATTCATGGCATGCGATGAAAAAGAACTGTCACAGTTCCTTCCCTGCCCGACTAGGGACCCAACTCCAGCATGAGTTCCCTTTTATGGGCAAAAGTGATCATATTGATGTAGCACCCTGATGTTTAGGCTATTAAATGTATTTGCCAAGTGATAGTTGCTTTGGCAAATTGTTAGGATGTCAATTAAGTTCGCCCTAATTTTGGAATTGCTGCACTTCTCTCTTCTGTCACTAGATGTCCGGATATCTGGTGACATTAGATAAGACAAGTACACTGCAAATACAGATTAGGAATGAATGGGGTGTCTCAGCCAATGGGCAGGGATTTACTTGAGTCCCTTGGCTTGCTGGGAGAAACTATTCATTTGGGTGGAGTCAGGTGATCGGGGTCTGTGCCACCCGGACGGCTGTCTGGGTGGACATGTGTCGTATTACCCTGGCCTGCTAGGCCAGAAACCTAAGGCCTTTCCTGGGGACATCTGGCTGCTACACTATCTGAGAGTCTCTGCAGAAGCAGTTCTGTTTAAGAGACAATAAATCTCTTTGCATTCAAAAAAGTGTCTGGCGCCCACCTGTTCATCTTGCATTACACCCACCCTGCCTTGTAACCCACTCTACAATGAAGGATGTCAGCTGTCCTTAACTCTGGAGGACACTATTAGACTTCAGGGACCCCGGGACTTTGCTACATTACAGGCATACCCCACTTTTAAGTACACAATGGGGTTTATTTACTATCGCTGGAGAGTGCAAAATCAGGCTCATTCTGCATAGAAACTAATGAGCTTCTAACCTCAACTTGTTCAATTAAGTTTTTGTAATAAAATCTGGAAGCTCATTGGTTTCTATGCAGAAGTGAGCCTGATTTTGCACTCTCCAGCAATAGTAAACAAACCCCATTGTGTACTTAAAAGTGGGGTTTACCTGTACTTACCTCGGAATGTGTATTCCGGCATATCTCTTGGTGAAAAAATAAGCAACCTATTTGCCTTTTAGTAAATCAACCCCATGGTAAACCCCAATAATGTGAAAGTGGGACTTTAATGCAGGCAGTCATGTGTGCCTGTATGCATTTATCTTTATTTTCTCCAAAAGTCATTAGTGATTTTTAAAAGAATAAGAGAGCACACATTTCATAGTCACGTGGTCCGATTTCCCTTATGACCACCATAACCACCTTCCACACCACTAACCAAGATATGTGGGTGAGCCGCTCAGACTGTATGGGAATAAAGGGCCTGATCCACAGCCAGCGGGTGTAACTTAAATATTCGGATTTAAGTTACACCGCCGGAAAATTTCTACCTAAGTGCCCGATCCACAAAGCACTTACCTAGAAATTTTCTGTGGTGTAACTTAAATCCGGCCGGCGCAAGGCGTTCCTAATTTAATGGGGCGAGTCCCATTTAAATTAGGCGCGCTCCCGCGCTGGACGTACTGCGCATGCTCCCGACGTCAATTTCCCGACGTGCTTTGCGCGGTTTTACGTTGCGACGGGTATTGAGAATTGCGACGGGCGTAAAAAAAAAATACGAGTTGCGGCGAAAAAAAAAAAAAAAGACAGCGACGCGGGATAGAAGGGTCTACTTTTACAAGGTCTAAACAGTTTAGGCCTTGTAAAAGCAGCCCTAATATTGCGACGACAAACTAATACTTACGGAGAAAAAAGGAAGCGTAAAAGCTTCTTGGATCTCCGTAAGTGCTAATTTGCATACCCGAAGCGGCATTTCGACGAGAAATGCCCCCAGCGGCATCCTAAGATCCGACAGTTTAAGTCCCTTACACATGTCGGATCTTCTGCCTATCTATGTGAAACTGATTCTGTGGATCAGTTCCATAGATAGAAACAGGGATACGACGGCGTATCAGTAGATACGCCGGCGTATCCCTTTTGAGGATCAGGCCCAAAGTCCTGTGCCCACCACTATGAGTGCAGACCAGGAAGGGAGCTTGTCTATGC
This sequence comes from Rana temporaria, assembly GCF_905171775.1. Classification (NCBI taxonomy): domain Eukaryota; kingdom Metazoa; phylum Chordata; class Amphibia; order Anura; family Ranidae; genus Rana; species Rana temporaria. Next base: position 222,975,369 of record NC_053490.1, on the reverse strand, counting down.
TCCCGGCAATGGTAGAGAGTGATAGGGGTCCCAGAAGCAGGACATCAAGTCAAAGCCTGCTGTGTGATAGTAAATGGCAGTCTCAGCCTGGACCCCCACAAGGCCATGTCCCCAATGCGTTTCACTCCACCCACTGGAGCTTAGTATGAGTAAGCTCTGGTGGGTGGGGTGAAATGTGTTGGGAGCATGGCCTGACAGGGGTCCAGGCTGAGACTGTCGTTCCCTATCACAGATCAGGCTTTGACTTGATGTGCTGCTTCTGGGACACCTATCACTCTCCACCTACCACACCCTGCAGCCACCAGGGAGACAAGAAGAGAAGATAAGGATATGCCTGAATATGACCATGAGAGCAGTGGTCCCAATTTACTGTAATGAATTATCGCGATTTCTAGGTTACCAGTTGTCTGCATTAAATCCTGACTTCTTTGATGGCATTTCTCCAGAGCACTAACATCTACAGTAGCAGCACAGGCAGAAATAAAAAGAACGTCCCTAAAGGTGCTAAATCCACACAATGGGCACTGTAGGGTCAGTTCTCATTTAAAAATGTTCTCCTTATATCCCTAATTCACCCTTTTAGAACAAAGCACAAGATGTTCTGTGTTTAACCGTATATCGTTATGTCATACCTTTCCTAAACACATCTATTCACACAATATCAGCCAAAAAGGGTGTTAGTTTAATCATGACCGAATGTCCTCACCCTAATTATATGTAAATGTGCTACCGCATATCATGCATACAAAGCTGAAAGGAATGCAGATTACCATATCACAAAGGATCACCGCTCATTCCTGCGGTAGAGCCACAAGAATCAGGCTAAAACGGCACATAATCTCTCTAAATTAAAAATGAACAACTCTTCTGGGCTTCTAATTAAGTGTGAAATTTTATCTTAACTCTGTTGCTGATTTTCACATTTAATATAAACATTTATCAGGATGTAACCGCCTGCAGGGAGAAACAGTGATGTGATAAAAAAAAAAAAAAAAAAAAATGACAAAGCCAGAGAAAAATAAAACAAGTGTATGTGTATAATAGATTTCATTGTTTGTTCAACCTTCACATCTTATGTTTATTAGGTAATTTCTGTTTTCAGTAAACTTTGTCATTCTAATGCCCCGTACACACAATCGGAAATTCTGACAAGAAAAACTTGGATTTTTTTCTGATGGAATGTTGGCTCAAACTTGTGTTGCATACACACGGTCGCACAAATCTTGTCTGAAATTCAGACCTTCGAGAACGAGGTGATGTACAAGACGTACGACGAGCCGAGATTAATGAAGTTCAATAGGCAGTTCGACTCTCCTGCTTGATTCTGAAAATGCGTGTTTTTTTGCGTGTCGGAATTGCATACAGACGATCAGAATTTCTGATAGGAATTTTTTCCATCAGAAAAATAGAGAACCTGCTCTCGATCTTTTGTTGGTGGAAATTTTGACAGCAAAAGTCCGATGGACCACACACAAGGTTGGAATTTCCGTACAGAAAAATCTGACTTTTCTTGTCGGAATTTCCGATTGTGTGTACGTGGCATAACTCTGCTCAGGCAGTCTTGTGATTCATTTGCCCTGTGGCACTGAAAAGCCAGGAAGATATCCTAATTATTAAAAGTCTGCAACTTTAGGTCATTCATTGTCACCATCCATACTGCTTAGGTCCTTCCTGTGATTCCTCTCCCCGCACATCTCAATTCACCTGCAAACCTTCCCTTCCAGGCCCCTATTTCTGCAATACATTAGGATAGCATCTGATCAACAGTAGGAAAGGATGAGAAAAATGCGCCTACTAAGTGCAGTTTGTCAAACAAGAATAGATTTATTGAAAAAAATCAGCCAAATGGCTACTCACAAACAGTGGTTAATGTTCGCATGTAGAGTGGGGTAGTGGGGTCGCTCTGTGGAAATCACACTGTCAGCCGTGTCTCCGTGCAGTATCATGTTTCCTCCGGTGTAGAACTAGCCGTGCCGTGATGGAGGAAGCACGGTTATCGGCGACAGGAAGTGACGTCAGACTGGGCTTGGGTAGATGACGCGCTTCAATGCTTCCGCATTTTCTTCAGTATTTTCTAACAGTACTAACACTTTCAGACTTATGCTAGCTGAAAATCACTGGAGTTTATTTACTAAAGGCAAATAGGTTGTTCATTTTACAAGGGAATTTTCCCCCCAGTTCATAAGCCAGCCATAGATGGTTCAAATCCCAGCCGGTTCAGGAGGAACTATATATGGGCAGGCTGAATGTATCCAAGTTGATCGATTGATCAACTGGGTACAACCAGCCTGTTGTATTTTACATGCGATTATTGCTGTTACAAAGGCTAGCAATAACCACTGTGATCTCCAGGTGGGGATGGCTTCCCTGCCCCCTCCTGCTGGGAGAACACAATGGCTCTGCAGAAGGGATTTCCCCATCAACACTGAATGTATTGATGGAGAAATCAAGAGATTTTCTTTTCTGCATCCCGTGGTTGCAGGAAACACAATCACTCCTGTGTATGACCGGCCTTGGTGAATGTGGTGAAAGTTCACTGTGGAAAGAATACCCAATCATTTGCAAGGAAAATATAAAAACAGCATTTTTGCTTGCACATGATTGGATGATAGAAGTCAGCTGAGCTTCATCTCTTTCACTTGCAGTGAACAACCTATTTACCTTTTAGTAAATCAACCCAATGTGTCCTGATACCAGCACCATCATTGTGACCTAAGAGCTATGGCCTGGCCAGAGCAAGTACACAGTACACAATGCACCAGTAATTGTTTGTGCTGACTAGAAAGAACCTAAAAAAACACACAAATATACAATTCTATATCATGCAGCATACCGGTCCTTACATGTGGTGACTCTATTAATTTAAAGGATGCAGGAGTCACAGATATGTGTGTACAACCACAGCAAGTGGTCTGTACATATCAATGACAGACTGACAAATGCCATGGCTGTACGTGTATATCTGCACATCCTAGTTTTGGCTTGTATACAGGACTCCTGGCTGCGACTGTATGTAAACACCTGTGACTCCCAAGTGCAGAAATACGCTCTTTTTTTCGATGGTGTATGGCCACCTGAGGCAGTTTAACTGATGTCTGAAGCCTTGTACACACGACCGAGAAACTCGACGGGCGAAACACATAGTTTTCCTCGTCGAGTTGCTTGTTAGGCTGTCGAGGATCTCGGCGAGCCAAATTTCTCCATTCCCGTCAAGGAAATAGAGAACATGTTCTCTTTTTGGCTCGTTGAGTTTCTCGACAGTTTCCTCGACAAAAATGTACACACGACCGGTTTCCTCGGCAAAAAAATTTCTCCCAGCAAGTTTCTTGCTGTTTTTTGACGAGAAACTCGGTCATGTGTACGAGGCCTCATAAGAAGCCAAGAAGAGTGAGAAGGGCAGGCCACCCATAAAATATCTGGTTAATGTTTACATAAAAGAGCGCCGCAGTTTTTTAGGGTGTGCGGGTACTCTGTAAATAAAGTATACTGTTCATTTATCCTCCTGGAGGTGATTGTATCGTCATTGCTCTGCTGGTTCTGATGTTTATCCATTTCACTTGTTCATGTAATGAAATACTAAGCAGACATTACCTGATATTTAGTTGACTGCAGCTTTTGTTTTTTGATCACAGTCCTCTTTTATGTTAATAATTAAATTAATCATTTAAAAAAATCCCATTCAGATCTGAAGCACCTACATAAAAGCACGGCATACAGTACAATATGTAATTCTTCAACTATAAGAGAGAGGGAAAAAAAGTAACACTGGAAAGCATTACAAATGAATTGTTAACAATGCTAAATTGAGATCACTTACAGTTGTGTGTGATGCAGTGGCCCCCGTGTTCTCCTGGGGATGTGCTGAGGCATTATAAAATGTACAATTAAATCATTAAGTATATTATATTGGATTTGTAATGAATGGAAATACATTATGAGCAAAGCCATTTATCTACTGGAATATCATCAATAAAGCTTTGCACATTTAGAGGCTGCAGCTTTAGAACAATGTCCAATTCTCTCTGTTCTCATAGTTTGTAAAACTAGTATCATGATTTGTCATTTGGGGCTTTCAGCTATTACATTTGTGAAAATGTATAGCGGTTTTTCAGATTTCCAGTTCAGCTTGTTGCAAAATCCATATTAAACCTGTTTACGGTATATATATATATATATATTTGTAAAGTAGAACCAAAATCAACAAAAAAAAACACTACTCATCCTGATCGCCAGGCACTGTCACATAAGGAGCAGCGGGCTTGCTTAGTAGTATTCCATAATTAAAGCAGAACTAAATGTTTTAGGACATGGGTCTTCAAACTACGGCCCTCCAGTTGTTGAGGAACTACAATTCCCATCATGCCTAGTCATGTCTGTGAACGTCAGTGTGTTACAATGCCTCATGGGATGTGTAGTTCTACAACAGCTGGAGGGCAGTAGTTTGAGGACCTTGCCATAGTGTGCTAGCATGTACACTACATTTGCACCTTATGGCAGGCTTACTACACACAGTGATCTCCTCCAGTGATGTGATGTCCACACTTGCCCTTCTCACTCCGATACCACCACTGACATCTTCCCTCAGTCTTCTTCTGGGTCCAGAGCCTTCAACTGTCTTGATTGACAGGGGAGAGCATAATCTGGTGAATATGCATAGGAGTTACTTCATCCCACACCCACGGAATGCCCAGATTGCACACTGATCTGCACATGTGCAGCTCATTCTACAATCAGCACAAAATTGCTAGCAGGCAGGGAAGGAACATTTATGGCAGAAGGGACTTATAGAGCTTCTTCTGCCAAAAGGCTTCTTTCACATTAGCAGTAATGCTTACTGTGCTCTTAAAAGTGGATCAATTTTCAGACAGTGGTATAGTAGACACATTCTGAATGTCTTTTTTTTTTATTATTTTTGTCATTCAACTGCCAACCTGCAAGTTTACATTGTGGGACTGGCTCGCCATTATGGTGCGGCCCCATTATATGGGCGAGTTTGACAGGCAGTGACGCTTGTTAAACCAGTTGAAAATGCTGTGGCCACAAAGCATTGCGGCCATGGCATGAGTACATCCCTCTCTGGCTGTATTGTTAGTCCCCTTTCACACGTGCGGACCGTATGTCCGCTTTTTCATCCATCCGTTTGCGGATGAAAAAGGGACATACATTGGTCCCTATGGGATTGCGGGAGTCAGCGGATGAACATCCGCTGACATCCGATCTCGTCCGCCTCCGCAAAGATCCGATTTTGCAGACGGAAGAAAACCCTATTTTTTCTTCCGTCTGCAGAGCGGATCGGATGAACACGGACAGACGGTCCGTGTTCATCCGATCTCCCCATAGGGGAGAGCGGAGAAAAGACAGGGCGGTCCCTGCACAGTGTGCGGGGACCGCGCTGTCATCCGCCGGCTCAGCGGAGATCAACGGAGCGATCCCCGCTGAGCATACGGAGACGAATCATTACTGATCCGCCCCGTGTGAAAGGGGCCTTAGGTTATTTTCTTTTATTTTCAACTGGTAAACCAGCCAGTTACACACCTCCTGTTCTAGGATGACTAGAACAGGAGCTGGAGAAGGATTGTCAATCTAGGATAGAATGGGGTTGATTTACTAAAACTGTAGAGTGCAAAATTGTGTGTATTGCTGCATAAAAATCAATCAGCTTTCGGATTTTATTGTCAAAGCTTAGCAGAATTCCACTCGTTTTTGTGTTTATTAAAAGTCAACTGCTACAAAATGTGTAGCTGCTGACTTCTAATAAACACACACTCACCTGTCCCAGGATCCAATGATGTGACTGCTTAAACCCTAATTTCTCTGTACCAGGCACCAGCATTACAAGTGTGGGCACCCAGCTGTGACAACTTCATAGCCAGGTGCGCACTGCACATGCACAAGTTGCGTTGCGCCTCCTCGATGGTCAGGGAATCTTCTAAGACCTGTGACATGTCCCAGAAGATTGCAGGGAGAGAGGGGGAGAGAAGAACTTCTGCTTGTGTCACCTAGGTAGCTTGAGCGGAAGTAGGAGCAAGTACCTGTAAAAACTAGGTACCAACCCCCCCAACAACAAAAAATGTCATGCCAAATGTGGCATAGCAGGGGAGAGGAGTGCTTAAAGCAGAACTTCCTCTTCGGGTGGAGCACTGTTTTAACTTGGCAAGCTGAAGTTAAAAGCTGATTGGCTACCATGCACCAGATTTTGCACTCTCCAGTTTTAGTAAATCAACCCCAAAGTGTGTAAGGACTACAGAACACCTTCTCAGCTCATCTCTATACCATGACAGGGGTATGCGTGTAGAGGGGGGCCGGTGAGCCTTTACACACTTCCTGATAACATTATTTAAGAGCTCTCGATTTCTATCAACTGGTAACAGGATTTTGAACTTATCAAACAAATGAAACAAAACCATTTCACTGGTATATTTGACAGTTTAAAATTGAGCAAATTTGAGAAGTTTGTTTGCTAAGGTTCACAGGAACTCTGATCTAATTGATTACATGACCAACCACCCTGAAGCAGCAGATTGTGCAGCAAAGATAAGCATTCCACGGTTTATCAATAAGCATTCCATGGTTTGTCAATAAGCATTCAATGGTTTATCAATAAGCATTCCATGGTTTGTCAATAAGCATTCCATGGTTTATCAATAAGCATTCCATGGTTTGTCAATAAGCATTCCATGGTTTATCAATAAGCATTCCATGGCTTGTCAATAAGCATTCCATGGTTTATTGTAGCTGTTAGATCTTTTGTAGGCAGGTGGACAGGGCAATGAAGGGGGGTAGATGCGGAGGTTCTTATTTCAAAATACAATTAAAAAAGTTCTAGCAGCTAACATAAATCATGACATTCTTACCTTTGCTGCAAAAAGTGATGCTTCACAGTGGTTGGTCATGTAGATAAGTACAGGATGGTCAGAGTTCAGATTGGCTGAACAACAAACTTCTCTTATTTGCTCTGTTAAATATATATTTATTTATTTCATGTACTTATATAGCGCCGTCAATTCACACAGCGCTTTACATATACATTATACATTCACATCAGCCCCTAACCTCAAGGAGCTCACAATCTAAGGTCTCCAACACACAATCATACATACTAGTGCCAATTTAGACAGGATCCGACTAACCCACCAGCATGTCTTCAGAGTGTGGGAGGAAACCAGAGTACCCGGAAGAAACCCATGCAGGCACAGGGAGAACATGCAAACTCCAGGCAGATGATGTCGTAGTCAGGATTTGAACCAGCGCTCCTTTTTGTTGCTAGGTGAAAGTGCTAACCACTACACCACTGTGCTGTATACCAACTAAAGTGTTTTGTTATATTTTATACGTTCAAAATCATGATACCTGTTGATCCTGACAGAAATGTTGTGTTTTCTCAAACACTGATTTAAAGAAGTGTGCTAGGACTTCAAAACCCCCCATCATGTTATGGAGATGAGTGGGGAGGGGTGCTATAGTCCTAAAGCACTTCCTGTCCTAGAAAAAAAAACATCTAAGCAGATAAACCCAGTAAACAAAACAAATATCTAATAATGTTATACAGTGTCATTGCTGTATAGTATTTTGCAAAGTTGCCATTAATTTTGGCACATATTTCCAAGAATGTGAAACACCGATTTACTAACATAATGCATGCATACTGTGCTCCTAAGAACCTGAACAATTCTCCCAGCATGCACTCTAAACTCCTGAATGCCTCTGAATTTTCACATGCAGTGTACTGTGACGGTTTGCTCAATTTTGTTCGATAAACATTGGCGGGAGTGTGAAATGTTACAGCTGACATTTCTCGTGACAAGCATGTGTGACAGTAACTGTACACTCATATTCAGCATTTCACCACGAATGTAAAATGAATGTCAGCTTTTCTCTTCTTTCCTAACTTGTCTATGTTAAATGATAGATCATGCTTCAGTCCTGAATAATACCCTATAACACAAAAATACGTCTCTCCAAAAGGTGAAAGGATGGATAGGTAAAATGCATTTACCCAGCAGTTTTAATTCCATCTACAGAGGTGTATTATAAGCATTTCAAAGGGAACATTACCCTGGAGTCTACCTATTTGTACTTACCACTCCTGTGAAGTCAGTATAAATAAATTGTGTTTGTATGTGCGCACACACAGGGGGAGTAGCAAAGCTTGGAAACCAATTTGTAACCTAATAGGTAAATATACATCTAAAAGTAAATATGTAAGGCAGGGCAGTGTTATTATAATGGGGGATTTCAATTATCCAGATAGCGACTGAGCGTAAGGAATCTAAAGCTCGTCATTTCCTAAATATCTTACAGGACAATTTCATGGGTCAGTTGGTGAATGCACCAACAAGAGATAATATGTTACTAGACCTACTGATTACAAACAATACAGACCTGATCGTGGATATGGAAATACGGGGCAACTTAGAAAACAACGATCACAGGTTAATTACATTCAGTATAAATCACAGAAATAAGAAGGGTAATACAAGTACACTGAATTTCAAAAGAGCCAACTTCCCTAAACTGTGCTTTATGTTACATGATATTAAATGAGATAAAAACCTAGGAACACTGAGTACTTTAAGAACATATTAACCTCCCTGGCGAATATCCAAAGTGTGTATAGGGGTTAATTTTCAGTACCAAAAGCGGTAACCCCGAGCCAAACTCGGGATTGCATCGCAGTATCCAGGTACAGTTACTTACCTTGTCCCTCCCGCTGGATCCTCCGCCTCATGTATCACTGTTCTTAACTCCGTTCCCTGCGAGAGTCACGACGCAGGGGGGTGGAGCCCGACAGCAAATTCAAAGAAGCACAAACAACATAACACACACAATACATTGTAATTTGTAGATTACATTACTGTATCAAATCATTTCACCTCAGTTTTGCCCCTAGTACTATTTCCAGTGCCCTGCCTGCTCTTTTACCATTCTTTCTGCCTGTAAACTTGAGAACGCCAACGGCATCCAAAAAGCGTCCCTCTACATCAAAAGGGGTTTTAGACCAGCAAAAAAACAGCGATAGTGAATTAGAATCACTTGCAGAATTGGGCGATAGTGATTCGTGTGGAAATTCATCATCGAATATGACGACAGCGAGAAGCTCAGTGATGTGCAAACTTGACGCTTTATTGACTGTGATAAGGATCACGCAGCACTGAGCTCGCAAAATTCAACATCGCTGTTTTCTAGCTGGTGTAAAACAACTTTTGACAAAGACTTTTGACCTTTTCCTTTGTCAGCTACACAGTTCAGATGGAAGACTGTCCAGTTTAGATAGATATGACTTTAAAAATTAGGGCTTCATTTGTTATAGACTGCAATGCTCAAGTCTAAGCCTGAGTCGGCTTGGTTGTTCTGGTTATTATGTGTATGGGCACTTGTGTCCTAAGTAATGCTGCAGAAAAGTTTCCTCTAGATTGACAGTGTCCTTACAATTCATCCTGTAGGAAATCATTCACAAATCCACTGAGAATCAGGATCAAAACAACTGTTGGGAAAAGTAGACTGAAAATCTAAACATATTTCAATTACAGACGGCGAAGTTTACAGCTTCGTACACAAAAAAACTTGGTTTGAATTGAAATACCTTCAATGTCATTTTCTTCTGGGCTACATTCCAAGTTTCTTATTTCCGCTATTTTTTGTCCTTTAAATCAGTTGTCAAATGAGATCATTTTTGTAATTTAGTAGCAAAGCTTCACCCTCTCCAACAGAGAGATCAGAGACGACTCATTGTATAAATCAGAATGAAAAGGGAGCCAATACCATACACCGTTTTTTCTAGTGTAGGAGATGTGTTTACATCTATCATAATGCGTACCTGGTATTCTGTAATGAGTATTTTTCCCAGGTGTGTGATTCTATTTAAAATTTCCTTTCTGCAGAGGATATTATATGTACCTCCCTCTCTTTCATTTTAAATCAGCATGTAAATGGACTTGCAATAAAATCACAGCATTGTTTATTGGTCTTTAAAGTTCATCCCAAAATTGAACACCAATGAGGACACATATTGCTTCCACAATGCTAATTATATTTTGTTTTATAAGAATTAACTGGTATTTATAAATTACTTGCTATTCATGTGCTTATTGAAAGTGTTATATCTTATGTTTAGATTTTTACCTAGGGTTAGTAACACTTAAAGTGGTTGTAAACCCACATTTTTGACTTTTGCCTACAGGTAAGCCTATAATAAGGCTTACCTGTAGGTATAAAGAATATCTCCTAAACCTGTAAGACTAGATGTATCCTTCTGGTGGCATATATTCCAATGACGTGCAACGTTGGTAGCATGGTCTTTGTCTATGTCATAGAGATGGTCATAAAGACGATCTTTTAGCCTACGTGTTGTTCTACCAACATACTGAATAGAACATATTGTGCAGGTTATGACATATGCAATATACCGTGAGTTGCAATTAATGAAGGAATGCATCTTATGTGATTTACCTGTAGACATAGAAATAACATTGTTGCCTTTTTTAATGAAAGGACAGTAGGAGCAACCCCGTCCACCACATAATTTAGAGGACATGTGAAATTTCCAGTCTAGCCAATTTTGTAAAGCTATCGCCTGGTAATATTGGGGGATATTAGGCAGGTCAAGAATTCCATTTCTCTTGGATCGCTGCAGCAAAGCCATAGCTATTCGTGGCCTCTTATTTCTCCACACAAACCTGAAGAAACGTCTGGGTAGGCAGACAGGTACCATTTGCAGGAAAAACAATATGCGAGGGAGAATTGTAATTTTTATTATATTCATGCAACCAACCCAAGTGAAAGTCGCCTTATCCCAAGATTGTAAATCTAAACAAAGCTTCGTTAGTAATAGAGCATGGTTAGGAATATATAGGGTATCTAGGCTACTAGAGAGTTGAATACCTAAATACCGCATTGAGGAAGATGCCCAAGCAAAGGGAAAAGCCCCCCTCAAGGCAGCAGCCATGACTAGAGGAATCATAATCGATAGGATCTCTGATTTAGAATACCGTAATTAATCTTAAAGTTAGAAACTCGGCTATAAGCTACTAATCCCTCCATCAGGTTCAGCAGGGGGACCGTGGCATACACCACATGAAATAGGACATTGTCCACATATGCAGAGGGTTTGTGTGCCGTGGAACCCACAGGAACTCCTCTAAAAATTCTGATTAACTCGTATTTTTCCTGAGCAGAGGTCCAAAACCAGTGCAAACAAAAGGGGCAAAAGTGGACATCCCTGTCTCGTGCCATTCCGGATAGGGAACACTGAGGACAGACAGCCATTAACCTTAATTTGAGCGTAGTGAGACTCGTAAAGTGCGGATATCCATTGCAACATCTGAGGCCCCAACTTAGCCAGTACCGCATTGAGAAAACACCAATCCACGCGATCAAATGCTTTCTCGGCATCTGTGGAAAGAATCAAGTATGGGGGCAGAAGATTTTTAATGCGATTGCAAGGATTTTGGTGAGTCCGACTGACTTTTTCCATCGGAAATTCCGACCGTGTGTATGCCCATCTGAGTTTTTCCATTGGATATTCCGAGGAATTCCGTCAGAGTTTACATAGAGAACATGTTCTCTTTTGCTCTGATGGAATTCCTTAGGAATTATGATGTGACTTTGGTCAGGCTAAAGCCTGATCGTGTGTACAGGGCATAAGGTGTGTTTCTGTAGAGACTTACGGAAATGCTTCAAGAAGGCAAAGTAATGCATGGAGCGACTCGAAGAGGTATCACCTGTTGGGTCTGGACTGACATTAAAGTCCCTGTAATGGAACGTCCCACACTCCGCTTGAGTGCTTCCGTCATATACCGCTTTCTATCAGTGTGGATATAGATATCAGATATTCCAGCTGCTCTCAAGCACACAACGTGACGATACTTGTTTGTCTGCTGAACATGGAGTGTTTAATAGAACCAAGAATACAACCTTATATACAGTTTAAAGAGGAGGTAACCAGAACATAAATTAACATGAGCTAATTAACCAATAATTTACCCAGACTAGGCGACTCTTAGATATGACCTTTCAGAGTAGACATCACCTCTCCTGCTATACAATACACTTTATCATAAGTGTAAACACAGGATAGCTTCACACAATAGCAGGGTCAATTAGCACAGAGAACAGACAGATGGCTGGAGGTGAGAACATTAGCATCTAACAGTATGTGTCCCAAAAGTATGAATGAGTCACTCTTACAATTAACCCGTTGAGTTCAGAATCAACAAACAGTAAATAGTTCTTCACAGATATCCTGGAATATATTGTGGATAACAATTACATAATAATCCATCTCAGATAGTCCAAGATATCATTTCTCAGTCATCCTATGCCCCTAGTGGACATAGGATGATTTTAGACATAAGAGGGTCTGGGAATGTCCCGGGTGAGTTTGTCACAGTCCCCACCGAATGAAAGAGGCTATAAATGGCCCGGGGATTGTTAGAAAAATTGTAAAAGAAAGGGGGAACAGAAATATGTCAGCAAAACAAAAATGAACAAGGAACATCTGGAAAAAAACATGACGTTCTAGCCGATCCTCAGAGGCTGTGGTATGAGAGGGAGACAGAGTGTGGCACAGGTTAAAAAGGGGTTACAGACTCCACCTAATGGCTCAATCAGTCATCGAGTTGTCCTCTCACAGATCGAAGGCCATGAAGAGTCTAGAAGACCAAAGCAAAGGTTCCAAGGTCATGAAGAGCCTCAGGGGTGAAGATTGTTTGCGGCCTAGTAAGCTTTGTTTAGGCCGAGCAGGGAGCCAAGGGTTCGATACCGATGGAAGTTGCTCATCTGTATAGTGACGCCAATCTGTAAAATCCACCGGATCCAATCCAAGTATACAAGAAAGGAAGTGGGGGAGATTGTCTTTGTCAGACTTGTGAGACTTTGTCACAATGTGTCAGACTTGCCATCTCTTCCAGCTTGTAGATTGAAAGGGAACCCCCATCGGTATTTAATGCCCGTCTCTCGCAGAGCTTCTAAGAGGGGATGAATAGCCTTGCTTTGCAAGTCCTGATAAAAAAAACAGGTGGGCACAATCAAAATTAAAAAAAAAGGGGCGTTTGCGCATTTGTGTTGAATGATCTGCTCCTTTACTGTGTACTTGTGCAACTTACATATAATGTCTCTTGGGTATGAATTTTCATTGAAGATACCCTGCAGTGTTGGAATAATGTCCTTGGCTGCCGTTGCCTCTGGCAACCCACGGATGCAGAGATTAGAGCGGTGGTTGTGATTCTCATAAGCATCTAGCTGGTAAATGAGGGCCTCAATTCTTTGATCCAGAGCCAAGCAGGTATCTCTGAGCTGGGACATGTCTTGAAGGGCCTCTTCAACTCTCTGCTCTGTGTCATTCTGCAATTGCTCAATATCTTGCTTGAATGCCTTCTCTACCCTGCAAGTAAATCTGTCCAAATCCTCCCTAGTAGGGAAAGACCAGATATGTGTCTTCAGGTCTCTATCCCCATGAAACTCAGATATGTCAGATCTAGGGATCTAGGAAGGCAGAGGAGCCAGGGGAGGCTGGGACGGCTGTATTGCTTACCATCCATGCCGATATGATAGGAGAGATTGTAGGTAGGGAGGTCTCTGCTGCTGGAGCTGTACTCTATTCCTTGTTCTGGTCTCTTTCATTAAAGAGCTGCAGGAACACACGTCCTCACTTGCTTATGTCCAGGCCACGCCCCTCATCATCTTTATTTACCAATACAAGGCGATAGCTGGTCAGTCTGGCACTATTTGGACAGGTATGATGACAACACAGTCAAAATTCTAACAAAGATGTTATGCTAGATTATCATAGTATAAACAAATAATTGGGGGTACAACCATTTAAGACTGGCACCTTTATTTCAACTGCACATGGATGGTGACTAAATACTCCAAGGAGATGCTACCATTTAAAAACATATAAGAAACTGACAGCTCATTTACTCACAGGTGCCACAAAAAAGTAAAACTGAGTTTGGGTGGAGTTATGTTTTATGACTGACAAACATTTTGGTCCTTATGTAACATACAGTATATAGCAATGAACCCTGAATGAGCTGTTGAATTTTAAAGGGCTTCCTGGTCACCCTACTGGTAATTTGCCTTGTTGCTGTACCCAGACACTGAACAACTCAATGATAGCAACAGACACACAGACTTCCACACTGTTAAGTATTTTTTCTTACTGGATTGGCTGTCCATTGGAGAGAGGGTTGGGAGGGGGGTGGACGTGGCAGGGTACAACAACAACAAAAAAACTCCACTGTGCTATAGGCTAATGAAAATTTGGTAGGTCACACTGACATCTTTAAGTATATTAGGTCCCTCTCACAGGCCAGTTGTGGACCTTTAGGCCCAGATGGAAAGTGTACTGTATCTTTGTGGACCTTTATGGTCATCCCCAATGCAAGGGGCATGAGATGCATGAACTGGACCTCCCAGAAACTAAACTGAAGGAAAGGCAAAACTGAGGAATATAAACCACATGTAAAATTTGACATAACATCCAAACGGGTACAAAGAATTGGAGTTACACAACATCAAGAACAAAGGATAAGTTTCACTAGGCCAAAACTGCTAAACAGTGATGCATATGATCAACGTTACATTACATTTACAATAACATACTATCACTAACTAACTAAACTAACCATAATATACTATAATATTGAGACACATCACATTGAATAATACAGGTACAAAGTTTCTTCAGTTTGAGTAATTTTGTCAGTTGCAGTACCTGCAAGAAAACAGAAACAACAAGGCATCAAGAAAATTGTAAAGCTCCATTATCAAAAGAATGACACTTCAAGGCATATGCTTTAGAGCTATAACATTTTTGATTCCTTTTTTTAAAGGTTCATCCATGTCTGAAATTCATTCACTTCCTTGTGGTGAAAAAATGTATCACCTTTGACACAACTCCTTTTATGCAATAACTAAAAAACTTGCAGAGATTGTGTAGCAGATGCAGTTAATGGCTTGAACACAGAAATCTGTTCTAGAAAAGAACTCACCTTAGCTAACTACAAACGTATATGCACTGATGGAGCATACATTCCTCAGTCTATCCAAAATGTCTTTGGATCACACTCTAAAGTGACCATGGGTTCTCACCATAAACTTGCAAACATCTAAGGCCTCGTACAAACGACCGAGTTTCTCGGCAAAAACCAGCAAGAACCTTGCTGGGAGATTTTTTTGTTGCCAAGGAAAACCGTCTTGTGTACATTTTCGTCGAGGAAACTGTCGAGAACCTCAACGAGCCAAAAAGAGAGCAAGTTCTCTATTTTCTCGACGGGAGTCTGATTTGGCTCGTCGAGATCCTCGACGGGCTGGTTTTCCAGAGAAACTCGGACGTCTGTATGCTAAGAAACCCGCGCTTGCTCAGATTAAAGTATGAGACGGGAGTAAAAGTAGCATTTGTAATGGAGATAACACATTTTTAAAGCTGTAACAGACAGAAAAGTGCAAATCGTCTCTTACCAAACTTTTATTTAACACGCAAACACATGAAATTAGCAAAAGCAGCTCCAAGAGTTTAGCCAGTGGAATCGAACTTCCCCTGCCGTTGTATGTGTTGTATGTCACTGCGTTTGAGAACGAGGAGATTTTGGCTTGACTGTGTGTACGCAAAGCAAGCTTGTCGAGTTCCTCGACAAGCCTAACAAGGAACTTGCATATTTAGGGGCTCATAGCCAATCCCCAGGAAGTGGGCCTGGCAGGGAACTAAGTGAGCCCTTAAATAGATATATTCATGCTAGCACGGCAGGCAGTGGAAGATGGAGATGCAGTGCTGAGGAGATTGTCGGTGGCCCTTGAGGGACCCCTGCTGGGGAGGGGTTTTGACCTGGGCCAGAGCTCAGGTGGCTGGCCTGGAAGGATCCTACCACAGGAAGCAGTTTGAATGAGGCTTTCCGGAGAGGCAGTAGGAACAAGGAAGGACAGTTTGAGTAGATCAGCACAGTGCAGGGACAGACAAGGGGAGTCGGGGAGAGGCTGCCACATGTAGAAGGTCTCTCTTGAAGACAGCAGTGTGCTTAAGTCTTCAGCCTTGACCTAGGAGATCTCCAGAATGTAAGCCCGGTGGACTGTGGCAGTGTGTCAGTCGGGTAGACTGAGAAGAAGAAGCAGCCAGGTGGGCTGGTGAAGCGGTAGCCAGGTGGGACCAGTGTCTACAGGGAAGCAGAAGGAATTGCAGGATGCAGTTCATTCCACATGTGCTACTTTTCTAAGGGACTGAGAGTTCCTAACCTGTAAGGGGCTGTTGCTAAGCTTACAAAAGACTGGTAGTTCTAAAGGAGTAAACCAAGCAGAGCTGTACAGAGGAGCAAGATTTGTGCAGGAGGAAGAAGTGGAAATTGTCCCTGGTTCTGTTGTTGTTACAATCAAGTTGGGCAGCCCATAATTCCAATCCCTATCTAAGTTACTATCACCTAATAAAACAACAAAAACAAGTTCAAGGTCTGTCTTCTGTGTCTGGATGCAAGTTGAAGATGCTATGTGCCTGGCTGTGCAGCAGTGGGGAACCCTGACATTTGCAACTGCGGTAGTGCTACACTTGAATAAAAAGATTGATGACAGTTCCTTAGACCTGTAGGGCTTAGGCACCCACAAGTAGTCCCAAACTGCATCCTCATGCCACTTCTGTGTGGCTCATTCTCATTCAAGAGGTCCTCTGGCACACATGGGTACTACAGTAAATATTTTTAAGCTTTACGCATAATTGCAGGCATGTTAGCTTGGTCAGTTCTATGGGGTTCCCACCTAGGTAGGACATGGGGATTGGGAGACTGCTTGACAAAAGCCTCAGATGGTTGTCTTTGTTGTTTTGCACATAGAGCAGTCCTTAGGGGTAAGTCACTTAGGACATTACTCTACTATCTCTCTTTACCTTTGCAGGAGTTTGTCATTGTGAACCTTTCAGCCCGGGTTGCAATAGAATTAGCAGGCCTCTGTTTCAGCTTCAACTTCCTCCCCCAGGCAAGGGGCCTGAGAAACATGAACTGCACCTCCCAGTAGCTTTACCCTCCCCAGGCAGCAGGCGTGGTGGGCAATGGACCTTTCACAACTACAGTACATCCGCTCCAGACAACCTGGACTTTTTTACATACACACCTTCTCCATGCAAAGTCGTGGAGGGAAGGACTCTTCCAGCTCCCACGTCACTGGAATAAACCCCTCAGTGATTGGTCAGGGCAGAATATTAATTCATAACACGGTACATTGTATCTTCTCACTCTGTCTACTGGAAAACACTTCTTAGAAGCAGAAAGATGCAAACCTACCAAACTCAGATAACAAACAAAGCTCAGGCTGGCTGGTTGTAGCCTAGCTGCAAACAATAAATTTAGACTAGAGATACTGCAACTTACATTGGGGTACCTACACAAGTATAAGAAAACAAACTGCACATAGCAAATATTCAGTTCTGATTGCTCTAAGCTACTAAATGTTGAATTTAAAACCTATCTATCTATCTATCTATCTATCTATCTATCTATCTATCTATCTATCTATCTATCTCTATCCTTACAGTTGCACGTTAGGAAGCACTGTACACCATACATTTAAATTCTCTTCTGTTCATGTCTCTGATGGCTGTTAATTAAAGACTAAAATTTGGAATATGCAAATATCCTTAGCTATAGTCAATCAAGTGTTTATCTTCTTCACTGACATATCATATGTTGTACTTTTTAGAACTGATAAGGACACTTTGAGGCAGAATCATGCTTCCTAATAAAAATGAGTTTCATTCTCATTAACTGTATACTTAAGTAGAACAAAATATGTAAAATATATTGTGATAAACTGATGTCCTCTGAGGTCATAGCAACTATAATGTGCAAATGTTATAAACGGACACTATATTATTCATTTATTGTAATGATCTTCAAAAAATATTACGTGTCTGTATAGAGATGAAAATAGAGTTGTTTATCATGGACTTTAATGGAAACACAGTTGAACATGCATAATTAGCATTTTGCCTTGTCCTTTGGTCAGCCAGGAGATGATGACCATGGCACTTCTTTTCTCTTTTCTGCCTGCTTGTTAAAACAGTTGAGGGAGATCATTGCTAAACAAGAAAGGAAAATATTTCATATGCAACATGGAAGACAAGCTGTCTTGCAACTGTTTCAAGTGATAGCTTGGTTTAAAAGAAGTGAGATGTGCAGCTAAGTAAAGAAATTGAATATGCACACATAAATCAATTTTAATAATGTAGAGTTGTGTAACTTGAAAGACATCCAAATGCCCTTTACTGGTGTTAGTTAATTAGTACATGCACTAGTGATTTATTTATTTCATTGTATTCATACACTCTCAGCTCAGCTGCTGGCAAAGCGTCATCTGTGTAACAATGAGGAATACAAGTATTTGCTTATAGGCTTGGTGGTCAACATAAAGAAATGACAAATCCATACAAAACAATGTCCACTACACCTTGCCTCTGCGCTCATTTTTTCCCCTGTATCTATAATTTAGATTGTAGTCCTGATATGCCAATACCTAATTAGAAACCATTAGGACTGAGTGGAAATGATCTAATTAAAAGTAGCAGGAAAAAGATTAGTAGTATTAAAGCCTTGCCACATACTGACCCTGTAACTTATGCATGCATAAAACTTATTTACTTACACTGCAAAACACAAGGAAATATACACATGCTAAAATTAGACCAGAATATTTTCTTAGCTTAATATTAGCAGGTAAATTGGAAATGATTACCAACTTAAATGTGCTGATTAACCACTGAAATAGAATCAAAAATAGAATAATTGAAAATAGTACAGTTTATTAAAGCATTGCCCTTACATACTGATTTTAATTGGCTAAATTCCTGAGTACAGTCCACCAGCTCTCATCCTTTTTATGCAGTTAATAATAGTTCCACCTTGAGGTATTTTTGATTTCTGAATTCAGTTTCAGAATTCTTTATTAAACCCAAAGATAAATTATTAAGATACAGCTACATTCAACAAAGACAACACAAGATCACAATAACGAACGGAACAAGACACAATAACACAATACAAATACCAATAACAGCAATTTGTACTAAATAAAACTAATTAAAACTATACTCTAATAAACTATCCATACTATCCATCGGCGGCCTCGTCCGGTCCGGCGTCCATCTGCAGCTTTGGCGGTGTCCTCCTCGTCGGGTCCGGCGTCCTTCTGCGGTGTCCTCCCTGCTTGATCCCCGCTTCCCGCACTGAGTTTGAACTACTGCACCAGCATATACCGAGCGCAGTACACTCGTGTATAGTTGGGCAGGCTCGGCTCCTCTCGCCGTCACGTCCTGTGCGTCCTGTACGTCCAGGACGTGACTGCGAGAGAACCCGAGCCTGCCCGACTATACACAAGTGTACTGCGCTCGGTATATGCCGGCGCAGTAGTTCAAACTCGGCGCGGGAAGCGGGTATCGGCGCACCCACGATTTTGCCCTGAATTTCAGGGCAAAAAAGTGCGCGATATACGCCGATAAATACGGTAACATAATACCAACATACAATAATCTCTAACGAGCAGGGCCCTCTGATCCCTCCTGTACTAAATTGTATTGTACCGTCTGCCCCATGTTGTAAAGTGCTGTGCAAACTGTTGGCGCTATATAAATCATGAATAATAATAATACAATAAAAACAACATAAAAATCTGGATCATAACCAGAATAAATTCTCACATCCAGCACTCACAGAGAAGAATTGTATAACTTGCTAAGTGTTCAACATCATGAGTGTATTAAAGGATCCCCCTGAGTTTATTGGGGGGCAGTTAGAGAATAGTCGCCATACTAAAACGTGCTGTCCAATGATTACAATAATTGATTAATTGTGTACATACCTTAATAGATTCTCAATATTAATTTTCTATTATTATAGCAGACCATTAATATAAAGTCCATTGTACTAGTTTTTACAAGTCCTGACTGAACAATGCCTGTGTTTGTAGGACCTACTGTAACAGAAATAAATGGTAACATTCTAGTTTTTAAGTCAGGATTGCTTCCTCCCTTCACAATGCCAAAGACAATCCTTGGAATGTTTCCCCACCCTGTCGTTAATTTCTACACCCCCTGTGGCCATACATGTTCCTATGAAGGACAACATAAAACCAAACAGGTCCTCCTTCACTGTAAAATTTACCACCAGTGTGCACAAATGTTAATAAATAAAAAATGGACTTAAATAAAAGGTGATGTGAGAGTCTATGTTCCTCAGAAAATCATTGCGCATCTACATATCCCGTATGATGTTTGCATATTACCATTTACTACTATGTTATTTCAGATGTGCACTATATCACTAGTAATCTTTGAATTACTTCATGAGACAGATACCAGCACCAGCAGACCCAACTTGGTGTCATTGTCCATCAAATCATATCACCCTTATTTGGATATGGTCCCTGTATGAAAGGGCCTAGATGATAAACAATAAAGAATTCTGTCTTGACATTAAACACAAAACTGTTAATGTGGTTTCACTGTTATATTTTTGAGCACTTTAACAGTACAACACAAGATACACAGGTAGTAGACTATACCTTGCCAGAGACTGCAGATCATTTCCAAGGAGACTGCAGAATAGTTAGGTACAGTAAAAACATGAAACAATAAAAGTTTTTTTTTTTAATGTAACTTTTAAATTTTTATAGTTTTATTACTTAAATGTGAGACTTTACAAAACAAAAATGGGAGTGTCTCTTGGCTTTTTAGAGCAAAGAAATTATATAGAAGCTAATTTATTGCCTCGCAGTCCCAGCTTCATTACTTGGAATTCCATTAGTGAGCCTGGGATAATTTTCCCCTTTATTTTTAGATGTATCTGTTGTCATATTTTAGTCCAGGATCACCGCTAGCCGCTTGTAAAAAGTAACAAATGTCCAAAAACAAAATAGCTTACGTCAGCAAAAAAACACAAATCAGTCCATAATGTATTCAATAACACAAAAACATGGCAATGGTGCATCGCCACCAAACCGGTTGCACACTGGGGTTTTGGGGTTTCCCATCTGCTCCAGAGGTCCCAAAGAGGTGGCTATCACAGTCAACGACCTTGGCTCAATCCCAGACAGGCTTTGTTCATTCTTCTCACTCTGGTGTGTCCAGCTCATGCATGCATGTGCGTGTTCTCTCCCTTTTTTACTGCCAGGTGCTGACTCATTCCATCTTACTTTTTTGGACTCTGAGGCATCTGGGTTAACCCCATTCAGGACCAACGTCCCTGTAATCAGAGATTGGAGGTTCTTTTCACCCTCTTGCAACCTCTGAAATTCCAGGCCCCTAATAATGACATGGCAATCCAGAGAGAATACTGAGGCCTCGTAGACACGACCGAGAAACTCGACGGGCGAAATACATTGTTTTGCTCGTCGAGTTCCTTGTGAAGCCGTCGAGAAACTCGACAAGCCAATTTTCTCCATTCCCGTCAAGGAAATAGAGAACATGCTCTCTTTTTGGCTCGTCGAGTTTCTCGACAGTTTCCTCGACGAAAGTGTACACACGACCGGTTTCCTCGGCAAAAAAATATCTCCCAGCAAGTTTCTTGCTGGTTTTTGCAGAGGAACTCGGTCGTGTGTACGAGACCTTAAAGTCATTCCTCTCCTCTCTAGTTGGGCTATTCTGGAGACCCTTACCCTGCATGGGTGAGAACCCCTCAACATACCTTCAAATCATCCCGTTAAAGGAACCACAACCCAAATAGTGGAGACATATACCTGCCATTCAGGAAGCAACCCCTGCGTCCTGTACACTATATATTCCACGTGTGTTTTTGCATGATATAGTCCATAGGCAGGAAGGAGGTTGATGATCCAGAGATGATGGGGAGGAAAGAGCTTCACAAAGGACCTCATGAATGGTTTAAGTATGTTAAATGAAACTAAGTACATTTTTATACTGAATCACACTCTATACTGAACTTTCACAGTGGGGTGGTGCTATGTTATTCAATAGTGTGGTCTCTGTAAGCGGTTTTATGGATGAAGTCATTTTTCATTTACTGTTGAATTGCTATTTTTGATGCATACATCACACCACTGCAACATTTTGCTGGAAGCTGTGGGTCTGTAGACTTGACAGAAGAAAGCTTCCATCCCCTGGGCTTATCAGCATAGGAAAAGGAGGAGCTGTGCTTTTGATCCATTTCTTACTGTAGTGCATAAAAAAGACTGGAAAATTGGGCTAGAATGATGTGAGAATAAAAAATGTGGAACATTGAACGGAACAGGAAAAGGATAGACTGCAGCGTGAGAAAAGTGCCTTTCAAACTGTCAGGGTTTTTCTGTTCGGCACATTTTTACACTAACGATTATGCCAGTATGATCTGCTACAATTCTTTGATGTTTAAATGTCTGTTTCTTATTCTTTGGACTGTTAGGTTTGTCTCATAGTTTTATTTCCCTCCAGCAAGAGCATGGTGCCACATGTGACTACACTGCTAAGTATCTTGCGGATGAGTATCTGCAGACAACCTTAACTTGTCAGGTTGTTCTGATATTAGAGAAATTATTAACAACTATGATGCATTTACAAATCAATAACTTAAAGTCTATAAAAAAAACTACGTTTGTAAAAAGGGTATACACAGGAGGCACCCCTTGGTACACTTTAGAGGTATGAATACTGTCATACAACATTATGTCTAGACCTTCGTGTTTTGCCTCAATTTAATTAGGAATATTAATTTGTTAAAATAAACGTGCTTTTATCATGTAGAGCAGAGCAACACATTTGAGTTAATGCCCCATAGTCCAGGTGCTGGTGCTAGGGTTATAAGTGCCTGAGTGAAGTCCCCAATCCTCAAAGTCAAGTTAAAATAAAATCAGACACGCTATATAGAGAAATGCTTAGTCCAAAAAAATAGTACGAAAAACTGTGGCTGTTGGTTTATGAGAGGATGAACAGCCGGCATCGGTGTGTTATTTTTTACAAATTGTATGAAATGGGGGCATTTCCACTGTCCACCAATGTAAAGGAGGATTCTACACTGACCATTAACATAATGAGGGATTCTACACTTACCACAAACGTAATGGGGGATTCTGCTCTGACCACCAATGTAATAGGAAATTTACATTGACCATCAATGTAAGGGAGGATTTCCACACTGATCATGAATGTAAGGGGGGGGGGGGGGGGGGGTTACACTGACCACCAATGTAAAGGAGGATTCTACACTGACCATTAACATAATGGGTGATTCTACACTTACCACAAACGTAATGGGGGATTCTGTTTTGACCACCAATGTAATGGGAAATTTACATTGACCATCAATGTAAGGGAGGATTTCCACACTGATCATGAATGTAAGGGGGGGGGGGGGGTTACACTGACCACCAATGTAAGGATTATTCTACACTGACCACAAATGTAAAGGTGAATCTACACTTACCACAAATGTAAAGGGGATTCTTCACTGACCACTAATGTAATGATAATTTTACACTGGCCACCAATGCAAGGGGGATTCTACACTGGCTACCAATCTAAGGGTAATTCTACACTGACCACCAATGTAAGGGGGATTCTACACTGACCACTAGTGTAAGGGCTATTCTACACTGGCCACCAATGTAAGGATGATTCTAAACTGACAAACATATGTAAGGGGGTATTTAACACCAATGGTTTGGATAATGTGACCACTTATATAATAGGGGTATTTACAAAGCCATCAAATAACAGGGATTTTACACTGACCACCAATGTAATGGGACAATTTAAACTGACCATTAATGTAACTGAGGTATTACAAAGACCACAAATGTAGCATAGACATTTACACTGACCACTTGTATCATGAAGGGATTCTCCACTGACTACCAAAGTAACAACGTAATTTACACTGAACACCGATATAATGAGGGTATTTACACTGCTCCTTAATATAACAGAGATTTTACACTGCCACCAATGTAATGAGACAATTTAAAAGGACCAACAATGTAACAAGGGTATTTACACTAAGCAACAATGTAACAGAGGAATTTACATCAACCGCTAGTGTAATAAAGTAATCCTACACTGACTACCAATGTAACAAAGTAATTTATACTGACCACCAACATAATGAGGGCATTTACATTGCCTATCAATATAACAGGGTATTTACACTGACCACCAACATGACATTTACACTGATCACTGGTGTAATGAATGGATATTACTCTGAATACCAATTTAAAAAAGTCATTTACACTGACCATCAATTTAACAGAGGCATTTATACTGGTTGACAATGTAACAGGAGCATTTTAGCGGTCACTGAAAATTTCCCCGATACACTGGGGTTGTCAAGCTGTGGGAAAACCAATTAAATATTTTGGCTACGGAAGAGCATGTGGCTTACTCCCTTTACTCTCATGTAACAAGGCCGGTGTTTGTTGATTGTCATTTGGGTTCAATCAAGGTCATTTCGATCCAATCTCTTTGTGGTTGATCAACACCACCATTTTATCATTTTGACTGCTTGAAAATTTTTTTTATTGAAAGTATGATCGCTCACTTAAATTGCCACTATATGACCAGCTTAAAGCGGACCTTTGGTAATTTTTTCATCTTTCTATCTATTAAATCCTCTGCCCTTGTTGTTTTAACTTTGGATAGTAAAACATTTTTTTTCTGCCAGTAAATACCTTATACAGCCCACTTCCTTTTTCTTGTCTGGTTATTAGCCTAGGCTTATGCCATCATGCACAGCTCTGTCTCTCTCACTCGAGAGAGAGTTTACCAGGAAGGGAGGGGGGATGAGTCATAAGAGGGCCAATGAGTGTCTGTGTAAATCCAGGAAGTTAACAGGAAGCAGTTTCAGCTGCCCACAGTTAAAATGGATACAGCCAGAATTACTGGAGGGAGATTTCTGCAGCATATTTGGCAAGTACAGAATCACATTATATATAAAATAATATGCAAAGTGGTTGGAGGGAAGCTTCAGAATGGCAAAGATTTTTTAATTACAAATTATGTGAGCAGACTGAAGTTCCTCTTTAAGGATGCCCAATCAATCAGACAAGTTTTTAAAACAACGTATTTTTTTCTGATCGATGCTCTTGCTGAGCTAATACTGACCTCCCTCCACTTCCCTGTGCACTCCTGTATTATCCTTTGACATAAACCTGTTGCCAAAATAGGAGCAAGTACATGAGGCACTCTACATACAGTACTCTCGCTCTACCACTCTACAATTGATGTCTAATTAAGAGAGAAGGAAGGTTTGTTTTATTTTTATTTCTTTAGAAATCATATTTACCTAGGTCAGTGGTCTCCAAACTGCGGCCCGAGGGCCAGATGCGGCCCTTTGCTTGCCTTTATCCAGCCCTTGGGGCAGTATCCCTCCCACTGATACGAGACACTATTCTGACATCTGACACCGACAGTGGAGCACCATTTCTCCCACTGACACCACTAATGGGGCACTATTCCTCCCTATGATACCAACGATAGGGGCACTATTTCTCCCCCTAATACCATATGTTTAGTTCCACTGATGCCAGGAAAATTTCCACCCCCTGCTGGCCAAAGTCCGGCCCTCCAAGAGTCTGAAGAACAATAAACCGGCCCTTTGTTTAGAATGTTTGGAGAACCCTGACCTAGGTGGATGCAGCATCGGTCCGATTTTGCATCTGTTCCCTGCTGGCTCTAAGACTGAGAACTGAGTAATCAAAGACTGCTTATCGCTCAGTTCTCAGAGATCTGGTGACAGTCACGACTCTCTGCTCTGCCCCGGCTGACCCATGATCTTAGCGGCTCACTAAGAGGCTGCCAGGTGCTGGTCCAGGTATCTGGTAGATCCCGACCATATAGTCATGATCTTTCCTCAGCCTGGACAGGCTCTGTGATGCTAGACGACAGCAGGTCAGCTCTAAAGTTATAAGTCAGCTTTCAAGTGAATCCAAATATATTCAACCCCTACCTGCTAAATAAATTTCAGTGTTGTGTTACACCTCTAATTGTCATGGAGCTTAATTAATTCTTTGAGAAGTGTCACAAATAATTGCACACATCTTCACCTAATTGTGCTGTATTGGATCCTCACATGTTCTCTGTGGAGGAGTTGGCGGCAGCTCATTCACATTAGATGCTTTGTTTAGAAATGTCCTGTGTTCTTCTGTCCAGGGATGGATGGACTTGAGAACATCAGTGCCTTAGTACTGTAGAGTCTGTTCCCACTAATCAATTGGAAAAAAGACTTGCATGCTGCATTAGGAAAGTGAAATTAGGTCCTTCAAAATGTATCAGAAATACAATTTTTTACATTAAAACCAAACTCTAAGCATTCCTACCCCCTGAAGGCCATCCTAGTTTTTTGTTTGTTTGTTTTTTATACTGGCCTTTTCCAGATGTTTTTATACTGCCCTTTTCCAGGTGTTTTCAGGCCAGACACATGATTTGCAGGGTCCTCTTTCGTTTGCTCTTTTCCAGCAGTGGCAGTTGTGGTGCAAAGAGTTGCACTGACGTATTTAGAGTGCCACTCTCTGTATCCTTACACTGAAATTGAAGAGCATGAGTTGGTTTGCTAAATAGAAATGGACAGATAAAAGTGAATGTATGTCCATTTACATCTGGCTGCTTATAGGGCAGCCATTCTCATCCAGGGTTCCATGGAATTCTAGTGTTCCTTTCGAGGTTCTAGGGGTTTCTTGAGCTGTGGCTGAGTGAACTTCCATCGGATGGTGCCTGCATAGTTCCAGAGCCAAAGCTGTTTGGCAAAACCAACAGCATGACACAGCTATATGTTTAGCTGTATGTAAGGGTGGCATTCTGACCATCATTGTCAGGTTTGCATTCTTTTCACTCACCCATATAAGGGGCATTTTCACCATTAACCCCTGATGAATTGGTTTTAGTAAGGGCCAGTCCGCAGCTCCATGTCTGAATGGACACAGAGAGCTGTGACTCGGCTCAGGTGCCCCCATAGCAATCTGCTTGCTGTGGGGGCACTCGACAGGGGGGAGGTTCCAGGAGCTTCGAAGAGGGACCCAATAAGGGGAGGGTCTGAGCTGCTCTGTGCAAAACCACTGGAACAGGGCAGGTAAGGCCCCACACACACGACCGGATCTGTCCGTTGGGATTTATCCGTGGATCAGTTCCAGCAGACAAATCCGGCCGTGTGTACGGCCTAGCGGACATTTTTCGACGGACATTTCTCCAGACGACGGTTTTCAAGCGGATAAAAATTTCTTAGCATGCTAAGAAATCTATCCGCTGGAAACCTGTCCGTCGGACTGATCCGGTCGTCTGTACAGACTCACCGGATAAGTCCAAGCGATCCCCATCCCTCGCATGCGTCGAAGTGATTCGACGCATGCGTGGAAGTATTTACCTTCCAGGGTCGCGCACGTCGCCGCGTATGTTTTCCACGGGGATTTTGATCTGATGGTGTGTACAGCCCATCAGATCAAAATCGGGAGCAGAAATGTCCGCTGGAAACGGTCCGGCCGACCGTTTCCAACGGATATCCTCTCGTGTGTACAGGGCCTTATGCCCCGTACACACGATCCGAAAATCGTATGGAAAATGCCGCTTTCGAAACGATCGTACGATAATCGGATCATTAGTACAGCGCTTCCGAGAGCCGATCAGGACAGTTCATCCGATTTTATTTATCGGACATGCATGAAAATCTTTTTCGTACGATGCCAGATCGTCCGATTTTCGTATAATCAGTACAGCTGTCGTTCGAAAATGCAATGCAAATGCATTACAACACATGACATCACTTCCGATTTTTTATTCTGCCGTACGAGAATTTTCGTGACTTTAGTAAACTCATCAGATTCGACATGAGATTAGCATACAAAATAAAACGGACGATCATTCGTCCGATAATCGGATCGTGTGTACGGGGCATTAGTGTAACATGTTTGTTATTGTTATATTTAAAAAGAAAAAGGATACTTTACAGTCACTTTACCAGTGTATTTGTTTATGGATTCTGTGTTGAGATGGAACAGAGAGTTCTTGTGTAAAAGGGGCTCCAGCTCAAAAAAAAATCTCTAAGGCCCCGTACACACGAGAGGATCGATCCGCTGAAATTAATCCGCGGATCGGTTTCAGCGGATAGATCCGCTGGTGTGTACGATCCAGCGGATATTTATCCGCGGAAATATTTCGGGCCGACCGATTTCCAGCGGATAAAAATTTCTTAGCATGCTAAGAAATCTATCCGCTGGAATCGGCTCCAGCGGATCGATCCGGTGGTCTGTACAGACTCACCGGATCGATCCGTCCGAACCCATCCCTCGAAATGCGTCGTAATGATTCGACGCATGCGTGGAATTCCTTATATGACAGCGTCGCGCACGTCGCCGCATCATCATCGCGGCGACGGCGCGACACGTCATCGCGATGGGAATTCGGCGCGGATTTCGATCCGATGGTGTGTACACTCCATCGGATCTAAATCCTCAGAGGATTTATCCGCGGAAACGGTCCGGAGGACCGTATCCGCGGATAAATCCTCTCGTGTGTACTAGGCATAACTACAAACATTTTACATTTTATACAGGATACATCTTTATACAATCAGGGGTTGGTTTACCTTTACTGACTTTTGCCAAAAAATAATCCATATGCATGGAGTCATAAACATGCAGTGGTCACTTTTGTAAACATATATTTAATTTTTCAGCAGCTTATATAAATGTCGCCCCCTCTATGTCCAGGGCTGTTGCAATAAATCATGGGTCCCAGTACAGCCTACCTGACAGGGTTCCCCTCTCAGCCTGGGTGGGTGTGTGGGTGCAGGTGTATGGCTCTGAACAAACCACTCATTCACACCACCAGCACATCTGTGTGAATGAGCACTTAATTGTGTGGCCCCCCTGCAGCTGCTGGAACTGTCCACACCAAAAAGCTACCTGGGCCCCTTCTCTGTGGCCCTGGTCCTGCAGGTAGCAGAACACAACACACATCAAATGCATGGCCACAGAAACGCACAAGCGAGTACTTTTGTTCCCTACCCATGCACAATCCACTCTTTCTTTCAGCTCAGTGTTCTGTGAGAGTGGAAAAGAGGACTTTGTACAGTATGAGCATGCATGGGTAGGAAACAAAGCTGAGTGCTCGTTATGGAGTTGCCGGGACTGCGCACCTGGCGCTCAATACATTCTGCTCTCTATGGGACAGACAGGGGAAAATAATTATATAAGCAGCTGAAAAAGAAACCATTCTTTATAAAAATTGACCATTTCATGTTAATGTAGTGAGCGCCATGTAGTTCACAGGAAGGTTTTTGGCAAAAGTCAGTAAAGACGAACTAACCTTTTAGATACAAAAACTCATCATGAAATACTCAATAAAAAAACATGGTGCCCTCTACCAGCTTTCTAGTAAAAGTAATAGATTTCAGGAAGTGTGTGATATGTTTTCATCTACAAGGTCATGGCCATCCCTATGCTTTACAGCCTGTCACTCTTCAAGTGGCTGACTGCCCTGCACAAATCAGAAATATTGATCCCCTTGTAATTATGTCAAAATCTAAAAAGGAAAAGTCTTTGTTGTCAGGGTAGAACACGGCCATAAGATGGCTCAGCAAAGCTGTGTGTGTGTGTATGTATGAGGGTTTTATATATACAGTATCTCACAGAAGTGAGTACACCCCTCACATTTTTGTAAGTATTTTATCATATCTTTTCATGTGACAACACTGAAGAAATTACACTTTGCTACAATGTAAAGTAGTGAGTGTACAGCTTGTATAACAGTGTAAATTTGCTGTCCCCTCAAAATAACTCAACACTCAGCCATTATTGTCTAAACCGCTGGCAACAAAAGTGAGTACACCCCTAAGTGAAAATGTCCAACTTGGGCCCAAAGAGTCAATATTTTGTGTGGCCACCATTATTTTCCAGCACTGCCTTAACCCTCTTGGGCATGGAGTTCACCAGAGCTTCACAGGTTGCCACTGGAGTCCTCTTCCACTCCTCCACTATGACATCACAGAGCTGGTGGATGTTAGAGACCTTGCGCTCCTCCACCTTCCATTTGAGGATGCCCCACATATGCTCAATGGGTTTAGGTCAGGAGACATGATTGACCAGTCTATCGCCTTTACCCTCAGCTTCTTTAGCAAGGCAGTGGTCATCTTGGAGGTGTGTTTGGGGTCGTTATCTTGTTGGAATACTGTCCTGCGGCCCAGTCTTCGAGGGGAGGGGATCATGCTCTGCTTCAGTATGTCACAGTACATGTTGGCATTCATGGTTCCCTCAATGAACTGCAGCTCTCCAGTGCCGTCAGCACTCAGCCCCAGACCATGACACTCCCACCCTGTTGCTTGACTGTAGGCAAGACACACTTGTCTTTGTACTCCTCACCTGGTTGCTGTGACACACGCTTGAAACCGTCTGAACCAGGGTCGGTGCTATCACTAGGCAAACTAGGCAGCCACCTAGGGCGCACTGTTTCCACTGGTGTTCCTACTCTCTTGTCTCTGCAGCAAGCAACTAAGTCTCAGCATCAGCAGGCAGCCGCCACTCCTTTTGCACATAGTGTCAGAGGCGCAGCGGCATCAGAGGACTGTGTCTGTGTCCCAACTCCCGAATGAATGGAAGCAAGCAAACATTCATTAATGAGCACTGGTAGGCTGCATTTGATGGGCGCTGGTGAGGCTGCATTGATGGGCGCTGGTGAGGCTGCATTGATGGGCGCTGGTGAGGCTGCATTTGATGGGAGCTTCATTAAAAAGGTGGGGTATACATGGGCAGGGCAAAGGGGGTGAAGTCAGGGGTGAAGCCAAGGGGGTGGCAAAATCCTATAGGGGAGAGAGTGTATGTGTGTGTATTCCTATAGGGGAGAGTGTGTGTATTTATATAGGGGAGAGAGAGTGTGTGTGTATTCCTATAGGGGAGAGAGAGTGTGTATTACTATAGGGGAGAGAGAGTGTGTGTGTATTCCTATAGGGGAGAGAGAGAGTGTGTGTGTATTCCTATAGGGGAGAGAGAGTGTGTGTGTATTCCTATAGGGGAGAGAGAGTGTGTGTGTGTATTCCTATAGGGGAGAGAGAGAGAGTGTGTGTGTGTGTGTATTCCTATAGGGGAGAGAGAGAGAGTGTGTGTGTATTCCTATAGGGGAGAGAGAGTGTGTGTATTCCTATAGGGGAGAGAGAGTGTGTGTGTATTCCTATAGGGGAGAGAGTGTGTGTATTCCTATAGGGGAGAGAGAGTGTGTGTATTCCTATAGGGGAGAGAGTGTGTGTATTCCTATAGGGGAGAGAGTGTGTGTGTGTGTTCCTATAGGGGAGAGAGAGTGTGTGTATTCCTATAGGGGAGAGAGTGTGTGTATTCCTATAGGGGAGAGAGTGTGTGTGTATTTCTATAGGGGAGTGTGTGTATTCCTATAGGGGAGAGAGTGTGTATTCCTATAAGGGAGAGAGAGTGTGTGTGTATTCCTATAGGGTAGAGAGTGTGTGTGTATTCCTATAGGGGAGAGAGTGTGTGTGTATTCCTATAGGGGAGAGAGAGCGTGTGTATTCCTATAGGGGAGAGTGTGTGTGTGTGTGTATTCCTATAGGAGAGAGTGTGTGTGTGTGTATTCCTATAGGGGAGAGAGTGTGTGTATTCCTATAGGGGAGAGAGTGTGTGTGTATTTCTATAGGGGAGTGTGTGTATTCCTATAGGGGAGAGAGTGTGTATTCCTATAAGGGAGAGAGAGTGTGTGTGTATTCCTATAGGGGAGAGAGTGTGTGTGTATTCCTATAGGGGAGAGAGTGTGTGTATTCCTATAGGGGAGAGAGAGCGTGTGTATTCCTATAGGGGAGAGAGTGTGTGTGTGTATTCCTATAGGGGAGAGAGTGTGTGTGTATTCCTATAGGGGAGAGAGTGTGTGTGTATTCCTATAGGGGAGAGAGTGTGTGTGTGTATTCCTATAGGGGAGAGAGTGTGTGTGTGTATTCCTATAGGGGAGAGAGTGTGTGTGTATTCCTATAGGGGAGAGAGTGTGTGTGTATTCCTATAGGGGAGAGAGTGTGTGTGTGTATTCCTATAGGGGAGAGAGTGTGTGTGTGTATTCCTATAGGGGAGAGAGTGTGTGTGTATTCCTATAGGAGAGAGAGAGGGTCTGTATTCCTATAGGGGAGAGTGTGTATTCCTATAGGGGAGAGAGAGAGTGTGTGTGTATTCCTATAGGGGAGAGAGTGTGTGTATTCCTATAGGGGAGAGAGTGTGTGTATTCCTATAGGGGAGAGAGAGAGAGTGTGTGTGTGTATTCCTATAGGAGAGAGTGTGTGTGTATTCCTATAGGGGAGAGAGTGTGTGTATTCCTATAGGGGAGAGAGAGAGTGTGTGTGTATTCCTATAGGAGAGAGTGTGTGTATTCCTATAGGAGAGAGAGAGAGTGTGTGTGTATTCCTATAGGAGAGAGTGTGTGTGTGTGTGTATTCCTATAGGAGAGAGAGAGAGAGTGTGTGTGTATTCCTATAGGAGAGAGTGTGTGTGTATTCCTATAGGAGAGAGAGAGAGAGAGTGTGTGTGTATTCCTATATGAGAGAGAGAGAGAGAGAGAGAGTGTGTGTGTATTCCTATAGGAGAGAGAGAGAGAGAGTGTGTGTGTATTCCTATAGGAGAGAGAGAGTGTGTGTGTGTATTCCTATAGGGGAGTGTGTGTGTGTGTGTGAGCGGCTGAAAGAGTGAATGGACCAGTTCGTTGCTCGGCAGGTTGAATAGGTGTGAGGCGTGGCAATGAGCCGTATCCCCGCCCCGTCTAGCCTGCAGGCGTCCCTCCCCCAGCTCTCCTTAGCCCCGTAGTGCTAGTATCACTGCAGTGCAATCCTCCTCCTGCCGCCGCCACCGTTTTGCCTGTTCTTCTTCCATTGAGAGGCAGTCCGGAACTTCATCTCCCAGCCGCCCCCGGGATCCGTACCTCTCGCAGCCATGAGGGAGCTGCTGAAAGGGTAAGTGCGAGCGGCGGAGGATGCCGCCTTCTCCGGTGTGTGCTGTGCCGTGCAGCCTTCCTTCCTTCCCGGGAAAGTTTGTGTGTGTGTGAGAGGAAGGAAGGAGCGAGCGGAGCCAGGTAATCTCTTCCCTGGGAGGAGGAGAGCGGAGCCCGGCTCAGCCTTCCCTCCTCCACATCAACACATGAG
This sequence comes from Rana temporaria, assembly GCF_905171775.1. Lineage (NCBI taxonomy): Eukaryota > Metazoa > Chordata > Amphibia > Anura > Ranidae > Rana > Rana temporaria. Next base: position 222,942,298 of record NC_053490.1, on the reverse strand, counting down.
AGCCGGGAGATGAGTGGAGGGAAGAAGGAAGGCTTGTCACTGATTGTACGGCTCTGTGTGTTCTGGAGGAGCACTTCCTGCTCTATACACTCAATGTAGGACATTCCCAGCAATCTCATCCCTTCACATCTCACCCCCTCATCCATATTGGGGACATCACTGTACACACCTATCATCTCTATTCACACTTCACTCAAAGGTCAACTTTCTGTATCACCACCTTCTATCCATCCTTCCATCACCATCTTCCATCCTTCCATCACCACCTTCCATCACCTCCTTCCATCACCTCCTTCCATCCTTCCATCACCTCCTTCCATCACATCCTTCCATCCTTCCACCTACTGTCAGCCATCCCTGCATGCTTCTTTCAGGGGAGCACATCAGCAACATGGGGCTCTAGGCACAATATATAGAGAGAGACACTCACATCATACAATGTGCAATCAAAGGCTTTCATCATTGGATTTATGATTGCTCACATTACACCCCCAATACCTTCTCCTCCTTGGATCTATATGACTGTTGTACACAACTGGACTGGGAAGTATCCCTATGGGCAGCTGAATGTCGGCAGATGTGCGTCCCTTCACATGCAACTGCGTTCAGCTTCATTGGACCAAATGGAATAAGTTTGCATCCAGGACTACTATTTCAGAGCTGACCGCATGTGGGCTGATGCATGTCCATTTTTACAGTTCAGTCATCCAACCTGGACTGATCCACTACTACTGGACTGTATAGTGTGTGTATATAATCACACGTGCTACTATATATTGTACCATGGGGATAGTGTATATCAAGGTCTTCTTATTTTATTTATTATGTGTTTGAGGTTGCACTAGATGGACTCAAGTCACCTTTTGTGTGTGTGTGTATGTATGTATGTATATGTGTGTGTATGTATGTGTATGTGTGTGTGTGTGTGTAATATATATATATATATATATATATATATATATATATATATATATATATATATATATATATATATATATATATAATGCCTCACTGAAAGCTTGAAGACTGACACCAAGTAAACCTGAATAGTACACCTCTCAAGTCTTGTGAGTGCCTTTTTTATTTTATTTTTTTTAAGCAAATATTTCCTGTCCGAAAGGAACACAGTGTCAAGCAACAACATGTAATTATTGTTATTGTTATTATGCTTCTTTTTTTTTGTAAACAATTGTCCCACCTGCTTCCTTATTCTTGTACAGAGGCAGCACTCATTATGCCAGTGATAACACTTGTATTAGCACCGCCCCCCATATATATATAATGATTTTTAGGGAGAGACAATGTTTTAATATGTCGATTGTGTCTCCGTATAGGTGAGCTGAGATTTATTGTCTGTTTTTTTCGCCGTAGCGATAATTCACTTTTGTGGACTACTTTTACATCCAATAGCCTGTAGGGATAACTTGACAAGAAAGAGCATCCCTTAGTCATAAATATCTTTGTGAAAGAATATTGCCTTAGGATACCTACCTGTATTCTTTAGCCAGAATTGATGTTGGACTGAAATAACCCGAGACAGCCTCCGAGTTGAAGAACGCTGTGTTTTGTCAGGCAACATACCACAGGCTTGCTAGAAATTTGACTCGGAATTAAAGGTAACTGTACCTGTTGCCTTTTAGCAATGAGCATTCCTTCTTTATTTTTATTCAACACCTCCAAATGGAGAGGAATCCTATTTCAGGATTTGTGTATGACATGCACAGGGTGATAGAAAGGCATTGCAAAACCTAGTAGTGTTTTCCCTTTTTATTTTTACCTTTTAAGAGAGCTGCACTTGTACAGTGAGAGTTCTAGTTGTAGGATACAGAGACAGGCAGAGGAATTCAGGAGGTAGTCAGGAAACATGTTTATTTGCTCTTAGATTGTAAGCGCTAATGAGCTGGGCCCTCTGATTCCTATTGTACTGTCTGCCCTTATGTTGTAAACTGTTGGCACTATATAAATCCTGTATAATAATAATAACTGACCACTTAATCGTTATGCCCTGTTTTTGGGTGCTGAATCAGCTCCATTCCTTGCTGTATCCCAGTTACCAGGAAAAAAAGGGTCAGGAGCTTGGTATCAGCTGGCAGGTCTGTCCAAAAGCCACAATAACATGTAATCATTACCCTCATCCTCCCTGAGAAAGTAAATAGAGTTGAAAAAAAAAAGCGTTTTAATGCAGAGCCGACCTTTGTACCATGGGAAGCATTGTGTAAAATAAGCAACAGCAATCTCCATATAGACTTAAGCCCCTTTTATTGGTTTCTTGGATGCACAGAGCTATGATGCATTAAAATGAAAAGTTCTGCTAAGATCAGCCTGATCCCTGGATTTAGGACAAAAGGATTGCATGTGTACAGTACAAATCGGTATATGTAAGTGCTCCAAAGTAGCGATGAATATTTCCTGGCACCATTCGCTGAATACCTGCTTCCTTCCTGAACCGTACATAGTCGCAGTTTGTCACTATGGTGATTGGGCTGTCATAAAATATGCTAATTCCCTTTGATGCCTCTTCTAATGCACCTTAAACAATCGCTGTTTTTCTCCTGCTCTGGGGATAGAGTTATGAATATAGATGGGTGCCAGGATGTTTGGTTATTCAGGCAGTGCAAAACATACTAAATTGAAGGCTGAAAACTAGGTCAGCATTGTGGGATGGTAAAGTCTTTGGATTCTCTTTCTGGTGTGGGCACATTTTTACTTTTGCATATAGTTGTGGTGACTGGTATGGCTGCCTACAGGGAGGTGATTGTTCAACTTTATTGAAGCAAAGCAGCTAAAAATCATTTTATCTTGTTGCGATAAATACAGCAGAATGCTACAGGTACACTTTCTGCTAGCTGCCTTTGTGTCCTGTCATCACAGATAGTTACTAGGTTATTTACTATACGGATGGCCATAGCGTGCTGACCTGAGCCAAGTTAGGTGTAATGTTTACTCTGTAAGAATGTTATTGCCTGCTCATCTGTTTTCTTTGAGAATGTAGATCATGTATTTTGTTAACTGTAGCATGCAGTGTTTTTGTATCTACGTGCACTTATACCGGCAGATTTATTTCCTGTATTTATATGGCACCTATGCGTTATGTGGTGCTCTTCTTCACAGCGCATGCAGTCATTCACATCATACCCTCCTCCACAGGAGTTTGCAATGACATGTTATACAAATATTCATATGTAAAGTTCTTAAGCTGCAGGCACAGATCAGATAGTGTCACATTTCATGTCAGCGATGTCTAAATAAATTTACAGGAGACTTCATTGGAACTTTGCAGTCTGACTTGTAAGTTTTCGGCTTGTCAGTGGATAAGCCCGAAACAGTTTGATCTTTTATGCTTTGCTTCTGTAACGCTACAAGAGTCGCCAATTAATGGCTATTATTGTCACTGCATATGTGCAGAAAATCTAAGCTTGAAATTGATTGGTGTTCTACCATGCTGAGATAAAAATAATGTAGACAACATGAATGTTATTATTTCATAATTATCAGATCTCATCGCCATCTCTTTGTCCAGAATACTTACCTTTTTAGTCCTCTCTGTGAAATGTGCTTGTCCCTGTATTGTGCTGATCTTTCCCTGATAAAACAATGCGATTTCACCGTGTGTGTGTGTTTTTTGGTTATATTTCAGTTCTGATATGCAGTTGTATTGTCGAAGTCTAAATTTAGTTCTGTACACTGAGCAGTCATTAGTCTTGAAAATGTCAACTTGCGTAGACCATAATGATGTTAGAGGTTAGACTTGGCGATTTCTGAAGAATCCTGCTGGTCTTTCTTGACATTAGTCAGATGTAAAGTGTGCTTGATAGCAGTTTCGGTAAAGCAGGCTGTTTTGGGTTGCTTACAGTGTAATGGACAATGATGTGTGAAGTGCAGATGATATACATACAACTTTCATCAATGTAGAGGTGCTGGGATGGAGAATGACAAGTGCCTAATGCAGAGGTTCTTAACCTTTTTTAAAGAAAAAAATGGGACCACTTGGCTACCTGTCCAGACCTCCAAAGGATTGCCCATGATGTCCCCATGCTCTTCATCAGATATTGAAAATTATCAACATCACCAGACCTATTTGGTACTGGTATGACTTCGAAAGATGTCAATAGTGTGGTATTACTTTGCATATGGATAGCTAGGAGAAGAGCAGCTAAATAACATTTTATAAGGGTTTTATCACATATTCTCAATCTATCTTGCATCAATTTGATTTCAGGATCAGTAATACAGAGAATCCTTTTTAGTTTAGATATTCAGTCCCACGCTACTATCATTTGGTTCCCATATCTCCAAAGGAGCTATGCACATTGCCTGTTTAGGAACCCCTGGCGTATTGGTTGATGTATGTTCTGGTCTTGGGCTCCATTCACACTTTAATGCACTGAAGCGCTGCTTTTTTGTAGCAGCACCATTCATTTGAATAAGCCTCCCTTCGCTCCAAAGAAGCTCATGTACCAACTTTTGGCACAGAGCCTGGTGCGTTTTTCATTGCGTTTTTTCTTTTCTTCCATGCAGCAAAATTGCGTCATTAAGAAATAATGGCATTGCAAACATGTCCCACATTTTGCTGCAATTCTGGAATCCTCAGGCAGAATTGTGTGATTCGGTCCACGATTCCAAAATGCTCAGGTGTGAATTGAGCCGCCTTATCAAAAGATATAAACTTAGGATAGAAATATATATGGGCTGGCATTGCCTACTTGTTTTAGGGCAGTCATCCATGTCCTTCTCTCACTACTAGGTGAGTCACTGACTTAAAAACAATCATGGGCAAATCAGATGTAGGAATTCCTAATAATATGTTTGTGTGAGATCAATGATTTACAATGCTCCAGGGTTAGGATTTCAGCCTCGGAGCATGCATTATCAAATACAGGTCAGAAAGGGTGGATTCCTTTTTTCTCTCCTGACAAATTCCCTTTTAAATATGTCTGCATAATGTGGCAGAATTAACTTGCAGTTTACTGTATATTTTGCACCTGGCTGAATTAGTTTTTTTGCCTGAGAGTGATAGTAAACTCGCTGGGTGGATTTTTACCCAAACAGGTGTGCTCATAAGTTTACATACCATGGGAGAATTTATGATTTATTGGCCATTTTTCAGAGAGTATGAAAGATAAAACAAACTTTTTTTCAATCATGGTTGTTGTTTGGCTGAAGTCATTCATTATCAATCCACTATTTACTCTTTTTATATTTCAATATTTTTATTGAAAAAAAAAGAAACTGGTCTCGAAATGAACAGACACATCAATAGAACAAAGTCGTCAGATAATCCAATATCACAATACAAAAATATAAAGTATTATCACTGAACATATCTGTCCTTTAATCATTACAGCAAAGTGTAAAATTAGTAATATGTATCCAAATACCAATGGGACTGAATAATACATCCTCCCCATGAGCCTGGATCCCACCATGAACAGTGAGTGGCGGAGACCCAAAACCACAAGGAATCCCAGCAGCGGACCCTGAGATTATCCCAGGGCCCACTACCGCATAGGCCCCATAAGTGATCATCTGTATTGTTCAGATAAATACCAGGAAAAACAAGAAAGTAAAAGAGCAAAGAGAGCGAGAGAGAAAAAAAGAGGAAGAGAAGGAGATAAAGAGAGGGTCAACCTGAAGCTCCCTACGGATTTGAAAGATAGTCAATCCATGGGTCCCACACCGTATTCAATTTCTTGGAGGTGTTACAAAGTATATAGGTAAGTTTATCGTTTATCATAATCCAGTTGAGTTTACTTTTAACCTGATCAAGAGGGATTATCGACTGTCTCCAATGCCTAGCAATCGTAATTCTCGTCGCCAGCAAAATATAAGTAATCAACTTTACTGATTTTTTTTTTTTTTTTGGGGGGGTTTCGACAGGTAATTTGTGGAAAAGAGCGACTTCTGGGGATCTACGAATGTTTACCCCCGTTACTGAATTTATGAGGTTGAAAATCCTAATCCAGAACCGAGTTACGAGGGGACACTGCCACCAAATATGGAGCATCGTCCCTAACTCGGCATCGTCGGAAGCAATTTGGTGAGATAGGATGCATTTTAGCTACCCTAGTTGGTACCAGCGCAAGATCGTTTTTATAGTTGGCCTCTATAAGGGTAGTATTAATAGAAATTTTGGGTAGCTTATACGCAATGTCCTGCCATTCATTCAGATCAAAGGTAAGGTTTAAGTCCCTCTTCCACTGGTTCATATAAGCAAGTTTTAAATCTGGCTCGGTAAGAGAAGAGTATATCGCAGATTTCCGCCCCCTTTGTAAACCTCTGGCTTGACATGACAACTCAAATGTTGTGAGTGTAAGGGGTCCCACCCGTAAATTAAGTTTAGATCTTGCGAAGGATACAATTTGGTTATATTGGAATATTTCACTAGGAGGCATTAGAAACGTATCTTTAAAATATTGCATAGTGTATATATCTGATTTCCATTAATGAAATCGCCGATTCTTAATAACCCCTTATTAAGCCACCATTGGAATAGTCGTGTTGTCAAGCCAGGTGGAAACTCCGGGTTACAAAAGATATGAGCTAGTGGCGTATGTGGGGATGATAAAGGGCTGCGGTGGCGTGTTCTATCCCAGATTACTAAAGAATGTGATAAAGTGGGGCATAATATAGGTTGGCGTAAATGATTAGGAAGCCACATTAAGGATCCTACAGCAAAGGGATGACAGGAGAGTGCTTCAATGGAAACCCATAGGGGGACTGATCCCTTAGCAGTGGTGTAAGCTAACTGGGCAATCTGAGCTGCTTGGAAGTATGCCTGTAAATTAGGAAGACCCAGCCCACCCATAGGTTTTGGTGTATAAAGTGTTCGTTTTTGTATCCGAGGCCTCTTATCCCCCCACACAAAGCGCAGAACTTCAGCTTGCAGACACTGTATGTCTCTCCTCGGGACTGGCACCGGTAGAGTTCTAAAATGGTAAAGGAGTCTGGGTAGGAATGTCATTCTTATTGAGTTGACTCTGCCAAACCATAAGAGAATAATCTGCCCAGCAATGGAGATCCTCCCTAAGTTTTTTGAATAATGAGGGGTAATTCGCCTTATAAACAGTGTCAATAGAGGATGTAAACCGGACCCCTAAGTATGGGAGGGAGTGATGAGTCCACTGAAAAGTATAGGTATTTTGGAGAGTCTGTATTACAGCAGGAGGTAGTGAGACGTTAAACGCTATTGTTTTTTGAGAATTCAAAGACAAACCAGAGAGTTGTGAGAAATTATCTAATAAGGACAGCAAATTAGGCAAAGTTTGTTTACTCTTTTTAAATCCTAATACCAGAAACTACCCAAGCTTCCCTGATCAAAAGTTTACATACCCCAGTTCTTGATACCGTGTATTACCCCCCTTAATAGCTCTTTATCTTCTCGGATGGTAAAGCTGCCCATTCTTCTTGGCAAAAAAAAAGCCTCCAATTCCTGTAAATTCTTGGACTGTCTTGCATGAACTGCACGTTTTGAGATCTCCCCAGAGTGGCTCAATGATATTGAGGTCAGGAGACTGAGATGGCCACTCCAGAACCTTCACTTTATTCTGCTGTAGCCAATGACAGGTAAACTTGGCCTTGTGTTTTGGATCATTGTCATGTTGGAATGTCTAAGTACGTCTCATGCGCAGCTTCCTGGCTGATATTCCTCCAGTATTTTTTGATAACATACTGCATTCATCTTGCCATAAATTCTTTGACCAAATTTCCTGTGCCTTTTGTAGCTCACACATCCCCAAAACATCAGTGATCCGCCTCCATGTTTCACAGTAGGAATGGTTTACCTTTCATCATAGGCCTTGTTGACTCCTCTCCAAATGTAGTGTTTATAGTTGTGGCCAAAAATCTCAATTTTTGGCCTCATCCCTCCAAATTGCTCTGTGCCAGGTTTGAGGCTTGTCTCTGTGCTGTTTGGCGTATTGTAAGCAGGATACTTTGTGGCATTTGCATAGGAATGACTTTCCTCTGGCAACTCGACCACACAGCCCATCTTTCTTCAAGTGCCTCCTTATTGTGCATCTTGAAACAGCCAGACCACATGTTTTCAGAGAGTCCAGTATTACCTGAAGTTATTTGTGCATTTTCTTTGCATCCTGAACAATATTCCTGGCAGTTGTGGCTAAAGTTTTAGTTGCCATTAAACTTCAATACAGGTGGTACCTCACCCCAGATAGAATTAATTAATTCTATCCAACAACCTCTCCCCTATGCTTCAGAGGATGCCCAGTCCAGGGTTCCCTCATACACACCTTCTGGGATTGTACCCACCACAAAACCACATGGCAACAGGCTAAAAATAAAATAGAACAAATTATGGGTAGAAGTATTGTACTGACACCTAAAATGTGCCTCCTTTTCTATCCTATTCCAGATATCCCTATAGCCCACACTAGGCTAATACATACATTGTTCAGCTCAATACACTGGGCTATAGGTCTTAACTGGCGATCTTCTACGGTGCCATGGTCCCAAATTATGAATCGCATGCTGGCCATCAAACTTTCAGAACACATTCATCACACCCTATTTGACACTATGGAAACATACAATGGTAAATGGAAACCTTGGGATTTTTCCCTGCTGAATCATTGAACTACAATATGATACGGTTGACCTTTTTTATCGTCAAACAATTCCACTAGGGTTTTTGTGCCTCTACAATAGGTTATCCATGATTCTATTATACATCCCATTGACTGTTCCTCCACCCTTTCTATTACTGCTACCCATATGTTATACAGAAGGGAGCAGTATACATCATTATATGTATATTTCTTACCAATGTACACTTAAATTGTATTGAGACTTTTATTTTTTCAATAAACCGTTTGTAAACAAAAAAAAAAGTTTTAGTTGGTTTACCTGATCGTGTTTTGGTTTCAACAGAACCCCCTCATTTTCCACTTTTTGATTGAGAGTTTGAACCCTGCTGATTGGCATTCTTAATTCCTTGGATATCTTTTTATATACCTTTCCTGTTTTTATACAGTTCAACTACTTTTTTTTCCCACGGCAGAACCTTTGACAATTCTTTTGCTTTCCCCATGACTCAGAATCCAGAAATGTCAGTGCAGCACTGGATGAAAGATGCAAGGGTCTGTCAGCAGTCCAGAAACTCATTGACCTTTTTATACACTCACTCACTCTAATTACAAGCAAACAGATCACAGGTGAGGATGGTTATCTTTTTAATAGCCATTCAAACCCCTTCGTGTTGACTTATGTGCATGTTATCAGGCCAAAATCACCAGGGAATGTAAACTTTTGATCAGCGTAATTTGGGTAGTTTCTGTTATCATTAGGATTTAAAAAGAGTAAACACAGTGGATTGATAATGAATGGCTTCAGCCAAACACTAACCTCAATTAAAAGAAAAGTTTCTGTGCCATCATTCATATTCTCTGAAAAATGGCCAAGAAATCTAATTCTGCCAGGGTATGAAAACTTATGAGCAACACTGTAAGTAAGCCTATATACGGCTTGCCTACAGGTACAATAAATGGGCACCGCTTAAAACAGGGGTGCCCAACCTTTTAAAGCACAAGGGCCACTTAAGTTACTCTGTAACTGGTCGCGGGCCACAATGAGCGGAGTGGGCCGATGTCAGGTCCGTGTCTGCTCTGCATATGCGGACAAAGTCCACTAAACCTTTTTTACGGATTGGAGGTAGGACACAAGTTGGTTTACATCTGCCACTCCTTAGAGGTAAATGGAGACTCCAATTGGGTCAGACTGAAAGAGGCCCAAGGCTGCTTTCATACTGATGCACTGCAGTTTACCCGCACCGCGGGTGCAACACAATGTACCTGTGGCTTTCCTGCACTTTGCAATAGACTTCTATTATATTCTGCAGGTATGGTGCACTTTCAGAAAGCTCACCAAACTCGCAGATAATAACAGAAGTCTATGTCTCAGTGCAGGTAACCCACAGGTGCACTGCTCTACATCTGCAGATCAGTTTGAAAGCAGCCCAGTATACACTGTGATTTTAGTGATAACCTTTAATAGCAGTATTCCATTCCATCAGAGAACAGGAGGTCGCGGGCCACATCAGAGAGCTCCGCGGGCCACTGGTTGGCCACCCCTGGCTTAATATCTATCTATCTATCTATCTATCTATCTATCTATCTATCTATATAAATATAGCGCTGCAGCCAGTGACGTCACTGATGCATGTTCTCTGAAGTAATGCCGTGACACAGTTGAAGCCCAGGTAAGGTAGACGGGTGAAGATGGAAGTGACATGACCCGTGACAGCATGCCGCTGGTGGGCTTTGTTTTAGGGAAGTCTGTCTTAATGTGCTAGTATGTGGTGCATACTAACACGTTATGACTAAAACCGCCCGGGTCTCTTTTTTTTTTTTTTTTTTAAAGTTTACTACCACTAGATATAAATAGTTTTTTTGGTTGTTTATGTAGTCCATTTAGAGTTGCTGATAAGCCTATAGGAGTTTTCTCAGGGTTTGTAATGTTTGGTCCAGCTTTAGGAACACCCCAAGAGGTGTTGTCCTGGGGCAACACTACATTGCAGATCTATGATGTATTCTATTCATTTTTTTTTAATAGTAGGTCCAATGGTTGTTCATAAGGACACATTTCAGTTACTTTGAGCCAAATCAAGCATTGTGTATACAAGCATAGGCCACATGGACGTTTTGTCTTGTATAGCCTAAACAAATTGTGGGCACCTATGAGGCACAGGGGCAGTCTACAGCACTCTGCCAGCAACCTGTCAGAATCAATTACAGGATGAAATACATGATAGACTTTCTGCATTTGGGGTATACTTTCCTGTATGCATGTGAGTACTGTTGGCGTACAACCACTGTTTAGTTCAGCCTGTCATTGATTTTGACAGGCTGCTTACAGTGTGCCGTATGCTGCCCGTGTCGCCCCGAAACACCGTTTTTACACTGTACATGCCAAACCGCCTATGTCCATGAGGCCATATATTATGCAGATCCAAGATTGTTTTTTTATTTGGGTGGTTAATAAGGAAGTTGAAGTCCCAATGTAAAATTTCGAAATCTTGTTAATCCTAAAAAGTAGCCAGATGTTTTAGTTCTCCACAAACAAAAGAAAAGGCTACTTATAAGACCCCCGTTGTATTTACAGCATATTGTCTTTCTGGTTCCATGGATTTGTCAAGCTGTGAATCTAGCAGGTGTCTTATTGGCTCTTACATTTGCTTTGGTATATTTATTGATATGGTGAAACTAGCATAATGTCATAATTCTAAACTGTGCTTGAAAGTGGGTAGGAGTGATAACAAAGACATCAAAGATGTTATTTTTCCCTGGAAATGTTGTATTTGTTGACCATGAAAAGCCCCATGTATGCCTTCTAGATGTGAGCTCTGATAGCTGTTTAATGTTTCATCTGAAATCTGTGCATATGGCAAGCTGGAACTCCCAGATTTAAAAGACTGCAAAATGCACACTTGATTCAACAGAACACAAGCTGCGCTTGCTGTCAGTATCTACTTTTTCTGATCCTATTGTTTGTGAATTCCATCTCCACCAATTTCACAGTCTGATTTCAACCTGCTGGTGTTTTTAAATCCCCTTTTTCTTCTCTGTCTTTGCTTGTAATGTGCCTGTGTCTGCAGGAGCATGTTGACTTGCTTATCGGGCTTCAAAATAGGATTCTAGATTTTTTAATCCATTTAGGCACATCACTTTAATAAGAGACTGTAAGAAATGGAATAATCCTTTGCAGTTTGATCTCCAGATCAAACATCATTTTTTATTTTTTTTCCTCCTGCTTCATCCAAATCGCTGTGATTGCCCCTTTCTTTTCAAGTCCCAATTAAAGATTGTCAGTATTGCAAGGTGCTGTGGAGGATGCTGAGCAGGCATTTTATTTTATAGGGTTCATACAACAAACCCTTCCCTGAATCCTAGACTAACCCACCTTAGAGTCCCAAAGCTAACAATTAAATGGCCTTTGAAAATGGCAGAGCGGCTTAGAAAAGGAAGTCTCACTGGAGTCTAACCTTTTCTTAAGCTGCAAGATTGTGTTTGGAATTAATGATAACTTTCCAGGCTCAAAGTGTGCAGGGAGAAGCGGCAGTACTTTTCAGAGCAGAAGTGGAATAGCTGCAGCCTTCTTGTGTCGTGCATATAAAGTACCAGGGAAAATCTGCCCTCTGTGTTATCAGTCACTAGGCTCTTACAAATTCAGTAGCAGCTAAAGAACCCTATTGCCTTGCTGCGCCAGCCACCGGCCACTTCCTTTTCTGAAGAAGTGTAATTGTTTCTTCATATGACATGTTTGTCAGTTTCAGCTTAGTCCACCCTGAATATTTTTTTATCCATTCTTAAATCCTTCACTTGTTAATTAGCAAAGTAGGAGATTTGCCAAGTGAAATACTCTGCATATGGAATACTTCTTGGCAATGGACAGCTCGATCTACGTCAGATTTGGCCACAATAAGGGATGTCTACAAGTGAATGGGTATGGGGTACCATAGAAACAGCTGTCTTGGAGCTGAATTAATGCACTGATGCAGCCTTTGGGTAATCAACATTGGTTCAAGTATTCCATTCTGTCTAAAAGATGTCCAGGGCAGGAAGGTCAGCTGCAGCCCGTGCATGTGCAGATTGTCGTCACTGTGAAAAATTACTCGACTCGTTCCTGTATATGATTTCCATTTTCTTTTTTTTTTTTCACTCCCTACTGTATCTAGTAATACTCCAAGGGAAATGTTGGTAGCTAAAGTTTATGAACGTGAAACCATTCAATTTTTTTCTTTCTCCGGTTTACGGATTACACTTTATTGCGTAGTGTCAAATTTGATGTTGTGTTGTTAAATATCTCGCTTAGAAGCAAGGCTAAAATTTGATGGAATGAATAGAGAAGGATCCCTCCAAATGAACTTTTCTTTTCCATTATTAATCGTGAAAACCCCTTTCTTTTGTAATGCATCTTAGTAGATACAATTTTTTTTTTATTTTGTATAAAACTTAAAACCTTAAATGTTAAGATTGATTTTAAATGATAGTGATGGTAACAGATTATAATATAAAGCATGGGTGACATTTTTCTACCCATACATGATAACATTCCACTACTATCCAACAAGCTTACAGGCCACCCTTATACTCCAGTCCTCTTTGCCACTTACTGATCGCTGCATTTCATAGCCATGTGGTTAAATACAGTGTATGTAAATCTGACGGACTGTTTATATGTTACATTTTAAAAGCCGCAGCAAGCCTGTTGACCTCACATGATTGCAAATGTAAAAGAACACCTCGGATTTTCACATTTAACTAAATGTGAAAATCAGAGGTGTTCTGTCACATTAGCATGCATGTAAGGTTTTCTGTTGCTTTTAAAATTTAACATGTAAACGGGCACCTACCCCACCACACCTTTACCTACCAAGCCACTCCTCCACCTACCCTGCCACACCTCTACCTACCAAGCCACTCCTCCACCTACCACACCACACCTCTACCTACCAAGCCACGCTTCCACCTAACACACCTCTACCTACCAAGCCACCCTCCCACCTCTACCTACCAAGCCACTCCTCCACCTACCCCGCTCTTTATGCCACACACTTCCTGTGGTGTCTCTGGCACAGGAAGTGAAGGGAAATCTCCTCAAACAGCCACACAAACCTGACAAGTGATGACCATTCCCTTCTCCATCCCAAACTACAATAATAAGGAAGTGCTGCCAATCCTCCTTCAGATGCGGGGAGAGGATCACACAGGAAGAACTCCTCAAAATCCAAAACTCCACCCCAAACTGGGCTCCTCAGACACCCTCCAATCACACAGGCCGGGGGACCCTCCTATCACCAATCATATGACAGCTCCTTACGTGTAGAAAGGGGGGAAGTTGTACTGCCACGGCCACTCGAAGCCCATCTCCGCGATCCGTCCTCTAGATCCTTCCGCCCGGGATGAGATCCCCTTCTAAGGTTTACAAGGCAGCTTCCCCAGCCTGCGCGCCCGCTCCTGTGCGCAGCGCCTCCGCTATCGGTCAGCCTCCCCGGGGAGGCGTGTCACGCTGTGCACTGGGCTCTGGCAAGCCGACATGGAGAGGGAATATTAGCAGAGAAGCACTGGTGTGAGAGGGGGGGGGGGGGGGAAAGAGCACATTTCAGGGGTGAATTAAAGAGGAAGCAGGTGAGGCTGTTTGGGACTTGTTAAAAGTACAATCTTGATGTTTTTACAGAAATATAAATATATATATATTTCTGTATAAACATCAAGATTGTACTTTTAACAAGTCCCAAACAGCCTCACCTGCTTCCTCTTTAATCCACCCCTGAAATGTATGTGTGTGTAATATATATATATATATATATATATATATATATATATATATATATATATATATATATATATATATATATATATATATATATATATATATATATATATATATATATATATATATATATATATATATATATATATATATATATATATATATATATATATATATATATATATATATATATATATATATATATATATATATATATATATAATTTTTTTTTTTTTTTTTTTTGGACCAATGAAAACACCCTTTTTTTTTTTTTTGCGCTGATCCGAAAATGATCCGATCCGTGACTCCTGATCTGAGGATCGATCCGATCCGTGAGTTTTTTGATCCGTTGCACCCCTAATATATATATATATATATATATTATTGTGCCCAGGGTCTTTTGCAATAAAAATATTGTTTTGCTATTGGAAAAATGTCTTAACCTTATTGGTTATACTCGCCCAAGCAGTTTTTTGAAAAATGTATTTTATTTACGAGTCTGCATTTTGAATCACTGATTTTTGTATTTACTTTTTTATTTGCTGTATCTCTGTGGGAGAATTCTCTACACTAGGGTGGACATAACAGGGACAGGTATTGACAGTCTCCCAGTGGGGTTACAGACCGAAATAACCTAACAAATTTTGTCCTCACCCGGATTCACACCTATGTAGGTTGCAGTTTACATATTCCAGGTGCATTTTGCATTTTTTCAATACACGCTTTTAATCCATTGAGGGTTATGGAGCCAAAAACCAGAAAAAGGTCTCTGGCCCTTTCCATAAAATGCATAGATGTGAACTACATCCATAGGCAACCATGTTAAATGGACTGTAAATGTGTTTCTGCAAAACTGAAAACGCACAAAAAATGCATAGGTGTGAACCAGGCCTCAATCCTAAACAAAACCTTTTTGCCGAAGTGTTGGGCAATAAGAGATCCAACTTGATATAGGTTTATCTTTTGGGGAAATTTGGAAAAACATACTGTGTAGACTGTCTTTATGATATAAAGTTAAGCAAAATTTTGAGGTGTTTAAGAATTATCCCTTAAATAAGTTGTTAGGAGCTATAACAAACAGTGCATTTCTTGGGTTTGTGTTTTGTGCTTATCCTCTCAGGGCTTTTATTTTTCAAAGGTAATAACTATTTTAAAGCTTTACTAAAACACAGTCTGACCCATCGTGATAAATTTCTACACTTAGGGCCAAGAAAAAAACATATCAATGTAATTGGCTCTTGCAGAGAGGAAAATAAACTATGAAGTTTTAATAAAACTTCAGTCTTGGCTCCTGTGGAAAAATGTTTTACCTAGCGGTGTCATTGAATTCATTCTTATCCTGTATTTATTCTTCTATAGCAGCAGTTATCTATAGATCAATTTTATAAGATGAATAAATGTTTCTGCTTTACAAGATTTGTGGTTAAACATTGACAGGTCATATTCTCTGGACCATCTGCTAAACAGATTTTGGTTCAGACCAGTTGCTTTTTACCTGAAACGGAACAAGGAGGCGTGCGTAGGAATATTTGTCATAATGTTAGTTTTGCTTGCACATTATGACAGACTTGTCCCTTCTCCAACGATGATAGCTTTTCTGCCATCTTCACTACTGTTTTTTTTCCCCCTATTAGCCAGCCATTGATGATGCATGCAGACTGGAGGTACATTATCTCAACAACTGATTCCTCCTACAGAGGAGGTATATACAATACACCTTGTACAAGCCATTCAGTATACTTGCAGGCTAGATGGTTAGATCAAGGACAAGTTTAATTTTAAATTGAAAAACTTGCCCATCATCCCTATGGCCCCTACTAACCTTATCTGAGCTGGAAGCCCGCCACTCAGGTGCTTTCCATGACTCTTTTTCTCCATTTAAGTCAATGGGGAGTTACTGTGTGAAGGTTGTGCATCTGAGGATTTTGACGCTGGAGGAGGCTGCAGATTTAATGACGCAGAGTGGAGGGTAAGTAAACCAGTGTGCGTGCGCGGCGGGTTAAATTCTGCTTTTGAAGCCATCCTACAATAATCTGATTGTTAGTACATGGCTTTCAAGAGCCGATCATGACAGTTCATGTGAAATTATCTCAAGGGACAAGCACAAAAATGTTTCTTGTACAATACCAGAAGGAACGATTTTAGTTTAATCAGTATAGTATTCGTCCAAAAAAAATCTGACCAAAACTAGGCATGCTCAAACGAAAGAATACAACACATTACATCACTTCCCGAAGTTCTGTTCTATCATACGAGAATTTTTGTAACCTTAGTAACCTCTTCATTTTCGATGTGAGACTAGCTTGTAAAAAGACGGAAGGTCATTTGTCTGACATTCCCATTGTATGTATGAGGTTTAAGGAGGGAGGGCTAACAAATTTTCAACTAAAGCATGAATTGTCTTTTTATATGTAATTCATAATCTGTGCATGACCGTGTGTGGTGCATAATCTGATAACTCTTTGTTCTCCTTTCCTCTAGCCATGAATCGCAAACAACCTGCTGGGATCATCCCAAAATGACAGAGCTTTACCAGTCTTTAGGTAAGCAGTGCTTTACTGTGAACCATCCAACAGGTTTTAACAACTTTTATCATTCCATAGTATAGAAGGTGAAGAAACGTGGTTTGTACAACCAAGTATCTGATTCCTAGCTGAAACCAGCTAGCTAGCTGAAAAACAAACTCCTTTCTAACAATATTCCAATGTTATTATTAACATATCTATCATTTTAGTTTATAAAGGAATTCTTGAAATGTTTTGAGTCAGGGAATCTCTGCAAATAAATTATAATATATAAAGATCACTGTACATTGGCCAAAGCAAAATGGTGGTTAAAAATAGAAGGCCCTCCTTTATACTGGCTTTCGGATAAATGTTCTTTAGTAGGGATGAGCTCCGGTGTGTTCGCACACTCCACGTGCAGAGCCCGCCAGGAAGTCGGCGTTGCGCTAATCACAGGCAGGGTGACATTGTCCCGATGCTCGGCTGCAGAGATCGGGAAATGTCTCGCTGCCTGTGATTAGCGCAGTGCAGTGCCGACTTCCTGGCGGGCTCTGCACATGGAGTGTGCGAACACACCGGAGCTCATCCCTATTCTTTAGAATAATGGTCCGTGGCATAAATGCGTCTTGCAATAGTGCTCAGTGAGAATAAGTCTTGCAGATGGCTAATGTGATCAGTGGCGTCTGAGATGTGAATTGAGAAGCTCCACTGGTTTGTTGGTGTTAGCTCTGCTAAGTAACGTTGGTGCTCAAACTATGAAGGCACATTAGACAGGTGATCAATCTACCATTGCTTACTTCTCACTGCTTGAGGAACCCTGGTTGACAAAGACTGGTCTGGTGCATTCAAGTGTTTGATATATTTTTTTATTTTTTCATTTGAGCATGCATAAACTGTAGAAATTATCAGACTGAGAACTGTGTTGACTTGTAAAAGAAAAGTGTAGGTGTTTCCTATATCAGCTAAGGGCATGCAATGTTATCTTTTTCTGCTTTGGGAAAAAGAGCAGTTATCTCAAGAATAACTTTGAGATTCAGATAAGGTTCAGGCCAGTTAGGGCTATTTTTCAACTTATTTGGCTTGGACGATTGTTAAGTAAGCTGTGTGTGCTCTGTTCAATCTTTTGGATAAGTCACATTAAAGAGGAACTGCAGTATGCTCACATAATTTGTAAAAAAAAAACATCTTTGCAATTCTGAAGCTTCCCTCCAACAACTTTGCATATTTTATATTCACTGTGATTCTGTACTTGCCAAATATGCTGCAGAAATCTCCCTCCACTAAGTCTGGCTGCATCCATTTTATCTGTGGGCAGTTGAAGCTGCTGCCTGTTCACTTCCTGGATTTACACGGAAGCATTCCTCCAGCTCTTCAGCTCTCATAGGTCCTCTTAAGACACCCCCTCTGCTCCCGGGAAACTCTCACGAGAGAGCTGTGCATGATGTCCTAAGGCTAGGCTAATGACCAGACAAGAAACAGGAAGTGGGCTGTATAAGGTATTTACTCTCGGAGAAAATGTTTTACTATCCAAAGTTAAAACAACAAGGGCAGACAATTTAATAGACGAAAAGATATAAAAATGATCAAAGGTCGAAATACTAAGTTATTTCGGCATTGGCGGAAAAAATTGCTTCTTTGGAAAGCCAACATAAACAGTCACACTTAGAGGTGCTTTTGTTGGAACTGTCAAAGACGCGGGAAAAACTTAACTCCTTACTTAATCTTAAAGCAAAACGTATTCTCTATTTCAAGAAGGGCTTTCATTATGAACATGGGGATAAGTGTGGCAAATTCCTTGCAAAAACCCTTGAAACAATTTCTCATGCACATTCTATTCTTTCCATTAAGACATCTAAGGGTCAACTTATACAAAAAAACTGACCAGATTGCGTCACAATTTCATGCTTTTCACACTAAGCTTTATAATCTCCCCTTGATTCATAAACCATCAGAGCTTCAGGGAAATAGAGAATCCGTTTTACGAGAATATATCGTGGGGAGTGGCATGCCCACTCTATCACCGGCTGAGAGCGATTGCTTGGAAGTGCCGATTTCAGAAGAAGAACTTATGGGGGTAATTAGACTCTAAAACCGGGCAAAAGCCCAGGCCCGGATGGGTTTACGGCCCATTACTATAAAACTTTTATAGACACCCTGAAAGCTCCCCTACTTCGTGCCCTGGAACATATCCAAATTTCTTCATCAACCTCGAGCTCTTTTACGACGGCATATGTAACATTGGACCCTACTGATTGTACAAGTTACAGGCCGATTTCATTGTTGAACTTGGACCTAAAAATACTGGCGAAATTAATAGCTTCCAGACTGACACCTTTCCTTTCAAAACTTATAGGCCCAGAACAGGTGGGATTCATGCCAGGAAGGGAAGCACGGGATAATGTCATAAAAGCCCTTAATTTGGTTCATTACGCACATAATCGGGGAATTGAGGGTCTTCTCCTCTCAACCGATGCGGAGAAGGCCTTCGACCGTGTTGCCTGGGACTATATGTTTGCTACTTGCAGACATATTGGGTTGGGATCACACATGATGGCGTGGATATCGGCCCTATACCATAAACCTCGGGCACAGCTTAAAATCAACGGCACTCTTTCAGAAGCAGTGGATATAAATAATGGCACAAGGCAGGGATGTCCTCTTTCCCCTCTTTTATTTATTCTATCTTTAGAACCTTTTATTCGCACAGTCAATGCAAATCCGGAGGTACAAGGCTTCCAGATAGGTCAGCGTGACTTTAAAATGGCAGCATACGCTGACTATCTTTTATTTTTTTTGACACAGCCTCATGATTCAATTCCGAATCTTTCTAAAGCCTTTAAAATTTTCAGCTATATCTCCAATATGAAAATTAATGACTCTAAATCGGAAGCCCTTAATCTTACACTGTCATCTGAGTCCCTAGAGAGTGCACGCTCCTCCTGCTCGTTTAAGTGGGTAACTTCATCTATTACCTATTTAGGAATCAAATTGGCGGCTAACTTTGGGGATATTTACAACATTAATTTCCTCCCTTTGCTAAAAAAAATTCAAGTAGATCTTAAAGGTTGGACTTCTAGACCCTTTTCTTGGTTTGGCAAAGATGGTAATTTTACCCAGAATCCTATATCATTTTCACACTTTACCTATCCCACTCCCAGGTCTCTTTGTTAAACGACTTCAGGCTAATGTACGCACTTTTATTTGGAAGGGGCAAAAACCTTGGATAAAGCTGGACACGCTTTCAAAACTTAAAGAAGAGGGGGGTATAGGCCTGCCTGATTTTAAACTGTACCACTCCGGGATACACTTAGCCAGAATCGTGGACTGGAACTGTCATAGGGGGCAGAAGGATTGGGTTACACTGGAGGAAACATCGTCCATATTACACCTTGGATTCCTACCTTGGATTCCCTGGGGGAAACTCCCGCAGAATCTGTGGGAGCATCCCCTGGTGGGGTCTACGCTTAGAGCGTTTCATACAATGATTAAACATCATAAATTGTCCTCATGTCCCGATCCGCTTACCCCTATTACTCGCAATCCGGATTTCCTGCCCAGGATGGACTTGCACCTTTCTGCACCCACTGACCAATCGATGCCCCTCTTAATGACACATTGTGTAGAGGCTGACACCTTAAAACCCTTTGATTCCTTAATAAGAGATGTGAACCCTCAGAGTTCACTTTCATTTTGGACCTACCGCCAGCTGCATAACTACACACAGGTTTCCCAGTTTAAAAACCAGTTGTTTAGACCGATAACTCCTTTTGAACAAACTTGCCTGGCTGGAACTCCGGTTTCGAGATCTACTTCTCCTGGCTCCAACTAGACAGGGGGGGATAGCTTCTGGAATACGAGTGCAATGGGAAAAGGCTCTCAAAACAAGCTTTACTGAAAAGCATTGGAAACGTGCCTGCATTTTTGCCCATAAGTGTGCGATTGGCACAAGATTGCAGGAGATGTCGTATAAGCTTTTAACACAATGGTATGCCACTCCGGATAAAACAAAAAAATGGTACCCGCTGACATCTGGTTCCTGCTGGAGATGTGAGCAAGACCAGGGCACCATTGTTCACATTTGGTGGGAGTGTCCTCGTCTGAGACCCTTCTGGGACAAGGTGCGCAAACTGATCAAAGCCATTACGGATACCACAATCTCTTACGCCTGCATGTTTACTCCACATCACGGACTGCTCCATGCAGTATTACAAAAAATCACTGATTAGACACCTGCTGAACGCAGCAAAAGTTTTGATTCCCAGACACTGGAAATCGAAGGATATTCCTTCTATCCCTGAATGGTTTAGCTCCATGGAGAATATTTATCAAATGGAGGAAACTGTAGCAATTGCCAGGGAATCGTCGAAAAAATTCAATCAGACGTGGTCACCATGGGTGACGTTCAGGTTTTCTAATCACTACTCACAACTTGATTCGGGATGAGATTGCTGTTTTTGGCTTTGACCATTTCCTTTTCACTCTGTGGTACGTAGAGACCTTAGATGGTCCGTTCGCTACAGTGTATTTTTTTTTTTTCTCTTTTTTTTCTCTTTTTTTTTTTTTTTGCCCCCTTCCCTCTTCTTCTTCTTTTTTTTTTTCTTTCCCTCTCTCCCTTTTTCCCCCCCTCTTAGTAGTAGATAGTAGCGGGTTATATCCTAGATAGTGATGTTTCCCTTTGCTTTCTTTTGTTAAAAGTTGCTTACTTTCAGAGTATGTATCGACATGTTTTGATTATGTGCTATTGTACGGTACTTAGGTACCCTGGCAGTATTCTGTACTCTGATTTCTTTCTTTAATAAAAAAAACTTTAAATTACAAAAATGATCAAAGATCTGCTTTAAAGGAACACTAAAGGTTTCTTTTTTTTATTAGATCAATTGATTGCTGTAAGCTAGAGCATTTAAAAATCAATTACCTCGTTTTTCCCTTTTGACCTCCAAAATACAGTAATCCAGGTTTGAAAATGCCATTTCCTGTCACTCCTCTTCTTGCTTTCTACCAGTAACTGAGACGTTTTGCATGGTGGAAAGCAGAATGTGCTCACCCCCTCACTATGACTACAGCCCTGCGTGAATATGCTCTCTGATCCCTCACAGGCATGGAGGCTAAGCCTAATGGGAACTGTAGTTCCCATTAGGCCGTGATGTAGCAAGAATGAATGCGCACCGCAAACCAGGAAGTCAGTGAGAATAGTGATTCAGGAGTGACTGAGGTGAATAAAACCGCTCGATTTCAACAGGTATCAAACTAGTTATAATGCAAAACATTACTTTTTACTTTATCAGCTACTGTCAGACTTTAATTTAAGAGGAAAATATTTTTGTCTTTACAACCCCTTTTTAAAGCGGGGGTTCACCCTATAAACCCCAAAAAAATAATTTTTTTTTCTTCTACCATAAAATCAGGCATTGTAGCGCGAGCTACAGTATGCCTGTCCCGATTTTTTTTTTTTATCCCCGTACTCACCGTGTACTCGTACATCGAAGATACAGACTCCCCTCGGGGGAATGGGCGTGCCTATGGAGACGGAGGATGATTGACGGCCGGCTCTGGCGCGTCATGCTTCTCCGGAAATAGCCGAAATAGGCTTGGCTCTTCATGGCGCCTGCGCATAGCCTGTGCGCAGGCGCCGTGAAGAGCCGAGACCTACTCCGGCTGTCTTCGGGGAGAGTGACGTGCCAGGGCCGGCCGTCAATCATCCTCCCTCTCCATAGGCACGCCCATTCCCCGCGGGAGCCGAAATCTATAATGTACGAGTACACAGTGAGTACGGGGGTAAAAAAATCGGGACAGGCATACTGTAGCTCGCGCTACAATGCCTGTCTCGATGGTAAAATCGTGTCACTGAGGGTGAACCACCGCTTTAAGTATAATATACGGTGATAATGTGGGTTTTTTGCATGTATTCATAAATATGGGTTAAAAGTCCTTTTTTTTGCTTTTGGGGCTTATAGTCTCATGTCCTAATATCAAGAATCCATTCTACAGATAAAGGCTTACTGTTTTAAAAGCTGCATATAATATATTGGTTTTGGTATACTTGTTGGGACGTGTAGGAACCTTCTTGTAGCACTTTTAGCGAGGATATTATGAAACCAACGGTACATCTAAGACAATTGGCAACAATGTCATTCCAACGCGTTTGTTGACTTTCTACATCCTTCTGCAATAATACTCCATTCACTCCTTGGCATTCTGCAAATGCATCAAAACGCATAACGCACTTACATTGCTATTGATTGATTTCCTAATGGAACCCCAAATGTGGGTAGCAGTTGTGTGACAAAATGCATGGAAAACACACCAAAATGTGCAGGGCTCACTGCAAAAAAAAGGTGCAGGTTATACTTTAGAGCACAGCGTATTTGATTTAAAACAAGTCGCTTTAAATCATAATTTTTGACAATAAGGCTCCATGTACACGGGACGTTTTTACAACTGCTCCTAAATGATTAAACTTGACAGATGGTAACCCACGTTTAAAATGTCTGTTTTACCGCGTTTAAATGCCACGTTTGCGTTTTAGAAATGTTTAAAAAAAATGTTTTTATTTTTTAAATGACCAAAAACGCCTATAAACTAAACACGGGTCACCGCGTTTGGCGTCTGCAGTGCTGGCCCAAGACATTGTGCTGCCTGGTACCAAGAATGAAATGCTGCCCCCCCCCAAAAAAAATTATGCCCCCACATCCATTATTTTATATCATGATAACTAAAGTGGACCTATCGTGGCTCTATACATGTATATATGAGTATAAAGAGGACCTGTTTTGGTTGTTTACATGTATAGGAGTATAAAAAGGACCTGTTATGGCTCTATTCATGCAATTAACCCCACAGTGGAGCGGAGCGGAACGGGAGGAGCGGACGGGCGGCAATTAGCCCCACAGTGGAGTGGAGAGCGGAGCTGGCTGAATGGGAATGGGTGCGGGTGGCAATTTGCCACCGCCCTGAAAGTGCTGCCTGGTACAATGGTACCATTGGGTCCCATGGTAGGGCCGGCCCTGGGATTCTGAAACATGGAAATCTTCTGCGACTGAACCCATTTTTTTGCTTTCAAAGAAACGCTGTTAAATGCAACTGTCTAAAAACGGCAATAAACAAGACTGTGTACATGGTCACATAGGATAACGTTGAATGAGTACAGGAGCAGTTTAAAAAAGCGTCTAACTGCCTCTGAACGTACGTTTATCAGCATCCCGTGTACATGGGGCCTAACACCTAGTATCTGGTTACTATGCACATCTGCACCACTTTCTGTGTGCTCCAGTTTTTGTATGAGTTGATATATCCACAAGCATAATTAAAAAAGGAAAAGGAGGTCCTTAGAGGTACCTGCACATCCTCTGAGAACCTTCTCTCATGGCTGAATCTAGAGCCATGTTGGCAGATGCCTGGTTTTAAACTTTTATGTACAGTGACAAGACATTACCTACCATAGGTCAAATTGGTAAAGGTGTGTTGTGTTGTGTGTTTGTTTTTGTTTTTTTACCCAAAGTTTGTCTTTTAGAATGTTTAGATATACAGTATCCCCAAAATAAGGTCTTGTTTGCCTTCCATATGCATTGCGTTTCTACCATAAGTAAAGACAAAGGTAAACCAAAGGATATATGAAATCATGTGGTACATATGGCAGGCTTAGGAGGGGGAAGTATTCCCTAGTTTTAGTGCATGCCTTGTCACACAAATTTTACCCTCAATAGAATTTCACAGAGAATCCGTATTGGCCATGTTACTGCCCAGACTCCTTGTCAGTTAATGGGCTAATGTTTTAATGAATTGGACGGCCTTTGCTTTACACAGGCAGCTCAGGGGGATGACTGGACCAGATTTAAAATGGCTTAAAAAAAGGGAAAGCCACAATCGGCAAGGAGAAACAATGGAGTTTGCAACTTCAATGTATTTTTGGCTTTAAAAATGTTTTCAGGTAGGCCACATCTTCCTTTATTAGACAGAACTTAATACTCCTAACTGGTGAGTTTTTTTTTTGTCTGAACTATAAAGACTAAGCATACAGGCATTTTCCGTCTCCAGCATTTGGTTTTATGTTATTTCTGTATAAAGCAGCACTTTACCTTTTCTGCACTCTGCCTTGCACAGTCTGTGAGGTCTTGCAGAAACAGCAGGTGCATATTTAGTATTCTATTTTAGAGAGCCGAAGATTTGTCCATCAGCTTTTTCAGCCTTCCAAGTAGTTTTTCTGCTGGCTTTCGTATTCTTCTTTCTTTTTTTTTTTTTTTTCTTCCGCTTTCGGGGGAAAAAATATAGGCTACATCTCTTCTGTAATTGATGCATCATTATGTTGTGCTTTTGCCATCTGCACATTGAACAGGTAGTTGTGCTGAATTTTTAATCTGTCAAAGAATTAAAATGCTTGTTTCTGCATTAGTGTTCTGGACATAAAGCCTATCAGCACAGTTGAGATATAAATTGCTTATCTGTGTATTGTAAGCAGATCTTCATACACTACATTTTATTAAATCAGCACTTCTTTTTAATGTTTCTGTTGTGTTTCTTTTGCCTTTATTTTAAAGAACTAGCACAATTTCAGAGAAAATTACTTACAATAACAATAAATATATTCTTTAAAGCGAAACTGTGTATGAGTGCCACAAACTGAAAATGCTGTTCGATTCATTTTTAATATTCAAAGCAAACTTATCCATCTAGGTCTCCGTGCTTTTTGTTGAGAAATCACTTTAAAGAACAACCCCCTAGCATTTCTAACTGTGGTCACCATGAGTAAGGGCAGATGATTCATGTAGAATTTACTTCCCAGAATTCATCTGCCCTTAGCTCAGGCATGCAGGCAGGAGGGTGTGCTTGGCTGAGAAAACCCCCTCCTCCAGATGAAAGAATAAAATGCCCATAAAGACTCCTTGCATGTCTGACATCCTTGTGGTCTAGATCAGAAACCAAGAAGCTACTGAATAAATGTGGGGGGACAGCATAATGATTAAAAATAATTAATATTGACGGAGAATAAATTAAACACATTTTTGGATTTTGTAATTTAAAATGTCTTAAAATTTTCTCTAGGGGGTAATTTAATGTATACTTTTAACATTGAAGAGTACACCTTGAAATACAAGAACACAGAACCCAGCCCAAGGCATTTTTACATCCTGCAATATATATCTCTACCCTCTCTCAGGGCCAGTTCACACCAGATGCAGTTCCGTGCTTTTTTTTTTCTGCACTACAAATGCATGCACAGTGTTTTCCATGTATTCCAATGGTTCTAGTTCACACCAGTGCAGTCAGTTCCAGTCAGTTTTGGTTCATTTCTGCACTGGAAATTGACCGGAAACTGACTTGAACTTACTGCACTGGTGTGAACTAGAGCCATTGGAATACATGGAAAATACCGTGCATGGATTTTTAGGGCCAGTTTGCACCACAAAAATGAAATCCGGATCAGTTTTTGTTTACAGTTTGCACCACACGCAGTTCCAGTGCGTTTTTGACAATTTACTAGGTTCCAGTACAGTTCTGTGCAGAAAAAATGCAGCACATAAAAAAAAAAAAAATCTGTAACTGAATGCACTGGTGTGAACTTGAGCCATTGGAATACATGGGGAAAAACGTTGTGCATGCATTTTTAGAGCAGAAAAAATGCGCACGGAACTGCATCCGGTGTAACATGACACTAAAAGCTTTTCATATAAAGAGTTGACTTTTCTGGTGAGTATTTGGCCAATGGTATTCCTTTTTAGGCTATTTCTCCACATCTATCTTCTTTCTAATCGCCCTAATTCTTCCTAGCAAAGCCACTTCTTTCACAGTATTTCACAAATTAAGGGTTGCATTAAAGCAGGAAAGGCCATTTGTTTTGATTGCACTGCCCATGACTTTACAGCCCCTTTAACTTTTAAGCAACAAGTGTCAGAAAAGGTTTGTTCTTTAAGTGCTTAAACTGACCTCATTTACAGACATAAGTTCATTCCTGCGATCTAAAAGAACTATATGTTACAATAGTTCTCTTTAGTGATGTGAAAAACTTGGCAGGCTACCTGTTGGGTGTTTTTTTTTGGCTTGCAGCGTTAAAAATGGCTGCTGCTATTGTTTGCAGGTGAGAATTTAAGAACTAGCAATAGCTTAACCACTTCCTGCCCAGCCTATAAAAGCAAAATAAAAGCGTCATGACATCCAGCAGGATATGCCGCTTGCGCACGCCCTCGAATGTGCACAGTGCTGTGATCAGTAGTGCGGTGTGTCACACCACATTTCCCGTCTTGGAAAGATCCTATGACGTGGCCAATCATAGTGATCATGTTGTAACCAGGAATTGCTGGTTATCTGGGTTTCCTCTATTCATACTGACAGGATGCAAGTAGAGGAGAGCCAATAAGTGGCTCTCCTAATTGGGGGGGGGGGGGGGTCAGTTCTGTGCTGATAATAGGTGCATTAATGAGGCCCACAAGTTCCCACCCAAAGTGCCAACCCGTGCTCACCAGGGATGTCAATAGGTGCCCATCAGTAATGCCTGTCAGTGCCTCCTAATTGGTGCCCATTAGTGAAGGAGAGAAATTTACTTATTCACAAAAAATTAACAAAAAATAAAAAAAAACAGTGGTTATTAAATACCACCAAAAGAAAGCTCTATTTGTGGGGGAAAAAAATGACAAAAGTTTCATTTGGGTACAGTGTTGTATGACTGCGACAGCACTGAAAGCTGGTTAAAAAAAACACCTGATTCCCCCATCCACACATTCAATGTGGATGGGGGTATTCTTCCTGCTGAGTCATTGTATGCTTACAGCGGAATACTTCCCCACCATCAGACTACATTGATCAGTAGTGCCGGCTATAGTTGAATCGAATTTCAATCCATGTATATGTGGCTTCAGTTGCCTTTCCACAAATCCATGCCGATCTAATGCTGTATTAAAGTGGTAGTAAGCCCAGGTTCACACTGAGCTGAGGGAATGAAGCCGTGCGAGTTCAGCTGAACTCACACAATTTCACTACCACATGTCAGTCCTGATTTTGGCTGTGATTTCTGACATCTGTGCGGGTTTCTGCAATGAAATCACAAAAAGCACAAACTACTTTATGAAATTGGTGCACACACACTTCTGTTTCTCAACAAGTCTGCATGAAGGCTCCTTGCATAGTGGGCTGTTGCTTTTATCCTGCAAACACTGGAAGAATCACAGCTCTACTAAGAAGGGAAAAAGTATTTAGGGCATGTCCAAGCAAAAATCTGCTAAAAATAAATAAATAAATAAAGTAAAAAAAGTATGATGCTTCCAGGGCTGCAACTAATGATTATTTTTTAATCGATTAGTTGGCCAATTTTATTGTTTCGATTAATTGGTTAATACTTGATTAATTGGGCCAATTTCTGCAGCTTCTCCATTGAAGTGCACCGTTTTGCATAAAAAAAAGTCCTAGCCCTTTCTAAATACGCAGCAGCTTAAAGCATGGATGTGAACAAGTCCCATAGGAAACTATGTAAATGCACAGGTAGTGTGTTTCTGCAAAAAGCACCAAACACAGAGGTGTGACCCAGGCCTGAGATGTTTAGTAACATAATGGGGTTAAAAAAAAAAAACGAAACTTGGTACAAAAACAGCAAATAATTGCTACTGTAAGGGGTTCATGTTTTACTGTGGGATAGTGAATGTAACATTTACAGCAGCTATTTTTGTACTATAAAGGGCAAATTTTTTTATTTTTTAATCCCAATATGTTACTGGCCAAATCGATTTATGAAAATGGTAATCGATTATGAAATTAATCGATTAGTTGACGATTAATCGATTCGTTGTTTCTGCCCTAGATGCTTCGGAGAGATTTAATTTAGGCTTTAAGTTGAGTTTTGAAAAAAACCCACAGTTTTCTTCAAAAGTTTAATTTTAGAGTGCCGTTCATATTGTTTTCTTTCCTGAAAAGCACTATGTCGGGTCACCGAGACTATAATAGATAAAATGTGGGGATGACAGTTTTGAATTGTGATGAAGTGATTGCACTAGATTTATAGAATATGTGGCTGGATTATGTGGAGGAGTAAACGGGCTGATAATGGTGTTAAATTGCTTGTACTCAGATCATGGAAAATGAACTACAGAGACATGGCCTAATTTTCAGCTCTTACTTCAACAAGAGTGATAACTTGTCTTTTCACAAGATAAAATACAATCTCATCCATACGTAGTAGGAGAATTATATGTGGGCTTGAGGTTAGCTTCATATTGGTGCGATGCGGGAACCCTGCCAATCGCACCTGACCCGCAAGGCAGTTCACACTGCACAATGCGAACTGCTGGGAGGGCCAATAGTAAGTTAATGAAACCCCCAAATCAGTTCGCATATCGCAGTTTGGACATGGATCACATGGGTGTGAACACCTATGCGATCTGATTCTGGTGCGGACCAAAAGTTTGGTCTGAATGCATTGCAAATTCAGCCTTACTATCTGTATAGCTGAAATCACATTACATGTGATTTGCACAGCACACTGTTATGAAACGGGACTTATGCCTTGTACACACGATCGGAATTTCTGATGAAAAAAGTCAGACGGAATTTTTTCATCGGATATTCCGACTGTTTGTGTGCCCCATCTGAGTTTTTCCTTCGGAAATTCCGACGGACTTAGAAAGAAGTTCTCTTTTTTTTTTCCGACATAAAAAAATTCTATTGGAAATTCCATTCGTCTGTATGGAACTCCAACGAAAAAAAAACATGCATGCTCAGAATCAAGTTGACGCATGCTTGAAAGCATTGAACTTAATTTTTCTCGGCTCGTCGTAGTGTTGTACGTCACCGCGTTCTTGACGGTCGGAATTTGGTGTGGCAGTGTGTATGCAAGGCAGCTTGAACGGAATTCCGTCGGAAAAATCCATCTGAGTTTATCCCGACAGAAAATCGGATCGTGTGTACAAGGCATTAATGTTAGGTAATATCATTCACAAGGACTAATCTTGAAAAAGTTGGCCGATACTTAGTGCCTTGCTTATGTTTTTGTATATACCTCAACATACGAGAAAATAAATCATGCACCATTAGTTCTTTGTACCTCCTGAGGCAGAGTAACATCAATGTAAATTGGACTGCCTTTTACCAAGGCAGGCTTACTGTAAGCCTGCCATTGGTGCTGCCCTATCTCAGGAGGTATAAAGAAGTAATATTTTACGGTTCATTTTCTCTAATATTAAGGTACGTATATACAAAACATAACCAAGACACCAAGTATTGGCCAACTTTTTCAAGATTAGCCCTTGTGAATGATAATAATTATCTAACTGTAAAGCCCACATTTACTTCTACTATGGATGAGATGGTATTATATCTTGCGAAGAGACAACTTATCACTCTTGTTGAAGTAAGAGCGGAACATTAGGCCATGTCTCTTGTTAATTTTCCATGATCTCACGTCATTGTTTGTAGAATTTTGAAAAAAAATATAAATTTAAACCATTTTGGATTAAGGCTGCAACATAAAAAAATGTGGAAAAAGTGAAGCACTTTGAATACTTTCCGGATGCACTGTACTTTTTATATTGCCTGAGATGGTACCCATAAGCACCCGCTTACTTCAAATCTACAGGTTACTAAAAAAAGCAAAATGATTTGAAAGAAGTATAAACCCTTTTTTAGTAAACGAGACAAGTTGGGGCCCTTTCACACTACTGTCAGTTTTTTTTTTTAGGCGGACCTGAACGGGCGTTCCGTGCACCTCTATGGAGCCAGGGATGTCGGCAGTGACATGCCCGCTGACATACGACCCACTCTAATCTGCCAAAGTGTGACGGAGGAAACCGCTACTTTTCCATCCGTCTTGTGGATCGGATGACAACGGATTCTACGATCCGTCGTCTCGATTCTACAGTCCGTCGTCATCCCCCATAGGGGAGATATGCACTCTGACAGGTCGGTCCCTGCACAGTGTGCAGAGACGGACCTGTCATCTGCCTCGCTGAGCAAAGCGGAGCCCGCACACAGATCCGCCCCGCGTGAAAGGACTCTTAGTTAGACTTCTCTTTGGAAACATTATTTCCTAGTGTTTTGTGCATAATTCCATACCTGGAGCATTCTGTATGTGTAATATGTGATCTGATGTGAATGGGTTAAATTTGATAATGTGCTGACTTTTCCTTATGCTGTCAACATGCCTACATACAATACTCCTTCATTTAGTTGTAAAACTAAATTACCAGGTGTATTTGCTTGCTGTTCTTTAGATGCAGATGTGTGCATTCCAATGTACATTCCTGCAGCGCGGTGTGGTATTTTCCTGACATTCTCCAGCTGTACTGAATGCTTAGAATGTAAAGAAATCACTCAATTATGTTTGCCTTGACTTTTACAGGGAAATTAAACAGTCTAAACAAACGTCATGTATATCTGCCATGTTATCATGTTATGCAATTTGACTGCATAGACATTATGTGCTTCTTTTATTAATGTGTGGAGAATATCTGCTTGTTTAATGGTACCTATACAAATGTGATGCAGGTTATATTTAACAATTTTTCTTGCTCTTTCTGGCAAAAATAATCAACTCTGTTGTCAAGCTATGCATAAATATTAGGTGATGGCCAAAACAGCTGGTTCTGGCAACAGTCTTGTGTATTTGGGACCTGCACAAAACCTCTCGCAAATGCTAGATTAGAAAACCTATCTGAACAACTATTGTTCCCCATATGATAAGTGGTGCTGGTATGGTCTGCCAGCAAACCCCCTCTTTGTCTCTGCATTGATTCCTGACCACTTGTGGCAGTGCCAGGTGTTTGAGGTGCTGTAGTAAAATCACATTGTGCCTGCATGTTCGTGTGCCCTCCCGTGTATGTGGGCAGCCTTCAGAAATTAGATGCATTGTTCCTATATTAGAAAATTGCTTTCATTTTGTTTGTTGATACTTCTCTAACTGTAAATGATTATTTATTATACTGGTTTTATATAGCAGTGTCTTCAGTTCCTCCAAAACAAGGCTAATACTTGCTACATTTCATAGAGTACATTGCATAGTTGGTCTTTTATACATATCATGGTGCTAAAAATTCAACAAATACCATTTGCAAAGTAGATATTTTTACTTTACTGACATACTCTCAAAGTCAAGCATATCATCATACTGTTGTACTATTGAGTTACATGGCGCTCTTACAGTGCCTTGAAAAAATATTCATATCCTTTGAAATGTTCCACATTTTGTCATGTTGCAACCAAAAACATAAATGTTTTTATTGGGATTTTGTGATACACAAAGTTGCACATAAGTGTGAAATGGAAGGAAAATGATAAATAGTTTTCCAAATTTATTACAAATATGTGAAGCGTGGCGTGCATTTGTATTCGGCTTCCCTAAGTCAATACTTTTTATAGAACCACCTTTAGCTGCAATTACAACTGCACGTCTTTTTGGGGATAGATCTGCCAGGTTGGATTTAATTTAAATCATGATTTAAATTGCTAGTAAAAAGGCTTGATTTTAAACAAACTCTATTTTTAATCATAATTTTTAAAGCGCAACTGTCATCTCTGTCCCACAGCAGCTCCTCCTCTGACCCGCTGTTAACTCACCAAAATCCCAATCACATTACTGGTAGCACTGGTGACACAACAAGGTGATGGACGTGGCGGCAGCAGGTGAATGCCCCCTAACATGCTGCTGCCATGATGAATCTGAAATGACAGGTGATCTTTAAATATAAGGACTCATTCTTGATGGTAGTTAGAATCTTTAATATTTGCAAACAAAGTAAAGGTTTCCTATTTTGAATAATAAGCTGTCAGGTTAGTAAAACGGCGATATCAGAACAGATTCAATCATATAGTTTGTAGTGTACATAGATTTGCAAAATAATGGGATAAAGGAATATTCCTGAATTTGTTTTCTCTCCTGGCTACTGTGACAATAATAAATGCATCAATGCAGTGCATGTTATCTCAGCTTGGTTATTAATGTATCGTAAAAAAAAATTATATATATATATATATATATATATATATATATATATATATATATATATATATATATATATATATATTCTCTTTTAGATAGATTTTTTACTCCAAATCCATTCTATTAAAATAAATTTGATAAAAATCAAAAAAATCTTCGCTTTTTTTTTTATCATTGCTTTCTATCCACCCTGGTACCTGCCAACTTTGCACATCTCGAGTGAATTTTAACAAAATAGCCCAAGCTCTGTCAGATTGGATGGAGAACGTCCTATGAGCAGCAATTTTCAAGTCTTGCCACATATTCACAATTAGAATGGCCCAGTCAAAGTCCAGACCTAAATCCAACACATGAATATGCTTTGATCTAAACCATTCCATTTTAGCTCTGACTGTATGTTTGGGGTCGTTGTCCTGGAAGGTGAACCTCTGCCCCGTCTCGTCTTTTGCAGACTCTAAAAGGTTTTCTTCTAAGATTGACCTGTATTTGGCTCCATTCATCTTCCCATCAACTCTGACCAGCTGCCCTGTCCCTGTTTCTTAAACTTTTTATTGACGAGGTATATAAAAACTGTTTGGTATGACAACCATTACGCTCAACACGACTGTTTAAATTAAAAATTAGTTATACAAAGATCAGGAAAATTCACGTTTTAAATATAAATTATTGAAACTGAACAGTTTTGATGAGGAAAATAGTGAGACAATACTTTCTGAGCAGTTGGATCCAGGCTAAAAAACTCAACAATTCCGGATAGTATACCAAGGAGTATATATTCAGATTTGGGGAAATACCCAAAGAGAAAAACAACGAGAGGTTATAGAGCACCCTCTTTTCTCTATGGTGGAGAGTAATATTTTGCAAGTTGGACAATTTGAACGTATGTTTACATTTGTTAAGTGTTTGGGTTTTAACACATATATCAAGATGGAGGGTCACTGAGTTTTCCCTGAAGTGAAACCTTTTAGGGCCCTTTCACACGGGGCGGATCAGTAATGATCCGCCTCCATGTGTCCGTCAGCTCAGCAAGGATCCTCCGTAAAATCCCTGCTGAGCCGTCGGCTGACAGGGCGGTAGGATTTTCTTCCGTCCGAAAAATCGCAGCTTTGCGGAGGCGGGTGATTACGGGTGTCAGCAGATGGTCATCCATGACACCCGCAATCACATAGGGACCAATGTATGTCCCGTTTTCATCTGCAACGGATGGATGAAAATGCGGACATACGGTCCGCACATGTAAAAGGGGCCTAAAAAAGGGAGCAAAAAAAAATCCATCTCTGCTTGTGTTGGAGAAGGTTTTTGTTCCAATCGCCCCCTCGATCGGATACACATTCCTGATCGAAGGGGCGATTGGAACAAAATCCTTCTCCAACACAAGCAGAGATGGATTTTTAAGTTACAGGCTACCAAGCCCCCTGGCTTGAATGAATCATTATCTTTTGCTCCCTTTTTAAAAGGTTTCACTTCATATTGCACAATATTACTCTTCACCATAGAGAAGAGAGGGTGCATCTTCACTCACCCGTTCTCATCTTTCCCACACCTTGTTGCACTCTACCCTTTCTCTCATCCCCTCCCCTCCTCCATTTCTCCCCCCCCCTTTCCTTCCTCCCCTTCTTTCCTCCCGCTCCCCCCTCTTTCCTCTCCCCTTTTCACCCCATTTTTCCCAATTGTCTTTTCCCCTTTTCTATCTCTTTCACTTCTTTCCCCCTTTTTTCCTTTCCTTTTTTTTTCTTCTTTTCACACTCTTCCCCCCCCCCCCCTCACCTATTCTTCCTTTCCTTCCTTTCCCTTCCAATGGAGTTCAGTTTGGCCATGACATCTAATCCCCCAATCTAAAAGAGCATTTAACTTTTATGTAGGTCCGACAGCTGGTCTGTGGACAGTAGTTATCAAAATATGGTTAGATAACATTTTTCATTTATATTTTAATGAATTTATACAGTCAAATTTGATATCTTATTTAACATATCACCTTGATACCCTTACCCTGGCCCCAGTTTTTTAATCCACCGTTCTCGTGGATACATTGACATATATATGTGCATGCACAGAGCCTAACTTGCCAATCCAGTCAATTGGAAACATGAAACCCATTAACTCATATTTTATATATAAATGTTTCGCTATAGGTGCCGATATGCCTGTTTTTTCCTCCCCCTGTTCCCTCATTCTTTTCCCTCGTTGGGCCGGATGTTTTGCTCGGACCTTTTCTCCACTTAGCTGTGACCGCCTGCAAGCTGCTTTTTGGAAACTTCGCCCTGCGGCCCTCTCCATGGGTTTGTCGCCGGTTTGTAGGGGACCAATTTTGGGACCTGCTCTGGATCATCATACTTGTATCTTCCAGCAAACTCTGGTTTAAAAACAATTGTATCCACATACAGTGAATGGGTAACTATACAGTCCATTCCAAATTGAATTTTTCTGCAGCAACATGTAGAAACTATATACAGGCATACCCCGCTTTAAGTACACTCACTTTACATACACTCGCGAGTAAGGACATACCCGTGAGTGTATGTAAAATACCTTACAAGTACTGTACAGACATTTTGCAGCCGCAGTAGAAGCAGCTGAAGCTCAGAGAGCATAGCCCGCCCTGTTCCATTGTGCCCCTGACACCCCCACTACAGCCCCTGAGACCTAAACTACAGCTCTTGACACCCCCACTACAGCCCCTGACCCCCCACTACACCCTAGAAGTGAAAAAAGGAATTGTTTCACTTTAAGTACATTTTTCGTTTTACATACATGCTCTGGTCCCATTGTGTACTTAAAAATGGGGTATGCCTGTATGTTTATTTGGTTACAGCAGCACCTTTTATAAGCCTCTGAAGAAGACCCCCTCAAGGGGTTGAAACGCATCAGGATTTTGTTTGGCATACTTGTACACTGTTTGTCAACTCATATGTAATTTTTGGTGCCTGCACTTCTGTATGTGCATATTGTATATGAATTCAATACCAGAGCTTATATTTCAACTAATGTAATTAATTTTTTATTATTAAAACATTTTTACCATATACTTGATTCATAACCATTCTTTCAGTTGCCTAAAAACCCCCCTGGGGGACCCCTTCATTTTCTCTATTTAGGGGTGAGCAGCACCATCTTTCCCAATTGTGTCTTTTCGATTCTACTATCACACATGGCTTCCCTCCAGAACTTAAAGGAGTTGTAAAGAAAACATTTTTTTTTTTGCTGAAATTACTGTTTACAGGGTATGGAGACATAATAGTTAACCAATTCTTTTTAAAATAGATTAAAAATAGATAAAAATCAATCATATAATGTACCTCTAGTTTCATTTTTGCATGTTGTCCTGCCTCTGTGCTAGACAGAGCCATAGAGCAAATGAAAATGGAAAATGAAACTAGAATCTCCCAGTACTGTGGTTATCAGGAAACTGACAACCAGGAAGTGTCCAGAACAGAGAAGGATTTCTGCAACATCAGAGCAAAAACTAACAATAAGGACATGAAACCAGGACTGCAGTAAGGTAAAGGAAGCTTTTTAGCGGGAAAAAAAAATCCTTTAGTGACCCTTTAAACCGACGGCTGCCAATGTGGCTTTTTCACCTTGGCTAGTGTGAATAAACCCTCAGTCCTCTTCCTAGGATTTTGGACATTACTTTTGCTGTTGGAAGGCATGGGGCACCAGCCAGTGGGGCTCCATAGAGTGAAGAGCTGCTTTATTTTGTATATGTATAATAGCATGAAGGGCATTACTAAATACTCAAACTGCCCAAATCTGGTGCGAAAGGCCATCTTGCACTCATCTTTCTCCCATGCGTACCAGATTTATAAGCTCCACGTAAATCCAGCTTGGTAAATACTGTTGCGGATCTAAGTCTCTGGAACTAATAGAAGGGGATACCCCCCTCCATACATATTACATGTGTAATAATTGTTATGGGCAACAACTACATGTTCCCTTTGTTCCACATCCTGTTAATTGGGCCTTAATATCTTGGCATGCTTTTTGTTTAAAAGTAAAATATAGTATATTGCAATGTTAACACTTTTTTTTTTTTTCACATTTGTGCAAGCTTGTCCTTTCAAATTATTGTTGTTGCTTTAATTATATAGGCTTGTAGGAGCACTTGTGACGTATTGTAATTGCTTAGACTCTCTTATTTTACCTAACCTATTAGCGACAACATGGAGTTCATTGTTTTTGAAGAGACTGATTCAGATTTGCAGTGAGAAGCAATACAGCATAACCATTGTGTAGTACAATAAAGCAGCATGCAGAGTCTGAACATGTAATGCATACATATGGCTGCTATATAGTTTCACTCCTATACAGGCTAAATGGACACTAGGCGCGTAAAAAAGTGATAACCAGCCCCCTATAGGTTATAACCCCTCACATCTTGCTAGTTTTGCTTGGTGTCTACAGGAGAATGGTCATCTTCCTGTTTTGCTGTGTTTTTTTTATTTATTTTTTCCCGCTTGATGTGACATTTTCTACTATGAACAACTGCTGGTAAATTTTATGCCAGAGGTATACTAATTCTGGATGTCTCAATTGACCAATCGAGCTCAGGGTTTCCAGGTTCATTCATACTGGGGATCATTCGGCAGTGACGGTCTATATGTGTTCCAGTTAAGACAGGGCTCCGGAGATTATATCTGGTGGAGCCTTGCTGATTTATACGGACTAGGGGATGCGGCAGTTTACCTGACCCCATCTTTGAAGACCTACTGCAGTTACTAGCAGGCTAATGGCTGTTTTCTGTGACTTTTCTAAAGCAACTTCTGTATCTTCCTGTGCTGCTTGAGTGGGGTAGTTAACTCTCTAGTTTTCTTATATGCTTTATTGGATTGCATATTGAACTGTAAGCCACACTTTGATGGGAACCCTGTCTTTGATAAAAATAAGTTCATCTTTTGTAACATGTCACACCCATATTCAGTATGTAACCTGTTACTGCAGTAGCCCCCGTGCCCCCCCCCCCCCCATCACGTGTGCAATGCTATTGCTTTGTAGGCTCCTAGTGTGTGTGTGTGTGTGTGTGTGTGTGTGTGTGTGTGTATATATATATATATATATATATATATATATATATATATATATATATATATATATATATATATATATATATATATATATATATATTTATATATATATATATATTATATATATATAAAAATTGTATTGTATTTATCAGCGTATACCGCGCACTATTTTGCCCTGAAAATCAGGGCAAAATCGTGGGTGCGCTATATACGCCGATACCCGCTTTCCCGCCACGAGTTTGAATACTGCGCCGGCATATACCGAGCGCAGTACACTCGTGAATCTTCGGGCAGTCTCGGCGCCTCTCGCACTGTCGTCCTGAGCGTACAGGACGTCAGCGCGACGGTTGCCAAGCCTGCCCGAAGATTCACGAGTGTACTGCGCTCGGTATATGCCGGCGCAGTATTCAAACTCGTGGCGGGAAACGAGCTGGAGGGACGCCGGACCCGCCGAAGAGGGACGCCCGAAGCCGCAGAAGGACGCCGAAGATTCACGAGTGTACTGCGCTCGGTTCACGAGTGTACTGCGCAGTATTCAAACTTGTGGCGGGAATCGAGCAGGGAGGACGCCGGACCCGCCGCGCAAGACACCAAAACTGTAAGTACAAAAAAACTAAAAAACTTTTTTCCATAGGATTGGGGGCCACTTTAAGGGTGCGCGGTATACGCGGGAGCACGTTATACCGCGATAAATACAGTGTGTATATATATATATATATATATATATATGTGTGTGTGTGTGTGTGTGTGTGTGTGTGTGTGTGTGTGTATGTATGTATATATATATATATATATATATATATATATATATATATATATATATATATATATATATATATATATATATATTACACACCTCAAAATTTCAAGTCCTGAGCTACTAGCCAGGTCTCAAGGGTTACTCGCCACCAGTTGCCCCGCCCATCACCTGCCCTGTCTCTAATTCCGCCCCTAAACAAACCCTCATATATTATCTCATGAAATTACACTTAAATGTTCTATGCAGAATTAAGTTATAAAAATAAATATTAACAACTTTATCCATACCCAAAAATGCAGCCTGTGTCCCGGTCCTCGGTGCAGCCTGTGTCCCGGTCCTCGGTGCAGCCTGTGTCCCCAGTTGTTTTAGCCTGTGTTCCCCGCGATCGTAGGGGATGAGAGGGGAGAGCCGCCACTGCCGCCGCCTGGCTAATTACTGTGCTGGGGAACATAACATCTTTCGTTACAATACCTGCGTGTTTCCCCGCCGTGCGGCGTCATATACAGCCCCCCCCCCCCCCGTCCGTGGAACTTTGATAGACCGGTCACCGTCCCAGGATTGGACGGTGATCTGTCTATCAAGTGCCCGGACAAGGGGGAGGGGCTGTATATAATGCTGCACAGCGGGGAAACGCACCGCTATTATGTTCCCCAACCCCCAGTGCTCTAAACAGCCAGGCAGCGGCTCTCCTCTATCTTCCCCGGCGATCACTGGGACAAAAGCTCTCATACAACTCGGGCCGGCGGTGCTCGCCGCCCCCCCTCCCACTCCCAGGCAGCCCACACACTCGCCCCCCCCCCCTCAAAATGCGAGCAGGCGAGTGTATTTGTGAGGGATATGTATATGGATGTGTGTGTGTGTGTGTATATATGTGTATATATATATATATATATATATATATATATATATATATATATATATATATATATATATATAAAATATATATATATATATATATAAAATATATATTTTACACTATTTTTTTTAACCTGCAAAAAGGTATGCGTTCATTTTTACAACAGTAAACTTATACTTTAAGGCTTGGGGCCAATACATTGCTGGGTGGGGGCTGTGGTGCTGTTTAGGCTCAATAGTAATTTAAAAACTCCTCCCTTCTCCCCCTTAATGAGTGTATAGCATATTCAGCAGTGATGTGTTTTTTTTTTTTTTTTGTCCCTCTCCTCAGCCTGTAACATGAATTTGCTTCTACAGGCTAGAAAAAAAAGAAAAAAGCTAAACGCATTTTTTATGCCAAGTGAGCATGAGGCCTACCTACTGACAAGAAGTTGGAAGCAACTTTTTGATCTAGCTGCTCTTTCATCTCTTGATCACTACTGTACTTATTTCCTAGTCTTTAACTGACTGCTCTTTGTTGCTCTCATCTTTCTGAACGCATTGACGACGAGGTGACTGTCACGTTGAACTTTGTGAGACAGTTTTGAATTCTAGTCAGGTTATGTATTGAGTATCTGTTCGGTCCATATCTGCACAGCAGTCTGCCTTGCATGCTGGTGGGTGATACAAGGGTTAATACCTGGGCCGTCTTAATAGCATCATGGGCCCCTGGGCAAAGTAGTGCTCTGGGGCCCCTACAATGTGCAGGTAAACGGACATTAAGTAGGTAGGAGGCAGACTGCCTCCCCTTTGCATCCATCACTCTCAGTGCCATCATGGGGCCCCCAATTTTGGGGGATCATGGGCTCAAGGACAAGCTGCTTTGGGGAAAGTGCAGGGGCCCCCCATGCAGCTGGGGCCCCTGGACAGTGCCCTCTCATTAAGACAGCCCTGGTTAATACCCTTCATAGGAAACAATTTTTTTCGTTGTACAGAATCTTGTAAAAAGTGATGGGGTAAGAGTACATGCTCACCCTGACTACGCAAAATAAAGCAAAGAATACTAACCATTTAAAAATGTTTCATTAAAAAATGTTTTCTGTCAGCCAGAAAACCGAATGGGGAAAAAAAAAAAAAAAAAAAGTGGATACAGGAATCCTCCCCATTGTGTTATTATATTCTGCCCCTGGGACTCCTCTGCTGTCAGAATAAAATGATCAGCGCTGCAGTCGACTGGCTGCAAAATGGTGATCGAACCATTTGACAGACAATGCATGGGTGGGAAAGCCTGTATTCCAAGGTTATAACAGTTTACACTCAATAAGACCATCGAGTGACTGATTTGGTGAGAGCCCAGCTGGGCAACCGTTCACTACCTTTTACCTTAAACCCTCTCTCATATATGCCTGCTCCTTTTTTCCTCTATGGAGGTTTAATGGACACCTGCTATCCCAGTGAAGTGTGAAACTATCCACTTATTCCGGTCAGATTTAAGGACCTGAATGAATCACCTAATATTAAGAGTCTGCTATATATGCTCCTTGATTTGGATGCTTTCAGTGTCTGGAACCCTGCATTTTCAGCACATAGGTGGTTAAATCGGCACAAGTGCTCTAAAGGCTGTTGATGATCTAGAGCAGGGGTGGCAAACACAAGGCCCGCCGGACCTTGTAATGTGGCCTGCACAGCAGCCTCCTCATTTTGCCAGGTTGGGATTCCAGCAAGCGAGCGGCGCGGCCAGTCTGAGCACAGGCATTAACATATTCCTCTTACTGTGCCGCTCTGTCTCCGCCTCCAACGCTGCGTCTCAGGCTGCCACTCTGGTCTCCACCCTGTCTCCGACTCCACCGATGCCTCCGCTCTTTCTCCAGCCATGTCGGCTTACAATGCCGCTCTGGTCTCCGCCTCCACCACCGCCCTGTCTCCACCTCCTTCCAGCCAGTGATGCCGGCTTTCTTGCATGCCACTGACTGTTCATAGTGGCAGAGATTGCTGGCAGTTTTTTGGGCATTTTTCCCCCCCCATCCAGCGGGCTGCGTCCTGTGGCTCTTCTTAATAAACTGTGTGCTGCTATTTTACAGTTATGGTGAAAAAAAAGCAAAGTACTGATAACACAGGAGGATCCGCCCACAGAGGGATTGTACCACTATAGCCCAATAAAAAAAAAAGTACTATAG
This sequence comes from Rana temporaria, assembly GCF_905171775.1. NCBI lineage: Eukaryota > Metazoa > Chordata > Amphibia > Anura > Ranidae > Rana > Rana temporaria. Next base: position 222,900,806 of record NC_053490.1, on the reverse strand, counting down.
CCCAATACAAAGGGAGGGAGCCGCCTATACAGGGAGGTACTAGAGCTGGTCCAGGTAGGAAGGTAGGAGAGAGTACAGATGTGAGGAATTTTTAGGCGCAATCCTGACCCCTGCACGGTGTACGTAGCGTAATCCTGACCCCTGCACTGTGTACTTAGCGCAATCCTGACCCATGCACTGTATACACAGGGCACCCGGCCCTTTGAGGGTAACCATACTGCTGATGCGGCCCCAGATGAATTTTAGTTTGCCACCCCTGATCTAGAGACTTCTGTGGATATGTGTGTTTGAACTTTGGTTTGGCTTTGAGTGACCATTCACACGAGCCATTGAGCCTAATGTTGAGTAATTTCTTCATCATTATAGTCCATCAAATACTCTGGATGTGTATATGTGCGTTTTTCAAAATACCAATATCACCAAAATTCCACACTTATCTAACAGCACATTATTGACTGTTTTTTGCGGTGCCTCTCTTTTCTGGACAAATGGAGTTTGCTCATTTTTGAATCCTGTCGGAGCGCTCTGCATTTTTAATTTACATTTGCTGCAGCACTTTTTTTTTATTACATGGTTAGGTATTGTGAGATATACTGTGTTTATAATGATACATTGTTCCTCACATATGCTTGATATTTAATATATATGATACCCCCACCCCTAATAAAGCCTTTTTCATATTTTTGTACCTTAAGCCGTTGTTGACCTGCCTTTTTTTTTGCTTTCTGGGGGCTCCCTTGTCCCCTCCAAACCCCCTTTTTTATATAGCTTTTTTGCTTGTTGGCAGGTATCCCATCTAGCCCTGGCAAATCGGCCGGTACACTAATTAATTATTTTTAGGTTATCGCTAAAGGGAGTGTGGATTTTAGGATTCTTTTATTTTTTATTGTTTAACAGTTTCACCTCTGTCAGCCAGCTTGTTTTTTTTTTTTTTTTTCACTTTGCATCCCACTATGCCTCAGCAATGTCTATTTTTTTTTGTGTGTGTTTTTGTGGTGAGAGATTAAGGCCTTGTACACACGATAGGTTAAACCGATGAAAACGGTCTGAAGGACGGTTTTCATCAGTCCAAACCGATCGTGTGTAGGCCCCATAGGTTATTTAACCTTTAGGTTAAAAAAATTTGAACTTGCTTTAAAATTGGATTGGTAAGCGATAGGTAAAAAAAACGATTGTCGGTATGCAAAAGCATCGGTTAAAAACCTGACGCATGCTTGGAAGCATTGAACTTCGTTTTTTTTAGCACGTCTTGTTTTACATCACTGCGTTCTGACACGATCGTTTTTTTAACTGATGGTGTGTACGCACGACAGACCATCAGTTGGCTTCATAGGTTAACCTAGGACAACTGTCCTTCAGACCGTTTTCATCGGATGGACTGATCGTGTGTACGAGGCCTAAAACATCTGTCGGGTTTTATTGCTGTCTGTCATAAGAATTCATCTTCTCTATTTGTCTTGATTACCATTATCCCTGAGAGTAGACATGGAGGGGAATGTCAAAATTTTTGGCTCATCGCCAGAGCCAGAATAAGAGGGTAATCTTCCAATATTCATACTAGTTTTTATGACACTGGTGACAGACAGAAATTCTCTCACTTTTAAAGGGATTTCCTTTCACTTGCTGTTTTTGGCTATGGTACAGGAAGTGAAGGGAAATCTTCCCAGTGGGACACAGATATTAAAAAAAGAAAGGGGTTGTAACCCTCCCCTAATGAAATATAAAAAATTAAAATAAAATGTTTGTTGCCTTTTTAGTTTTTTGTCTTGGGCATTGCTGAACCAGGAGATATCATCCCCCATTCCAAAAGCTAGTAATCGATCATTTGGACATGTGGTGTGAACATGCCTTCTCTGGGCTTGGATTTGCCTACAGATCGTGGAGGCTTTTGGATGTATTCTGAACTTCAAAGAAGTTATTTGGCTCTGTTTCATCATTTTTGGAGTTACCTGGATACCACCCCAAGCTCTTCGCACCCCAGGAGAAGTTGGCGAAACTGCAGAGTCCGGGTTAGTCAACTTGAATCCCGACATAATTTTTGCTGTGGAACTGTGTGCGAGTGCTGGGATATACAGTATAGTTTCTATCTTGGAATCTAATCCATTTAGTCCAGTTACTTTACATCCAAAACTGTACATCCTCGCATGTGGAACTAAGCCATTCTTTCTCTGTTATCAAGATCTGTTTTCTCAAGTTTTTCCAGTTATATCCTCGACCTTGACCTAAGTTGACCTCGACCTTGACCTAAGCTTCATGGGATCAGTATGCTTTTCCCTCCTGAACCTTTGACCGTTTTTATGTCCGAGTATCAAAAGTGAGGACATTCCATTAATTTTCATAACTCGGACTGACTTTTTAGTGTGGAATGCTGACCTTGTTCTGTTAGCTAATGCTCTGTGAATTCTACCCGATCAGCCAAATCTATTATCTCAAGAACCAATCTTCCACCCTGCTTCTCAGCTGTTGGCTTGATGGTTTGGCTGCTGGAAATCAACGTTCTAGGAGACAGGGACATTGCGGCTTCAGTTATTCTGACCATGCTTAATCTATTTCCTGCAAGATTAATACCGCACATGGAAGTCTAATTTTCACTGTTGAAACTTTGGTGGTTTCCCTACATCACACCCCCCTCCCCCCCCTTTTTTTTTTAGGTATTATGTTTGTTCTTTCTTCCCTTCAGCTACGGGTAAAACATTTTGGCCTATAGCACCTTTTGAGAACCTACTCCTCCTTTCTGATTTTACACAATGGCAACGTTGTTTTTGAGGCATTTTCTTCCCTGTGTTTGGCATCAGTTTACCACATTCTCCTTTTACCTGGAGAGGGTGAGGGCCACCAGTTTTCCTTTTGGCCACTACTTTTAGGCAATCGGGTTTCCTGTTCAATTTTTCATACAGTCCTAAAAGTGGTTCCCCAGTTTCCAAATCCACTTTAAGTGGATTCAACAGGTTATTCTGCAGGTCTCTGAGTTGCAAGATAAAATGCTTCCATCTGTTCAAATCCACTCCTATTGGATACTGGGTACTTTTTTACCATCAAGCCAATCAGGCCCAGATCTGTAAACCTGCAGCCTGGTCCTTCTGTTTACATGTTCTCAAGTTTTTTGCACATAATGTGTAATGTTTGGCCAGTCTTGCTAAATAGATCACCAGGTGAAAATCTAAATAAACAAAACGAATACAGCCTCGATCTAATGATTGGTAAACTGCAATATATTACATTTTTGGTTTGGGGTGTGATAATGCTATCCTAAAATTGTGAATTCTGAAATTGGAATCTCTACTTGTTTTACCTTTTTTCTTTGCATACTGCTGCTGAAAGTGGCATCTGGGCAGGTTGCAGCAGCTGTCAGTCAAGAGCAGTAGTGTTGCCAGGCATTTGCTTGAGTAGTGACTTATAGAAGAATGTGGTGACCATGAAATATTTTAGAATTTAGATTTGTCGAAGGGCCAGTTCACACCATACAAAAATGCTGTCTGCATGCCTTCCAGATGCTTTTCAGCATGCACGTTTTTTTTATGCAGTCCAGTGCACCCCCCCTCTTTTATATATATATATTTTTTTTTTGTTTAACCTTAAATAAGGAAGCGTGTTTCGCTGCATTTTTGGAGCATTCCAGTGAATTTTTGATGTGTTGTACAGTCCAGTGCTAAAATGCAGCATGTTCTACTTTTATTAAATTTTTTTGGAACTGCGTGGACTATGCCATTAAAAACTGCATGACGCTCCATGCGTTTTTCAATGCAGAAAAAACGCACTGGACTGCATGTGGTGTGAACTGGCCCTGAGGGTTTGAGCCCTGGTTCACACTGGGCTGCGAGAGAAGTCGTGCGAGTTCAGCTGAACTCGCACGGCTTCACTCCCGCTGGCAGTCCCGATTTCGGCCGCGATTTAAGAGACATCTGTGCAGGTTTCTGCACAGATGTCTATGCAAATCGCAGCCTGAAATCGCAAAAAGTAGTACAGGAACTACTTTTTGAAATCGGTGCAGCGCCGCAGATGCGGCGTCGCACCGATTGGGACGGTGTCATTGCCGACAATTGACAGCGATTTGAGATGTGAAATCGCATCTCAAATCGAAGCAAATCGTACCCAGTGTGAACCTGGGCTGAAAGTATGCAAGTTAGGAGAGCCAAGGGGAGAGCAGAAGGTGCCAGGAAAACTGCACAGTTTTGTTGGGAGGGGTTGCAGAAAATGTATTCGGCAAAGCAGCCATAGTTTTGGTTGCATCCTGTCACATCATTTGGGCTTCATTCGCACCTGAGTGTAGGTTTACTGGCGTCCCGTTCCCCCCTTTTTTCTTCCCCCAAGCATTTTATAGCTTCATGCATTTGTTTAGCCAATAGAAAGCACTAGGGAAAGGAGAGGGAGAGTAAATTAGGGATGGGAAGCTGCTGTTTGAGTAGAAAACGAGCGACAAAATGCTCGTCAGTCATTTCTATTGAAGTCTGTGGGGTCCAAAACGCTTGTAATCTGCCAAAAAGAAGTTCATGTACTTTTTGAGCAACAGGAGTGTTAAAATGAATGGGATTTGGCTTGTTGAGCGTTTTTATAAATTACAAGCAGAAAATCGCTCAGGTGTGAATGGGGCCTTAAACATTTGAATGCTTTTAAGCAGAATGCCACATGGGGCTTCCCTTTTTGTTGGGTGATAGAGCTGCATTTTGCCTAAGCATGCAGCGTTTTAAAGAATGTCAGCCTAAAATGTCATATTGCTGATAGGGGCCTGCTGTACTATGTAGTTGTGTGAAAAAAGTATTGTGCTCTTTCTATTGCTTCCTTTGTGTAAAATACCTGATGTTCCTGTCAGTCGCTCTGTTTTCCTAATTGACCACCCTAGGCTGAAGAGCACAGTGTGGTCAGTTTTACAGCTCTAAATTATTATAGGGTTAAATTGACATTCCTTTTCAAACTCAATGAGAGAAGATTAAAAAAAGCGAGATAGAATTTTTTTCTAGAACGAATGAATGCATTTCTAACCATGTATGTTTTCATAGTCCATTTGTTCCAAAATCAAATGTAAAAAGCAAACACATTTTGAACGGTAATTTTGAACAACATTCATAAAGTCATAGAATGTACTGAAAATTTTCATACGAATGTTTTATATGAACATCAACTAATGTATGGCCAGCTTTACCGGATTCCTATCATGAGAAATCTATTGCCTTTTGCTGACCTCTTGAAAATGCTAGTTTCTTTTTGTTTTTTTTCCAAGATAACCATCTACAAGTATGTAGAAAGTGAAATGGGAATTCCTGTACTTGTGTCCAGTCAGTGACTTATTGCTGAAGCCATTAGATCAGCTTGACAATCTGGCAGCTAGCATTTTCAGAAGGTCAGCAACGGCGGCCTACAGATCTTTCAGTACTGATTTCCTTTTTAACCTCATGTGGCTTTAATGTGTATTAGCAATTTCATTTATGAAGGAGGATTATGATATATTATCTGGAGTCCTAGTGCTAAATGATACAGGTTGGTAGAGTACATTGTTGTATAATGGGTATAAAAATACACTTTTTGTTCCTTTTTAACAATACATTTCATAAGTCTTTCATCAGGTAATCTTTTTTTGTAATCCTTTTTTTTTTTATTGTGATGGCTTTTATTTTTATTCTGTCTGTCTGTTTTTATTATATGCGACAATTTGCTTACTACAAGGGTATGTCTTCCAAACAATTATTTAGTCCCATTTGTTCCTTAGTTTTAGGTTATTTCTGAATGAAGGTAATGAAATGCATCCCCCCTCGTTTATGTAATCTCGGCTCAGCATTATTAAGCCATGTTTCTGGGTTGTAAAGAAAATACAATTTTATTATATGTACTAATTATATGAAATGCATAACATCTCTTGAAATTCTCTGCAGTGGGAAACCTCACTGATTAGGTCATATAATAAAATTAACCAACTACAAACACCAGCGGCTGAGGCTCAATGGATCGGACTCAAAATGGGAATCGGACTGATGGGAAAATTGTATATTTTCCCCTGCCTGCTTCTCCCATCCTTTCCCAAAGAAAATAAAAAGGATCACCACCCAAATGCCTGACAGTAGCTGCTTAGCCATATGCAATCCACCATGGATGCATCTCAATGCATAGGCGAGTGCGAACCTAGCCTTTGAGTTGGCTGACTGTGGGCACACAGCTCAGGTCCGGAGTGAGCCCACATGTTTTCCTCCACAGCAAGTGGCAGATGTGCGGCCTCGCTACCGAGCTGTGCTGTGTTTCCGTAGCCACAGTCAGCCAACTCAAAGACTAGGTTTATTTAACCCCAGAAATAAAAAAACAGGAGGTGGGCCATATCTAAGTGTAGTATTAAACCAATATCATTTAGTGCACAAGATTAAAAACACTTTCAAGACATAAGTGGGATCTGGAATCTACAATTCAGTACAACATCACACCAGAACCTTTCCCAGCTACCCGGATCGTGCGAGGAGCCTGTGGGACATGGTAGAACTGCCAGGACTACATACTTATGATGAGCATGACTCCCACTTATATCTTGTTTTTAATCTTGTGCAATAAGTTATACTGTTTTAATACTACACTTAGAGAGGCCCCCCCTTTTTCATTTATATGTTTTGCAGAGTTGCTGGACACACTCTGAGGATGGCTGCCTCTTTTTAAATCGCCGCCCCCCTTACCGTGGTTCAACTTTGTTTTTACCTAAAGACTGACTAATCAAATGTACATTAGTACAAACTAAGGGCATTACCTCCTGGAGCACCAGAAACCCAATTTACCTTCGCTGAAGAGTCAAGGATGTTGGCATGGGTCACCAGAATCTGAGCCTTTGCTTTAATGCCTTTTTATTACTCGCTTTCACTACATTTACTTTATTAATGGTCTAGGCTTGTAATAATTTAAATTAAATATTTTTTGAGTGTATTTGTTCTTTATATTATTATGTGAGTGATAATATAATGGCTTTCTAAGTGTGTTAGTTTTTATGGTGCTGATGGTGTTGGTGGGTATAATCAAGTCAGTAAGGAATATTCCCTTTCCTTTGTTATATGGCATGCTCTGGCTGATTTATGTTTTTAAAACCATATTTACATAGTGATGATGGCCACAAATTGGCTTCACGTGCAAAGTATGCCACCAAGTGAACACAGGCTTGGCACCCTGTGGCTAGTTCACCCTGATCTGTCTTTTGTCAGATGTGATTTCAATTTAAATCAAAGGAAAGTCATCCATGTGCAACACTGTTACAGCTGTGTGTTACAGTGCACTATAGTGCAGGTACATTTTTCTTCAGTGTATTGGGGTTCTGTTCAGAATAATTGTTAGACATTGGGATTCATTGCATGGAAGAAAAGGTGTGCCCTTAGTGTCTTGCACCTAGCGATTGGTTCATATTGAAAGAAAAGGTTTAGGCTAGCACAATTTCACATATTCATTTACTTTTATTTAGTTTTGTAGCAGTAACTAATTCCACAGTGCTTTGCAGAATACATGAATTCTTCCACCTACCTCCTTGTTGAAAATTATTACATCGCATAACTTAATTATGTCTTTGCTCTAAAGATTAGGTTTTAACAACGACTGATGTAATTCTTAGTGCTAAGTAGATCCATGTTTTTTTTTTTAAATGTGTTGTTGCTGTCTCTGGTTAAATATGCAGCATTTCCACCTGCTCTTGTAGCTTTAGCTAGAGTGTTAATACGTGAGATGTCATATGTGACTGGGAAGTACACCCAAAGTTCCTCTCTGTTCTAATGCTGTATATCTGTCATTCACTGAGGCTGATGTCGTTTTTTATCATAGTTAAGTCCCAAAAAAGGCATAGCCTACTACTATGTGTATACTGGTTCCCAAACATTTGTGTCTTTAAAAAGCAAAGATGGATTTAACAAAGTTGTCTTGCCAATATACGTGAAGATAATACTTAAAATATATGCGAACCCTCACATATCCAAATCCAATCCAGATCAATATTTGGTGTGACTACCCTTTGCTTTAGAGAAGTTTCCCACTGGGGCGGGGGGAGGTATTTTAACACCTGCTAGCGTCCGAATTGCTTTGCAGGCGCTTCAGCAGCGGTGCCCATTGATTCCAATTGCAGGGGCCGTGGAGGAGTGGTGTAGTCACCACTCTTGCACTGCCTAAAAGATGCTGCTTGCAGGACTTTTTCTAACATCCTGCAAGCGCACAGCTCCCGTGTGAAAGCACTCCCGCTCACACTGCGTTTTCAGGTAATTTACAGGCGCTATTTTCAGCCCAAAAGCACCTGAAAATGCCCCAGTGTGAAAGAGGTTGTAAACACCACTTATACCCAATAGGTAAGCCTATAGAAAGGTGTTATTTTTCAGGTGTTTACAACCTCTCTTTTAAAAAAATATTCTTGGTACACTTGCACACTGTTTTTGAAGGAACTTTTGTCCCAAACTTCTTGGAGAACTAACCACAATCTTCTGTGGATGTACTGTAGGCTACCTAAAATCTTTCTGTCTTCATGTAATCCCAGACAGACTCGATGTTAAGATCAAGGCTCTGTGGGGGAAAACCATCACTTCCAGGACTCCTTGTTCTTTATGCTGTAGCTAGTTCCTAAAGGGATTGTAAACATTCACGGTTTTTCACTTTAATGCATTTTATGCATTGAGGTGAAAAACCTCTTGTAGTGCACCAGAACCCCTCTTTTACTTACCTGAGCCTGATCGTTACTGCATCGAGGATGAGCAAACCCGCTCCAGCTGGTGTCTCGGGTCCTCATTGGATAGTTTAATAGCGGCGCAGCCATTGGCTCTTGCTGCTGTCAATCAAATCCAATGATGCGAGAGCCAGGGGGCGGAACTGAGTCCTACTGTCTGTGTCAATAAACGTAGCCACAGAACACAGGAGCATGCCCACACAGGTGCCCCAAGGGAGAGTCATTCTTCGCTGGGGCACTCAAAGAGGAGGAGCCAGGAGCCCCACTGAGGGACCCCAGAAGAGGATTTGGGCCACTCTGTGCAAAACCAACTGCAGAGGAAGCAAGTATGACATGATTTTTTTTAAAAAAAAGGAAGATTTACATATCCTTTAATTGCATTGGCTGTATGTTTGGATTTGTTGTCATGCTGCAGAATAAATGTAGGGCCAATCGCATGCCTCCCTGATGGTATGGCATGATGGATAAACTATCTGTATTTCTCAGCATTGAGGTCACCATTGATCAACTCCATTTGAAGCAATGGAGCCCCAAAATTGAAGAAACCTCCATCATGCTTCACTGTTCCCTACAGATATTCATTGTACCACTCTCCAGCCCTACGTGAACTGCCTCCTGCTACAGCCATATATGTCAAAATTTGATTCTTAAGTCCAGAGAACCTGCTGCTATTTTTCTGTTCCCCCCAGTTCCTGTGTTTTTGTACATGGGATATGGAAACAAGGCTAAGGGACTACTCCACTATGCAAAACCAGCCTGAAAATCTTTGCTCAATCACTGCTGATGAGCATACAGTATTCCGACAGCGAGGAAGCCTCTGTCTAAATACAATAAATCATTGGGAGGAACCCCCCCCCCCCTCCCCATATCAATCCAACTCAAATGTTTGATTAGTCAGATTTTGTCATTGGATGAATAAATCATTTGGACCCCTTTTACATTAGGGCATTTTCAGGCACTTTTGGGCTAAAAAAATGCCTTCATTGCAGTCCCAGTGTGAAAGCCCAAGTGCTTTCACACTGGGGCGCTGAGCTGGCAGGACGTTAAAGTCCTGCAAGCGGCATCTCTGGAGTGGTGAATACACTGCTCATGCCCATTGAAATGAATTAGCACCGCTGCCGAAGCGCCTGCAAAGCGATTCGGCAGCGACACTACACAGCACATTTAACACTTTATTTGGCTGCTAGTGGTGGTAAAGAAGCACCCCGCTAATGGCTGAATAACGCTGCCAAAACTACAGTAAAGTGCCGCTAAAACTAGCAGTTTTTTACCATCAACGCCCTCACCGCCCCAGTGTGAAAGCAGCCTTACAGATTTTCTGAATGTGTGTAGGGTGCTAGCCATAGCGGCTAGATCTTAAAGGGGTTTTAAAATCTGTCCGGGTTAGTTACAGCTTGGTACCTTTTTTGCTTATGCATTTCTGATCAAGGAATTGTGTCATTTATTAAGTGTTTATTACAAAATATGACAAAGATAAAAAAAAAAAATTTGATTTTTATTAGCCCACAATTTGTTTATATTACGTACAGAACAGAAGCAGTACACAGTCTAATTGCTAGCGTTTATCTGATTTAAGCAAGGATGAAATTATAGCGTACCTAGCCGCACTATGAAAAATGTGCAGCTTGTTCTGTTATGTGTTCACTTCATATTAGGCAAATGTATTTGATTTCCATACATTATTACTAAGCCGTGTTGATATAAGCGAGATTTATTGTCTCATTTGTTAGCTGAGATTCAAGCCTACGAATGTCGGTATAATTTCCTGTGAATCAGTGGCTGACATAATTGCATAAAAACTCATATTTAAGGTAGGCTGAGCTTTCATAGAGCGCACTCAATTACCCTCTGGATGTGAAAGAGCATGGAAGGTGGGGTCCCACTTAGGAACAAATTAACTAAAGTCATTTCATTGGTTTTCGGTGTTCTTTTCCTCTGTGCGCTGCGAATATTAATATCTTTTGTCTTTTGCCTCTTGTGTTTTTTTTTTTTTTTTTTTATCATAACATAATGGTTGCTACCATTTCGTTTTTATTGTAGTTGGGGTGTCTTGCTGCTGTTTTATTTGATTCAATGAATTCTCTTGCTTCAGTGTTATTTTATTAAAAAAAAATTGACAGCCTTTAATACCCTGACTAAAATAAACAAATGGAAATGCTGCATAAAGACTGTCATCACTGTAGACAAGTACAATAATCTCTCCAGAACCTTTTTGTGCGCTTCCCCTGTATTGACCCTAGTGTGGTTATGACTATGAAAGGAGATTTGTGCAGTAATGGCAAAATGCAGATCAGGGCACCCAAACTGTAGCATACTGGACTTTTTCACCACCCACTGCAATACAAAAAATTGGTGTGAACCAATTAAATGCAATGAATTTTCTTTGTTTGAAAATGCAACATCACACATGACCAAGCACCTGTGTGAACAAGCCCTGGCTATTCTATGTAATGTACAGCCAAGAAACCTATGAATACGTAATGTGAACAGTTTGATGTAGCTTGCTTGTTTTCTTTGTCCTTGTTAGGAGGGTCCATGACATTGGATGTAGCAAGTTGATAAAACCTTAACTCTGAGGTATAATGTACACATAATAGTGAAATGTACAGTACATCGGCATAAGCTATGCATACAAATACTGCTGTTATAAATTACAGACCTGAAAGCTTTATATTGTACCCCCAAGTGCATGAGCTTGGGGTCTGCATGATGAAAGCAACATTGCAGACACAGTAGGTAAAAATTAGACCTATAATTGGCAGTTTACCTGTACCCCATTAACTCTTCTCTAAATGTGATTTTATCACTTAAAGTGGAGTTCCACCCATAAATATAACATTACATCCGTAGTTTTAAAAAAAAATGTCATTAGTCCTTTACGGAATTTTTTTTTTTTTTTAGATGCCTTCAAAGTGTTGTTGCTAGGCAGAATAGGTAATCTTCCCACTTCCTGCATCTAGGTGCTTAATGCTTCCTAACCTACACCGCACAGACTCCTGGGAATGTAGTGGGTGTAACTTTCCAGGAGTCTGTGCACTCCCCAGTCTCAAAGAATCATGTGACTTGGACAGCACAGGTGCTGAAACCTGATCTGACACTGCTTGTGCAGCACTGAGCATGTTCGAGATCTGCAAGGCTGAAATCCAGGAAGTCATACAGTCTGGCTTCATGATGCCCACACTTAAGATGGCCCCAGTCAATTTCTATTTTATAAAGTGTCTAAATGCTGTAACAACCTAACAAAACGGACCTTAGTTTACAGGCCAACTTTACTAGAATACATTAAGCTTGTGTATTACAGGGGTATTTATATTTAAAAAGTGAAATTGTGGCCGGAACTCCGCTTTAATCAATTTTGAGAAATATTTTTGTCCTTGGTAAATATAGGTACAATAAGCTTTTTTTTCTCATTGTTGAAACTTGTCATAGATAAACAGTCCAAGAGTCCTGTGTGTGTGTGTATTTTGTTTTGTTTTTGTTTTTTAATGTTATACTTGCCTGCTCTGTGCAATGGATTTGCACAGAATAGCCCAGATTCTTCTCTTCTCGGGTCCATCTTAGCTGTTCCTGGCCCCTCCTTCCTCCCTCCCTGTCGAGCGCCTGCACAGCAAGCAGCTTGCTATGGGGGCACCTGAGTTGCAGCTCCATGTTTCCATTCAGTCAGAGTTGCGGTTCAGCCCCGATCCTCTCTCCCCTGATTTAGCTAACTGACTTTGAAAGCAGCGAAAGCCAATGGCGCCCAGTCAGCTGATGGACTTGGACATCGCTAGATAGAGAATAACCTCAGGTAGGTATGGGGGGGGGGGGGCTCTGAGGGGGACTGCTGCACACAGAAGGCCTTTTATCTTAATGCATATAGAATACATTAAGATAAAAAACAGCTGCCTTTACAACCCCTTTTTAAGCCAGTCATACTTGGGTTGGAGTTCGGCTGGTTCAGCATGTGTACATTAAGTAATTGGCCCAAAGTGAATCATGTGGTCTGCCATGGGCTAACATTAGGCTAGAATATCTTTAGGGAGCTGCAATGCTCCATAAACGTGTACAAATAGAGAGGGGAAGGGCAGGAGCAGGAATGTAGCTTCTGTTGGCTTGCTGGAGAACAGGACCGTAGTTTACCCCTGGCGGTTGCCTGTTGGTGGAGCTTGTAGCATCTATAGACAAGTCAGTAACTCGATGGAATTAATTGGTTACTGTCATCTAATGTTCACTGGTACCCAAACACGTTTTAATCACTATGTTTTTAGATAAGATCATGCTGCTTAATAAATGTATCATTTTAAATACTAACCTTATAATATTTTTGTTTTTTCTTTTTGCAGCTGACCTGAATAATGTGAGATTTTCAGCATACAGAACTGCCATGAAGCTAAGGAGACTGCAGAAGGCCTTGTGCTGTAAGTGCTGGATCTACTGCCTGTGACTGCTTTCTCACAATTGCTTATCCTCCAGTCACTGCTTTTTTTCCCTCGTGAATTGACTTGCAAATGTTTAACAGCTAGAGAAAAAAAATTGTGGTTGTTGTGCCTCATAAATAAATTACCCAGAGCAATGCAGCAGCTGGTTAATGATCTTTGGATTCCTGATTATATTTTGGCTCTGTAATTGAAGTTGGAGTTAACATTTGTGTGCTGAACTTTGTGTTACACCTAAACAATCAGATAACACTTTATCAGTTTAATGCGCCCCACTGTTTTGTCTCTGTCCCAGGGGAGATGCATAGCAAAGCCTTACAACTGGATCTTTTTTTATTTTGGGATACATCATTTTACTATGGATTTTTGCAAGTACATAAAGAAGCCTGGGAAAAGAACCAGATACTTCAAAATGTAGAAACTCAGCACTTACTAATGTAATGGTTTAGTGTTTTCCTGGCCATCTTCCATAAGCCAGGAGGGCAGCCAGTTCTGTCGATATAATGTACACATATTACAACCCCTTCTCCCCTTCTCTGACACCTGTGCTTCATGAGCACCCCTTAAACGCCTATATTTGGGTTAGTCCAGAATTGGCAATACCGTCAGTGGAGAGGGGTAGGATAATCCTGGTAAACACTGCTACTAGTCAGGGCTGGCCCAAGACATTGTGCTGCCTGGGCCCAGGAATAAAGTGCTGCCCCCCCCTAAAAAAAAATCTTACCGACCAAAAGGCCCCCAGAATTATTTTATATCATGACAATTAAAACCAAAATTAAATTCATCAGTAGGTCAGATTTACATGCAACAGTGATGGTGGGGTTCAGACACAGGCAGGGGTGGTAGGGAGGGGGTTAGACACAGGCAGGGGTGGTAGAGAGGGGGTTAGACACAGGCAGGGGTGGTAGGGAAGGGGTATGGGAGTTAGACACAGGCAGGGATGGTATGGGAGTTAGAGGCAGGTGGAGATGGAATTGGTGACGCTGGCACTTACTTTCTCTCAGTGTCAGCAGTGATCCCTCTTTCATCATGGGGTCTCCACTCAGCAGAAAGCTCCTCCCCCTTCACGCTGTTGGCCATCAGCCTGAAAACTGACTTTCTCTTGTCAGCAGCAAAGGGGGGAGCCGCAGAGAGGATGGGAGGGGGCGGCCAGCTGTGATCCATGTAATGGCAGCGGTGCCAGGGCATCCACACAGTAAAATGAGGGTAGGTGAGGGGGGCAGAGCAGGGCGGGCGTGTGGAGCGGAGCGATCATGCGGGACAAGTGTTTTCCTAGGCATCAATGTGCCGCCCCTCAGAACCTGCCGCCTGGGACCAATGGTCTCATTGGGTCCCATGGTAGGGCCGGCTCTGCTACTAGTGCTTATTTGGAGAGTAGGCAATACAAGATGACTTTCTAATCTGTTGTTTCCTTTACTGAAGCCAGTTTATCTGGGGCTGGAGAGTGCTGTCCAGTCTGGAGGATTGGGCCCACTTGTAAGAAGGATTTTTTTTTTTTAGAACAAACACTGTTTTCTTCTGTATGTGCTTGCTTTCACCCCAACAAGAGCTCAAAACTGCCAGATTATTGCAATAATGCTTGCATTAGGGAGCAATGCTGATCATTCTCCAATTTTACCCAAAATAGGCGACATCTGTGGACCATTATACTTCTAGCACTGATTGTTCTGGGGGAGCAAACAATTGGCCATAAATGGAGACATTTGCTTATAACCATCAATAGAAATTTAGGCTGACCATAGATTTATTTATTTATTTTTTTTTTTGATTAACCAGTCAAATGAACGGGTTCCCCTGTCCACACAAGTGAGGTGGATAGTGGAATCCTCTCTGCTGCGCTATTGTATTTTGAGAGCAAGGACTGCTCCACTGTCAGAATACAGTGATTTGCACTGTAGGTGATTGGTGCTGATCGAATGAATTTGTGGCATTGATTCAGCAAGGTGTTGGAAACATTCCTCAAAGATTTTGGTCAATATTGACATGATGGCATCACCCAGTTACTACAGATTTGTCAGGTGCACAGTCATATCGTGACTCTCGCGTTATACCACATCCCAAAGGTGCTCTATTGGATTGAGATCTGTTGACTGTGGAGGCCATTGGAGTACAGTGATCTAAACCTGTTTGAAATGATTTGAGCTTTGTGACCTGGTGTATTAGCCATCAGAAGATGGGAACACTGTAGTCATAAAAGGAATAGACATGGTCAGCATCAATACTCAGGTAGGCCGTGGCTTGTAAACAATGCTCAGTTGGTACTAAGGGGTTCAAAGTGTGCCAAGAATATATTCCTCACACCATACACCACCACCATCAGCCTGAACCGTTGATGAAAGGCAGGATGGATCCATGCTTTAATTTTGCATACACCAGTTTCTGACCCTACCATTTGAATGTCGCAGCTGAAATCGAGACTCCTCAGACCAGGCAATGTTTTTCCAATCTTCTATTATTCAACTTTAGTGAGCCTGTGCCAATTGTAGCCTCTGTTTCCTGTTCTTAAATTAAAGGAGTGGTCCCCGGTGTGGTCTCATGCTGCTGTAGCCAATCTGCTTTTAAAGTTTGTGTTGTGCGTATTCTACATACCTTGTAATGAGTGGTTATTTGAGTTACTGTTGCTTTTGAAATGTACGCTGTATATTTTTAAACAACTGATGTTTTGTAAAATGTAAGGTCTGACAGGGTGTTATTTATGTTTTTATTTTTTCTCCATGTTTAGGCTTACTGAATTTGTATTTTGTCTCCAGTATATATTTTTTTCTCAACACAAGTTTAGATGTGGGTATTTACAATATGTGCCTACATGTTTTTTAATGTAAAAAGAAGAAAGCTATCAGTGGTGGTTGTGCGTGTTGTTGTTTTTTTTTTTTTTTTTTAAGGAAAAAAAATCAGCCAACTAAGTATTACAGAAAGTTTCTATAAATGAATGAAGCCAGAGAGAAAAAGTCAGTACATATGTGTAATGCTGGCTTTATTTGTGTCAGCGGAGGCCCTGGAAGTCAAGCCGTTAGTGCTGGCTTTGTGAGTCAGGCTTGTTCATTGTCATGGAAACCAGAGGAATCCTCAGAACTTGATTACTGCTAATAGCACGGCCATCAGCAACTTGGCATGCAGAGTGGACAAGTTGACTCCTAGCATTTCACAGTATGAGAAGGCAAGGGTTCTCCAACCTTCCTATGTCCATTATTTTTTCGAAGGGCAAAAATATTCAGAGAGCAAAAAAATGAATTTATAAACCATGTCATAAAGTTGAATCCTATGGTATTAACATTACATTACAATTCAGGAAACTTGTACTGAAATATACAGAGGCTGCAATTGTTGTCCTAATCCTAAACATGTAGCTTTGCCTGTATGTCTGATTCAAACTTTCTTAATCCCTGAGCCAGAAAAAGTCAGAACTCCTGATTTGCATGCTAGTCCCAATTGACATCAATAGGATTGCCTGCACGGGAATGGATGGAATGTCTGTGCATCATGGTAGGGGTACAGTCTTGCACGGGTAGGCACTGTATTCTACCCTGTGTGAAGGCAGGCCAAATATGGTTGGCGTGTAAACTGTTATATTCCCCATGCGTGTAAAACACTGGTACTCTAATACTCATACCATTTTTTATTTTATTTTTATCTACTCCTTTGTGCAAAATGTGCAGTCTGAATAAACTAAATTGTGGCGTTACTAAATTAAAACCTCAACTTTTTGTCAAGTCAGCCGCTGGGCTTTTATCGCCAACCAATTTTTTCCCCCCTCTGAAGCATGGAGAGAACAGGCTAGTCTGAAGTGTCTTTTTTTTTTTTTTTGTAGGTTGTGATTGACAAGTCTGCCTTCTCCGACTTTGTGCTATGCAAAAGGCAAGATTCTGACACCCAAAGGGGAATCAATGGGTCTTTGCGGGCCGACTGATGCAGAGTATGTGTCCGCTAATTGCGTGGTTAAGCTGAATAGTTCAAACATTGGCAAAGGAAAGGGTTGCTTTAGCTTTACCTAAGCCCAAGTGAATTGTGGAGTATAAAGAAAGATGATGATACTTCTCTGTTCCTTATCTTCACACACCCATATGGTATAGTTCTGCATTTAAAATAAATAAATAAAAGAAGTCTCTTGGTATGAAACGTGTAGTGATTTCACTGTTGCTTGTGGTAATTATGATGTATATGGGTAAAAAATTATACAAATATCACACAAAGCCAGAGTTGTTGCTTTGGTTTCAGAATACCCACACATGGTGTTAGGAAGTTTCTAACCTTCAGCCCCAAATGTGTATTTTCTGGCCGCTGGAAACTTTTAGTGCCCTGGCATTCTACAGTAAAAAGAAAATCTACCTTTCTGCCTTGGTTATCTCAGGATGGGAAACCGAATATGAACTAAATCACCTCTGCTGCTGCAGAGTGCTGTAAGATTGTTTGCAGAACAGGCAAATATTGGATATTTCATTACATCAACAATGGATCTGCCTGAACATTGGCGCCACATGTCCTCACTGGCGTGACACATTCCGACTTATTCCATAAGGCATAGTACAGTAACCCATTTTTTTATTTATTTTTTTTATTGCAGCATTTGTGTAAAATTTTAATTCAGGTTTTATTATTTATGTAAAGTATTACTGATTTCTTTGTCCAGGAAGGGAATGGATTTAGTAGAGCAAGCACTGGTAATTGTCTCTACTTTTGAAAGAACTATTAAAGTCTCAGGCCCGGATTCACGTAGAAGCGCGCATCTTTGTGCGGGCGTAACGTATCCCATTTACGTTACACCTCCGCAACTTTGACAGGCAAGTGCAGTATTCTCAAACCAAAGTTGCGGCGGCGTAGCGTAAATAGGCCGTTGTAAGCCCGTCTAATTCAAATGTGGAAGATGTGGGCGTGTGTTATGTAAATGTAATGTGACCCCACGTAAATGACGCTTTTTACGAACGGCGCATGCGCCGTCCGTGAAAGTATCCCAGTGCGCATGCTCCAAATTAACCCGCAAGAAGCCAATGCTTTCAACGTGAACGTAAATGGCGCACAGCTCTATTCGCGAACGACTAACGCAAACGGCGTAAAACGTGAAAAATTTGACGCTGTTCCGACGTCCATACTTAACATTGCTACGCCTCATATAGCAGGGGTAACTTTACTCCGGGAAAAGCCTAACGTAAATGGCGTATCTGTACTGCGTCGTCCGGGCGTTCGTTCGTGAATTGGCATATCTAGCTGATTTACATATTTCTAGGCGTAAATCAGCGTACACTCCCCTAGGGGCCAGCGTAAATATGCAGTTAAGATACGATGGCGTAGGAGATTTACGCTGGTCGTCTCTTATACAAATTCTGGCGTATTTGATTCTTTGAATCAGGCGCCAAGATACGACGGCTCAGATTCAGAGAGAGAGATACGCCGGTGTATCTGGAGATACGCCGTCGTATCTCCTATGAGAATCTAGGCCTCAGTGTTTATTATCCTTAAGTGAAAGTAAACTCAATTTTTGGGGAAAAAATAAGGGCATTGTCTTGCTGTCCTAGGCTACTGGGCTATGTATTTGTATTGACATGTTCATCATAGGGAAATACTATTCTTGCTGGCCTCCAAAGGTCCCCACAAGGGAAAGAAGCCACCCAGAACAGGAAAGGTTATACAGTGCTCAAGACACCATCTTAAACTGGAACAAAGGCAAAGTTGTGCACACGGCTTAAAAAAACTCAGCTAGTTGCAGGCATTGAGCCGGTGTCCATGTACACATACTGTAGTATTTTTTATTTTTTTATTTTACAGGTGTCTTAGAAGATGAGTTTACAGACAGAAAAATACCCCACCAAAGGCATGTTTGGTTGAGGAGCTGGAGAGCAGAAAAATGGATTGTGCCCAAATGTGTCTAAATGTGCATAAGCGCTAGGCTTGTCTAGCGTTCGAGTATTAATGCATACCATAGGCCAGAATAAATGTAATATTCTGGCCAGTGCATTAACACCTAAACGTGAATGCAATACGTGGCTTTTACCCCTTGATCCAGAGGAAGGCAAAAAAAACCCAGCAAAGTACTTGTACCCAAGTTGATCAACTTGGTACATTCAGTCTGCCCATTAACTGTTCAAGTCTCGGTCGGTTCTTGCTAAACTGGCTAAGATTCGAATCATGTATGACCGGTCTAAGTATATTTAAAGCGGCTTCTGAAAGTGGTTAAAAAAATCACATTGAACAGAAAGTAAGACCTTAGTGGGTGGAGTCCTATAATAAAACACCTGAATATAGAGCTCAGTGAAACATACCTTCCAGTTGGAGAGAGCAGCTAGTGTAGTGGCAGTGGATGTCCTTGTATCCCTAGTGGCTCACAGCCGGTTGCATACAAAGTACCTTTCACAGTTTGTGGCTGTAATGATAATTGAACGTTTTTTACTAAAAATGGTAATGGTGCAATTCTCTTACAGTTTTTTTTTATCATGCAAGATTTTCTTTTATTTTTCCATGATCTGTTTACTCTTTCTCTGCTTTATTTACTTGTCAGAAAGCGGTCTGCCAAAGTGTTTTTTTTTTGTTTTTTTCATTTATTGATTGACTCCTTTAAAATGAGCTGGGGTGTCCTTTATGAAATCCTAGATGAGGGTCCTACTGTTGCAAAGTCCAGTTGGATTTCACATTCGAGTTTCACCGCTTCTTATTAAAGCTGAACGCTGGGATAAGATAATATTGGCTAAATGCAAGAGTCATGTATATTCTTGCGTGAATCTTGCTGTGCTCTATATAATCCTTCCAGATCAGTGGAGTTATGCTGGCCATACACTCCACGAAAAATCGCCCGAACGAACTTTCGAAAAATGAAAGCTCGTTCGTGATAAATCGTTCAGTGGACATAAAAACGAACCATTTTTTTTTTTTTACATATACCTAGTGCAGAAAGTTCGGACGGGAAACACATTAACCTTCCGATTTATCGTTTGTTCGGCTGAAAATTTCCAAACTTGTCCTTCGTTTTTTTGGCTCAAAAACGTCCAAACGATTATCGATTTTGTGCCCATTAACTGTTAGAAAAACAAAAGATCTTTCTTAACGACCGAATGTCGGCCAAATTTTCATATAGTGTATGGCCAGCATAATACAATGTGAAACTTTCCCTCTGTTCAGGAGCTTCCTGTTTATAAAGACCGGAACTGCTCTCTTCTCTCCTTGTGCAGGGTCTTGTCTTCCTCCCCCTTGTCTAATTTTCTGTAGTGGATGGACTTGCTGGACCCTTCCCACAGCTCTGCTCTTTGTACAGGCTATGTGTTCTATAATTCCCCCACTACTTTTACAAGAAGCCATTAAAAGCCATTAACTTGTTGTTTGTTTTTTTTTGGATAATGGAGGGTTCTAACCCCTTTCAGTTTATTTTTTGCCATCTGCGCCCCATTGGGGAGATTTGCCTTTACTTCCTGACCTGTAGCCAAAACAGGAAGTGAGATAAAATACCTTTTGAACTAGTGGAATTTCTTGGGGTTCACCAAAACTAATGTCCCTATTGGAAGATTTGCCCTCTTTTTTTCTGTGGACAACCCAAAAGTATGGTTTTCTTGCACTTTCAGTGATAAAGCTAAACAGGACAAACAGAGAGGGTGACGCTCCCTAAGGCCCGGTTCACACTGGGGTGACCTGTCAGGAGACTTGGCAGCCTGACAAGTCAAATTCTATTCAGTGCAATAGAATGAAACCATTGAGTCGCTTTGACTTAGAAAAAGGTTCCTGTATTACTTGGGGGCAACTTCGGAGCGGCTTGCATTAACTTTGATTACAGAAGTCGCGGTAAAGTCAGTGTGGACCGAGACTTGCAGGGGTAGAGATATCACTAAATAGGTGTTCTAATCCCTCGACACTTTATCCAAAAACTAAAGTTTATACCTTTTTAGTTTATACTTTGAGTGTAACCAATGCTGGTTTATATTCTTTGTTATAAAGGAATATTTTTCCGTAACCACTTTGCACCTAGAGTTCAGCTTTAAAGAATAAAGCTACATTTTGTTTGCTTTTGGCAACCGTTCTGTAGTCCTATCTACCTATCTACCTATCTATCTATCTATCTATCTATCTATCTATCTATCTATCTATCTATCTATCTATCTATCTATCTATATATATATATATATATATATATATATATATATATATATATATATCTATCTATATATATATATATATATTAGAAAATATCTTATAACTGCCTCTATAATGTATGTTTTTAAAGTGGTTATTAACCTAATTGCCCCCAATTATTCAGGCACACAGTACATGGTTCCCCAAGCATTGCAGCATCTTCTTTTTATTTTTGTTGTGTAAATGCCTTTTTTATTAGCATTTTTTAGCTCTGTCAATTGTCCTATTTCATCTCCATTTCCGACTAAGCTGAGTAGGTGGGACACAGATTCCTTCTGACATTCAAGATACGTCAAAAGAGGAATCTCTCATCTTCCTCCCTTTGGTTGTCAATGTAGTGTATACGAGATAGGAGGGGAAAGGGGAGGAGGGAGGGCGTGGCTGGGAATGTAAGAGATCGTACTTTTTCACTCCAGACTACATGTTGACAGGTAGAGAGGAGACCTGCGGATGACAGACACGCATTTAGACCACAATATCTTGGCTTGGCAGCCATGATAATCGTGGTCTGTTCTCAGGGGGGAAGACAGGAGCTGGCGGGATCAAACGGGTATTGTAAGAGACACGGAGAAATAAAGCAAAAGCAACAAGCTGCAGCTTTCACATTAAAGGGACAGGAGCAGCATATTTTTTTATTTTTGTTTGGGGTTAACAAACGCTTTTAAGTTCATTGCACAAAATTGTCATCTCTAAACACGCTCAAATATGTTTTTGCCTATCTACCTCCTTCATAAAGCACAGTGGGGAGGCCTTTGCAGCTTGCAGGAACCGATAACATAAAATAGCTTGCATCTTTCAAAGCCTGCACACTGTCATTTTTGTAATGCTACAGATGCACAGAGGAACTAAAATGGCTCATCCCCAGTTGCACTATCCTGTTCTAACATAAATGGTACAAACACTACCAAGGTTTTTCAAATGGAAATTGTACTTATTTTTGATGAGGGCAGAGTGACCTTAAAGCCGTTTTTAAAGATGGGTTTAGTAGAGCATTATAGCTGAATGTTTGAGTAGAAAGCATCAGAAGTGCTTATGACTTGGTAGCCATGGAAATCAATACATATTCAAGGCTTTGCTGTATGTTTTATGAGCTGGACGTCCAGCAATTAATGCTTCTTGTAAGTAGAGGTTTTACTATACATACCCAAAGCTAGGATGGCCTGAAACTGCGTAAAATGGCATTTGGTTTGGCTGCCAGAAGCTTTTGAACTGTTGTGTTTTTTTTATATATATATATTCTTTTTGTCCCAGAGTGCATGTGAATGGAGAAAGTAACGTCTCTGTTCATATGCATGCCCATTCAGTGAGAAATGGTCGCATTGACCAGTTTATATATTGTACTTGGCTCCGTGTGATGAGAATGATTGTGCTAGTTATTTATTGCCTCAGCTCTTTTTACTATTCAATATGGCAATAAAAACCATAATCATTTCCCTCTGTAAGAAAGAGTTATGCCTGGCTTTTGCTGAAATGATGGGAAACTGTGAAGTGCTCGAATCCAGCACTGCAAGGTAATGTGCATTTGAAACTGTTCATTTGTTACACTAGCCAAGAGCAATATTTATAGGGTGTGGAAATGTGTTATTTTGTTTGTATGGGGAATAACTGGGGTACCATATATGTAGTTAAGGTAATTAAGCAGAACATTCTGCCAGAATATTTTGTGGTTTATAGGGTAAAAGTGCATTTCCATATGGTAGTATCATTATCTAATTAAGAATTTGTATTCTTTCTGGAGAACGCTTACAGATGGTTATGCATTGAACGGGGTTTGCCAAACTTTAATCGGTTGTGTACCACACTTGTTGAGTTATGTGCCACCTGTACTATTTCAATTCAAGTTCTCATAAATTGTCAACAACATGAACCTGTTAAAACCTACAAATATTCTAAAACCACAATCTTTGTGAACAACGGTCAATAGAATTTCTGTGCATTTATTCAGCTTGCCATTCCCTTATATATATATATATGTGTGTGTGTGTGTGTGTGTGTGTGTGTGTGTGTGTATATATATATATATATATATATATATATATATATATATATATATATATATATACGCGCACGTGCACACACACCAAAGAAAACAACCACATTTTTTCCAGTTTTATAGTGTGGTGGAAGGTTAGAACTTCTGTCATTGTATTGCTGTCTGTGTCCCCATCCATACGTTTGCTGCACTTTCTACCCCCAGAAACACCAACAGGAAACTTCTCTCTCTCTCTCAAAAAGGGGTGGTGGAAATCCTGCTTTTGAGATTTAGTTACATGAGCAAGTATCCTCACTGGAATATCCCTTTGACTGCTGTTCTGGTAAATGTTAGAATTTTCCCTCATTCTCTAGATAAGTGACAGTTCCCCATATCCAGCCTATTTTGGAAGTGTAGCCAATGTGCTGGATACAAGATTCTGATAAGCAGTTTGTGACAACTAGATGGCTAGTGTTAAGCAGCTTTCCTCAAATTGGGAAACCCCCTTTTATAGAGGCCAAAGTGGGTGACCAAAAATACAACTGTACATGTTTCAACTTGGAGAAAGCATGAAGAACAAGAGTTTAGAGTCCGTAAAGATTTTTTGTTTCTGTAGATGACCACATTCACAATATCCTGTGCAGCGGACGCCATTAACCTCCCGTTTCATCAGGGCTATGAAATGTTTCTAAATATATGTATTTTTGTCAGCAGTCAAAGAGCATCACGTTTGTAAACCCCTTGCTTAATTTCGGTTTCTTCACTGATGTGTCTGTGTGTTCATAGGATAACATGCTGGGGAGTTTACTGGCTGCAGAAAAAAAACACCTGAAACCAAAAACAGTAGCTGTTAAATCATCCAATGTGCATGAGGCCTTATAGCTGTACCTTGTGCCTGCTTCCTAAAGGGGTGCTGCTTGGGGCGCTACTTGTGCATGCACAGTGTGAAGTCGGCTGTGAAGCTGCAAGGATTCACAATTGGCTTCCCCTAGTAATTCTGCTGGCTCTGGGGACCTAAAGATCAGTGATAAACTGGCCCGGGTGAGGACAGCGCTGGATCACGGGACAGCGACGTGTTCTTTTTATTAAGTCAGAAGCTACAGTATTTGTAGCTGCAGACTTTTAATTATTTATTTCTGGTGATATGGGAAAAACAACTAGAAGGTGATCACAAAAGATGCCAATCTCATCAGCTAGGGAAGGGATGTTACAATCCTTAACAGTTCAGAGACCATAATCACCAGAGGAAGTCAAGCTCCCCTTTATATCTTTACGCTCAGAGCAATCACAATAACTCTGCACTACTGGACCTCCCTTCTTCAGCAATGCCCAATCGGGGTACAGTTGCACAAGCCCATGGCTGTGACATGCATCAGATGGGGGGGGGCACACCTGGTGCCACATGGTGAAGAAAGCAAGCCAGACCATTTCATGGGCAGAAAAACACTTGTCTAGCAACCTCTACTGTCCACATTCCAGGATGAACATTTGCAGTGAAGATTTCCTTAGCCTTCAAAACCTGGGCCAAGGGGAATTCAACCACAAGTTACCTCTGTCTGTGGGCAGGACCGAAGAGTCTCCACTGACATTGAATACTCTAACTCTGACTTTCCTCCAATGCACATTCTGCATTGTCTGCTATGCAAAATGGAGAAAGGAAAGAAGCCAGTGGTCCACAGACCTACTTGAAGACTGCTAGAAGACGACCCCTGGCCTCTTCCAAACATGAGACCTGCTCTATTTATTCGATCCTGCTTCTCAGTCACTGGCTTTAATGGCATGGCAGTTAAAGCCCAGGTCTTCAGGGACAGAAGGGTCTCGAGGTATGACATTTCTAAAAGAAAGAGAATCTACTTCCAGAACTGTCCATTACCATACCTGCAAATTCTTATTTGCCTGGTGTGAACCCCAGATCTTTCTGTGGGTGGAATTGGGTTCAGTGGGTGAAATTCCCCTTTCTGAGAGCTTGAATAGGCCCCTCTTTCTGGTACTGTACTGGTTACCACCACCAAAAGGGTGGTGTTAAATATCACACCTGTTTTTTAGTTCCAGTTTCCTTTGTGAATTGGACTTAACAGATTACACACGATTTTTTGCGATGTGTACTGTAAATTTTTTTTTTTTTTTTTTTTCGTTTTGCAAAATCGCTTGTGTGTTGTTTTTTTTTTGTCGGGTGAATTGTACTTTTACTTAACATATACAGTAATTTACGAAAATGAGAAACATGATACCCTTATCAGATGCACTAAAGGTTGGTGAATCTACCCCTTTTGTAATCTACCTAGTCTTCCATACCTGGAAAAAGTAAGTAAAAGAGAAGTTAGAGTGAGATAGGAACTTTTGACATGAATACTGTTGCAATAAGCTGCTCAGAATGTATGGAAGCCGAAAGATCAGCATGGCAGCCAGTATTTTCAGAATTTCATTAACAGCAACCTCCTGTATATCTCTTTTTTTTATCTTGAATACTTTTTCTTTTATTTTTATTTTTTTCCTTTCTTTACAAAAATATAGTATATTACAAACAAGGATCATCACTTCTACATAAAAATTACATAGTGCACACATTCAAAGTGACATTTATCCTATTGCCTGTGTATATATAATGTCTTGCCCACATTCCCCTCCCCCACCCCCCCCCCCCAGGCAGCACCCGTATCGTCTTAGTTCAAAACAAAAACAGAAGGAATCAGGAAGAAAGGAAAAAGAAAAGAAGGAAAAAAAGAGAGGGATAGCGGAATCTAACTCATATATAGCTTGTTGTTATTTTTTTTTTGAGGTTTCCCGGCTTCAATAACTGTAGGGGAATTTCCAGTACCAACAAACTTTTTACTTCTACATCGGGAGGCCTGTATGTTTCAACCAAGGTCCCCACACTTTTTCTAATTTTCTATGATTTCCTTGTTTAATAAATACCACTCTCTCACACTCTATTAACCTATTTATTATTTCAGTCCAATGCCTGACACATGGGGGATCCTGTGCCTGCCATCGCTGGGCGATTAATTTACGTGCCTGAAATAGGCCTCTCAGCACCCCCTCCAATGTCCCCTGGGGAAGACTGTCGTCTTCCATGTCTCCCAAGAGAAGGTTCTAGCCTCTAGCGCCAATGAAGTTCCGAAAACATCATTGAGCTTATTGATGACCTCAGTCCAGTATCTAAAAAGTATCTAAAACATATGGATGAGGTCACCTGTAGCATTACATCTAGGGCATTGATCGTCCAATTTCCAGCCAAATTGGTGCATTTTTTTTGGGGTGTAATATACTCTGTGTATCAGAAAGAGGTGAGACAGTCTCTGCGCAGGAGCAATAGACACTAATACTCCTTTTGCCAAGATTCTGTCCCATCTCTCCTGGGTTATTAGCCCCAAGTCTCGTTCCCATCTTTCTTTACTCTTTAAATTGCCCTTTTGGTTTATAGCCCTGTCACCCAGATTATTATATAATTCGGATATCAACCCTTTTGTTGAGATTTTTTTGGCTAGTTTATTAATGACAGGAGTTTTAGCCCTGATTAATGGGAGGGATTTGAACTGGGTCTGAATAGCATGTCTAATCTGGAGGTATTTGAAAAAGGTGTTATTTGGGATATTAAATTCTAGTCTTAACTCTGAGAACGTTTTTATTGTATCCCCCTTACATAAGTGGAGCAATCTTGTGATTCCCTGTCTTTCCCAGATACCACTTTTCTCTACCCCCTCGATTTCTGGTAAGTTTTTGTTATGCCATAAGGGGGCAAATTCAGATATACCACAGTATCCCAGCAACATCTTGTCTTCCACACCTTGTTGAGTAAGTCAGTAGTCGGGCATTTATACGCAAATGAATTTGCCTCCAGGGCTTCTATTAACCTTCTGTGTGGGGCCCCTGTCAACATTATTTTGAAGCGGTCTTCTCCGCAATCGAAGCTCTCACAGCCTGCAATGTGTTGTAATTGAGATGCAAGAAAATAGATTCTTGGGTGCGGAACCGCTATCCCTCCCCCCCCGGCCGGCAACTGCATAGTCTTGAGTCCGATTCTTGCCTGCCCACCTTTCCACATCAGTTCACGAAATAATGTCTCCGATCGCTTAAACCACCCTTGATTGATCCACATTGGGGAATTGTGGAGAATATAAAGTATCTGTGGGAGCCAAACCATTTTAATCAAGCTGCATCTCCCGGCCGTGGAGAGAGGGAGGCGCCCCCAAATCTCCTTTTTCTGCTTGAGCCTAGACAGCAGAGGGGCCAGGTTCATCACAATGTATTCACTTACGTCTCGTGTAATCCAGATCCCCAAATACTTGAATGACGTCAAGGTTTTCAATTGGGGCATGTCGGCGGCCACTCTATATCGTTCTGTATCGATTAGTAACAAAGCCGACTTGTCCCAATTGATGTTTAACCCAGAAAACCCACCGAACTTTTCCATCATCTGCACCACTGGGGTCAGTGAATTATTGACGTCACCAATAAAAAAAATAATGTCATCTGCGAACAACGATATTCTGTCCTCTTCTAGACCTTTTAAAACCCAAAATATCTTCCTTACCTCTCGTTTTTATAGCTAAGGGTTCCATGGCCAACGCAAACAAAAGAGGGGACAGGGGGCAACCCTGTCTCGTTCCTCTCTCTAGGTTCAAACAGGTCTGACGTTACTCCATTGATCTTAACTTTTGCACAAGGTTTATTATACAGGAGCTTGACCCACCTAATAAAAGACGGGCCAAATCCAAAACCCTCTAGTGTTCGCCATAAATATGACCACTCTAAGCTGTCAAATGCTTTGGCAGCGTCTAGAGCCAATAATGCCCGAGGTGTCTCGTTGTCGGTAGGGATCTGGATATTTAAAAAAAACCCTCCTTATATTAAGGCTTGTTGACCTATTGGGGATAAATCCCGACTGGTCAGGATGTATAAGACGCTCAATGCATCCCTTTAGAGAGTAGGGAAATTGGGCGGTATGATGCCGGGTCAAGTTGATCTTTTCCCTCTTTGGGAATTATGATAATTGTTGCCTCCATCATAGAGGGAGGGAGATGTCCTTTAGAGAAAGCCTGATTCAACGTATTCAGAAGCTCGGCAGTAGTATGTCGCTGCATTGTTTAAATATTTCTGTTGGAAGCCCGTCGGGACCGGGTGACTTATAATTGGCCATCTCTTCCACCGCACATCGAAGTTCTTCCATCGTAAATGGGGATTCTAGTTTTTTTTTTCTCATTTTCTAGCAGGGTTGGAAAGGACAATCCCTGAAAGAAAGCCTCCATATTATCATTCCCGCCCCTTGATTTATATAGGGTTTTATAAAATTCATGGAAGGTATTTCTTATCTCTCTGCTTTCCGTTACAATATCGCCAGTCGCATTTCTAATGGCCCCAATACTGGAAGATGGAGAATTGGTCTGTATCAGGAGCGACAGCGCCCATCCCGCCCTTTCCCGTTCGCCAAATTGAATTTGTTTTTGAAAGATTTGGCGGTTCGCGGTTTTTCTCCTAATTACCATTTTATAAGCCTGTTGTTTTTCTAGCCATTCCCCTTGTCTACTTAGAGAGGGATCTATTATGTATCGTTGCTCGGCTAACATCACGGCATTCCTCGCCTCCTCTTCCCATTGCCTGGATTCCCGCTGCAATCTTGCAACTTTTTGTATTAACAAGCCCCTTAAATATGCCTTCAGGGAGTCCCAGACCATATCCGCATTTGCTGTACCAGTATTAATCTGGATGTATTCCCTCAGCCCCTCCATCATCGAGCCAGTAGGGGCTGATTTTCCACTCCTTTGGAGTTGGTCTCTCCCTTTTTTTTAATTGTTAGATCCAGTGGTGAATGGTCTGAGACCCCTCTCGGGCCGTATTCTATTTCCTTTACCTTGTTTGTTAGAAGTGAATTACCCAAGGCCAAGTCAATTCTGGATAATGTGTTATAAGAGCTGGAAAAACACGAATACTGACTGGTCGTTGGGTGGTGGACACGCCAGATATCCTTTAACCCTGACTCCTCCATAATCTGGACCAAGCGACCTCCCCGTTCGCTCTTTGAGTCCAGCCTCGGGGGGAATCTATCGTACTTATTGTCGGGGGCTTCGTTATAATCTCCCACTGCTATCAGGGGGACATCCGGCCTGTCCATCATGAACTCAATTAATTTCTGTAGGACTAAAAAGTTAAAGGGGGGGGGGACATATATATTGGCTAATATATAGAGCTCATTATCTATTGTACAAGCCAAAAAGATATAGCGTCCTTGTTCGTCTATCCAGCTCTGTTCGCAGGAGAATAGTAGTCCCTTACTTACTAGTATACTAACTCCCCGTGAATACGAAGAATGTACCGAATGGTACCTATACGGAAACTTACGTATACCCACTTGGGTCATACTATCTTTCGTTAAATGGGTCTCCTGTAGACAGAGTATCCCTGGACCCCTCCCCTCCATTGAAGCCAGAACCAATGCTTTTTTAGTTGAGTCACCCATCCCTCTTATATTCCATGACCTAATTCTTCAAGCCATAATTAGTGTACAGTAAGGAAAAAGAAGGTGCGAAACCAAAAACGTAAAGATTTACATAATATTGATCTTTTCTCTCCCCCTTTAGCGGCCCTTGCAAGCAACGTCTATTCTCCTCCCTGTCTCTATTCGGCCTGTTAATAGTGGAGCTGCCTAGAATATATCCCACCCCAAGTTGACCCTCCCCCCTCCCTCTCTCCCCCCCTCCCTCCGCCCAAACCCCCCCGCGCCCATTGGGGCTCCCCATAGGGGCCTCTCCTGTGACCTTACCACTCATACCCACTCTCAGCACTGCTGTCATCCCACCACCCACCTACCCCTTTGTCCCTACTGAGGGTCTCCCCTCTCCTTATCCCTTACCAAAATTTACAGCTCCTTTTTACCATAATATGTAAATAAACAAAAATATAGCAAGGTAACCCCCAAACCAACTTGAAAACATGTGTCTCTCTTATACATTTCTATCAAGTGTCAAGACTTAAGATCATGCAAAACGTGAAAAAGTTGGCCCCAATTCTCAGAAGGGGCAAATCCATTTAACGATTAATAATATGTAGAGTACACGTATATATCCTAATCAAAATCAAAAAGAGTGAACGCAATCCATTAACCCTATACCCTGTGTGTGTAGAGAGATCTTTCTTTTATAGTGTACCCCAAAAAGGTCCGAGAGGAAAAAAAAAACACCCTCGGACAATTAGACCCCCAAATCTAGTGCAGAAAATATTAAATGTACATATGTCCCTATATGTTTAGTTACTAATCAATTACTGGGGCCAAAAATAATGACGCGTACCCCAGCATCTCTTCCACCCCTGAAAAAAGCTCACTGAAAAAAAACCAAACCCAAAAAGAATAATATTTTTTCTTTTTTTCTTTTTTTTCCCCTTTCCCCTCCCCAAGCCTATTTAGCTTTTAACCAACACCATGTACATCATGCTTGTGTCCTACTTGTGGCAAAAACTAAAAAAAACTGATACCAAAAAAAAAAAAAAGATTTTTAAGGGAAGACTGGAAGGGACTGGAAAAAAAGAGAAATAGGGATTGACAGGCCTGGTTGTGAGTCATATGAGTCTTATAATGGATCTTATAGATCCTTCCGGTTATCTTCCAGCCATTTTGTCACTTCGTCTGGCGTGTTGAAAAAGAAAGTCTTGCCCAATGCTATTACTCGCAAACGAGCCGGATATAATAGAGCATAGTCCACTTTGTGCTGCTGCAGGATGCGTTTGATTGGCATATATTCAAACCTTCGCTTTTGTAGCTCTGGGGAGAAGTCTGGATAGAATGATACTCTGGAGCCATTGTAGCTAATGTCCCCCTTCTCCCTAGCTTTTTGGAGCAAAATGACTTTATCAGCAAAATTAAAGAATTTAAAAATTATGGGTCTAGGTCTTCCACCTGGCTGCGGGGGTTTTGAAGGAACTCTATGCGCCCTTTCAATGGAAAAGAAAGGTGAAAAAATAATATTGTCAAACATCTCCCTCAGCCATCTCTCCATAAATGTTATGGTGTCTACCCATTCACACCGTTCTGGAAGGCCGATCACACGAATATTACTTCTTCTAAGCCTATTCTCCATTTCATCTAGCTTAGATGATTGAAAGTGGACTTTTTCCTGCAGCTCTTTTACTTTGTTCTCAATCGGGTATACCGTATCCTCGAGGGCACTTGTTCGCTCCTCCAAAGTCACCACCCTTTCCAGGGTGTTACTCATGTCCTGGAGTATTAGAGCAAGTTCATCTTTCAAACTCTTGAGTTCATTATCGAAACTACCCATTTAATGTTTTGCAGTCATTTAGGGCACTTAGCACATCTTTTAGTGTGGGCTCCTGAGTTAACTCCAGGTCCATATTTATGGTAGATCCTGAAGTGGTCTCTTCAGCCGGTGTTGCCAGAGTCTCATTCCTCCCCCCAAGGCCCTTATTAGATTGGCTTTTGGGACCCGTAGAATTAGCTGAGATAGGTGTCTTGGGGGGTGCTGCTAATGCTGACCCCAAGCTCCGCCTGTCTACTGACGGGGCCGGTGTGCCCTTGGTATGTGCTGCAGCCGATGCCGCTCCCCCCTTAACTGGGGAGTGAGTAGTAGGCTTTGGGGGGTGGAAAAAGCGATCCAGCTTGGCTGCTGCTGCCTGGCTACCTCTCTCTTTGTCCTTGTCCTTAGCGGACCTTGTAACAGGAGCCCCCTCTGCATGAAGCGCATTTTTGGACATAGTAAACATGAGGAGTAGGTGATGTTTTTAATTGGCTCTTAGCCCGTATATACCGTGTATACCGATTTGCAACTGCACACAGCAGTTGTACCTGTAATCTAGGTCTTAAGTAAAAGCAAAAATGCTTTCTACCTATGAGACCGAGAATAAATGAGCGTCTCTCAAGAGGATGGACAGCTTCTAGTAATTAGTCCTACAGCGGCCAAAAAAAAAAAAACTTGTATCTCATAAAAATTGTAGGTTTCTATTAGGTTTCTATTTGCTGAGTAATTGTCTCTTGCACTTTAATGGCACTTGTTTTAGGCAGTTAGGCAGATAGGGGTGACAACTTCAGTTGGAAATACTCATTCAGTGAGTGAATGCATAAATCAGTTCAAGTGATGCATAATGCACAATGCACCCATACACCAGTGTTATACTGGGTTACTCACTGAGCCGCCGACTGCTGCATTGTTTGCATTCTGGATCTTTTCCAGCCCATCCTCTTCTCTGATGTCCTGCCAAGAGGTGTTACGATAGGTCTATGCTGTGGGAGAGCGAGGGGGAACCTCCAAGGCATCCCCAGTTGTCCCCAGTGCCTTCCTCTCCGGCCGAAACCCTCCAGGATTCGCTGGGGCCAATCACGTGGTCCGGTCAGCTGACCGCCGCCCTCCAATCGAGGACCCGAATCACCGGCTGTAGTCAATCTCCGCCGCCGAGCCTCCTCCACGTCACCAGGGGAACTCCCGAGAAGACCCCCGAAAACAAGCAAGCCCGAACAGCCATGGATCCCGAGGGCCCCCGGGACCACCAGCAGGTACGTCCGCCTGACGGCAACAGCAAGGAGCGGGGCGCAGGGTTCGTGCCTGGGAGTTTTACTGCTGGGTATTGCTGGAAATTAGCGCAACATGTATCGTGCAGGGAGTACAGGGAGTAGAGGGACGTGGGAGGCATAGCACGCTCCTCTCACATCTCACAAGCTTGCCTCACTCACTCTCCGCACACCTGCATCCGGTCACGCCCCTCCTGTATATATCTCCGACAGCTTTTCTTTAGACCCCTTTCACACTGGGGTGCTTTGCAGGCGCTATACCGCTAAAAATATTGCCTGCAAACCGACCTGAAACAGTCACACTGGAGCGGTGCACTAGCAGGATAGTAAACAAAAGTCCTGCTAGCAGAATCTTTGGAGCAGTGAAGGAGTGGTGTGTATACCGCTCCTCCACCACTCCTGCCCATTGAAATCAATGGGGCATCGCAGCTATATCGCCTTTCTCAGTCGCTAGCCGGCAGTAAAACCCTGAATAGTGCCGAAAAATTTTACAGTAAATCGCTGCTAAAAATAGTGGCGCTTTGCCGCCCCCGCCCCAGTGTGAAAGGGACCTTGGTTAAAATCCGACCTACATTTTTAAAATTTCCTTGTGTTTGAAGTTTGTCCTAGTGTGGATGTTGGAGGCAGTGAGGAGGCCTCTACTGTTAAGATATATGTTAAGATATATAAATAACACAAAAACTTTTCTTTCACTTAGTGTTTGGCTAAAGCCATTTATTATCAATCAACAGTTTTTTATTGTTTTTAAATCATAATGACAGCAGAAACTAGTCAAATTACCCTCATCACAAGTTTACACACCCCAATTCCTAATACCGTGTATTGCCCCCTTTAACATAAATGACAGCTTTAAGTCTTTTGTGGTATTTGTGGATGAGGCTCTTTATCTTCTCAGATGGTAAAACTGCCCATTCCTCTTGGCAAAAAGCCTCCAGTTTCTGTAAATTCTTGGGCTGTCTTGCATGAGCTGCATGTTTTGAGATCTCCCCAGAGTGGCTCAATGATATTGAGGTCAGAAGACTGAGATGGCCACTCCAGAACCTTCACTTTATTCTGCTGTAGCCAATGACAGGTCGACTTGGCCTTGTGTTTTGGATCTTTGTCCTGTTGGAATGTCCAAGTACGTCCCATGCGCAGCTTCCTGGCTGATGAATGCAAATGTTTCTCCAGTATTTTTTGAGAACGCTGAATTCATTTTGCCATAAATTTTGACCAAATTTCCTGTGCCTTTTTTGTAGCTCACACATCCCCCAAAATATCAGCAATCCACCACCTGTGTTTCACAGTAGCAATGGTGTCCCTTTCATCATAGGCCTTGTTGACTCCTCTCCAAATGTAGCGTTTATAGTTGTGGCCAAAAAGCTAAATTTTGGTCTCATCACTTCAAATGTCTTTGTGCCAGAAGATTTGAGGCTTGCGGATACTTTGTGGCATTTGCATAGTAATGGCTTTTTTTTGGTGACTTGACCATGCAGCCCATCTTTCTTCAAGTGCCTACCTATTGCGCATCTTGAAACCACCACACCACATGTTTTCAGAGAGTCCTGTATTTCGTCTGACGTTATTTGTGTATTTTTCTTTGCATCCCAAACAATTTTCCTGACAGTTGTGGCTGAAACTTAGTTGGTCTACCTGACTGTGGTTTGGTTTCAACAGAACCCCTCATTTTCCACTTCTTGATTAGAGTTTGAACACTGCTGATTAGCAGTCTTAATTTCTTAGATATTTTTTTTAGATCTCTTTCCTGTTTTATACAGTTCAACTACCTTTTCCCGCAGATACTTTGAGTCTGTTTTGTTGACTCAGACTCCAGAAACGTCAGTGCAGCACTGGATGAAAGATGCAAGGGTCTGTCAGGAGTCCAGAAACTCATCTAACTTTTTATATGCGCACACACACACACTAGTTACAAGCAAACAGTTTACAGGTGAGGATGGTTACCTTTTAACCGCTTGCCGTCCTGCGCATGATGATATACGTTGGCACAATGGCACGGCTGTGCAAATGGGCGTACAGGTATGTCCCCTTTAAATCGCGTCATTGTGGGTGTGTGCGCCGCATACTCCGTGACCGTGCAACCCGCGGACTCTATGTCCCACGATCGTGTCACGAGAGGCAGGACGGGGGGATACCTGTGTAAACAAGGCATTTCCCTGTTCTGCCTTGTGACAGGACACTGATCTACTGCTCCCTATCACCGGGAGCAGTGGTCAGTGTCGTGTCACTGGTAGCCCAGCCCCCACACAGTTAGAAACACTCCCTAGGACACACTTAACCCTAGTGGTTAACCCCTTCCCTGACCGTGTCATTTACACAGTAATCCGTGCATTGTTTTAGCACGGATCGCTGTATAAATGACAATGGTCCCAAAATGGTGTCCGATGTGTCCGCCACAATATCGCAGTCACGATAAAAATCACAGATTATAATAAAAATGGCATAAAAATATCACCTATTTTGTAGACGCTATAACTTTTGCGCAAACCAAAACCATTATTGAGATTTTTTTTTTTACACAAAAATATGTAGAAGAGTACATATCGGCCTTAACTGAGGTTTTTTATTATATATATATATATATATATATATATATATATATATATATATATATATATAATATACACACATTGTGACATGCTCGAGTTTCATTTTCTTTTATGAGTGATATTCCTTTTATCCATTTTAAGTAATTTTAACTGCTCGACTTGGTTGACGCTTGTCTCTCCCTCTTTTTGTACATGTTCTTTTGAAGCAGTAAACAATTTGTAGTAGGCTTAATTCATTATAGTGTAAAAATGCTTTATGTGCCAGAGGTTATATAAAGGCTTATTGGAATGTAATGGCGTACATGCATACCTATAAAAAAAAAAAAACGATTTCCTGTTTCTTGTTCTACTTGTATTTTGAGAAAATTTGCATGTATAGCTGAACAGATGGAGATAGCTTTAAGTGACAAGCCCATAAAAATAGTCTTTGCAGCCAAGAGATGTCTTGGAATTGGAAGGCATGAGTATAGCAGCTTTAGGGAGAGGTTTTCTCGGGTGAATTGATAGGAAGTGTGCGATTCACCTCATTGTCAACCTTGTAGAATAAAGATTCATTGGAAAGGTGAACCTTTGGTAATCTGGTTATGGGGATACAGTCATATATTAACCAAGTCACCAGCATGCTGAAAACAGGGAGATTTATATCCTGCCAAGTAATCTGCCTCACCTTCACTGGTAGCTGCTTCATGCCATACATAAATTATTTTAGCCTGGGGAAATATATATCCTGTCCCCGTGACAGTGGAAGTTGAATTAAATCAATACTGAGGCATTCAGTCATCGTATAAGTATGTATAAAAGGTGTTTGAAAATGGAGGACTTTTTCTTATAAACCATGTTAGGTTGAAACTAATTTATACCGCCTTATAGAGCATCTCATGGTGCCGAAATAGAAGCCAATAAATTGAAAGCTTAGAATCGTGTTACTTTCATACAATTTGTAAGATGGCAATCTGTCTGTAGTCGTGTAAGTAGTTGCGCATTATATTTACTGAGGAACAGGATCTGTAATTTATCCTATAATTTTGCTGTTGAATATCAAATTGCATATTCTTGGAATGTACTATACCACCTTTCATTTAATTTAATGGAAAAGAAGTAATGTGTCCTCAGTACTTCTAATCAGAAATTTGAGAGTTCCGTGTATTTGCCAGCAACACGCTAAGTTAGCAACTTGTACATCCATAACTTGTGTTCCATACCTGGAAAAAGTATTTAGCAAGCACAGTTGGAGTGAGATGGGAACTTCTGACCTGATTACTGTAGCACCAGAGTGCTAGTAAACATGCGAAGACAGAAGCTTGTACATCCAAAAGAGCAAACACTGAAATACAATTGAAGTTTTG
Source organism: Rana temporaria (assembly GCF_905171775.1). Lineage (NCBI taxonomy): Eukaryota > Metazoa > Chordata > Amphibia > Anura > Ranidae > Rana > Rana temporaria. Next base: position 222,864,245 of record NC_053490.1, on the reverse strand, counting down.
TAGTCCAATGCAGTGAGAAATGAAAAAAACTACACATTGTTAAAATGATTGGTTGAAAGAAGGGCAACAAACAAGTAGCCCTATATAATGGGGTACATTTTTTCAAGTCAGGACTACACCTTAAGGCTAAAAGTTTTTTTTTTTTTTTTTCAGGTGTGTATTTTTGTTTGCAAGAAGTGTGAAAGAGGCCATTTCCAAAAGAGGCAATTTCCTTACTCCTGTTTACTTTGCATTCATCTCTGAGCTGATACACTTTCAGACTCAATACAGCCTGACTTTTACCTATGGCAACCCACAGGAACTGCCATTCTAAAACTCGGTAACAACATACAACTGCTACAACAATGACTAGTTGGCTAGTACTTTTACTACAAGCTCTTTCTGCACCTCTGCAAACTTTCTCCCTTGGCCTCTAATGCTAGGTACACACAGGGAGCGGGCTGAATGAAAAGAATCTGAGATGTCGCCTTACTAATTAAGCAATATTGGTGCAGCGGTGGTTAGAGCCTCTTCTTAACCAGAATTACCCACTAATTCACTCACTATCTTATTAGGTCCCTTTCACATCGGGCGGATCCATTTGACGCTGAGTAAGCAGATGACAGGATAGTCTCCGCTCTCTGTGCAGAAATGGACCTGTCAGAGTCCCGCTCTCCTCTATAGGGAGCTCGGATAATCTAATCTGATCCAGTCCGCCAGACGGATGGCAAATGGGACCCCTATCCATCTGGAATTGGCAGACAGGATCGGATCAGATAGAGGCAGACGTCAGCAGACATCTGGAGTGTCCAATCGAGTCTGCCTGAAAAGCTGACAGGTGGCCCTTATCAGACAGCCCGTGTGAAAGGGGCCTTGCATCTCCCTCCTCATTGGCCTACCTCTACACAGGCCGCCATCCCCCTATTAGTCCATCATGAATGCTTCTGCAAGACCCATCCACCTTCCTCCGTGTCTGAAAGCCAGTGCAGGGTTTCGCAGCGAAGGGTTACATTTACCGAACTAATAAAATGAAAAATACTTTGAACAACAATTGGTTCACAATGCTGCCCCTGCTGCATCACCAAACGCAAACGTATCCTAAAATATCACCCAAACCATTATCTACGCTCACAATCATCCCTAAACATTGTTGGGGAATCTTAATGCCACCTGTCACCAACATATAGAATGCTGGTTGTTTAATAGCATTTGAATTAACACCTTCAGCAATGTAACGTCAACATTTATTTCCTGGCTCAGATGTTATGGCAACATGGACTATATGACTTGGAAAAGGCTTCGACCTGCGAATATGCATGAGTCAGGTAAGTACTGTAGAAACTTTTTTTTTTTTTTATAAACGGACATTCGGACCTTGCGGTTTCATTTTTTTTTTCTTTACTCAACATGCAGGCCCTTTTTACATCTCATTTATTACACGCGTTACTGAATATTTTTTACATGAATGAACACATGCAATAATTGAGTTCCCTGTGTTTTCTCTGTTCACCTTTTACCTTATGATATTGAAGGCAAGGTAAAATAAAATTGATCAGAGTTTGACGGTTATTTTATTTTTTGTTTAACAGTATTTATGTTGCTGTTTATTTCTGGAATTTTCTATTCACCGAAGAATCCACCAGCAATAAAAGCCTTTAGACCTTTGGCTTTGTACCTGTTTTTGTTCTGATTCAGCCTAGGTTCACACTGCTGCGAATTCAAAATCGCGGTAAAATGCGCGATTTTGCCGCGATTTGCCGCGATTTCGGCCGCAATTTAATGTAAATCGCGGCCCGAAATCGCAAAAAGTAGTACAGGAACTACCTTTTGAAATCGCAGATGCGGCGTCGCACTGATTAGGACAGTGCCATTGCCGACAATTGCCGCCGATTTGAGATGCGATTTGACATGTCAAATCGCATCTCAAATCGTTCCAAATCGTACCCAGTGTGAACCAGGGCTCAGGGAAACTTTAAATCCATGCCTTCTGTAGCTGTCTTAGAGGTGTAAATTGCGTATAGAGCATTTCTCTCTGACCTTGTGTGAAGCTCTTCCTGGAAGACCTCGGTAGGATTAAGATCTGTTGATTTGTGCTGGGCAGTCCATCAAAGACTGTACCCCAGCATCCTGTTGACAAGATTTTGCATAGCTTAGAAGTGTGATTCAGAACCTTGTCCTGCTTCGTGATTACATCTGTGGCAATCAGTACTTGACCACAAAGGACAGAATGATGTAAATTGGAGCAATAATCTTCCCTGGAATATTATTCCTTGCACTGTGTAAATACCCTACCTTACAATCCCCAAAGCAGCCCAATATAGTTATATTTCCTCCTACCTTACCTGACATAAACCATCAAGCTCATGCAGAATTTTTTTTTTTTTTTTTTACTTTGCTCCATGTCCATATATGTTCACCTCTTATTTTTAAAGATTTGACTCATTTGTCCATAATACAGTATTTCACAGTAGTTTGAGTTTTTTTCAGATCTAATAAAATAGATGATACTGAGGGTAATTTGTGACGCATGCAGGAGTTTAGAGAGATCGGGGTAGGGACACTAACATGAAATAGCCTGGCTAATCCGGCTGTATTAGTGCAATGTATAACATCCAAGTAAAGAATATAATACGAACATGTCGGAAAAATAATTAATCAAAAACAATGTTGGGAAAAGGATCACAACCCCCCCTCCTTATGTTGGTATTTTGTTGGACCACCTTTTTTCTCTAATAACAGCCTTGAGTCTGTTGGGATGTCTTTACTTTGCACATCTAGACTTTGCAATATTTGCCCACTCTTTGCAGATCTGCTCAAGTAAATTTGATGGTGACTGTTTGTTAACTGCAATCTTCAAGTCTTCCCACAGATTTTCAATGTGGTTTAAGTTTGGAACTCTGGAAATTTAAATGTGGTTTAAGTGGTGGAATGGTGGAATGGGAGATTTGCATCATGGATGTGCATCTGACAAATCTGCAGCAACTGCGTGATGCCATCATGTCAATATGGACCAAAATCTCTGAGGGATATTTCCAACACCTTGTTGAATCTATGCCGCACATAATTAAGGCGGTTCTGAAGGCAAAAGGGGGTCCAACCTGGTACTAGCAAGGTGTACCTAATAAAGTGGGCAGTGAGTGTAAGGCCGAAACAACTAATCGATTATGAAATTAATCGATTACAATTTTCATAATCGATTAATCGGCCAGTAACATAATGGGGTTAAAACCAAAATAAGCCCTTTATAGTACAAAAAAAGCAAATCGCTACTGTAAATATTACTTTCACTGTCCCACAGTAAAAAAATGAACCCCTTACAGTAGCGATTATTTGCTCTTTTTGTTTTTTTAACCCCATTATGTTACTAAACATCTCAGGCCTGGGTTCACACCTCTGTTTATTGGTGCTTTTTGCAGAAACGCACTACAGTTCATTTACATGTTTTCCTATGGGACATGTTCACATCCATGATTTTTTTTCAGCTGCTGCGTATTTGGAAAGGGCAAGGACTTTTTAACTCAAAACGGTGCCATTTTGTTTTTTTTTGGTTCAATATACTTCATTGGAGAAGCTGCAGAAAAGCATGTAATGTGCTTTGCGGCAACTTGTGTTTTGTAATCTGCCCAACAACAAATTGGACCAAAAAAAAATGTAAATGCCATTTTTTTTACGGCTATTATCTGATCAATCAAAACAATAATCGGCCAACTAATTGATTATGAAAATAATCGTTAGTTGCAGCCCTAAGTGAGTGTATATGCCCTAAATATAAGGGGTGACAGCGCTTACCAACAGCAACTCAAAATTTAATTATTTAATAGTCCATATGGTGTATGTGCTCAGTGTTCATAGCATTGCATAATCAGTTTTGCGCCAAATAAGTGCTGGTAAAGTGGTGTTCCCAGGTTGGATAGAAACAGGCATATATGGGGTTAAAATCTGTAATGAAGCCTAAGCTTGACTGTCTGTACCCAGAAAGTGGACATAGGCTATGCAGATAGTTTATCATGTTATATAGTGATCTTCCCTGATAAGAGTTCCAAAATGGTGGCCAGGTTTAGTGGAAGGTCCTATGAGAGGTGTAAATAGTCACGTGATCTTTAAGACGTTGCACAATTATTACTAGACATGTTGGGCTGTAATTTCTGTTGATATCACATATGGTTCCCCCAACTAGCCATCTTGTATGAGGCAAAATACATGTACAAGGCCATAGAAGCTATTTTAACATCCTGAGTCCTAAGGAGGAGCAGTGCGGCACCAACCAGGAGTGAATGCAAAGAGTGCTATGTTTACTTAGTTAAAATAAGGGTCAGTAAAATGTGGTGAGAGTGGTGCGTTATCCTTTAACCTTAGGATTCCTATGTCTGAAGCAAACCCGCCTGGGAACACCACTTTAGCAGCACTCCTTGTTTGGCACAGAACTGATTATGCAAGGTTATGAAAGCTGAGCGCACACAGATGTGGACTATTGAATCATTTTTATTGGATTAATTTTATTTTGTGTTTTTTTTTTATTTTTTTTTTGTATACACATTGAGTTGCTGTTGGTAAGCACTGTCACCTCTTATATGTAAGGGATAAATATATGATACAAGTAACCCCAAAACAGAATTTGAAAACCTCTGATCCTTGGGAGTACTACATAGTCATGGGTTTCAGTAAACTGTAGGGATTTTGAAATAAAGATGAAATTTGATTAAATATAAATACTTTATAAAGCTTGCATTTAGTCGTGGAAACAGTTCATTTGATGCAAGTTTACAATCTTTTGCACACGTGTGTGTGTGTATATATAGGCAAGTGTTCATCTCTAATGTAACTTGCTAAAAGATAACTTTAGATAAGTGTGGGGGGAAAAATGCTATTTGCCTACTTTTCTTTTTTTTACCCCATGAGCTTTTAAGGTTTTTTTTTTTATTTTTTTTGTAGGTTTTTTTATGTATGACTAGTATACCTTTTTTCAGTCAGTCTAGATTATACCAATTTGTTCAGTAATTTTCAGTGTAAACCCTGCTCTTATTGAGTAACTAAAGGCACTTAGATTTTCTTGTATATCTAAATTCCTAGTCTTTTTAGTTTAAGTTAAGATGTCCTTCAGCTGTAAAACCCTGTTTGTACTGAAAGAGCGTGTTTGTTTGCCTTGTTTGCAGACTAAAGGTGTGTGAATCTATACTGCTTTGTGGCAGTCACGTCTACTATGTCTTGTATCTTGAAGCGCAGGAGGACAGATGGCTTGGAATAAAGTGTTCTAACTGTTTTTAGGACGTTGCTATCTATTAGTGTGAAAAGTTTGTCAGCAGTCATGCAGATAATTGAACTGCCACCCAAAAGCTTGAGGGGTTCACTTAATTACCATTGATCTTGATTCCCAGAGGAGCTAAGCATTTAGCCGAAAGCCTGGAGTTAAAGGTGTTCTGAAGACAACACAGCAATTCCAATCTGGTTAATAAATTGGTATTAGACTGAAGTGTTTGTGCACGACCCATGGGGAATGTTGCTGATAAACAGGCCTTTCCTTGATTTGCTGATGTCGGACAAGGCACGGATCTCAGCATGGTTAAGGTTTTATTTGTCAGCAAATTAAGAGACTGTGCCTTGCAGTCTTCCAAATTAGCTTTTGTTCTGTTTAGCTTTATAATAAGCTGGGAACTTTTTATTCATAAAGGCTTTGGGAAAGCATATATTTCACTATGCAATTAGAAAGAGGCATGAAGAAATGAAGACTCTGGTTGCCGATTCATTTATATTGTCTTATTAGATCAGTATTTTTTTTTTTCTTTTGATTTCATTATCTTGGAGTGTGATATTGTTTTATAGCATTTTTATGAATTTGGACTTGAAAATGATTGCCTTAGGATTCAACTATAAAACAAAATGCTGTTTTAGGTTTTCACTCTGCTTCTCAGCTTGGACCAATGCAATTGGGCAATATAATGTAAATATTACCTGAAGTTAAGCTTTAACCACTTGCCCTACAGGAGATTTACCCCCTTTTATGACAGCCAATTTTTGCGATTCGCCACTGCCTTTTTTTAACCGACAATTGTATGATGCTATACCCAAATGTATGTCTTTTTTTTTTTTTTTTTTCTTCACTCAAATAGAGATTTCTTTTGGTGGTATTTGATCACCACTGAATTTAAAAATGTTTGCGCTATAAACAAAAGACTGACAATTTTGGAAAATACGTTTTTTATTTATTTTTTGCAATAAAACACATCCATTAAAAAAATATATAAAAAAAAATCCAACTGCTTTTATCAATTTAGGTTAATATGTATTCTGCTACATATTTTTGGTAAAAAAAAAATCACAATCATCCTATATTGATAGGTTTGCGCAAATGTTATAGCGTCTACAAACTATAGGATATTTTTATTTATTATTTCTAGCAATGGTGGCGATCAGCAACTTAACGACTTAAGACCCGGACCATTATGCAGGTAAAGGACCTGGCCAGTTTTTGCGATTCGGCACTGCGTCGCTTTAACTGACAATTGCGTGGTCGTGCAATGTGGCTCCCAAACAAAATTGGTGTTCCTTTTTTCCCCCCCACAAATAGAGCTTTCTTTTGGTGGTATTTGATCACCACTGCGTTTTTTATTTTTTGCACTATAAACAAAAATAGAGTGACAATTTTGAAAAATTTTTTTCTTTAACTTTTTTGCTATAATAAATACCCCCAAAAAAGATCCAAAACATTTTTTTTCTCAGTTTAGGCCGATACGTATTCTACCTACTTTTGGTAAAAAAAAAATCGCAATAAGCGTTTATCGATTGGTTTGCGCAAAATGTATAGCGTTTACAAAATAGGGGATAGTTTTATTGCATTTTTATTAATACATTTCTTTTTTACTACTAATGGTGGCGATCAGCATTTTTTTTTTTTCGTGACCGCGACATAATGGCACACATCGGACAATTTTGTCACATTTATGGGACCATTGTAATTTTCACAGAAAGTGCTATAAAAATGCATTGTTTACTGTGACAATTACAATTGGGAGTTAACCACTAGGGGGCGCTGAAGGGGTTAAGTGTGACCTCAACTGTAACTGTAGGGGGGCGGGGCTGGACTTGTGACGTCATTGGGGAACATACGATCCATGACGGTGCCACTGTGAAGAACAGGGAAGGTGTGTTTACACACACCTCTCCCCGTTCTTCAGCTTCGGAGGACCGATCGTGGGACACCGGCAGCGATCGGGGGCGCGGTCACGGAGATTTGTGCGCGACCCCACGGCTGGGCTTAAAGGGCCACGTACAGGTACGTGGATGTGCCCAGCCGTGCCATTCTGCCGACGTTTATCGGCGTGAAGGGGTCCTTAAGTGGTTAAAAGCGAGTCTATGGTATTGCAGTGGACAAATTGGATACTGACACTTTTGACACTTTTTGGGGACCAGTAACACTAATACAGTGATCAGTGCTAAAAAAAAAATGCACTGTCGCTGTACTAATGACACTGGCTGGCTGGGATGGAGTTAACATCAGGGGTGATCAAAGGGTTAACAGTGTGCCTAGATTAGCGCTGCAACTATTGATTATTTTCATAATCGATTTGTTGGCCGATTTTATTGTTTCAATTAATTGATCAGTTAATAACCTTAAAAAAAAAAAGGGGGGGTAATTTTGCTGCGATTTGCATTTTTACATATTTTTTTTTTGGCCCAATTTTGTTGAGCAGTTAAAAAAACACAAATTGCCGCAAAAACACATTACATGCTTTATATGCAGCTTCTCCATTGAAGTATATTGAACCAGAAAAACGAAATAGCACAGTTTTGCGTTAAAAAAAAAGTCCTTGCCCTTTCCAAATACGCAGCAGCTGAAAAAAAATCATGAATGTGAACGTGTCCTAAAGGGAAACCATATAAATGAACTGTAGTGTGTTTCTGCAAAAAGCACCAAAAAAACAGGAGGTGTGACCCAGGCCTGAGATGTTTAGTAGAGCTTTACGATTAATCGAGATAAGATAACGATCTCAATTCACCCCCGCGATCTCCAGGCTGGATGACCCGATATTTTCTTATCTCACCGCCGGTTCCATGTAACCAGCGTGGAACTCAAATGGCGTAGATATCTGAACCAACGTCAGCAGCCTGCACCGCTGGATGGATGCCTGGGCGTGGGCTAATTGCTCACAGTTCTGTACAACTGTAGTGTGTATCCATGCGCCACCCAGTGGTTGCCAGCGGTACTGCTTCTGATGTATAAAAAAAAAACAGACCAGTGATATGTCTATAATGTTAAAGACCATATAACTCCTATGGAAAAAAACAGAATCAAAGTTTGATTCTGCTTCTTTTCATAGGAGTTGTATGGTTTTTAACATTATAGACATATCACTGGTCTGTTTTTATACATTCATATTTTCAGATATATCACAGGTTTGTTTATTTGGGAGGGGGGGGGGGCATTCAGTTTTTGAGAATCGTGAGCGAATCGTGATCTTTAGTCTGAGGAAAAGAATCGGGATTCTCATTTTGCCCAGAATCGTGCAGCTCCAAGGTTTAGTAACATAATGGGGTTAAAAAAAACTAAAATGAGTACAAAAAGAGCAAATCGCTACTGTAAGGGGTTCATTTTTTACTGTGGGACAGTGAAAGTAATATTTACAGTAACAATTTTATTTGCTTTTTGTACCATAAAGGGCATATTTTTTTTTTATCCCCATTATGTTACTGGCCGATTAATTGATTCTGAAAAGGGTAATTGATTGATTTCATATCGATTAATCGATTAGTTGTTTTAGCCCTAGCCTAGATGGTGTTTTCTTACTGTGGGGAGGTGCTTGTAATAGGGGAAATATGGATACACAGGGTCACGTGACGGGTGGCCGGCCTCACCAATAAAAAATGTCGCAGCTTCAGCTGTGTCCGGCGGAGAGAGACGGCCAGCGATGCTGGATCAGAGACATCGTTACAGCTGCTGCACAGCGATTCAGATCCAGCTTTGACACACAGTGTGACATGCATTACCAGGCACTGGTAGGCTGCACCTGATGGGCACTGGCGGGCTGCTGCACCTGATGGGCACTGGCGGGCTGCTGCACCTGATGGGCACTGGCGGGCTGCTGCACCTGATGGGCACTGGCGGGCTGCTGCACCCGAGGGACACAGGCACTGGTGAGGCTGTATGAAGTGCACAGGCAGGCTGCTACATCTGACTGGTGAGGCTGCATTTGATGGACACTGGTGAGGCTGCATTCATCTCCTGTACCACGTCTGCAGTCTCTGACCGTCTCCTGTTCCACGTCTGCAGTCTCTGACCGTCTCCTGTACCACGTCTGCTAGAGGTGCACCGCATGGAAATTTTGCTAATACTATTAGCAATGTGTTATATAAAAATGTATACGTTTTTTATTTAAAAGATTAAAAAAAAATTAGGGCTGTTACTGATCAAAATGTTTCTGTTCGATTAATCGACCAATTATAACGCACATACAGATCCAACTACTTTTAGCTGATCTCTTTGCAGGCTGATTCCCAGTGCCGCTACCAACAACTGGAAAAATGGATAGCAGGATACAAAAAACACACAAAGGCAGCGCGATGGGAATAGCATTAAAACTCTTATAGTCTTCAAGTAGGTAACAAAATATATATTGCACTGGAGATAAAATCGATGTAGCTACATAAACTGTAAAAATGGTGTGAGTAATACCAAACGGTACCAAAAGCAGTCATAAAAACATGTACTAAGTATGATACTGGTATAAAAATGTGTACAACGATACCACTGCTGAATCCAGATGAGGAGAGGTTAACATCAGTCCTTCGGCATGTAGATGTCCCATGAAGGGAACTATCACAACTCCCAGTGGATGGTTGTAGAATCCCAAGTTGATAGAGGAAAGTGATAGAGGGAAGTGTAACAGCCCTTGCGTGTGGCAGATAGTAAGGCCCCGCCGGCATGCAGATATGAAGGCACAGCAAAGGAGCCCTTTAGATGGACACGGCAAGCCCCGCCGGTGTCCGTGACGTTACTGGATCTCCGATGGAACTCCCTGAAGGAATTATTTAAAATATATACTGTCATTTTTGGTATGGGTCATTTTCGGTTTCTGCCTGACATTTTTTTTTATTTCAGTTTAGTTTAGTTTCGGTTCTGAAATTTACATTTCGGTGCACCTCTACCAAAAATTGTTATGATTCTTGTACTTTTCGTTTCTTGTAATGGGGTTTGTGTCCCCTGTCTGTGTCTCCCTGGCTCCAGCGCCTGCTGCCCTGATTGTCACCACTTTGGCAGCCTTGTGACCGCCCTGGGGCTGCCTCCACTCTTTTGGTTGGCGCCACTTTCCCTCACAATGGCGGAGCCCTCCTAGGTTTCAGCCATTCTGTTGAGTGCGTGCTCACGTCATGCGGCCCTGAGATCGCCACGACAGCGCCCCTAGTTGATGACTGGAGGACCTTGTTTGCCCACACAATGGCAGAGCCCTGACCGGTTTCAGACACTTGGTGTGGTGCGCGTGCACCACATCGGCGCGCTGACGTCATGCGGGCGGTCCGAGCGAACGGCGTCACATGGTACAGCCCATCAGGGCTGAATTACGCTGCTCGTTTGGGATATAAATATGTTGGCCTTCCCCCTGTGTAGATGTGATGAATTGGGTCCCAGGAAGCTTGAATCTTACTAGATGGATAAGTAAGTTTATACCTTTTTATGCCCCTAGTGCCTCCCAGTCCTTGAAATCTCAATTGTCTAAAAAGAAGCTCTTTTCACTTATGTTTCCCTTTATAACTAGGTGCCCATTGGCCCCTTCATACAAGTGATAAGTGGTAATATTTATCTATTTACACTTCTTTTGGCACTCACTGCATTTGTCACCAATTTCTATTTATCACCACTTATATCCGGTTACCATCTTCTGGGGCCATCTGGTCCTGGGACCCCCCCTTTTTTACTTCCTGCAGTGTACCCCACGCAGGTAACAAATTTTGATTATATTATGTCATCTTTTCACCCCCCTCTCTGCCCCCCTCCCCTTTCCTTTTCCCTTTCCCTCCCTGCCCCTCCCTCTCTCCTGCTCCCCCCCCCTTCCCCCTCCTACCCTACCCTCCCCCTTCTGTGTCGTGCCTTTTTTTTCTTTCACCCCCTTTTCCTCTTCCCTCCCCCTTTGAGCCGACGAGACACAAGCTCCTAGGTAGGCGACACATCCCCCAGTCCCCAAAATGTATTTGTGTGTGTGTGTATATATTTTTATATATATATATATATATATATATATGTGTGTGTGTGTGTGTGTGTGTGTGTGTGTGTGTGTGTGTGTGTGTGTGTGTGTGTGTGTGTGTATGTATATATATATATATATATATATATATATATATATATATATATATATATATATATATAATCTATATATATATATATATATATATCTGTTCTTGTCGGTAGATTGACCTACACGAACTGCTCTATGTGTGTTTCAGCCAATTTATATTGTTTGTAAAAACTTTCAGAACTTCTCCTGACGAAGCGATTTAATATCGCAAAACTAGTAGCGAGACCTCCCGTACCGTCCGTGACCCCAACACTCACCTGGACTCCCCTTCGGGGGAATTGTAATTCCGGTGAATTGATCGGCTGTCGCAATATGTACATTGTTGTTTTAATTGTCCTTAATGTTTAATGTTTTTATTATTTTTCTGATACTGTATTAATAAATTTATATATTTTTTTATATATCCGCTCTTTTCTGAGTCTACCTACTCACTCTGTACCACAATAGTCCTCCCTGCCCGCTCTTTCCCCCTTTTTTGGGGGGTGTTTTTTTTTTTTTTTTGGGTCCTTTGGGGTCCCTAGAGTCCCTCCGCTATCTTACTAGATTTTGGTCGATGGTACTGTTTTAAAATGTAATATTACCTAGCTTATTGAAGAGGTTAAACATCTATTTCATAATTATAACTAGATAATATATCATATCATTTTTCTTTACAATGTTTCAATTACCATTTGCTATCCCGATGATTGTTTTTTCAAGTAAACATGTCAAAAAGTCGGGCATTTCAAATTGAGCAAATAAAAAATTTGTAAAGCTCCATGTCAGAAGCCATGATTTGATCCACAGTTCAAGGCAGCAGACTTTATATGTACAGGTAAATCAATTTTTTTTAGTGTAAAAGCTAAGCTTGTTCTATTGCCACCAACCCTTGGTTCCTCCCTGTTGGTCAATGGGACCAGCAAGGAGCAGAGGGTGAAGTCATTGAAAAGTTCTGAAAAAAGGCAAGCTGTGAGTGACAACTGTCTCTATTTCTAGATTTACTGCTCATGCTCACTTGCAGTTTTCACCACTGCGTAAACCTTTTCTCATCACATACCCATAAAAATAGAAGTTTTTTTTTTTTATACTTCACATGTCTCAAACTCTGTATTGAACTGTATAATTGTATTGTAATCGTATAGACTTTCGATGACTACAAAAAAATAGAAAAGGGTGGGACTTTCCAGGTGTTGAAACCTTTTCACAGAATGACTACCAGTACACAGGCATAGGTTAAAATAAAATTTATTACAAAATTAATTAAAAATGTTATGTTGGGGGGTCATCCAACCCTTTAAAATCATAGCAAATTACTAAATCAGCACAACTCATTATTTTGCTAAAACTCTGCATGACAATAGTGATTCCTCCCTACGTAGGTATATGGTAAAATCTGTATTATGTTTACATACACATTACATGCATTGTACATTGTAAATGCATTGTTACATCACATTAGAGAGGGATGTAACAACCCACATTTTTTTTATGCTTTTTCACACTGCTGAGTAAACAGTACACAGCTGTTTAAAACATAATGCCTTGGACGTGGTAAATACAAGAGGGCCCAGATTTTTCCCTCCTTTTTTCTTATGTGCTGTATATGGAAAAAATGGCATTCCATAGTTATCAATGCAGTGAAAAGTCCTTTTTATGATGGTTGCATCAGGAAGGTGTCAAGAACTGCAAGAAATTCATCCAACTCGGAATGCAATATCTTTTTGAACATTATTCCCCCTGTGCCTCATTGCACTAGTAAAGGATAAATATAATTTAATATATATGGATATAGTACTATTGATTGAGGTGATCTGTGTTTAAATATGTAATGCATAGATTTAGTATAATGGGTCATGTTACAAGAAAAGATTTCAGTTGTATACAGTTGTAGGAGGAGGGTTAACCTTGCAACTTGGGTATTGCAGTGGACTGTCATAAAATCTGATTAGTTATGCTGCCTTGGAGATAAGTGGTGATGGCTTGTGCGGACATGTCTTGGCTGGCTGCTTGTTTGCATCTACTAGAATAAAATGCATTTCCTAATTAATGGGCACAGCTTTTTCTTGAATGCAAGGATTTCTTGAAAGTCAGACATTCTGTGCTGCTTAATATTATGTAGATTTTAGTGCTGCCCTAATTGCTACACTAAGTGTGGGCTTTATTGATTTAGATGTAGTGAGTCTCAAGTTTCCATCTGACTACAAGAAATATTAATATTGTACTGTGCTTGATTGCTGTGGCAGGAACTAATGACTGTGACTAATGTGCAGGTTATCTGTATCGTTAATGATTTTGCACTCATTAAAATACCAAAAATCTCTCAAGGAAAGAGAATATCATCTGCTTACCAGCCATGTCTCTCTGTTGTATACAAAACATTTATGATTACATGCTTGACTTGCGTGATTTAATGGGACCGTTCTTTCAGATAGTGTGTAAAAAATTAAGCGGATTCCTCTTATAGGTTTTAGACTCCAAAGAAAATGCACACAGGCCCTTGCATGAGATGCTGGGAATTGGTCTTGGGATTTCTCAATCTATATGTATATATAGAAGCTCATAATAATCTGGATAAGACAGAATATTTATACCAGGCTCTACTGTATAATTTATGAGGACAAATTAAAATTCAGTAGCTGGTCCATCCAGTGTAAGAGCCAGCGGGCACATTTCTAAGGATTCAGGAGGACATGTGTTTCAATCAACAGTGGAAAAAAGTTCTGCGCCTAGTGTAATGTTTCAGGAGTTTTGGCTTTCCAGCACCTGAGGTTTCTACTGCTGTATATGAAACAGGTTTGATATTCCATAATGATAAATGACTATTGGCAGAACGATGTCAAAATCATCATAGCGCTGTAAACCAAGTTTTATATAGTAGATGTACCAATTTGTAGAACAGGGACAGGCATGTCTGTTCTTGGGTGTATTTTGGATATTTATGAAATGTATAATACCCAGAAGCCAGTAAGCTTTATGTAGAGTCCTTGCAGGCTTATGCACTGTGTAATGTCATTCACTACAGTGCCTTGAAAAAGTATTCATACCCCTTGAAATTTTTCGCATTTTGTTATGTTACAACCAAAAAACGTAAACCTATTTTATTGGGATTTTATGTGATGGACCAACAGAAAGTAGCACAGAATTGTGGAATAAAAGGAAAGTGATAAATGATGTTCGAATTTTTTTCACAAATATGTTAAAAGTGTGGCGTGCATTTGTATTTAGCCCCCCTGAGTCAATATTTTGTAGAACCACCTTTCACTGCAATTACAGCTGCAAGTTTTTTTGGGGGGTGTCTTTACCAGCTTTGAAAAAATTATAAAAAAAATTATGTGCCAACAAAGTGCTCATGTGGAGTAGAGTGCTAATGTATAAAGTGCTAAAATAAAAAACAGCCAAGACTTTGTTAGTGTTGCCAGCACCAATAGGTATTAATACCAGCTTTGTACATCCAGAGTGACATTTTTGCCCATTCTTTGCAAAATCGCTCAAGCTCTGTCAGATTGGATGGAGGGCGTCTGTTAACATCAATTCACAAGTCTTGTCACAGATTCTCAATTGGATTTTGGTCTGGACTGTGACTGGGCCATTCTTACACATTTGAATATGCTTTGATCGAAACCATTCCATTGTAGCTCTGGCTGTATGTTTAGGGTCGTTGTCCTGCTGGAAGGTGAACCTCCACCCCAGTCTCAAGTCTTTTGCAGACTCTTAACAGGTTTTCTTCTAAGATTGCTCTGTATCTGGCTCATCCATCTTCCCATCAACTTTGAGTAGCTTCCCTGTCCTTGCTGAAGAAAAGCATCCCCACAACATAATACTGCTACCACCACATTTCACAGTGGGGATGGTGTGTTCAGGGTGATGTGCAGTGTTCGTTTTCCACCACACCTAGCATTTTGCCATTAGGCCAAAAAATACAATTTGGGTCTCATCTGACCAGAGCACCTTACATGTTTGCTGTGTCCCCCACATGGTTTCTCGCAAAAAGCAAATGGGACTTCTTATGACTCTTCAAACAATGTCTGTCTTCTTACCACTCTTCCAAGGCCAAATTTGTGGTGTGCGTGACTAATGGTTGTCCTGTGGACAGATTCTTCCACCTGAGCTGTGGATCTCTGCAGCTCATCTAGTTACCTGCTTCTCTGAATAGTGCTCTCCTTGCCCAGCCTGTCTATTTAGGCAGACGTCCATGTCTTGGTAGGATTGCACTTGTGCCATACTCTTCATTTTAGAATAATGGATTATACAGTGCTACGAGAGAGGTTCAAAGCTTGGGATATTTTTTTTGTTGTTTTTTTTTGTTTAACTCTGCTTTAAATTTCTCCACAACTTTATCCCTGACCTGTCTGGTGTGTTCCTTGGCCTTTATGATGCTGTTTGTTGACTAAGGTTCTCTAACAAACCTCTGTTTGCTTCACAGAACAGCTGTATTTATATTGAGATTCAATTACACACAGGTGGACTCCATTTACTAATTGGGTTACTTCTGAAGGCAATTGGTTCCACTAGTTTTTCTTTAGGGGTATCAGAGTAAGGGGGCTGAATACAAATGCATGCCACACTTTACAGGTATTTATTTGTAAAAAAAAAAAATATGAAAACCATTGATCATATTTCTTCCACTTCACAATCGTATGACACTAAATCCCAATAAAACCTTTACGTTTTTGGTTGTAACATGACAAAATTTGGAACATTTCAAGGGGTATAAATACTTTTTCAAGGCACCGTATTTCATGCATTTTAAAGCAGAGTTCTACTTCTTTTTTTTTTTTTTTTTTCTTTTTTTTTCCGCTTATTAAGATTTCAGAGAGGGAGGAGCAGCCTAGGGAGTTAGAAGTCGCCTAGGCGGCCAAGAGTCAGAAACAAGAAGTGGGACAGGAAATCCGTCTTAAAACAGGTTGCCCACCCTCCCAATACAAAATTACATGCCAAATATAACATGTAAAGGGGGTGAGGAGTGTTTAAAGCAGAAGTTCCACTTTTGGGTGGAACTCTGCTTTAAGAGCATTTTTTTGCAAAGTGAGAAAGAAAATTCAAAGATACTGTTTCCATGTTACAGATGTGATGTGTTGAAATAATCGAATACTTTTAATTTCCGCAGCCTGATTTTGTTAAAGCCTGTATTTTCATTACGTATTCATGAAAAACTGTAAATGGGGCGCTTGTAGATGGCAGATATGTTTTATATAGGCTCAGAAAGTGTTTCATTGGTATAGCAAACAGGGTTGGACTTGGTTGCTAAACCACATAAATCCCCAGAGAACTGGGAGTCAGTATAATAGCCTGTGCATGTGGCACCTTCCATTGATTTATGACTATGATGCAGGGTCACAATAATGTGGTCACATTAGGCCCATTAGTGGCACTGCTTGCTCCGTACCCGGAAGAGCCTCAGATAAGTTGGGTTCCAGTTTTTTTTTTTGCACAATCTTTCTTATTGAAGTTTTCATTGGCATACAAACTAGCCCACGCAGGGCCCAAACATTTGACCACGCAGGGTCATGTCCTCTGTTGTGGCAACATAAACAACCTTACTTAAAGTATAACCCCAATGTGGGGAGAGGTTCGGTTCAGGGGGATCTGTGCTCGAATTGGAACCGCCCGAATAGTGCAACATGAGAATAGTTGGGTCAACATACTAACAGACTAGAGATATGTAGTCAATCTAGGAATTGGTTACTGCATCAGTTGCCGTGGTTTTATCATCTAGCCAACAGGTCATACATTCTCAAACTGGCATTCACTAGGCTTTTTCAGAATCTGACAGAGGGGGGAGACGATTGTTTCCAGTTCATCGTAATGGCCTTACGGGCATAGTACAATAGCAGGGATATAAGTATTTTCCTGGCTCTGATCATTGGAATTTGTTCCACCAGCCCCAGCAGACAATAGTTAGGATCATAAGGAACACGAGTCTTGGTGACCTTTGCAATCACCTGGAGTACTTCCTTCCAATAATGTTGGATTGCTGGGCAAACCCACAAAACCCACAAAATATGGAAAGTCACCCGGTTGGTAGAAGCAACCCCAGCACGCTGGAGAATGCCTCGGCGTCATCTGGTGCAGCCTGTTAGGCGTGTAGTGAAATCTATGCACAATTTTGTATTGGACCAACTTGTCCCTTGCTGAGACCAGAAGGGAGATGAGAAAGTCCCAAATCTCCCTCCAGTCGTCCCAGTCCAGCGCGGGTATGTCCCCCACCCATTTCCTGCGGAGGGAGGACAACTTGGTGGCGGCAGCCACCAACAGGGACCCATAGAGCTCAGACGTGCGTTTTTTCAAGTCTTTTACCCAAAGGCTGGATTTGAGCTCGGTGTATACCAATTCAACTGGTTGGCCTAAGAACTGGCACCTGTAGGCATGAGCGACTTGAAGATGCCTAAAATGGGCCTGTGCAGGCACATTAAATTTTGTGCGTTAAACGTGAAAGGGTGTGAGCTCTCTGTTGGTGATGACATGTTCAAGGGTCAGTATTTTGTATTTGGCCCAGGCCCGTGGATCCAGGATAGTATTGACATGTGATAGGTTAGGGTTCAGCCACAGGGGGGTGTGAGGAGAACAGGAGTTTGGCTGGGGTGCCCTCAGCGCCTCACCCACCTTCCATGCCTGCATAGTGGTAGGCTCCCTGAATAGCAAGCCCTTCAAGGCCTCTAGAGACCCCACTATAGCCGCCTCCAGCACCGTTGCAGAGTTGGTCAGGTCTGGCTGCAGCCACCAATGGGCAGTCACAAGCTGAGTGGCCAAGTAATACTTGTGGCAATCATGGAGAGCCAAGCCCCCCTGTCCACAGGCCTGGTCAGAGTGGTGTATTTGAATCTAGGTGGCTTTGGCCCCAGATAAAGGAGGAAAAGTTGCTTGAGAGGTTTAAAGAAAGCTTTGGTCAGCCACTGTGGGGAGTTCCTAAAAATATATGTAAATTTGGGGAAGGCCTTTCATTTTGAGAAGATTAATACGCCCAATGAGGGAAAGGGGAAGATTGCTCCACGCCTTCAGTTTGGTTTTAATTGCTACCAAACCAGGTTCAAGATTGAGCCGCACAAGGTCCCTACTCTCTCTCTTGAAATGACAATACCTAAATAGATAAACTGATCAACCCACTGGAGTGGGAGAGAGGGTGAGGAGGACCTAGCCCCAACATCCACTGGGAACAGCTGAGACTTGTGCCAGTTCACTCTCAACCCTGTGAATGCGGAGACGGCATCCATGATACCGAGTGCACCCTGCAGGGAGTCACCAGCATCATTAAAAAAAAAAAATGCAGCGTAGAGATCCACTCGCTCCTCCAGCCAGCCCACCTTAAGATCACAGTCCTTGGCCGAGCTCCTCCTAAGGGGTTCAGCAATAGGCTCCATTGCCAGGGCGAAGAGGGCATCCCTGTCTGGTGCACCTCTGCAGGGGGGAACTGAGGAGACAGGAAGCCATTCAGCTTGATGCATGCCACGGGACTGGTATACAGTCTGCGTATCAAAGCTATAAATTGCAGTGGGAATCCCATTTTCCTAAGCACCTCCCACAGATATACCTACTCTACTGTATCAAACACTTTCTCCATATCAAGGGTGGCAATGGTCCTAGTGCCCTAGTTAGTATGGGGGGCATGTATATTAGAAAATAGTTTATGAATATTGTCTGTGGACCTACCGGGCATAAAGCCTGTTTGATCAGAGTCAATCAGGGATTTTATTACTTTATTAAGTCTAGTGGCCAGCAACTTGGTTGGTATTTTTAAATCACAATTGAGAAGTGCGATTGGCCTGCAGGAGGCGCACAGCTTTGGGTCTTTTTTAGGCTTTGGAATAAGAACGACATGGGCTTCCCTTATAGAGGGCGGTAAAGAGCCCTGTTGCAAGCAGGCTTGAAACATCAGCTTGTTTAGGGGCAAGTAATTCTGTGTGGGTTCTATAATATTCTGTGGGCAGGCCATCTGGTCCCGGGGTTTTTACCTGCCGGGAAAGACTTACAGTGGTTGTAAAGGTACAACTTTTTTTTCCTAAATAGCTTCCTTTACCTTAGTGCAGTCCTCCTTCACTTACCCCATCCTTCGATTTTGCTGTTAAATGTCCTAATTTCTCCTGAGAAATCCTCACTTCCTGTTCTGTCTGGAACTCCACACCAGGGAAAAAGCCTTGCATTACTGTGTGGAGTGTCATGCTTGCCCCCTCCCTTGCACTATAGGAGAGTCAGGATGCTCCCTACGTTGCATATAGAGAAAGGAGCTGTGTGTTGGTGGGCGTCCTGACTCTCCTGTAGTCCAAGGGAGGGGGCGAGCATGACACTCCACACCAGGGAGAAAGCCTTGCATTACTGTGTGGTGTTACAGACAGAGGAACATGAAGTGAGGATTTTTTCAGAAGAAATAAGGACATTTAAAAGCAAAATCGAAGGATGAGGAGGTAAGTGAAGGAGGACTGCACTAAGGTAAAGGAAGCTATTTAGGAAAAAAAAATTGTACCTTTACAACCCCTTTAATGGCCAGTGTGACTTCTTCTGGAGTGATTTCTGAGACAAGGAGTTTCCTGTCTGCGTCAGAAAGCCATCCCAGTGCTAGCGTGTCCAACATAGAAACCATATGTGTAGAGTCAAATGGGTTCCAGCTTTTTTATTTTAATAGGATTAGTATACAAGGCATCTTGGCTGCTACCAGGTCACTTTGAATTTTAGGCCCTCTGGTGCTGTATGTCATTTGTTGTCTTGTATTGCTGCTTTCTGTTCAAACAAAATGTATCTGGAAAATATGTTAAAATAATTATGTGCTGAGAGAAATGTAGGTGCTGCCATTACTGATCTCTTCATGTCTTGGCTGGCTGTCTGCCTCCACTGTTTTTAGATTAACTTGAAATTTGTATGCAGATTAATATTTTTGATTTATTGTCCTGTATACTTGTACTGGGTCAGCAAAACAGCAAGTAGTAATAAAGACAGTGACAGCCAGGCAGGTTGCATGTTTTTAAAAGGAGGTCAGCAATGGCCCCCATATTTCTGTACAGGTTTCATTTCTAGCTGGGCAGAAAAACACATGGATGCTGTGGTCAGGAGTTGATGATAAAGTGGTATAGTATTGAAGTTAACAAGGGAATCCTGACATCAATGGTAATGGGTATACATGTGAGATGTTTCAAAATTAATTTCTCATTAAAATATCTGTGCATAATAACCTGAAACCCAAGTTGGCAGAAGAAGCTTAGATATGGATAGCTTGGGGATAATTAAGGTTAGGTTAAGCATGTATTAATGAAGGCATTTAGAAGTCTAATCTATTGAGTGTACACGGCTCCTGAATTTAATGTGTTTCCGCGGCAGTAGAACTGCTTAGGGGTTACAGTATAAAGGGGTTGGGTGTGCTTGAGATTTGTATGTGTTTAATTGCACACAGTGGGCTCAGATAAAAAAAAATCGCCATATCTTTATAAGTAGACTAAATCTTACAGTACACAGTTTCCATTTCTTTTATACCTTGCTTCCACTACTTTAACATGCATGTATATATGCAAACATAGGCCAAAATTAGTTAACTGGTTTTCCATTCAGTTGGATAACTTGGTAAATGGCTGTGTTGAATGTTCTCCTTATACCTGTGTAATTTAGATTCTTATAGAGTTGCTATTCTGAGATTAGATTTTTTATGTAAGCCAGTAAATGAGGTGTCGGGCCAAATGATTTGGACCATTGCAAGTACATAAGATATGAATACAATTTGCTGTCTCTTTCTGGTATGTATGCTGAACCATGGGCATTGATTTACTGGAGAGTGCAACATCCGGTGTAGCTGTGTATGGTAGCCAAAAATAAATTGGAAGCTGATTTCTACGCAAAGCTGCACCAGATTTTTCACTCTCCAGTTTTCGTAAGTCAACCCCATAGTTTCCTCTCTATAAACTAGTTTTAATTATAGGTTTAAATGTAGATCTGGACATGCTGATTTGTGTGTTTCTTGGGGATATTTATTATTGTATGTTTAAATTGACCCATTGCTGTGTGTGTGTGTGTGTGTGTGTGTGTGTGTGTGTGTGTGTGTCAAAATCGATCAACTCTCCTAATTACAATGTGATGTGATTATTTTTGGTGGTTCAATATTTAGGGTCCCTTCATTGCTCTTCGTTAGAGAATTTGCTGAGCTATCAGTTGGGCAGAGGAAGGTTGGGACTTTAAATTAAGCACATGGCTACAATCAGGTACAATGGTGACTACAACAAAAAATAGTAATACTGATATATAACACATAATAAAATCCTATATGTACACATGTTCCAACATAGTATAGTCATGTATAATGTTGATTTATAGCTTCAACCTCCAAAGAAAAGTAAAGGTAGATCGTAGTTCAAAAGACACATGTAGGTCATCTGATGGTGGGCATATGGTTGTGGTGACTTGGCATCAAATTTTTTTTTTACGCGTTTTATGGGTATCTTGCACTCATCAGGAGCAGATGCTGGGTACATATACGTGTATCTGTAAATACATAACCAATGTGATCTAATGGTTTGTCTAGAGTAAAGGGGGAGGAAAGCAGTATCCCTCATTCTTGATTGCAAATCAACATATGAATTCCAAATGGGGTGCTAGGAACCAAATAAGGGATACTGCTCCCACCCCCTTCTTTTATTCTTGACATGACTTGTACTATGTTGGAACATGTGTACCTATGATTTTATTATGTGTTTATATATCAGTATTACTATTTTTTTATTCAGTATTTTTTTTCTCATGATCCAATGTGTACATATTTGTATCCATAAACATGTTACTGTATATTTACTATTTTACCTGATTGTAGCTATGTGCTTCATTTACAGGCCAAACCTTACTCCCTTTTTAATCTTCAACAGGGATGGAGGCATATGACTCTAAGCCATTGCCTCATTTTAACAATAAGTTGACAATAAAGCGCTTTACACCCCATCACTTCAGTCCCTCAAAGAAACTTGCAAAGTAATATCCCTAATACACTCATTAAAGCGGAGCTCCACCCTAAAGTGGAACTCCCGCTGATCGGAACCCTCCGGTGTCATATTTGAAACCTTTCAGGGGGGTGCAGATACCTGTCTAAAGACAGGTATTTGCACCCACTTCCGGCCACAGTCTGCGGGAAGACTGTGGGCAGGACGTCACCTCCCGTCCTCCCCCTCCAACCCTCCCCCAATTGTGCTCTGGGAACACTCGGCTCCCAGAGCACAGCGGGAGCCAATCATCAGGCGCAACTCGCGCATGCGCCGTAGGGAACCGGGCAGTGAAGCCGGAGCAATTCACTTCCTGGTTCCCTCACCAAAGATGGCGGGGGGACAGCAGAGTGACGAGCGATCGCTCGTCCTCTGCTGCGGATGGCGCTGGACTCCAGGACAGGTAAGTGTACCGATATTAAAAGTCAGCAGCTGCAGTATTTGTAGCTGCTGACTTTTAATATTTTTTTTTTTTTAGCGCACATCCTCTTTAAGATCAATTTAAAATGATCTTATTATTATACATGATTTATATAGCGCCAACAGTTTACGCAGCGATTTACAATGTATAGGGGGACAACACAATTACGGTACAGTTCAATACAAAAGGTACAGGAGGGCCCTGCCCATAGAGCTTACATTCTAAAGGTAAGGGGTGGTGGTACAAAAGCTAATGGCTGCAGAGAATGATTTGAAGGGGGTGGCTCTGGGACAGTTGTTAGGTAGGTGTGGGATAGGCTTCCTTGAATAAATTAGTTACGGGGATCTCCTAAAGGTGGACAGGGTAGGGGCTGATTGGACATACTGGGGCAGGGAGTTCCAGAGGATGGGAGATGCTCTGGAGAAGTCCTGAAGGCAAGCATGGGAGGAGGTAACAAGGGAGCTAGAGAGTAGGAGGTCCTCGGAGGAGTGGAGGGGACAATTAGGGTAATAATTTTAATTTGGAATTTGAAAAGAATACACTTTACCATTATGTGTTTGGATTGTGGGAGGAAGACCCAGGTACGCAAGGATTTCCTAGAAGCATTACAGCCTATGTTCAGACATGGTCTCGGGAGGATTTAAAGCTAGGAGCCAACAGCTTGAAACCCGAGCACTTTGTGCATACTACTGTGCTATCCATTGATTTAGAGAAAGTTGCTCTAAACTGCTTTGAAGGGATTTGCAACATCTGGGTCAGACAAAGAAGCCCAAAATGCATATGAGCTTATTTGTTGGTTTCACTAGTATTTAATGCTTGCCCATGTAATGCCCTTATCTCTGCTCAATGTCGGCTTACACGTCATTGTTCAGTTTCCCTTTCTCTTAACCTCTCTACCACCAGCTGCATGACTTTTTTTTTTTTTATATATATGTACTATGAGAAGATTCAAAGTTATCAGTTGGAAGTATTTTTATTTGCTGCCGTTTTGTTGGGAATTGGAAAATATTGAGCTTTGGATTAAAGGGACTTTAATGTATCCCATTATGAATTTTTCTTATTTCTATTAGCAGGATATATGCATGGGAATGTAGGCTATACCAACACTTAATCTAAATAAATACTAATAATAATAAATTACTCCAAACCAAGACCATCAAGGATGGTGATAAAATTGGCCGCGGCACCTTTATTGGTGTAAATATTCTACAAACATCAAATATATAAAATTAAAACTTATCTTTATTAACTTCCATCAATAAATAAATAAATAATTAAAACTTAAATTATTTTCAAATATTTCAAATCTCACTCAGTCTTAGGACTCGAGCGAGTACCATAAATAAAGATATTAAACAAAAAGTCCCCCCTTGATCCAAGGGTGACAGACCACATAAAAGGTGCTGCGACAGGGTGGGAGGGATGGGGGAGCTCTTCAGTTCTCAGGTAAAGTGCCTGACTGCCTCTGAGGGAGGGGGTTTTTATACCCTCTGGTAAGCTAGGATGAGTCATGCATCCCTCTGATGTTCCCGCCCAAAGACACCTGTGCCCCCAGCTCCAGGAGCATGAACTTCCCGCCCAAATACCTCACATACCACAAATTCCTATTAACCCTATTGTCCTTAACTGTAAACCTGGGATAGCCACAATCCCATGCTGTGGGCACTAAACATGCCCCCTTGCTCATGGGAATGTAGGCTATACCAACACTTAATCTAAATAAATACTAATAATAATAAATTACTCCAAACCAAGACCATCAAGGATGGTGATAAAATTGGCCGCGGCACCTTTATTGGTGTAAATATTCTACAAACATCAAATATATAAAATTAAAACTTATCTTTATTAACTTCCATCAATAAATAAATAAATAATTAAAACTTAAATTATTTTCAAATATTTCAAATCTCACTCAGTCTTAGGACTCGAGCGAGTACCATAAATAAAGATATTAAACAAAAAGTCCCCACCTAGCCTGTTTTGTTTAACGAACAAAACAAGGCTACCCCAAAACCGCGGCCTTCTCAATCATGGTTTGGATATTTAAATTAAAAATATCCAGGCCTACATCCGACAAGTGGATACCGTCTTGTCTATATAAGCCTGGAAAACCGCCTTCCAATTCCGTATGCCTAAAAGAAAAACCTCCCAGCTTCGGCATAAATTTTTCCATGGCGTGATTAATCCTTCTCCTGATTTTCTCCAAATTTCTTTGTTTCCCGGCAGACAACCAAATCAACCTAGGGACTATCTCTGAAAAGATCAATCTCGCCTTGGGAAAATGTTTTTGCAATAAATGGAAATCATTTTTAAACAACAGTAGCAACTCTAACGTGGACTGTTTCCCCACATCATTGCCACCCCCATGTATAATTATTACATCTGGGGAGGGCCAACTTTCCACCAACTTGAAAATTTGTACCAACAAATTTTTCCACTGTAATCCCCGAATACCTTTCCACCAAATCTGACAAACTTCAGGAGGAAAAGATAAATTGGCAGAATAACATCTCAAACATGCCCTTCTATGTGCCCAGTGCACAAACGAATGTCCAAATATCCAGACAATTCTATTGAGACCTAAAAATTAAACAGATAGGTTAGGGCGAACATACAAATTAAACCTATCGGATTCCCACCTTCCCAGACTCTTTATAACACCATTGTCAAGGCCCATTCTGGCTGCCTCAGTTGCGGCGCCAATTCTGAAAGAGTGCGAGGAAAATTTCAAGTGAGAGAGACCGAGGTATGCCAAGCATTTATTAAAAATTGCTGAAAACTGAAATTTTGTTAGCGGTAAGTGATTCTGATGAACCAAGAAACTACCCGCACACTGAGGCCTTGAACTCAAGTATTTTTCAACTATTAATAACGGGCAAATATTAGCATCACCACAGGCATTCAGCGAGAGCCAATGACCTCTTCCCAGCACGTCAGTCTTAGATTTGCAGATAAAGATACGCACTTTATCTCCGTCTATGAAAACCTCCCCTTGCTTAAGGCCTGTTACGCCCTGCTTATTTGCAGGGACTAACTCGGACATTCGCAACGCCGCAAAGAAAATTAAAATAAAAGCTGTCCGGAATAATAACGCCTCATACTCAGAAGAACATATAAAAACCGTGGCAGCGCAAATCTTTTTCAAAATCTCGACGGAGATTGGTCTGCGTGAATCCGGCTTAAAATTCAACCTTCTGTAACCCTTCAAAGCTTGACGTACTGAGAAAAAGCTGTTACACACTGGTAAACCATTCATTTTGAAAAAGAAAGAAATACCCACCATCGTTTTATTGATATGGTTAAAGGAAAAACCTCCCTTCATCAGAGAGCTCAAGAAAGCTAACACTGTGTTCTCCGAGGGCAACAAACCTGAACAGCCCAAACTATCATTAAACAATAGCCATTTCTTCCATGCCATAGAGTACTCCGTCCATGTCCTAGGAAGCACCGACTGTTTAATTGATTCTAAGACTGGCGTTAAATCAATTCCCACAAGTGGCTTGGACAAACGAAACCTACCGCATCCGCTTCTGGAAAAAGCAGTCTGAACCTGGAGATCTGGGAACGAGATAACGCATCGGCCACTAAATTCTCTTTACCCGGCACATGTTTTACCTTCACCCAAATATTATATCTTAAACACAACAGGACAAAATACCGTAAAAGTTTTATTACTTGCTCAGATTTTGATGATAAACAATTTATGGCAAATAGAACTCCTTTATTATCAGAGTGTATTAAAATTCTTTTGTTGGCGAAACTACTTCCCCACAGTTCAAATGCCACAACTATAGGGAAGAGCTCCAACAAAACAATGTTCCTTGTCGCTCTACACTGCACCCAAAAGGGGGGCCAAGACCCATAGCACCAATGCGTTTTCCAGATTGCCGCGAAACCAATTGATCCAGCGGCATCTGTGAACAAATGCATGTCCGCTGCAAAAATGAATTCCTCTTGAAACATTGTACGGCCATTATAATCCTCCAAAAATTGGGACCACACTAGTAGGTCATCTTTCAATTCAGTGGTAAGGCGTATGTGGGAGAAAGGTGATTTTAAACCTGCCGACGCCAACGCCAATCTCCTCGAAAAAATTCTGCCCACAGGCATGACCCTAGATGCGAAGGCTAAATGACCGAGAAAAGACTGTAGCTCCTTTAAAATCACCTTTCTCTTACGCAACAGACAACAGATCGTCTGCTGCAAGTGCACTATTTTTTCCAAAGGAAGTTGAAATTGAAATAACTCAGTGTCGATGCTTATACCCAGAAAAACTAACCTTGTTACTGGCAAAACGGTTTTTTCCTTTGCGATCGGAATACCGAAGTATTCCGCAATCACTAAGAAAAGATTTAGTACTAAACCACAGATAGGGGAGTCCGGAGGTCCTATGAACAGGAAATCATCCAGGTAGTGGGTGATTCCTTCACTACCTGATCCACGAATAATTACCCATTGTAAAAAAGATGCAAATAACTCAAAATAATGGCAAGACAGTGAGCAACCCATTGGAAGGCACATATCATAAAAATATTTTCCCTCAAAACAAAAACCAAGGGAGCAAAAAGCTTCAGGCGCGATAGGCAGCAACCTAAATGCTGATTGAATATCGGTTTTTGCTAATAAAGCGCCCAACCCAAATCTCTTTATAATCCTTACCGCGTCGTCAAAGGTTGCGTAAGACACTGAAGCCGAAGACGGGTCGATTTCGTCGTTTAACGACTTTCCTTTAGGGTAGGATAGGTGGTGGATTAATCAAAAGGAGTTAGGTTCCTTCTTAGGAATGAGGCCTAAAGGAGATACCCGAAAATCCTTAAACGGAGGGGAATTAAACGGGCCAGCGATACGCCCGGCCGAAATTTCCTTCCACAATTTTTCCCTCACAACTTGCTCATTTTGCCATACCGATTTTAGATTGCTCACTGCCTTGCAACCTGATCCCCCAAATTTTGGTAAAGTGAAACCCGAGGAGAAGCCTTTAATTAAAACTTCCGCTCTCTCCTTGTCGGGGTAGAGCAGAAGCCATGGAAACATTTTTTCCAGCTTCACTGGGGTTCGCACCTTTGGGACCGTCTTTTTGTTGAAAATTTCTTTTAAAACACTTCACGACCGGATGTGGGCCGAAACAAAAAGAACATTCGTGCCTATACCTGCACGATGCCGCCCAGCGGCATTGCGACTCGTTAAAGGCATAGCATATTCCTTTCTTGTACATAGCGGACGAATTCGTCTGGGTAACGTTCGGTTGATTTTTTGTAAAGACTGGTTTTTGTGGCAGTATGAGATTTAGCCACAACCCCACGTCTTTCATACCCCATCGTAGATTCTTATAGACCGCCAGCTTCTGGCGAAACGACTCATCGTAATTATACCAGCCAAATCCGCCGAAATTCCTATACGCTTCTAATATGTGCTCTAAATGCTGGAAGAGACCGCTACATTTTTCGGGAAATTTTTCTCCCAACACCGCCGAAAAAATACAAAAGGCTTGTAACCAGTTGTAAAAAGATCTAGGTGCGACACGCCGTCTCTCATCCTCCTCAAGTTTTTTATCACTTCTTGAAGAAAAATCTTTATTATTAGGGAGCAATGACATCAAATCAATGAAGTCATTGTTCCAAATTTTCTCTTTCACATTTAAGGACAGATGAAATCCTAACGGCGAGATCTCACATGGTAAGACTTCTTTAAAACAGTTATCAGGAATATTACTTTTCAAATTTTCTCTAACTTCGCAAGTGTTTGTGTTCAAATCACTCCAAACACTTGCAGCTGAATTAGCATTCATTGCCCCTGGCTTCAAGGAGTCAGTTAACTTGTCAATCTTTTGCAATAGTTTAGAAATTAAACTGCATTCTGATGACTCACCAGCAGGGGGCGCAGGAGTACTTGCAGTAGCTGCCGTCTGACTAGACCTCCCGTCCTGTCTTTCGTCTGCTCTCGCCGCACCCAGCTGATCCAGCCTGGAGACATGCGAAGCTGCTGGTCCCGCTGTGCTCCTTCCAACCTGTGAAGATAAGGACACATTCTTTCCCCTAGGTGGGGATGTTTGTGGTTTGTTCCTTCCTCCTCTCCCCCGCCCTGGGGACGGAGAAACATTCTTGCGCTTCCTCGTTGCTTTCCGTGCAGTTTCGCCGGCTCTGACGTCACTCCCGACCTCCTCCTCCAAGCGGAATCCCGGCGTCACGCTAGCTGCTGCTGAAGTTACCGGACGCTCCGGCGGACGGTTCCGTTGAGACCTGCGGGAAGGAAGAGAGAGCACATCGAGGGGGGGCGGCCCGCGCGGTGATGATACTTCACCTTCTTCCAGGCCGTCAGCATACACCTCCCGGACGTCTTCGCTCTGCTCCGCCGCTGCTGGTTCACCTATGCCCGACAGGCATTTTTCCAGCCACTCTTCTCCGCCTTCATTCTCCGCTCTCTCCAGCATCCTCCGCACCAACGACCGCATCGCTTCAGACTCCAACAGGCTCATCTTGGACCGGAGCTCTTCAGTTCTCAGGTAAAGTGCCTGACTGCCTCTGAGGGAGGGGGTTTTTATACCCTCTGGTAAGCTAGGATGAGTCATGCATCCCTCTGATGTTCCCGCCCAAAGACACCTGTGCCCCCAGCTCCAGGAGCATGAACTTCCCGCCCAAATACCTCACATACCACAAATTCCTATTAACCCTATTGTCCTTAACTGTAAACCTGGGATAGCCACAATCCCATGCTGTGGGCACTAAACATGCCCCCTTGCTCATTCTGCTAGGTTGACATTTTGTAAGCCCATGAGTCAGAACATTAAAGTTATTTCCAAGTTTTTACCACCTTATCGTTCTCTTAAATGTTGCCAGTTCCTCTTAGGCTGATCATGTTTAAATATCCTTCCGTGGTTTTTCATGTGCTGTAGACTTTGGAAAGGCATGCAGTATATTAGACTGAGCTAGCATGTTATCTTTAGAACGATTGCTAGAACACAACATACAGCCCAGGGCTTGACAAATTTGCTTTGAATCTAGGAGCCAGCTAAAAAAGTTGGGAGCTAGTTTTTTTAACAAATCTTATAGGTGGAACATGTAACATGTTCCCAAAGGTGAACGTATCCATTAACCCTTTCACAGCTAGAGACAATTTTTGCACGCGTTTAAAAAATATATATTTTAGACCTGAAGATTACTTAAATCCCCCACACATTATATTTTTTTCTGAAAGCAGATACCATAGATATTACCACAAAGTTCTAGGAAACACAACATTTTGGTAAAAAAACACATTAAAAGTTATTTTAGAAGGCACAAAAACACAATAAGCCCTGAGGGTTGCACCGAGTAAATGGATACCCAAAATGTCAAACCATAAAACCTGTCAGTACTCTATATTTTCTATAGGTGACACTTTAAAAGCTCCCGAAGACATCCGTTTAGCATTACGAAGGAGGTCTGGTGCTGGAATTATTGCTTTTGTTACAGCCTGTGGCAATATGTAACATGTATTGCAATTGCTGTTTTTAGGCATAAGCGTCTTTTTTTTTTTTTGTTTTGTTTTTTCATGACATTATGTGTTTTTTTTTTTTTTTTTTTTGTAACAGGTACTCTTTAATGAGACATGCAGCACTAAAAGGCCCTGAATGTAATGTATTGCACTGCATTACATTCTGTCCCAGCCTTGATGGCCAGGAAAACTGTCAACTGGGAACCTGGAAGCGACGTCTCGTGTCACTTCCGGGTCAACAACTAGAAGGGGAGGAGAGTGCCGCGTGTCCACTCTCCCACCCACCCTTTCTACCCAGCGGCATGCTGGTCCAGGGCCCGCAGATGGGCAAGCAGAGCCCAGGATACAGAGCATGGGGGGGGTGCATTCGGGTGGCAGCTCAGGCGCCAGGACAAAGCAATTTTTTTTTCTGGAATTTGTCAAGCCCTAATACAGCCTGTATTGGGCCCTGTGAACATGAAAGAATGTGTTTTGTATTATATGCAAGGAAGTATTTGATATGGGAAAACTTTTAAGACACGCTAACTGTGTTTTTGAAACCATCTGTTTGTTTGTAAAATCAGAGGGGTGGATTATTTGATGGAAGTAGGAAACATACTGTACAGTGAAGTTTATAAAGCATGTTATGGATACTCTTAAGAAAACTGCCTCCAGTTTGTGACAAATGTTACCTGCAGCAGGTTAATGTACATGTCAGGGCTCATTCACACCTAAGAGTTTTCAGCTCGTAAACGGCTCACCTAAAAAGTTAAAAAAAATCCCAATAAGCAAAATCCCATTAATTTAAATGACCCCTGTTCACATCTGAGCGTTCTGTTGCCTGAAGCTCAAAGTACACAAGCTTCTTTTTGGGCAGATTATAGGTGTTTTTCTGCTTTTTACATTGGTGAATTTTTGACCTGTACAAAATGGCTCAGGTGTGAATGCATCCTAAGTAACTAAGGTAATACTGTATGTTTAGCCCTGCGTCATTGGCTGCTAGAATGCTGTCGGCAGCATGCCTTCAAGTAACCAACGAAGCTATGTGGCTGACTGCATCTATCACCAGTGAAGAGAGGTAGGGGGTCGCCGTGTAGTCAAGAAGCTCCAGTATGCTCACTGCAATTTGCATCGGGGTATAACAATGAACAAAAGGGCCTAGTTATAGGTTAATTTTTGGGGTTTACATATACTTTAACAAATTCAAGACCAGACACTTTCACCCCCTTCCTGCCCAAATAATTTTTAAATGTTTTGGTGTTGTCAAACTTTAAGGGCTCTTTCACACGTCCGCTCAGTTTTTTAGATCATTTTTTTTTTCATCAGTTGATCCGTTTTTTCGTCCGTTTTCTGTCCGTTTTCCGTCCGTTTTCCGTCCGTTTACATCCCTTTCCGTTCCGTTTTCCGTCCATTTTTCCATCCGTGTATTTTTTTATTTATTTTGTTTTGGGCTTTTTACATATTTTGATGAAAAACGAATGTTAGCGGATCGGATGGTAAACGGATCGTCCGCTAACGTCCGTTTTTCGTCCGTTCCGTTTTTTTGACGGAAGAAAAATAGGGTTTTCTTCCGTTAAAAAAAACGGAGCTTAACGGAGACGGATGTTAACGGACGCTAACCCATAGGAAAGCATTGCGGTCCGTTAACGGACGTCCAAAAAATGGACGAACGGAACGGACGCGTGAAAGAGCCCTAAATGACAATTTCTCAGTCCTGCAACACTGTACCCAAATTACATATGTCCTTTTTTTTTTTTATTTTTTTTTTACAGAAATTGAGCTTTCTTTTAGTGGCATTTAATCACCACTGAGGTTGCTTTTTGCTATATAAATAAAAAGATTGTACAATAACCGCTTACCGTAAAACAGGCCTAAACCCTAAACAGGCCAGCGTTGGTACAGGCGGCAGGCAGAGCCAAAGCTGCTCTGGTGTGGCAGTGATTAGGAAAGATTTGCTGGCTGCACTGGCTCTGGCTGTACTATTAGGCCTTGTTCACAGGGGGTACAGTGACTTGCAAAAGTATTCACCCCCATGGCATTTTTCACGTTTTGTTGCCTCACAATCTGGAATTAACATGGAAAGGTTTGAGGATTTGCATCATTTAATTTGCAGAGCATGCCCACAACTTTGAAGATTTTTTTATTGTTATTATTGTGAAGAAAACAACAAATAAAACAAAATAACAGAAAAAAATCGATGTGCATAACTATTCACCCCCCTTAAGTCAATACTTTGTAAGGCCACCTATTGCGGCTATCGTAGCTCCAAGTCGCTTTGGATAAGTCTCTATGAGCTTGCCACATCTTACCACTGGGATTTTTGCCCATTTTTCCATGCAAAACTGCTCCAGCTCCTTCAAGTTGGATGGTTTACACTTGTGAACAGCAATCTTGTCAACAGCAATCTCCCGTGACCTCCGCCGCTTACCGGAGCCGTCGGCAGCGGCGGAGGCAATCGGGTCCTGTCTCCTGCTCGGCTGGGATACGAGTGAGGGCAAGATGGCCCCCACCCGTCTCCATAGCATAGCAGGGCGGAAGCGACGTCAAAGTGTCACTTCCGCCCATGCTTCTTAAAGGCATATTTTCTTGTCATTTTTTTCAAACGACAATTTTTTTTTAAATTTTTTTTTTTTGTCTAAATATGAGATCTGAGGTCTTTTTGACCCCAGATCTCATATTTAAGAGGATCTGTCATGCTTTTTTCTATTACAAGGCCCATTATTATTTTATTCATTTTTACACAAATACAAATAAGAAAACATATATATATATATATATATATATATATATATATATATATATATATATTTAAAGGGGCTCCGTCCCGACGAGCTCGCGCGCAGAAGCGAACGCATACGTGAGTAGCGCCCGCATATGAAAACTGTGTTCAAACCACACAAGTGAGGTATCACCGCGATCGTTGGAGCGAGAGCAATCATTCTAGTCCTAGACCTCCTCTGTAACTCAAGATGCTACCTATAGAATTTTTTAAACGTCGCTTATGGAGAATGCGGGCGAAATTTTGAAGCATGACATGTTGGGTATCATTTTACTCAGCGTAACATTATCTTTCACAATTTGAAAAAAAATTGGGCTAACTTTACTGTTGTCTTATTTTTAAATTAAAAAAAGTGAACTTTTTTCAAATAAAGTGCGCTTGTAAGACCGCTGCGCAAATACGGTGTGACAAAGTATTGCAATGACCTCCATTTTATTCTCTAGGGTGTTAGAAAAAAAATATATAATGTTTGTGGGTTTTAAGTAATTTTCTAGCAAAAAAAAAAACAGTTTTAATCTTGTAAGCACCAAGTCTGAAAAACAAGCAAGGTCATTAAGTGGTTAAAACCACTGAAGTGTTGCTTTAGCAGTGTGTTTGGGGTCATTGTCCTGCTGGAAGGCGAACCTCCGTCCCAGCCTCCAATCACACACACAGTGGTACAGGTTTTGCTCAAGAATATCCCTGTATTTAGCACCATCCATCTTTCCCTCAACTCTGACCAGTTTCCCAGTCCCAACTGCTGAAAAACATCCCCACTTCATGGTGCTGCCACCATCATGTTTCACTGTGGGGATGGTTTTCTTTGGGTGATGCGTTGGGTTTGCGCCAGAAATAGCGTTTTCTTTGGCTAAAAAGTTCAATTTTAGTCTTATCAGACAAGAGCACCTTCCTCTATACATTGTGGGTCTCTTTTCGCAAAAATGCAAAACGTGCCATTTAGTTTTTTTGCTGAAAGTAAGGGCTTTCTTCTGGCGACTCTGCCATAAAGACCAACTCTATGGAGCATGCGGTTTATTGTCATCCTATATACAGATACTCCAGACTCTGCAGCTCCTCCAGGGTTACCTTAGGTCTCTGTGCTGCCTCTCTGATGCCCTCCTTTCCCGGTCCATGAATTTTGGTGTGCGGCCGACTCTTGGTGGGTTTGCTGTTGTGCCATGTTCTTTCCATTTGGTTATGATAGATTTGATGGTGCTCCTAGGGATCATCAAAGAGTTGGATATTTTTTTTAGAACCTAACCCTGACTTGTACTTCTCAACAACATTGTCCCTTTCTTGTTTGGAGAGTTCCTTGGTCTTCATGGCAGTGTTTGGTTAGTGGTGCCTCTTGCTTAGGTGTTGCAGCATCTGGGGCCTTTCAAAAAGATGTGTATAGATAATGACAGATCATGTGACACTTAGATTGCACACAGGTGGACATCATTTCACTAATTATGTGACTTCTGAAGGAAATTTTTTGTACCAGAGCTTTTTATGGGCTTCATAACAAAGGGGGTGACGCACATGCCAATTATCCGTTTTTTATTTCTGAAAAATAGTTTGTATGTATATATTTTTCTAATTTTACTTCACCAACTTAGACTATTGTGTTTTGATCCATCACATATAATTCAGATTAAAAACACATTGGACTAAAGGCTGTAATGTAGCAAAATAGATAAAAAGCCAAGGGGGTGAATACTTTTGCAAGGCCCTGTATATCAATCCCTTCCCCTATGTGTGGAATGTGTAGACAGTCCCTTTTTATGTCCATTAGAACGCAACGGCTGCATGGACGTCAGATTGGGAGCAATGGCTGTGTCTGTAGACATAAACGCCCTGCACAGCACACCTTTGCCTCCCTGTGAGGGTAAACATGGCCCTTGCACAAGGTATGCATTGATACACCTTGTGTGAGTTATTATGTTGACACTGAGATTTGTATGGCAGTGTTCAAGGACACTGTGACTGGCTGCACAAGTGTAGTGTTTGTGTCGGGGCTTTTTTTTTTTCCTTTTTATATTTTACAATATTTAAAGTCCACATTATTAAAATAAAGATCACCGTCACCAGAGCAGTACAATGTTACTATGGTTGCATTATACTGCTTCGATCAATGATCGGAGAGACTGTATGCTGCAACGTACTACACACACTCTCCTCTCCCATCCGATCGCTGTGAGCGAAGAGTCTTGAGTTGCAACCTGTGTTTACATTGTAATCGATTTGATTGACCACAGCGATCACACCGTCCCTGTACCCCTATTTGTGATTTGCTATTCCGGTGGACACAGCAATCACTGGTCGTGCCACTGCATACCCGAGGCCATGCATGAGTGCTGAAATGGGGATGACATACTGGTATATCTACAGTGGCTGGGCAGGAAGCGGCCAAATTTAAACAAAAAAATTCAAATATGCAGACTGCAAGTTTGCGAATGTCAGTAACTAAAGACACAGTATCTTAGGTTTTCTAGCTGTTGGGACATACTCCAGTCCGGATAATAAAATGCAAGCCATGCTAGCCCTACCACTACATTAACCGCATAGTTCTGCCAACTAAATAACCAATAGTGACTTGCTGTGATTGTCGGCTCTATCAGACATTTTTTTTTCTAAAATACCTAAATAAGAAAATATACAGCGTTTTGACCACTACATGGAGCCAACAGTCATAGTGAAGTCCTAGTATGGTGGAAAATACAATGAATTTGTCTTTTTATGTTTTCTACTTTGTCTCACTATGGTATCTCTGGTCCATTTTATCCTTGCTCTACGAGCTTTATGTTCCTTTCCCACTTCCCAGGTACAACTTGCCTCCCATCTGTCATGGCCATACCCCCTGAGCAATGGCACTAGACAGGGCTGCTTCCTCTTTCCCTTGCTCTTTATTCTCAGCTTTGAGCCCCTGGCTGCTGCCATTTGCTCTCATCCTGACATTCGAGTATTGCAATAGAGGGAAGTATAAGCTATCCCTTTTTGGTGATGAGGTACTGTTAACATTGTATCTTCCACTTACTTGCCTCCCTTAATTACATAAGGTTTTAAGCTTCTTTGGCGCCTTATTAGGCTTTAAGATTAACCCCACTAAAACTGAGGCCCTCCCCATGAACATTTCTCCACCTCTAACATTCTCCAGCAAAATTTCAGGTATCATTGGTGCTCCCATGCGCTCAAATACTTGGGTGTTTATCTAACCCCTTCCTATTCTACCATTTATCTGGCCAACTTTCCTCCCTTATTTGCAGTAATCAATTGATTATTGAAACATTAGCCCTACCCTCCCTTTCTCTTTCCTTGGAAGAATAAATGTGCTTAACCACTTCAAGCCCGTCCATTTGGCTGCCAAATGACCGGGCCACTTTTTGTGATTCGGCACGGCGCCGCTTTAACTAAAATTGCACGGTCGTGCGACGTGGCTCCCAAACAAAATTGATGTCTGTTTTTTTCCCCACAAATAGAGCCTTTTTTTTGGTGGTATTTGATCACCTCTGCGGTTGTTATTTTTTGCGCTATAAACAAAAATTAAGCGAGAATTTTGAAAAACAAAAAGCAATCTTTTGTACTTTTTTCTATAATTAATATCCCTGATTTTTCCTTAAGCTATTTTTTTTCTCAGTTTAGGCCGATGTGTATTCTACATATTTTTGGTAAAAAAAAAAAATCGCAATAAGCGTATATTGATTGGTTCGCGCAAAAGTTATAGCGTCTACAAAATAGGGAATCCTTTTATGGCATTTTTTTTTATTTTTCACTAGTAATGGCGGCTATCTGCGATTTTTATCATGGCTGGGATTTTATGCTATAAAAATGCACTGATTACTTTGAAAATGACACTGGCAGTGAAGGGGTTAACCACTAGGTGGCGCTGAAGGGGTTATGTGTCCTAGGTAGTGATTCTAACTGTCAGGGGGAGGAGCTACTCTTGGTCTTCTCCTTGCCCTCCACTTTTAAATGTATTATTTAACCCAGATATCCCTGATGGCCTATCCTATAACCGTTTGCTTCCTTGGACCCAGGCTGGGGTTTTGCATCTACGCCATTTAGTTCATCCATTGACCTGTACACTTTTATCCTTTGCAGATCTATAATCTAAATATCGGGTTCCAAAATCCCTTTTTTACGTCTACTTACAAATAAAACCTTTTTTCCTCGCCAAATCGTCTAGCTTA
The DNA here is from genome assembly GCF_905171775.1 of Rana temporaria. Lineage (NCBI taxonomy): Eukaryota > Metazoa > Chordata > Amphibia > Anura > Ranidae > Rana > Rana temporaria. The sequence goes on along the minus strand of NC_053490.1, from coordinate 222,827,250 downwards.
TCTCTGGACAAACCTACTGGATTTGAGCGCCTGTGTGATCAAGGTCCATATGAACCTCATTTGATTTCAGCTATATACAAGCTCCTCTACAAGGCTACTACCTTGACTGAGTTTTTAGCCATTCCTATATGAGCAAATGATCCCATGCTCTCCAGAAACCCATCTCCCAATAAGCTTGGCATACAATTTGGGGACCTGTTTCTAAGGTATCGCAATGCGTGGCGCAGAGAGAAACCTTATAATATTATATCGCTTTCAAAATCCTTATATTTTTGTACAGAATTCCAGACATTTTACAAGCCCATAATCCAGAAACTTCACAGATGTGCTGGAGACGCAGTACAGATGTAGGCACTCATTATCATATTTTCTGAGACTTATTAAACCCTTTTGGGGCTTTTGTCCAGACCCTTCTACATCTATGAAATATGAATATACCTTTAAACCCCATGCACAGAAGCTGATGGCTTTTATGCAATTAGCGGCAAAAAGCGCAATCCTGTGTCGTTGGTTATCCCCCTCTCCTCCCACAAACTCCCAACTCCTATCTAACATATATACGCCAATATGCGCAGGTCAGAACATCTCAATAAAATTTGGGAGGTTTGGGATGCTTCTGTCTTGAAGTGGTTCTCTTATGCCTATTTGATTATACATTGCTGAACCTTTTGAGTTTTCATGTTCCGAGATCCATGGTGTCCTCTTTCTCTGTAACCTCCTTTATTATGTTTAGTTTATTATTCGACATGTTTTTATCTGCTATGCTGAAGAACTATATCGTGTTTAGCCAATTGACAATATTGTGTTTTGCTCTGACCCTAAAAAGAAAACGGCTTGGATGAAAAACAAACTGTCTGTTTTTCATACGTTTTTTATTCGTAGTAGATGTAAAACTGAGAAACTGATGCAAAACGGATGAAAACGTTGTCCGTTTTTTCATTTGAAAGACGTTACTGAACTGATGAACGGGCCGCATGTGTGAAAGGAGTCCAACTGGTTAACATAATGCTTGGACAAGCTTTATGAAATGATTTAATTGTGCAATTAAAAGAGTAACAACAAATTTATATAAGTAAATATATGGCTATTAATAAATTGGGGGCAGGTACACCTGGTGGTTGCGTATCCCTCTTCAAAGGTGCAATGACACAACAGAAGCACAGTGGCAGCTAAAGGCTTTCCCATGTGTCTCCAAAACAAATCCAGCAAGCACATCATAAAGTAAGGCACACATGGACAAGGTATTTCACAGTAATACAATACATATTTCCTAGTGCATTAACCAGCTAGTTAACAAAAAAAATTCTACAGCAATTATAATAAAAACTGAGGGTTTTCATTGCATAAAATTGCAAATAATGTGTGGAGCCACACTGCCTTGTCCTGGCTCCTCTGTGAAGAGTTGTCCTTAACTCTAGTCTAAAGCTGGCCATAGATGGGTATTTCAAATAATTTTTTTAGGAAAGGTCTAAGGAAAACTCTCAACTTGTTTTGTTTTAAAAGATTTAGTTGGCTTTTAACATTTGATTTTGGAATGAATGAACTTTACTGAAGGAAAACCACATACACTGTTAGAAACCCGTTCGTTCAAGAAACGTTTTTCAACCTGCTCCCTCAAACTTTCACCTCCCTGCGGTCGAAAATGAATGTCCATTTGATCCACTAATGGTTAGAAAACCAATCTTTTTTTGTTAAATGATCTTAGAACCTTCTTTTCCCAAGAATTTTTGTTTGACATTCTACCCATATATGACCAGCTTAACAGAGCTTCCATCTTACCACATTTAGAGCAATGAATAAATTGGGGGCATCAATGAAGCCTGCACAAGTCATTGACCTCTTACAAATTAGAGGAGGTCTGCACCATTATTAAAAGAATGCTCTGGTTCCTATGGGACTGAACACATTAAATAACCAATTACTGCTCCCTGACTCCTATATATACCTGAAACCACAAGGGAAGTCATGCATACATGCTTGCGTGTGTATCTGTATTATTGTATTATTCGTTCCATCAATCGTGTGCGCAGTGCATAACACAGCATGTTTTTTTATTTGCAGTGGATTTACTGGGCTTGTCTGCAGCCTGTGATGCCTTGGACCAGCACAACCTTAAGCAAAATGACCAGCTTATGGACATCCTTCAAATTATTAATTGCCTAACTACAATTTATGACCGGCTGGAGCAAGAGCACAACAACCTGGTGAACGTTCCTCTTTGTGTGGACATGTGCCTGAACTGGCTCCTTAATGTTTATGACACGTAAGTGATGTTATACTGTGACCATAATCAACATCTGTATGTACAGGGTTAAAATGATGAAATGTCACCTTTTTGTTCATTTATACTAGCCGAAAGGCAGCAAAAGGTTAGAGATCACTGTAGCTAACTGACTTTTCTGCATAAAATCACATAATATGCACTCTCGACTTCTCAAGCATAGTGCAAATGATTGCTTGCCCTCGCCTAGTCTATTTCTGTCCTAACATGATTTAATAGCTGATGAACCATTTCAGGTTTATTCTTAAAGCTTTTGTACAATATACATAGACCTGTATATAAATTTACACACACGTTTTTTTTTTTTTTTTTTCAAATCAAAGTGGTTCTAAAGACTGAAGATTTTTTTACCTTCATGCAATCTTTGCATTGGGTAAAAAAAAACTTCTGCGTGCAGTTCCCCCCTGAGCCCCATCTCGATCCAGTGATGTGCATGAGAGCAAGCGCCCTACCCAGGTCTCTTTCGCCTCATTGGCACACCACTGCTGTCAATCACTGCCAGTGAGCCAATGGGGAGAGAGTGGGGGAAGGGCCAAGCTGAACTATGTGAGTAAATTGACACAGCACGCGTCTCTGGAGCGAGCCTGTGCGACTGCCCTCATACCAAGAGGCTTGCTATTGGAGGCACTCGACAAGAGGGAGGGGCTAGGACTTGCACATGGGAAGAGCCAGGACAGGTAGGCATATATATATATATATATATATATATATATATATATATATATATATATATATATATATATATATACATACATACATACATACATACATACATACATACATACATACATACATACATACATACATACATTTCCTTTAGAATCACGAATATTCTTAAAACTGTATAAAATCTTGGCAAGCAAAAAAACTTCGCTTTGTCTGCCTAAACTTTTATGTATTTCAAATAGGATATCTTTAGGAACTATCTTCCTACCACTTGAATCTGTTCAGAATAATTGTTAATATTAGGGATTTGTTGTTGTTGTTATAGGGTTTACTGTGATGCACATTTTAAAGTTACCCTGTTGCTATACAAAAAACAGTTCAACGTGTTTTCCTTTCCTGCAGCCTGCAATGCCAAACTCCCCTCTGATGCTGAGAAACTTTCAGCTGATGTCTGTGCTGAAATTGTCACTTCTGGAAGTGTCTCTTTCCTTAGTCCCCCACAGCTCTCACTGGTTTATGTCTGACCTCCAGCCATTACAGGGTACTGCAATAGTGTGGAGGTCAACAGGAGAAACCAGTCCGATCTGCAGGGGACCGCAGAGATTGATGCTCAGAAAAAGGACGGTTTCAATGTGGTTTTGATCATATGATTTCTGAACATCAGAGAGGAGCTCAACAACCCAGACAGCAGAAAAGCGGAATATGTCCTATCTCCTTTTTACAGGTATGGCTGGGTAAACTTTTCTTTTACTTGGCGACATGGTGACTTAAACAGTGATATGATGGATTCAATAACTTAATGCCAGTCGGTTGCAAACAGAACTTTTAAATTATGAGATATGAATGTTTTGCATGATTTGATTTTCTTGTATTTTTTTATTACATTTTTTTTTTTTATTGAAAACCTTTGCATGTTTTTTTAACTGCAAGTTAAAAATCTCTTTCTTAGCCTATATTAGGTAGGACATATATGGATTTCTATTAAGTGATACCAGCATGCATTTTGCCCAAAAATCCAATAAAATGCCGTTTAATTACCATGGATTAATTGTTCTCCATCAAGCCCAATTGAAAGCAATGGGAGAATGACGGCTTCAAAAGCTATTTGTGGCCAATTGCAAATAATTGCTTAAGCCGCCCTCCATTGCTTTCAGTGGGGCTTTCCACCCACTGCTAATTGCAGGGAGCCCCTGCTGGGCCTTTTTGGAGCTAATGGCAAACTGCCCCATCTGCAAATGTAAATGGGGCCTTTAAGCGGTATTAAAGTCTTTAAGTCCTTTTCCAGGACAGGGCTCCTCCCACCTGAAACGGGAAACACATTATATGCCATTATTAAAATGTTCTTGTGTTATAGGAACATAAAATTTGTATTTTTGACTTTTTACATCCAAGCCATCATGCTTGTTGACACGCCCTGTCTGGCTGCCTCCCCACGGCCTCAGTGTAGATGTTCTGTGTCCCCCCCCCCCCCTCACGATCTACACCACAGCTCATTGGGGGGTAGACAACCGCCTACCCGAGTATTTCTCCTGAAGCTGCATTTCTTCCTGCCAAAAAACTCCCTGGGGTGCCATACGGTCCGGGTGAACCATGGGGGGTGGCAAGATGGTGCCAAGGAGAGGGAGGTCTGGTTTTACCTCTCTTCGACAGAATGCTCTTTTGGTGGGCTCGTATTGGAGTGGCAATATGGTGTCGGAATACATCTGTGAAGCTGTTTGTGTCACTTCCGGTGACACACTTCGGTAGGTGCTAAGCCCACAACAATGGGAGAACGTCTGAATTAGTATAGGGCAATCACTTCACGTCCTGTCACACAATTCTGACTGACGTCTCTTCCACCAAACACTTAACATACAGTGAAGTCAAGTTCCGTTTAGGCAGTGCGGCCCCCCTACAGGCCTTGGCTATCTCTTCAAAACAAAATGTACAAATGGTTCCAGCCCAAAAATATGTGTACTTTCCTAGTCCACCAGTCATTGAAAAACCTCATCAAGCAAGAATGGGCAGACTCAGAACAAAACGTTCACTCCAACCTCCATAAAATGTTAGATACCCATTCTCTGAAAGGAAAACAGAGAGCCCTAGGCCAAATGCCTCCTTTATCCAAAATATCGAACAAGTCCAATCTGTCATTCGAGGACACAGGTCCCCCTGGGGGACCCAATTGACAAAAAGACAGAGGCTTTGTAAAATGAAAACCAAAATGAAAAAAGACCTGTAAAGTGGGTGCAGTCAGTATCAATCTGGCCATAGTCTCTACTTGCCTCACCCAGACATTCATTCTCTGGCTTAACCAGTTTTAGAACCACCTCTATGCTAGAACATCCAGAGAGGAACTATTTAAAAACTATGCCAACAACCAAAGAAAGCCACAGCTGTTATTGCGGATCCTTCAACCAGAGCCGTAAAAGTCACTCTTGAGTCAACGGTTCTCCTCAATTCAGCCTGGAGGGGAGATGCCACATCCAAGACCAAGTTATGTGGTATACCATTCTCAGGAAAATTACTGTTAAGGCCCGAACTAAAATTGGTACGGGTCAGCGGATAGGAAAAAAGCATTTCTCCCACCCAAGAGTTCCTTTCATCCATAATGTCGGTAGAAAAAAAAGCTGAGTCCAAGAAAAGGTGGTATTTATCCATCAGAAAGGGCAGAGAGGGGTTCATCCTCAAACCCCTTGCCATCACCCCCAAGAATAAATGACTGCATACCTGTGGGTGGAAGACTAGCTGTATGTTCAAATCAATGGCAGACAGTAACAACAAACAAGTTTGTCCTCAACACCGTCCTAAAGGGATGCTAATTTAATAGGGACCATAGAATTTACTGCCGCTCAGCAGATGCCTCATTACATGTCTTCTAAGAGACCAAGAAAGCAGGCTTGCGATCATCTCTGAAAGAACTACTAGCGCATCAAGTAATTACATTTGTCCCCCCAATGAGGTGGGGAGAGGGTTCTATTCACACATCGTCCCCAAGAGGAGACCTCAGGGAAATTCCAAATAATCCTGAACCTTAATATAGTAAAATATAAAAGGTTTCGTTTCTGGAATCCATATATTCCAACAGAAATATCCTTCCGCCGGGAGCTTTCATGGCAACCTTCAATCGCAAAGATGCCTACTTGCATATCCCGATTCCAGAAGGGACCATCATCAGTATCTGATATTTGTAATCAAGAGACCACAACCCACTATACACCTATAATATACTTCCCTACTGTTTGGTCTCTTATCGACCCCCAGGATATTTAGGGAAATTCTGTCAGAAGCCCTGGAGAAACTACAACTGGAGGGTGTTGGCAATGTAACCTACCTAGACTATCTACTTTTTTTTTTTTTAAGCAAACATTGTAGTGCAAGCATCCACCTATATGACATTGCCACAAACTCTACATTCCACCTATTGGCCAATAAAGATTTCCTAAGGGGATCTCACTACCAGCTGATACTAGACACCAATTGTATCTACTTAAACTGAGGAAGTGGCAAATTAAAGCCACAAAACTCTTTTTTTGGTGAAATAAAGTAGTTGGACGTTTTACTAAAGCAGACCACACTTGGTTGTCCTTTTTTGAACAATCACATCTGGCACCTCTACCAATCGAACTACCTAGGGGTCCTTTTTGGGCAGACTCTACTACGTCATTCAAAAAACAGTCCCTTCCATCGCTAATAGGCCTTTCAAGGTGTGGCATAACAGATGTCAGATAAAATGGTGGTGTGAAAGATGTACATGGTATCCCAAAACTAGGTGGATGATGCCTTCCTCAGATGGGGTAACCTGAAATGAACTATAAGAAAGACAGAAATGGAAGGCGCACGCACACTTAGTGCATTACCAGAGATCATTTTGCCAAGTTCTGAGGAAGGGGGTGCGCCCCCAAAACGCGTTAGCCGTACCCTGTGTTCTGTGCATATCCGTGCACTGTTTATGGCCCTCTTGTTTCATTTTGTACCCACTTTTATACAATTTCTTATTAGTAAATTATCTCTGGTAATGCACTAGGTGTACGTGCCTTCCATTTCTGTCTTTCTTGTTCTACCACTTCGTTCACCCATCTGAGCATCAAACCAAAGAGTACCCAGGATTGGAATGCCTGAGGCATAGAGGACAACCACACTGACCCAATGATGATACAGGTTTTCTTCACCTGCGCACTATGAAGGCCATGTCCCCCCCCCCCCCCCCCTGGTTGGGTGATTGCAGCCTCAGCAGTTGCAAGTTAATTTTGACCTTCATTCCTTTTTTTTGTGGAAGCACTGCATTCTTGTGTTTTTGAATGAATCTACTACAGTAAAAGAACTCCCCCCTCCTCTCTCTTTTTTATTTTTTGGTGGAAAACTCCCCCAGAGTCCAACATACCATGCTAGTTTGAACTGCAGATTCTTTTGACCTGGGACGTTTTTATCTTTGTTGGATTTGTGGATTAATTCAATAAATACCACGGTTTTACACGATGTGGTGATCTTTCTCTTCCTTTACATCGCTTCTATGAAAGAGAAGGAAACGAAAAGCCAGCAAGGCTGACCTTAATGCCATTTCTCGTTTATTTCCAATGGATGGATCTGCAATGTGTGTGAATCCATGCTTTACTAGGCTCCTATAATGTGAAGTCTAGCTATTCGGTAAGGTAAATCTATATCCAGTGCTTACTAATAAGACTCTAGTGGGTAAAACCATGTCAAGGTGGTTTCTCTTTCATTCTATGCATTATAGTAAAAAAAAAAGAATTCTCTCCATTACCTGTTCTAGCCCACCCCACCCAACACTGAACACCTACCTGGCACTTCTCATCGATCCAGTGAGCCACTCCTCCACTTGCTGGTCTCCTTAGAGACTCCCCAGACAGGATGTTTAATAGTTTTACTCATCCGTGCTGCTTCCATATGAATCAGAAAAGGACATAAAATCTAGCAGTAAAACACTGAAGTTCCCACAGATTCTTGTTTAAATTAACAAGGTTTTCCAGGATTTCTGTTTACCGATAGCCTAGATAAATTCTGTTATAAAAAATATAGTGGTCACCATTCTAGGACCTCTACATTTACAGTTTGCTTTTCTACATATTAGGTTTAAATGCACAGCTGAAAGCATTTCTGTATTTATTATTTATAAATACTAACATTTTCAGTTTTTGTTGGAGACCTATAAATGGTTATAGACAGTTTGTTCTCAGCATTTTAGATTTATGCCCCTTTCACACTGGGGTGTCCACGGCCGTTAAAGCGCTGCTATTTTTAGTGGTGCTTTACCATCGTATTTGCAGGGGTATTCGGCTACTAGCGGGGCGATTTTTAACCCAGCTCCAGCAGCGCTTTGGCATCCATATAGCCGCGGTGCCCATTTATTTCAATGAGCAGGAGCGGTACACACACCGCTCCAAAGATGGTGCTAGCAGGACTTTTTTTTACAGTCCTGCTAGCGCACCACTCCAGTGTGAAAGCCCTTGGGACTTTTACATTTGAGAGACAGTAGCGGCTCATTCAGGGTGCTTTGCAGGCACTATTTTTGGTGTTATAGCGCCTGCTTCAAAGACCCAGTGTGAAAATGGGTCTTTGAAGCAGACTGTTGGGTTTTTGTTAAAGGGGTTTTCCACCTTTTTTTTAAGTTTATTAAAAGTCAGCAGCTACAAAAAGTGTAGCTGCTGGCTTTTAATAAACAGACACTTACCTGCTCCACGGCTCCAGCGACGTGCCCGCCGGGGCTCCGCTCCTCGCCCCCCCTCCCTGGCCGGCGTCTTCATTCTTAGTGTGGGCACCCGGCAGTGACAGCTTTCGGCTTCACGGCCGGGCACCCACTGCGCATTCCATTTTTAGGTGGAACTCCGCTTTAATTTTCTCCATTTTTTATTTATTCTAATGTTTCATGTAGTAATAAGTGTTCTTGTGAATTTACTCTATTCATTTGTTTTTGATGGTATTCTAACAAAGGTTTTACACATATTTCTGAAATCTGTGCTCACTGGTTTTTAAATAAGATGTTTCACTTGTCTTATATTTAGGGGTCGCACAGGAAGAATTCGAGTGTTGTCTTATAAAACTGGTATTATTTCCCTATGTAAAGCACATTTGGAAGATAAGTACAGATGTAAGTATCTCTTTTGTTAACTAGTGATATATATTGTTTTTCCCTGTTTACTATATGCATATATTGCTCATATGCTTGCTCATCCACTTTGCTGACCCAAGCACTAGATAAGCAATTCTCCAAATGGTTTTCAAAATCCTGATTTCAGTTCTGCTAAACTGGATAATTGAAGCAGGTATGTGACAAGTACTTTAAAGCGGATTTCAACATTTGAATGTCCTTTTTAAATATTTTCTTTGGGCAAAGCTGGCCTAAGATAATTTACTACGCAATCAGGTGTGATTGCTGTTGTATAGCGTCAGGCAGTTGATATCACAATCTGCACCTCAACCATCAGAAGGAGCTTTGTTTTTGTTCATAGAATAAATTGAATATTTAAATGACTGTGCCGCAAATATTTTGTTTCCAGGAGTAGGACGGGAAGTCCCTGTATACCTGTCGGAACATACTGTGTCTGGCTGAGGCTACATTCAGCTTATACAATATGCCCAGCAAGCATATCTGTTGCAGTAAATAATTTTATTTGGGCCAGCTTGGCCAAAACTAACTATTTTAAAAAGCATTAAATGAGGGGATCTGATAAGGTGTCCTTTGACCATTTTGATATTCCTTTTTTGCCAACCAATATCCATTGACGTAGGTTTTTTTTTTCTGTCCCTAGGCTGGTCGCTAAGGTCTTAAATGTTATAAAGGCACAATGATGTAAATTTATGGTGCACCTATTAAATGTATAATGTAAAAATCTAAAATCGGGCCATTAGTAGTTTGTTGCCATGCCGCCTTGTGTCGCCTTTTAGCATACGATCTAATTTTTTATACAAACAAGTATGCAGTATTAAACTTTGTCACACCATAGATATTTTATATAGTAGATGAGATGACATTTTATTTTGTTTTCTTTTTAAAATTGCAATAGAGCCATTGGGAAAGATTCTAGGTATATTACACACATTTATAACTACTACAGGTACTATCTGCATCTTTGGCTGTCATTTTTCCCCATTCGTTTGTGCTCAGACAAATTTTAAGTTGTAAACAAATCAGTAAATCAAAAGTGCTGAACCTGAAAACATGCCGAGGCCTGGGGATAAAAAAACACCAAAACAACATGGTGTTAATGGAAGGAGCTGGAAACAGCCTCTAGTGGGTGATAAAATGGCAGTGTAGAGAAGCTCTGTAATTTGTCTGTGTCATGCTTGTGGATTGCATTGAAATTTTATTGGAAATTGTGCTTGGTGGGAAAACTTTTAAATACTTATTTATTAAACATTGTTGGCATTTAAAACCGGGGGAAATGGCCTACTTGTTCCCAGCTGATCATGTTATGTTATTTTTGGCCTATTAAAAAATAACCTGAAACACTTTTTCCTTTTACCCAACAAGGTGTATGTCTGTCTGCTTTGCTTGTGCTATATAGTTAATAGCTCTTAATGAGTTAAACCTATGGGAAGGAACCAGAGATGCCACAAAGCCTTTAACACCTGCCTGTGCACACATTTATCAAATCAGTTGATCAATCCATGGTTTTTTTATCAATTAGTTTAGATCATGAGCATAGAAAAAAGACATTCATCTCTGTACGGGATAGGCAGACAAGATAAGGAGTTCACCAGCAGAGGATTTTCATCTACAATGCTATTCTTGCTACGTAATTAAGGCCAGTGCTGCAATATTCAGTTTATTGGGAAGGTAATAGGCACCATTCATGTGTCAAGCAGTTTAAGGCTGGGCCCTTCATACAGGTGCAAGATGAATAAAACTGTAAAGTTCTCTCCACTGTAATGCCAGGCTGAATAAAATTTTGTTTTGATAAGTTGCAAGGTAGATCACAACACAGATATGTATGTAAAGATAGGTGTAAAAAAAATAGTTTTCTGCACCCTTCTTGGGTTCTCACAAGTATTTGAATATTTTATGTTCAGTGCGCCCTAGGAACCATTATATATATATATATATATTATGTGTGTGTGTGTGTGTGTGTGTGTGTAAATACAAATCAACAACTACAAACACTTGCAGTATTTAAATTCTTCCCAGTCTTCTGCTTTATTGCATGTAAACACATTACAAAAAGCCTTTTTGTTTCCAGGATTTTCCAAAGCATTTTATATGATTAAGTAGGAAATCGCATAGAACATGTACATACTTCTAGAAGTTTTATGCAGTCCGTGACTTTCCGCACCGCTTAAAGAATCGATGGTCATTGTCGTTACTTTGTGTGCATTACATTGTTTTCATCGCTCCCAAGCAGTGCTGTACAAATTAAACAGAGAAACTGAACATGTTTTAGCAAGGGAAACAAGTAAAGAAAGCTGTGACTTCCATTGCTGAGCTTTGTTTAATCTGGTATGTGCATGCACTTGAAATGGTTTTGCTAAGCTACGCAGGAAGAAATATACATATAATTGCAATAAAATACTGTTGTCAAAGTTTAAGGTCAATGCAACTTGACTGAAAGTAACATCTGGTCCTTTACGGCCCATTCACAGCAGCCTTGTCTGCTACGGTGCATTAAACGCATATGCATTAGCGTGCATTAAGCCGCGTGTTATTGTGCGATGCATTAGGACAGCCCATTCATTTAAATGAGCTGGCCATCACACCACAACATACCAGAAGCTGTATATAAGAAAGTGAATTCAGCGCCAAAAAATTAATTAATATACATAAATTAATATTATAAGCTGCTCCTCAAATAAAGTATTGTATACTAAAGTCGGTGAAAAAAATGTGAAAGAAGAGGGTGCTCAGCTGTAGGATATCTCTCACATACCATCCTATATTAGTGATATATATTGATTAGCCAAATACCTGCTAAATGAAATATAATAATAATAATAAACAAACATCAACAATGCCAATGATGCACTATCCACTAGTGCTGGTTGTGCAATAGTAATTGATTATTACAAAAATGTCCCAATATTGTGCTGTGAAAAAAATTCAATGATAGATCTTCTTTAGTAACTTAAAAATATATTCTTGCTTAAGGTGATATATGTGCTTCTTCACCAAACATGTTAATTTGTCTTCACCCGAAGTGTTCAGAATTAAGATGCACTTACCAAAGATATTTGACTTCTTTAATGAAAAAGAAAGTCAAAAATAGCGTAGACAGGATTGTGCCTGCACACAGGCTGGATTGACTGGATAAGATGTTATGCCTCACTCCCGGAGTTCAGGTTAGATAAAAAAAAAAACAGAAATACCCATAGCGTAATACTGTTTTATTAAAATAAATATAAAAAAGGGAGCCAATTGGCTTCTTACATTAAAATGTGCCTCCCGGCACTGGGGCTGCAGATAAAACAAATTTGTTTCTTTGGGGTCCCGTTCGTCTGTCACTCCCGTGGCGGAGTGTGTTCCACACAGCTCTGCTTGCTCAAGCGCCGGAGATGGCGTAGGCAGACACGTGACCAGATACCGCCGCCGACGTACGTTTCGTAATGTTTACGTCTTCAGGGGGCGTACCTGGTCACTAAAGGATCACGGTATTTGTAATCTGTCTAGAGCGTCTTGTTAGACTTCAAACGGGGAATTGATAGCCAATAGGATTGCAGCCGCAGTGCCGATCAGCTGAACAATCACATATACCACTTATTTATGAATAGAAAAACTATTGTCTCATAATAAATCTTTGCTGGTTCCCAACATTTTAAATTGGTTTGTACTATTTATTATGTGAACTCTCCCGGAAACTATTTTTGATAGGAGCCATGTTACTGGGATTAACCCTTGCTAATAGGTTGCGCTTGTAAATATAGCCAAAGTTCCTATCTTTACCCTACTAGCACAAACGCACATGATGATATGGGGCACTACATTCCCCCCCCTTTCTCTCGTGCTAATTAGTATTAAATATATTATGTTCAATGCACAAAAACATCTCCCCCCCTTAATTAATAACTTAACAGAGGACCCATATACACCCTCACGATATATAATAAGACCCCATGAAATTCCATGCTTTCATATACATAACATGCCCTTCTCAGACGTGGTACTGTGCCACCTTCTAGATATACCCCAATTGGGAAAAGAAAAATTGCTAAAATTATCAAAAAAAATAAAAATGAAATGAAACAAATGTATATATGTATGTGTATTAAATGGAACAGGGGAATTTATTATCTCAAATTCCAATTGTTCTCAGTCGTTTGCTAAGAAACAGTTGAGATCCAATTCAATATTTAGGCCATGTGGCTGTTGACCCCAATCTATGCACCCACCTGGTCTCATTTTGACAAACACTCCTAGTCATATGGGTCCCTCTCCAATGCCTAGAGATTTTGTCGATCCCATAAAATGTGCATAACCTGGGATCACTGGCATGGTGACTGGTAAAATGTCGGGACACACTATGGTTAAGGAAACTTTTTTTAATGTTAGCCAGATGTTCATTGATCCTAGTTTTGAGTTGGCGTGTGGTTCTCCCTACATATTGGAGTGAACATGGGCACTCCAGAATGTACGTGACGTGATCAGAGTGGCATGTGATAAGAGGTTTGATTTTAAATTGTTACCCAGTGACATTAGATTTAAATTGTGTAATTTTTTTTGGGTCACCTGCCTGTCTAGTGGTCTTACAAGCTTTGCACCTCGTACAGTGGTGAAACCCCAATCCATCTAGGAATGTTGAAGATCTCTTCGGAGGATCTGGTACATTGCTGGCTATTTGGTTTCTTAGGCCTGGAGCCCTCCTATATATAAACTTGGGGGTATTTGAAAACCTTTACATATTTTCGAGCATAAAGTACTCCATAACTCTGATACAGCAGACTCGCTGTTTGGATTTGTGGGCAAGTCATTGTTATGAAAGATAGATTCGAGAAATCCATCAACTTTGTTAAAAGTCCAGGCATACTATGAGGTAAGTCCAATGCAGCCGCATTGACTCTACGCTAGAAGGAGCTGAGACCAGAGTGTCCAGAGTCAAAGATCTAGAAGAGATCTTCCTGGAGCACAATAAACCTATCCAATATAAATTGAAGAAATAAGTCCACCAGGTGGCATGCACCTCATTTGACCTAAATTGTAATATGCCTGCATTTTTTTACAAAGTTTGCTCGGTTCTTGGAGTGCAGCTTTAAGTTGGGCTAACTGACCAGCCTACATATCTGGTTTGTGGTGCAGCAGCAAGTCAATATTGTAATACTCCGTAAAAGATACAGATGGGACTAATGTGTCCTTTAGAAAAACAAATAAATTAAAGGGTATTTTCAAAATACACTAAACTTGGTCAGTGACCAGTGTGTGTAGAATTACATGGAAGTATCCCTCTGCCTCACTTCTGCTTCTGTACCAAGAGCTGCCAACTTCAATGTATCCAACAGCGCTACCTGCACCTGAAAAAGTATACTGAACCATTTAGACCCGACAGACCAAATTAATAAATCTAACAGAGTGTCCTTATGCCATTTAGAAAGGGGTAGCTAGAGGGAGGAGACTTAATCGTTGTAATTGATTGGATTCGTATATGGAGTCCAGTTATGGTCTTTTAAAATATTTAAACATGTTGCTTCACATTTTGTAACATGTTGAAAGTTCAAATTATCTAGCTTATAGCATAGATAACCTATTTTTCTATTACATTAGTTGTGCTGAAATAAGTATATTACATTCCATCAGTCATTTGGGCTTAACATACTTTGTTTTTCAGACCTGTTTAAGCAAGTGGCAAGCTCTACTGGATTTTGTGACCAGCGGAGACTGGGCCTCCTCCTCCATGATGCCATCCAGATACCACGGCAGCTGGGTGAAGTGGCTTCCTTTGGTGGAAGTAACATAGAACCCAGTGTTAGGAGCTGTTTTCAGTATGTAAGTAATGTTTAATCTTATTACATTTGGTGAGTGTTTGTAAGGATACAAATATGGGAGCTGCAGTTAACCTAATCTTGGCTTCACTACCTTGGGATTCACCAACGAGTTGTGTAGAGTCGGTGACCCATTATTGAAGAAGTATCGAGATGAGCCTGCACCTTTTTAAAAAATAAGTCGGCAATGATGGGTCCCATATGTTTTCCCCACATTTTCTTTCATTTATATAGAAAATTGATTATAAAAAATAAAAATATTAACTTTTAGGTCTGTGCATTGCTTATAGAATTTCACACGATGGGCCACTAATCTTTCTTGGCAAAGCATTCTGCGTTTTTTACTTTATCGCAAACAAAGCTTGAGAATAGCAGGGTTCCAGCAAATGTAAGCTTCTTAATGATAACAAGGATTTAAAGATTTGTTTGTGATGAAAAAAGGATATCTATAAAGCAGAGCTGCCTTGATTAGGGATGTATATTCAGTTTTTGTCTAAGTAAGTTTAGTAATTACTTGGGGCGGGGAAATGGAAATAGTGCAAAGCATAATAAAAAAAAAGGTGCTCGAACACGAGTAATCCTATTAAAGGAGTTCTCCAAGCTAAAACTTTTAACCCCCGCTGTGCCCAGGCTGTAAAACTATACAAAATAAACTTTCACTTACCTGCCTACGATCCCCCGTTGTTCCGATATCGCCGTCCCGTTCTCCGGTCCCGGTCTGTTCCACTTCCTGCGGGTCGGTGACTCACAGTGCGCTCAGCCTATCAGCGGCCGCAGCAATGTCCCGTCGCGGCCGCTGATGGGCTGAGCGCACTGTGAGTCACCGACCCGCAGGAAGTGGAAGAGACCGGGACCGGAGAACGGGACGGCGATATCGGAACAACGGGGGATCGTAGGCAGGTAAGTGAAAGTTTATTTTGTATAGTTTTACAGCCCGGGCACAGCGGGGTTAAAAGTTTTAGCTTAGAGAACTCCTTTAAGGCCTATATTAAGGAATAGGTATTGTCATTAAGCACATTGTCCTTTGTTGTGCAGTGGACTCATGATTGGCCAAAATGGCTAAGCCATCCGTTGTCTCTCGCATGCATGGGATGCTTCCCACATGACCTTCCTTTATGTGTCTTGAATTTTCGTAAATTGAATGTGCGCCTTTTAAGATGGACATCTTTTGAAACCACCATGGGGGAGGGGATATGAACATGTTGTGCTTTTTCATGGTGGCGTTTTTTTTTAAATGCCATCATGTCCAAAGCTAGCCTTATGCACAATGATAATCTGAAATTATCCAAAGGGACAAGCACAAACATTTTTCTCATACAGTAACAGAACAATGATTTTCATTTAATTGGTGCAGTATTCATCCATAAAAAGTCAAGTGAATGGGACTACGCATGCTCAGAATCTAAAGAATACATTACAATACAATGCATGACATCATCGCATGAAGTTGTATTCTATCTTACTAGAATAAAGGGTGATCGTTTATTCAATTTTTGTCATCGTGTGTACGAGGCATTACTCCTGCTTTGACACTGGTAACACGTTTTATTTTTTATTTTTTTTTAAGGTCAGATTGTAATGGTGCATGTTTAAAACTATTCAAGTGACACTAAATAATATCTGTATTCTTCAAATATATTCCATACACATCCCTTATATACCGAATGGCCCTATAATGTATTTTTCATGTAATTGTTTCTTACTGTGTTTTTCTGCCTCCGTGTAACATCCTCAATGAACTCATAATTAGGAATTTGAAGGAAGCTGAAAGCAATTGAAGGTACATTTTTTGAGTTAAAGTAGAACTATAGGCAAACCCTATTTTTTTTTTCATTTTGGTTAGAGCAAAGGAGGGATATGGGAGGGATATAACCCCTGTCAGATTTTGTTTTCTCTATCTGTGTCCCGTTGCAAAGATTTCCCTTAATTTCCTGTCTCATAACCAAATAGGAAGTGAAAGGAAATCCCTGCAAATTAAAGGAATTCCTTAGGGACCCCCAGGTCATCGAAACGAGTGTCCCCATTAGAAGAATTCCCCTCTTACTCTGAACCCAACATTTTCGTTTTTATTTTACTTTCACTTTCAAAGATAATGGTAAACAATACTAATAGAGAGGGTAATTCTCCTTAATAGGAACACCACAAAAAAACACCAAAAAAAAAAACGTTTTGTCTTTAGTTATACTTTAGGAATACATACTTTGAATATATATATATATATATATATATATATATATATATATATATATATATATATATATATATATAATTTTTTTTAACTAAAACCGATATTAATGTCGCTTTAACACTGATGTGAACTACCCCTATTGCTGTCATATATGCAAAGTATAAGAGTCTAGGCTCCTCTCCTTAAAGAATACAACATGGCCTTTTTCTTTGCACCCACCTAATCATTTTGGCATATGGTTTTGAGTGAAGGTTCAGTTTATGCCCTTATTTATCATACACCAATCAGCCATAACTTTATGACCAC
This sequence comes from Rana temporaria, assembly GCF_905171775.1. Taxonomy (NCBI): domain Eukaryota; kingdom Metazoa; phylum Chordata; class Amphibia; order Anura; family Ranidae; genus Rana; species Rana temporaria. Next base: position 222,809,908 of record NC_053490.1, on the reverse strand, counting down.
CCACCTAATATCGAGTAGGTCCCTGTCTTGCTGACAAAACAGACCTGACCCGCCGAGACATGGATGCCACTAGACCTCTACAGGTATGCTTTGATACTTGGCACCAAGCTGTCAGTAGCAGATCTTTTAAGTCCTGTAAGTTCAGAGGTGGGGCCTCCATGGATCAGACTTATTGTTCCTGCACATCCCACCGATACCCGATTGGATTGACATCTGGAGAACTTAAACCACAAGTCAATGCTGTGTGCCTTTCTTGAACCAATTTGGTTGTGTGGCAGGTTGCTTTATCTTGCATAGAGTGGCCACTGCCATCAGGAAATGCAGTTTCTATGAAGGGGTGTACTTGGGCAGCAATCTGGTTTAGGTAGTGGTATGTGTCAAGTAGCGTCCACGTGAATGGCAGCACCCAAGGTTTCCCAGCAGAACATTGCCCAAAGCATCACACTGGGTCAGACAGCTTGCCTTCTTCCCATACTGCATCCTGGTGTCATCTCCTCCCCAGGTAAACAACGCACACGCTCCCTGCCATCCACATGATGTGTAAAAGAAAGGGTTTTATCAGACCAGGCTATTGTTCCATGGTTCAGTTCTGATGCTCACGTCCGCACACGGGTCAGCATGGTAAACCCTGACTTGCCCGTTTCTACACAGTCCCATACACGAAAAACTGCTAATTTTCTCTATTTTTAACACCTCAACTTCAGGAACAACATGTTTACTTGCTGCATAATATACCCCACGGACTTTCATATGCCATTGTAACAAGATAATCAATGTTACACACTTAACCACTTCAGCACTGAAAGGATTTACTCCCTTATTGACCAGGCCATTTTAATGCGATATGGCACTGCATAGTTTTAACTGACAATTGTGCGGTCGTGCGACGTTCTACCCAAACAAAATGTATGTCCTTTTTTTCCTCCACAAATAAAGTTTTCTTTTGGTAGTATTTGATCACCTGCGGTTTTTGTTTGTGCTATAAACAAAGCTCGTCAATTTTGAATTAAAAAAACGATTTATTTATTAGCTAAGCCTGATATATATTCTTCTACATCTTTTTGGTAAAAAAAAAATCGCAATAGGCGTATATTGTTTGGTTTGCACAAAACTTATAGCATCTACAAAAAAAGGGGATATATTTATGATTTTTTTTTTTACTAGTAATGGTGGTGATCTGCGATTTTTAGCGAGACTGCGATATTGCGACAGACAGCTCAGACACTTTTGACACTTTTTTGGGACCGTTGACATTTATGCCTTGATCAGTGCTATAAATAGCCACTGTTACTGTGAAAATGTCACTGGCAGTGAGCCCTATTAAGGGGTCTCCCTTCTGAGGTGTGTTAAATCTACACCCAAGTACTCTGTTTGTGGCTTTTAAATGTCTTGCAAAAAGAGGAGCAGGACTAACACTACAGGGAATGACACATCTACAGTATGTTATCTGTAGTTCCTGATAAACCTAATCGTATCCATGGTGTTGCATCCCCTGAAGGACCAGAGGCTTCCGGGCAATCTGAGCCGCTGCGCCTATCTGCATGCCGAATTGAAGCCTATTGCTGGCAAATGGCACCATCCGAAGTGGAGTGACGCCAACTTTGCGGCGCTGCACCAATTCCCAAAAGTAGTTTCTGCACTACTTAGGGGGCAAATTTCAATAGACATCTGTGCATGAACAGATGTCTGTCAAATTGCCCCTGAAGTCGGACTGAAATGCCGGTTTGAAATGATACTCGCACAATATAAAAATCTATTATTTAAAGAAACAAAAAAACTGCAGCCTCGTTCTATGCCCTCTAAGTTTTGATAGTTTGTGAAAAACGAGGCTTCAAGCATCCTGCGCCTGCCACTTATAGCATTGGCCCAGGAGTCCACCACTACCTCCTGGGGGAGGCAGATGGCACTGGAAATAATACTAAAAAGTTAGCGCTTGGCCTCAAATTGTATAATTGATAACTGCTGCAATCAAATAAAATTTTTGAATGGTGAGTAAATCATATGTATGTGTATCTGTACGATGCACGGTTTCTGACTGCGAGAATGTCCCAAGAACAAATGGGACAACTGTAACGAAAATATCTTGTGTAAGGTGAATGCGGGGAAAAAAAACTTTTCACTCCATATGTGAATTGCTCTGAGTGACCATAGAAAGTGTGTGTGTGTGTGTGTGTGTGTGTGTGTGTGCGCGCGCGCGCGCGTATGTACAGTTGTGCTCATTGGTTTACATACCCTGGCAGAATTTGATTTCTTGGCCATTTTTTCAGAGAATATGAATGATAACAAACTTTTTTTCTTTCACTCATGGTTAGTGTTTGACTGAAGCCATTTATTATCAATCAGCTGTGTTTACTCTTTTTAAATCATAATCACAACAGAAACTACCCAAATGACCCTGATCAAAAGTTTACATACCCCAGTTCTTAATACCGTGTATTGCCCCCTTTAACATCAATGCCAGCTTGAAGTCTATTGTAGTATTTGTGGATGAGGCTCTTTATCTTCTCAGATGGTAAAGATGCTCATTCCTCTTGGGAAAAAGCCTCCAGTTCTTGTAAATTCTTGGGCTGTCTTGCATAAACTGCACGTTTGAGATCTCCCCAGAGTGACTCAATGATATTGAGGTCAGGAGACTAAGATGGCCACTCCAGAACCTTCAGTTTATTCTGCTGCAGCCAATGACAGGCTAGTCTTGTGTTATGGATCATTGTCATGTTGGAATATCCAAGTAAGTCTCAATAGCAGATTCCTGGCTGATGAATGCAAATTTTTCTCCAGTATTTTTTGATAAAATACTGCATTCATCTTGCCATTAATTTTGACCAAATTTCCTTTGCCTTTGTAGCTCACACATCCCCAAAACGTCAGCGATCCACCTCCGTGTTTCACAGTAGAAATGGAGTACCTTTCATCATAGGCCTTGTTGACTCCTCTCCTAATGAAGCATTTATGGTTGTGGCCAAAAAGCAACATTTTGGTCTCATCACTCCAAATGACTCTGTGCCAGAAGGTTTGAGGCTTGTCTCTGTGCTGTTTGGTGTATTGCAAGCAGGATACTTTGTGGCATTTGTGTAGTAATGGCTTTCTTCTAGTGACTCGACCATGCAGCACATCTTTCATCTTTCTTCAAGTGTCTCCTTATTGTGCATCTTGAAACAGCCCCACATGTTTTCAGAGTCCTGTACTGTACCACCTGATCGTGGTTTGTTTTCAACAGAACCACTCATTTTCCACTTTTTGATTAGAGTTTGAACAGTGCTGATTGGCATTCTCAATTCCTTAGATATCTTTTTATATCCCTTTCCTGTTTTTTACAGTTCAACTACATTTTCCCACAGATCCTTTGACAATTCTTTTGCTTTCCGCATGACTCAGAATTCAGAAACATCAGTGCAGCACTGGATGAAAGATGCAAGGGTCTGTCGGGAGTCCAGCAACTCATTGACCTTTTACACACACACAAACACACACACACACACACACACACACACACACACACTACAAGCAAACAGATCACAGGTGAGAATGGTTACCTTTTTAATAGCCATTCAAACCACTTTGTGTCAACTTGTGTGCATGTTATCAGTCAAAAATCACCAGGGTATGTAAACTTTTGATCAGGGTCATTATGGTAGTTTCTGTTGTGATTGATAATTTAAAAAGAGTAAACACAGTTGATTGTTAAATGGCTTCAGCCAAACGCTAACCATGAGTGAAAGAAGTTTTTGTGTTTGTGTCTCTGAAAAATGGCCAAGAAACCATGATTATTATGAGCACAACTCTGTATGTATATATGCTAAAAAAAATTCACAAATTATTGTGACTGAAAACCTGCTGCATCGACTGCAGGTGAAATAAACTGATGTACCCAAAGTTCATGTATATTGACTGGCGCTCCAAAAATTCCTGTATTTGCATAACATGAATAAGTGGTTCCAACTTCCCACATACAGTTTCTAAAGAATTGTCCTTGTGCAAACGAAATAATCCAGAGTGCAAGTGCATCACAACTATGCTATAAATGGAAGATTGGCCCCTTACCAAATGGAATGATTGCCACCAAGAGATAATATGCGTGTATGTGAAATCTCCTCTAAAGGTACGTGATCAGTCGGTTTTAGGGGTTAGATCCAGGCTTGCATATCTCCCTACTCATGTATTTCACATCATGTAGCGACAAAAGCAATGGAGAGGGCTCATTACAGGCATACCCCATTTTTAAGTACACAATGGGACCAGAGCATGTATGTAAAACGAAAAATGTACTTAAAGTGAAACAATTCCTTTTTTCACTTCTAGGGTGTAGTGGGGGGTCAGGGGCTGTAGTGGGGGTGTCAAGAGCTGTAGTTGAGGTCTCAGGGGCTGTAGTGGGGGTGTCAGGGGCACAATGGAACAGGGCGGGCTATGCTCTCTGAGCTTCAGCTGCTTCTACTGCGGCTGCAAAATGTATGTACAGTACTTGTAAGGTATTTTACATACACTCACGGGTATGTCCTTACTCGCGAGTGTATGTAAAGTGAGTGTACTTAAAGCGGGGTATGCCTGTACTATATAAAGAATGTTTTATTAAAAAAAGAAAAGCATAGTAGTTTGAATCGGGCAATTTGAACTTGAGCAATGCATGGCCACTACCTGGATGTACTAAAGCCTTTCCTGTTAGATTGGCTTTGCTGAAGTCAGCAAAGTTTTCTTTTGTCTGAGCAGGCAATATTATTTACTTGTTGCTTTCAAGTATTTCTGTACAGCCAGTTGTGTAGCTCGACAGCTAAGTTTGAGCCAAGCCAGCTGACCATAGATGGTGCGATTTTCTTCCCTACAACCATGGGTTGCAGGAAATAAAATTGCTTTATTCCCACATCAACAGTTATTGTCACTGGGGAATCCCTCCCATGGAGTTATTGTGTTCTCGCGGCAGTGGAGAGGGACGAGGGGTGTCACCTCTGCCAGGAGAATACAGTCATTATTACCTTTTTTTTGTTTTTGTTTTTTGTTTTTCTTAAAGTTCCCTTATCGGCAAAATTAAGCAGGATGAACTTTACCACTTTTGTGATGAGTGGCATCTTGTCATGATCAAGTATGAACAGCCTACTTTGAACATTTCTTCTGTCTATAAACTTTGCTGCCTAAAATTGTTTTATTTAGGGAGTTTATGTTCAGCAGTTTGACTTTTTATGATGTTTTATGTTCATAAAGAAATGCAAAAGTGTGTGTGTGTGTGTGTGTGTGTGTGTGTCACACAAACAATAGATGGGGCTGCTGTATTTAAACAGTCAATTGAGTAAGTTGAACTTTTCTTTTTACCATCTATACCAGGGGTGTCAAACTCAATTTCATTGTGGGCCACATCAGCATTATGATTGCCCTCAAAAGGGCTGGTCTTATCTGTAAGATTAGATGTCCAGTGCATCCCCTCCCCTTACATTAGATGTCAAGAGCCACCCACCATCAGAAGTTGAGTGCCCCACTCTCCCTTACATCACAGTGTACCCCACTTTCCTTATGCTGCTGGGAAGAAGCTGGATGCATTGCTTGAAAGCAGATGGTAAGTGTCTGGAGGAGGGCCAGAGGAGGGCTGGAGCTCTCCTGCAGCTGCAGGAGAGGTTCGAGGGCCACATGAAACGGCCTGGAGGGCCGGATTGGGCCCGCGGGCCTTGTTTGACACCTGTGATCTATACCATTGAACCTAAACGTTGTACATTTTACATTTTGGACTGTATTGTGTCTGGGCAGTTTTAGCCATCATAAACTTTTATTTCTAAGGTTTGTAAACTAGAGAAATGAGAAGTAAAATGGGTTTTTGTGTCACCTTAGGATTGAATGGGTTGTATACTTGTTTTCTCTTTTATATAACCGCATATATTGGTTGTAGAAACTGTGCTATCCTGTACTATTGTAGTATTTATCCATACTGATGGCATTAAATGGCCTGTCTACATTGTGGTATCATTGCCTTATTTTTCCATGGAGTGGTTTGTGTATTTGACAACATTAGATTAGTGCAGCAGGTGATCAGCCCTTGTTTTCTACTTTAGTGCATTAACTATTCAGTTTACAGTCACTCCTGTGCGTTGCGTGGGTTGCGATGTACTGCCAGACCTCACACTGGAGGCTCATACTGCTCTCTACTCTAGAATACTGAGCAGTTTTGTAGTGCCGCGTCCTATTATAGAAGCGCAGGTCCTAGCTGAAGGGAATGCCAGAGCTGTGCTTACAATATGCTATGAAACAAATCTCTTCCTTCTTGGTAATATAATATAGACTCAATTTTTACCAGTGACCCAGGGCAAGCTATTTTATCACACCGTGCCTCAGTTTACTAAAGTGTAATTGGGTGAGAAGTAATAACAGTAATAACAGCATTGCTTCATCTGAAGCCCTTCTTCCCATCAGATTTGCCACGCATAGTAAATGTTTGCTTGCATATAGATTTGTGCTTTCCTTGTAGAGCTGCAAAAGTGAATATATATTGGACGTCGAAGACAAGGTTGTCTTATTAAATACATAAATTGTCCCTCTAGAAAGAATATCCTTTACGGTATTTATAGGAAAATTACTTTTATTTCATTGTCCCATATCTCTAATTTATTAGATAATACAGTATGTAAGGGTGACCACAGAAAGGCCAGTCTCAATGTGAACAGTTGGACCTTTTTCTCTGTACCCTGTGATTCAGCTAAAGAACAGAAGTGGTGCATGTGCAGTTAACCAGGGCTGTGGAGTCGGTAGATAAATGTTTCGACTCCTAAATGTTCCGACAATCTAAATTTAGTAGGAGTCGGAGTTGGAGTCGGTGCATTGTTTGCTGACTCCGACTCCAGGTACCCAAAATTTCCTCCGACTCCACAGCCCTGCAGTTAACACTGTAATTTCCTTTATAAACAAAAGGGAGGGTTGAAACCATGGTCAGATTTATTTTTAGCAGTCCTAAAATCTGTGTGATAGAAAAAAATTCCAATGGTAAAAAACAGTGATATTAAAGTCTAGTTTTTTTTTTTGTTTAAAAATAACAATGTTCTTGCCTGTTTTGCACAGAGCAGCCCAGATCCTCCTGCTCTTGGGTCCCTCGCTGCCTCTCCTGGCCCCTCCCTTCTGTAGAGTGCACCCACAGCAAGCAATTTGCTATGAGGGCACCCAGCCACTGCTTTGTGTGACCATTCAGACACAGTCTCTCTACTCATTGGCTCACTGACTTTGGCAGCAGTGGGAGCTCAATGGTGCCTGGTGCTGTGTCTTAGTCACTTGGGAGGGAGAGTCGATGCCTTTGTGCAACATAGCTGGATCGAGATGGGCATCAGGTAAGTATTGGGGGAGGGGGGGCTGCTGAAGTAAAGTATGCTATAAAAAAGGCTTGCCTGTTGGTAACATGCATATCTCCTAAACAGAGAAGACTCTGCTGAACAATTCTATAACTCTGATCAGCGGATTACCACCCGCTGATCAGAGTTACTAACCTTAAATATGACCCCGCCCCCCCTTCCAATGCCAATGCTTCTCTGTCTCTCCACCTCCCCGCCGCTCCCTTTCATCTAAAACTACATCCCCCCCCCCCCCGCGCCTCTACCCGATCCCTGCAGCTACTATCATTAGCTGGTATCCCTCTTCCACTCCCACTGTCTTCAGGTGCTGCATGGGGCTTGGGGGGGGATTGGGATGTGTTGCCCCCTGTACTGCCCCCGCACCCCTGATCCATCCCTGCTCAGAGCGGCATCCCTCCTGCCGCTTGCAGCTTCTGCCTGCACTGAGCTCTGGTAAGCTCTCAGGCTGTGGAGCAGGGGGAGTGGTGTGAGTAAAGTTGGGGGTTGGGGGGCTTGGTAAACATGTGTTTACCAACCTCCTACCTCTAGTACAGTAGACATAGGCAGTGATGATACTGACAGCTGTTGCATAGTGAACCGTGAGTGTATCAGAATGTCATTTTATGAATGAATGAGGAACGTCTATACAGATTCCTTTATTCATTCAAGTCAGGTGATACAGAGAAAGGGACTATCTTCAGTCCCTTCCTCTGCCCGCATTCAACCTCTACACGGTGACAGTCCCCAACCCCCCCACCCCTCCACAACTTCCTCAGCTTCTCCTCCCGACCAACCCAATCTGTCCTGATTGGCCAGGAGGATAAGCCGGAAGATAATAGCCAATATTACAGATATTTGTTATTAACTCAATAGAGGTTAAAGGGGTTGTAAAGGTTAAAAAAAAAAAAATCCCTAAATATCTTCCTTTACCTTGGTGCAGTTTTCCCTTACGTACCTCATCCTTCGATTTTGCTTTTAAATGTCGATATTTCTTCTGAGAAAGCCTCACTTCCTGTTCTTCTGTCTGTAACTCCATACAGTAATGCAATGCTTTCTCCCTTGTGTGGAGTGTCGGGCTTGCCCCCTCCATTGAAGGGTGGAGAGGGGGCGAGCAGGAGAGTCAGGACGTCCACTAACACAGCTCCTTTCTCTATCTGCAACGTAGAGCGTCCTGACTCTCCTGCTCGCCCCCTCCTCGAGGGAGGGGGCGAGCACAACACTCCACACCAGGGAGAAAGCCTTGCATTACTGTGTGGAGTTACAGGCAGAAGAACAGGAAGTGAGGATTTCTCAGAAGGAGGACTGCACTAAGGTAAAGAAAGCTATTTAGGAAAAAAATGTTTTGCCTTTACAACCCCTTTAAGCTTTTATATTTAGTAGGAATTTTGTAAAATGTACTGTTTTTTTTTATTTTTTATCTGCTAATGATTTCAGTGTATTTTTAACGAAAATATTGTTTTGATAAACCTTTGCGCAAATGTCATTGTGCCCTAAAAATCAGTAGCACCTTATTTGTGGTCTACTGGGCACATGCTTTCAGAAAATATATGGTTTGGGGGGTCTTTAACCACTTGGCGCCTGCACTATAGCGCGCTCCCCGCGCTGTGATCACACGAGTCACTGAGACTCGGGTGATCACAGATCCGAGTAAGGGGCCAGTCCCTGCCCCTTACCACGTGATCAGCTGTCGGCCAATGACAGCTGATCATGCGATGTAAACAAAAGTTGGTAATCAAGGCGATCACCGGCTTATGTGTAAGGGACATCGGTCCCGAAGAGGCAATTCTGCCTCCTCTGTGCAGCCAGTACCCCCTGCCAGTGCCACCTGCAAGTGCCCACGAGTGCCACCTATCAATGCCCACAAGTAGTGCCAATCAGTGCCGCCCATCAGTGCCACCTATCAATGCCACCTATTAGTGCCGCCTCTCAGTGCCCACCAGTGCCGCCTCAGTGCCCACCATTGCAGCCCATCCAGTGCCCATCAGTGCAGCCTCATCAGTGTACATCAATGAAGGAGAAAAATTATCTGTTTGCAAAATTGTATAACAAAATATAAAAAAGTATAATTTTTTTTTAATTTGGTATTTTTAATTTTTTTTAACAAAAAATAAAAACCGCAGAGGTGATCAAATACCACCAAAAGAAAGCTCTATTTGTGGGAAAATAATAATGATAAAAATGTATTTTGGGTACAGTGTTGTATGAACACGCAATTGTCATTCAAAGTGCGTCAGCGCTGAAAATTGGTCTGGGAAGGAGGGGTGTTTAAGTGCCCAGTAAGCAAGTGGTTAACAAACACTGAAAGCTGTAAGGGGAAAATAAAAAAGCAATGAAAAATTGCAAAAATGACCTTGCTACCTGAGTGTAAAAATGAAAAACACGGCCTGGCAGCGAAAGGCTTGGACTTTTTGGCCACAACCAAACAGGTTATAGATATAAAAAATATTTTATTATACACATAAAGACCATATTAAAAGCATTCACATTGAGACGTCAGTAATTTTAAAAAAAGTTACACACCTAATTTTGTTTCTCATTTACTTTTGTTTTTTAAAAGCAGACGGTAAACTACCCTTAACTTTTGTGAATGCAGACTTATTTTTTTCCAAAGGTCCACATGCACCGTTTAACCACTTGCCAAACGCTGCACGGCGCTATAAGTCGGCAGAAGGGCAGCGGTGGGCAAATGGACGTACCTGTATGTCCCCTTAAAGAAGCCACGCACCGCCCGCCGCGATCTCTGTGACCGTGCCTGTGGAACCCTTAAATTCGATGTTAGCCGACGGCCCGTGATCGTGCCACGGAGAGGCAGAATGGGGAAACAAGGCTTTTCCAAGTTCTGCCTAGTGACACAACGGTGATCTACTTTTACCCGTCATCGGGAGCAGTGATCACTGTCATGTCACTTGTAGACTAGCCCCTCCCACAGTTAGAATCACTCCCTGGGACACACTTAACCCCTTGATCGCCCCCTGGTGTTTAACCCCTTTCCTGCCAGTGTCATTTACAAAGTGATCCGTGCATTTTTATAGCACTGATCACTGTATAAATGACAATGGTCCCAAAATGGCATCAAAAGTGTCCGATGTGTCTGCCATAATGTCGCAGTCACGATAAAAATCACAGATCGCTGCCATTACTAATTAAAAAAAAAAATATTAAAAAATTGCCATAAATCTATCCCCTATTTTGTAGATGCTATAACTTTTTCGCAAACCAATCAATATACGCTTATTGTGATTTGTATTACCAAAAATATCCAGGAAAATACATATCGGCCTAAACTGAGGAGAAAATTATCTTTAAAAAAAAATGGGGATATTTATTATAGCAAAATGTACACACAATATTGTGTATTTTTTTTTCAAAATTGCTTTTTTTTTGGCTTATATCGCAAAATATAAAAATCACAGCGATGATCAAATGCCACCAAAAGAAAGCTGTATTTGTGTGGGGAAAAATATGTCAATTTTGTTTGGGTACAGTGTTGCACGACCGCGCAATTGCCAGTTTCCCCACTGAAGTCAATGGAAACGAAAATAATTTTTTTCCGCACTGACTTCAATGGGATGCAATATCGAATGCGGCCAGAGATGGGTTGGGGCGCTAGAGAGCACCAAAAACGTCCGAAAAAGGCACGAGCACACTTTGGCTTGTTTCCTGCGCCCCCGCCAAATGAGGTACTGCAGGCCTATTTTCGGCTCTGCTCAGCTTCTGCACCCCGTACCTCAGGCCAAATGAGGTACTGCAGGCCTATTTAGCTTGAATTTTGCGCCTCTTGAGAGTCAACACTTGCAAACCGAGTCAGAATAAAAACGCTTAATAAAGCTGCTACGTATTTTAAACATACTTCACCATTGGAGGCATCTTCTCTCCTTCCCCACTTTAATGCCCCACATATTGGAGCGGAAAGTGATAGGTTAGTGGACCCAATTGGGACACCTGCAGGAACAGCGGTCCCTGGCGGCTATATCCACCACGAAATTGGAGAGGGTAGAAGAGAGGACTGGGAGACTACTTAAATCGAGGCTGGATTATACCTAATCAATACGAATTTATACACCTACTGAGGTGAGAGTTCTGGGAGACCACTCTGGAGCACCCATATTATTTACTTCCTCGTATTGTGGATACTCCAAAAGGGATTTATTTATTAGAGACACTTTTACCTGGATCGCTTGTCCATCTATCATAGCTGCTATAGCTATTGCAGTCTTTTTTTTTCCATTTTTTTAGTTATGGGACATTTATATTGACTGCTGCTTACCCACCGTTCATGTACATATTATTTCAAATTTTGGATTATTATTTTGGACTTTAGTTGCACGATATATATTATTTTCCTTCTACAGAACATTGCATTTAGTGATATTTTCAGCACAAGATCACTTTTTGCATTTATATTACACTATAGTTCATACAACTAGTGAAAAAGCCTGTACATTTTCTTACTTTTTTTCAAAATAAAAGTTCAAAATAGGAGTAAAATTCTTTGGACTAACAAGAAAAGTAATTCAGTGTTTCATCTTGTATGGATAAAGAAAGGAAATGGTGGTGTCACTATGCTCAAAGTGCTAAAAAATAAATGATGTTCTCATCGATTGCCCTTAGACAAGTTTATGTTGAAATCGAACAAGCCCTTCTATCTTTCAGAGAAGAAAACTGCCATCTTGGCCTCTGTTTGTTGTAAAGTTGGGATAGTCACTTATGACACTAGCCATTTGATGGCTTGGCAGCTTGTTTGAGAGCATAAGCAACTGTGATGTTTATCATTCACAGCATGCCTTGAATGGAACCATTTTGGGGAAAAAGCTACATTGATGGGTTTAGTTCCACCTTATCATCTAGATATACATTAACACACTAGAATAAACTATATATGCAACTATAGATGCAGAGAAAGAAATATATACAATATTTCCTATAATACCATTAAAAATTATTTACTGTGGAATTCTTTTCATCCCTGCTTTTAGAGAAGCTGCCAGTGAACATTATGTGCTTTATTTTAGAACTCATTGGTAGAGACAACATGCTTTTATTAGTAAACCATTCTGAGCATTTTCAATTTCCCATTAGGGCAAACATTACAAGCACTTCAGTTTCTGTTCTGACCCTATACACCAGAGTTCTCGATTTTCTTCTGTTGGCTCCAGTGGAAGAGATTGCTGTATGAGACTTCATTAAATGTGGCCGTTTGGTTGTACATTGTCACTTGTAATATAGATTACATGCTTACTACTGACAATCCTATTCCCAGATACATAAATGTGTTGTCAACATTCCAAATGAAGCCATTCTGAATGTTCTCACCATTCACTGGTGTACTTTGGTAGTCTATCTCAATTCTCAAATGCTGGCTTTCATTTGTTTTGAAGATTAGTGTGAACCATTTCATTTTTGCCATATTTGGGTCACCTGTGTGACGCCACAAGCATTTTTTTTTCTTTTTATAATTTGTTGAGCTGTTTTATTTTGTTTTAGGTAGTTTAAGGTTTCACACAGTCATTCTTTTAGGAGATAGTGTGTGTGTGTATTTTAAGTATGATTTGATGTCATTCCATATAAAATGTAGTATGGGACAAATAATTGATCAGTTTTATAGACTCACAAATTGTACTGAGCTGCAAAATGTTGTCGCAGAAAAAGATAACACACGCAAACGATGCATAAATTGATAATTGGCCCAATTAGGCCCTTTTCTGAAGATTATCACCATACAAGTATACAGAGTGTAAGGCTACTAACATTCTCATTTAGAATTGGCAAATCATTTACAGTAAAGCAAGCACTACTCAAACCCACAAGGATTATAAATCAACATTTTCACTTCTTGCTATTCTTGTATGTCCAGTGACACAAGCACAACAAGTCACTTTACAGAGCATATTGTAATTAGTCAAATGTGCTCATCAAACAGTCATGGAAAGAGCAATATATCTGGGCTTTAAAATATGTAAAATACTTGTGCAGAAAAATGTTCCCCACACTGTAGGCTGTTTTTATCACATATAAGTTTTGTAAAATTACAAATCACGCTGAGCTGCAAAATGTTGTTGCAGAAATAAATAACACATTAAAATGATGCATTAATTAGTTATTGGCTGAGTTAAGCCTTTTTCTGGAGATAATAACAAGTAATTTTCTCTATCAGAATCTGCTAATTATCGAATGAATGGTCTGAAAAATCCAGTCATACAGTAGCTAGATTGCCCCTTGTTTGTGGTAATTTTATGGCATCGTGCACCTGCATGTTCTGGAAGTTTGGCCTAATAACAGAACTCCTAAATTTGATTTGGTTTTAGTATGTACTGTACATGGCCTTTTTATTTAAAGATCGGGCAACAAGCTGCTTACCTAATGTGTTACATGCATGCCTGGCCTGAGATGACTTAAAGTGTTACTAAACACACAACAGTAAAATCAGTCTGTATATGCAGCATAGCATGGTTGTTATACTCACGGTGGAACTTAAGGGGTTAATCTGCATTGTGTAAAAAGGCTGTTTTATCCTGTATACACAGATCAGTTTGAGGCTTGTCTCTGTGCTGTTTGTAAGCGTGATTCTTTGTGGCATTTGCATAGTAATGGCTTTCTTCTGGCGACTCGACCATGCAGCCCATCTTTCTTCAAGTTCCTCCTTATTGTGCATCTTGAAACCGCCACACCACATGTTTTCAGAGAGTCCTATATTTCACCTGAAGTTAATTGTGCATTTTTCTTTGCATCCTGAACATTTTTACTGGCAGTTGTGGCTGAAATTTTAGTTGGTCTACCTGATCGTGGTTTGGTTTCAATGGAACCCCTCATTTACCACTTCTTGATTAGAGTTTGAACACTGCTGATTGGCATTCTCAATTCCTTGGATATCTTTTTATATCCCCTTGCTGTTTTATACAGCTCACTACTTTTTCCCCGCAGATCCTTTGACAATTATTTTGCTTTCCCCATGACTCGGAATCTAGAAACGTCAGTGCAGCACTGGATGAGAGATACAAGGGTCTGTCAGGAGTCCAGAAATGCATTGACCTTTTTATATATAAACACACACACATACATTACAGGTAAACGGATCACAGGTGAGGATGGTTACCTTTAATATCCATTCAAACCCCTTTGTGTCAACTTGTGTGCATGTTATCAGGCCGAAATCATCAGGGTATGTAAATTTTTGATCAGGGTCATTTGGGTAGTTTCTGTTGCCATTAGGATTTAAAAAGAGTAAACAAACTTTGGTGTGTGAAACACCTAGCTTCCAAACAGTTCAAGCCATACACCCTGTGACAGGTGAGTCCAAATAAAGCTTTCTCCACTCAGTGTTCTTTTGGGATATATCAGGTGTATAGATGTACAAAACCTTCACCACACCTCGTGATGCCACTCCCCTCAAAATTTGCACTCATCAGATCAACTAGATATATACGCCTTTTGATCATATCTTTCACATTATCGAGTCACTCAAGATCACAATCTTCCACCGGTCTCAGTATCTCATGACAAAGGGAAACAGAACTCATAGTGTAATGCTGAGTGCATGCTGATATAGTACTACTGACTCTTAAAATCCTGGTGTGTCACGGAACCATGGCAAGTATAAACTTTCCATAATCGGATGGATCAAAATAATTGGTCTTTACTTTAGGATTAGAAGGTTCTTGTATCGCTCCCTTGAAATTTCAAGGGAATCTCTAATACCTTATTTACTAATTGGAGTGAACTCCAAATATAAACCATACTTGACAGCACCAGTACATTTACATTTAAAATAACAATAGTAATACTGAGTGTTTTATTAAAAGCATACATTAGTTGAACTCTGAGCTTTATTTACATTCGGAACACAAAACCTTTTTTTAGAACATGGTGCTTGCCTCTGGTCATTTACAAATGTAAAAAAAATCTTTGCTCAGCCTTTTTTTGGACCTTTTTAAGCAAGAAGAATGGCTTGTAGGCAGTTGCAGGGTACGGGTACACGACATGGATCTCTTCTCTTCCATTCACAGAACAGCTTGTATTCTGTAAAAATAGACAAATTCTGTGAATAGGCAAGGAGGAGGCAGGGATGTGACTGGAGCCCTTCCCTGCCACAGCCCCTGCTCTCATTTACTGTCAAAACCCATCTCTTCTGAGGTCAGAGGAGAACTGGTTTAAACAAGCGCCCAGAGGCGATTCAGTTTGCATGTGTAGCGCTATATAAGTTTTTCACTCACTCACTCACTCACCGTAGCAATCGGAAATCCAGAGCTGTGAGTAGAAACCAGCTTGTAGCAAGGTATGAATTTTACACTGACCAGCAACCATCCACACATGGCATACATGTTATTGGGGATAATTTGGCTAGTGTAATTTTTTTGAATTTTAAAAGTTTTTTTCCCCCAGAGTTGAACATTCATTTGTATAAATGGTTGTACAAACCTCATGTGTGTATCTATACTATCCTTTTTTGCTATTTGAGTGATTATATGTTTAATAAATTCTAACCTGCCTAATATAATTATTGAGAATGCTAAACTCATTCAAATCTATTGCAGAAAATCATGGTTTAGTGATCAAAAACTGTCCAAGTATCTGAAGATTTCCTAATAGATTACTGTGAATGTAGCATCAGATTTATGTTTTAATTGTTGGTCAGCTGCTGATTGGACTAGGATGCACTTATTTAACCACTTCAATACAGGGCGTTTTATCCCCCTTCCTTCCCAGGTCAATTTTAATTTTTCAGCACTGTCGCACTTTCAATAACAATTGTGCAGTCATGCTACACTGTACCCAAATGTATTTTTTTTTAAAGTATATGAGTTGTTACATAATTTAACAGTAACAATACCTGGACTCTTTGGACTAACAAGAAAAGTAATTCAGTGTTTCATCTTGTATGGATAAAGAAAGGAAATGGTGGTGTCACTATGCTCAAAGTGCTAAAAAATAAATGATGTTCTCATCGATTGCCCTTAGACAAGTTTATGTTGAAATCGAACAAGCCCTTCTATCTTTCAGAGAAGAAAACTGCCATCTTGGCCTCTGTTTGTTGTAAAGTTGGGATAGTCACTTATGACACTAGCCATTTGATGGCTTGGCAGCTTGTTTGAGAGCATAAGCAACTGTGATGTTTATCATTCACAGCATGCCTTGAATGGAACCATTTTGGGGAAAAAGCTACATTGATGGGTTTAGTTCCACCTTATCATCTAGATATACATTAACACACTAGAATAAACTATATATGCAACTATAGATGCAGAGAAAGAAATATATACAATATTTCCTATAATACCATTAAAAATTATTTACTGTGGAATTCTTTTCATCCCTGCTTTTAGAGAAGCTGCCAGTGAACATTATGTGCTTTATTTTAGAACTCATTGGTAGAGACAACATGCTTTTATTAGTAAACCATTCTGAGCATTTTCAATTTCCCATTAGGGCAAACATTACAAGCACTTCAGTTTCTGTTCTGACCCTATACACCAGAGTTCTCGATTTTCTTCTGTTGGCTCCAGTGGAAGAGATTGCTGTATGAGACTTCATTAAATGTGGCCGTTTGGTTGTACATTGTCACTTGTAATATAGATTACATGCTTACTACTGACAATCCTATTCCCAGATACATAAATGTGTTGTCAACATTCCAAATGAAGCCATTCTGAATGTTCTCACCATTCACTGGTGTACTTTGGTAGTCTATCTCAATTCTCAAATGCTGGCTTTCATTTGTTTTGAAGATTAGTGTGAACCATTTCATTTTTGCCATATTTGGGTCACCTGTGTGACGCCACAAGCATTTTTTTTTCTTTTTATAATTTGTTGAGCTGTTTTATTTTGTTTTAGGTAGTTTAACCACTTCCATACTGGGCACTTAAACCCCTTCCTGACCAGAGGACTTTTTGCGATTCGGCACTGCGTCGCTTTAACTGACAATTGCGCGGTCGTGCGACGTGGCTCCCAAACAAAATTAACGTCCTTTTTTCCCCACAAATAGAGCTTTCTTTTGGTGGTATTTGATCACCTCTGCGGTTTTTATTTTTTGCGCTATAAACAAAAATAGAGCGACAATTTTGAAAAAAAATAAAATATTTTTACTTTGTTGCTATAATAAATAGCTCAATTTTTTTTTTTACGTTTTTTTTTAATCCTCAGTCTAGGCCGATACGTATTCTACATATTTTTAGTAAAAAAAAAAAAAATCGCAATAAGCGACTGGTTTGCGCAAAAGTTATAGCGCCTACAAAATAAGGGACAGAATTATTATTATTATTTTTTTTTTTTTTTTACTAGAAATGGCGGCGATCTGCGATTTTTATTGGGACTGCGACGTTATGGCGGACACGTCGGACACTTTTGACACATTTTTGGCGCCATTCACATTTATACTGCAATCAGTGCTATAAATATGCACTAATTACTGTATAATTTTTTTTTTTACTAGAAATGGCGGCGATCTGCGATTTTTATTGGGACTGCAACGTTATGGCGGACACATCGGACACTTTTGACACATTTTTGGCGCCATTCACATTTATACTGCAATCAGTGCTATAAATATGCACTAATTACTGTATAAATGCTTTTTTTTTACTAGAAATGGCGGCGATCTGCGATTTTTATTGGGACTGCGACGTTATGGCGGACACATCGGACACTTTTGACACATTTTTGGCGCCATTCACATTTATACTGCAATCAGTGCTATAAATATGCACTAATTACTGTATAAATGTGACTGGCAGGGAAGGGGTTAACACTAGGGGGTGAGGAAGGGGTTAAATGTGTATCCTAATTAGTGTTCTAACTGTGGGGGAGGGGGGGTGACTGGGGGGGTGACCGATCTATGTCTCTATGTACAAGAGACACAGATCCGTCTCCTCTCTCCCCTGACAGCACCGCTGTCTGCGAGAGCCGGGAATGAGAGATGATCTCATATGTAAACATATGAGATCATCTCTCATTGGCCGCACAGATCGCCTAGGAAACGGCCGCTCCGATTGGCCGTTCACGGCGATCTGTGACTGGCTGTGTCCAAGGGACACGGCCAGTACAGAAGTTCCCCGCCGCGCGCTCGGGAGCGCGCGCGGGGAACGTGTAAAGGAGAGGCCGTAAAAACACGGCCTGTCAGAGATTGGGAGCTGCGCTGCGGCCGTACAAAGTCGTACGGCCGTCAGCAAGTGGTTAAGGTTTCACACAGTCATTCTTTTAGGAGATAGTGTGTGTGTGTATTTTAAGTATGATTTGATGTCATTCCATATAAAATGTAGTATGGGACAAATAATTGATCAGTTTTATAGACTCACAAATTGTACTGAGCTGCAAAATGTTGTCGCAGAAAAAGATAACACACGCAAACGATGCATAAATTGATAATTGGCCCAATTAGGCCCTTTTCTGAAGATTATCACCATACAAGTATACAGAGTGTAAGGCTACTAACATTCTCATTTAGAATTGGCAAATCATTTACAGTAAAGCAAGCACTACTCAAACCCACAAGGATTATAAATCAACATTTTCACTTCTTGCTATTCTTGTATGTCCAGTGACACAAGCACAACAAGTCACTTTACAGAGCATATTGTAATTAGTCAAATGTGCTCATCAAACAGTCATGGAAAGAGCAATATATCTGGGCTTTAAAATATGTAAAATACTTGTGCAGAAAAATGTTCCCCACACTGTAGGCTGTTTTTATCACATATAAGTTTTGTAAAATTACAAATCACGCTGAGCTGCAAAATGTTGTTGCAGAAATAAATAACACATTAAAATGATGCATTAATTAGTTATTGGCTGAGTTAAGCCTTTTTCTGGAGATAATAACAAGTAATTTTCTCTATCAGAATCTGCTAATTATCGAATGAATGGTCTGAAAAATCCAGTCATACAGTAGCTAGATTGCCCCTTGTTTGTGGTAATTTTATGGCATCGTGCACCTGCATGTTCTGGAAGTTTGGCCTAATAACAGAACTCCTAAATTTGATTTGGTTTTAGTATGTACTGTACATGGCCTTTTTATTTAAAGATCGGGCAACAAGCTGCTTACCTAATGTGTTACATGCATGCCTGGCCTGAGATGACTTAAAGTGTTACTAAACACACAACAGTAAAATCAGTCTGTATATGCAGCATAGCATGGTTGTTATACTCACGGTGGAACTTAAGGGGTTAATCTGCATTGTGTAAAAAGGCTGTTTTATCCTGTATACACAGATCAGTTTGAGGCTTGTCTCTGTGCTGTTTGTAAGCGTGATTCTTTGTGGCATTTGCATAGTAATGGCTTTCTTCTGGCGACTCGACCATGCAGCCCATCTTTCTTCAAGTTCCTCCTTATTGTGCATCTTGAAACCGCCACACCACATGTTTTCAGAGAGTCCTATATTTCACCTGAAGTTAATTGTGCATTTTTCTTTGCATCCTGAACATTTTTACTGGCAGTTGTGGCTGAAATTTTAGTTGGTCTACCTGATCGTGGTTTGGTTTCAATGGAACCCCTCATTTACCACTTCTTGATTAGAGTTTGAACACTGCTGATTGGCATTCTCAATTCCTTGGATATCTTTTTATATCCCCTTGCTGTTTTATACAGCTCACTACTTTTTCCCCGCAGATCCTTTGACAATTATTTTGCTTTCCCCATGACTCGGAATCTAGAAACGTCAGTGCAGCACTGGATGAGAGATACAAGGGTCTGTCAGGAGTCCAGAAATGCATTGACCTTTTTATATATAAACACACACACATACATTACAGGTAAACGGATCACAGGTGAGGATGGTTACCTTTAATATCCATTCAAACCCCTTTGTGTCAACTTGTGTGCATGTTATCAGGCCGAAATCATCAGGGTATGTAAATTTTTGATCAGGGTCATTTGGGTAGTTTCTGTTGCCATTAGGATTTAAAAAGAGTAAACAAACTTTGGTGTGTGAAACACCTAGCTTCCAAACAGTTCAAGCCATACACCCTGTGACAGGTGAGTCCAAATAAAGCTTTCTCCACTCAGTGTTCTTTTGGGATATATCAGGTGTATAGATGTACAAAACCTTCACCACACCTCGTGATGCCACTCCCCTCAAAATTTGCACTCATCAGATCAACTAGATATATACGCCTTTTGATCATATCTTTCACATTATCGAGTCACTCAAGATCACAATCTTCCACCGGTCTCAGTATCTCATGACAAAGGGAAACAGAACTCATAGTGTAATGCTGAGTGCATGCTGATATAGTACTACTGACTCTTAAAATCCTGGTGTGTCACGGAACCATGGCAAGTATAAACTTTCCATAATCGGATGGATCAAAATAATTGGTCTTTACTTTAGGATTAGAAGGTTCTTGTATCGCTCCCTTGAAATTTCAAGGGAATCTCTAATACCTTATTTACTAATTGGAGTGAACTCCAAATATAAACCATACTTGACAGCACCAGTACATTTACATTTAAAATAACAATAGTAATACTGAGTGTTTTATTAAAAGCATACATTAGTTGAACTCTGAGCTTTATTTACATTCGGAACACAAAACCTTTTTTTAGAACATGGTGCTTGCCTCTGGTCATTTACAAATGTAAAAAAAATCTTTGCTCAGCCTTTTTTTGGACCTTTTTAAGCAAGAAGAATGGCTTGTAGGCAGTTGCAGGGTACGGGTACACGACATGGATCTCTTCTCTTCCATTCACAGAACAGCTTGTATTCTGTAAAAATAGACAAATTCTGTGAATAGGCAAGGAGGAGGCAGGGATGTGACTGGAGCCCTTCCCTGCCACAGCCCCTGCTCTCATTTACTGTCAAAACCCATCTCTTCTGAGGTCAGAGGAGAACTGGTTTAAACAAGCGCCCAGAGGCGATTCAGTTTGCATGTGTAGCGCTATATAAGTTTTTCACTCACTCACTCACCGTAGCAATCGGAAATCCAGAGCTGTGAGTAGAAACCAGCTTGTAGCAAGGTATGAATTTTACACTGACCAGCAACCATCCACACATGGCATACATGTTATTGGGGATAATTTGGCTAGTGTAATTTTTTTGAATTTTAAAAGTTTTTTTCCCCCAGAGTTGAACATTCATTTGTATAAATGGTTGTACAAACCTCATGTGTGTATCTATACTATCCTTTTTTGCTATTTGAGTGATTATATGTTTAATAAATTCTAACCTGCCTAATATAATTATTGAGAATGCTAAACTCATTCAAATCTATTGCAGAAAATCATGGTTTAGTGATCAAAAACTGTCCAAGTATCTGAAGATTTCCTAATAGATTACTGTGAATGTAGCATCAGATTTATGTTTTAATTGTTGGTCAGCTGCTGATTGGACTAGGATGCACTTATTTAACCACTTCAATACAGGGCGTTTTATCCCCCTTCCTTCCCAGGTCAATTTTAATTTTTCAGCACTGTCGCACTTTCAATAACAATTGTGCAGTCATGCTACACTGTACCCAAATGTATTTTTTTTTAAAGTATATGAGTTGTTACATAATTTAACAGTAACAATACCTGCTTGCAACGTTTTCAGACTTATTTGTAGGTTCTTCCCAAAAATCCTTTCTATTAAATACACCTTGCTGACTAACGGTAACAAGATCGAAAGAAACCGTCAAAGCATTCTTTTTTTTTTTGCGTGCATTTTTTTCCTCAAGTCTATTTATAAGGATAAATAATGAAAGTCAGAAAGCAGCCTCTTTATTTTCCTTTTGGGAATATACAACAATCCGGAACATGCTGATTGCAGTATTGTATAGTGCAGATGAATGAAAAAAAAAATCCTGTTTGTTTGTTTGGCATATTGTGTGGTCCCCTGACAGATCATGTTAGCCCTGAGAGAACAGTAATGCTCACTGCTCAACCCCCTACTCTATGCGAAGCAGCACAGTAAATGTCATCAAAACGGCTCTACCTCTGCTTCCATTTCACTCTGGGTTTATGTGCCCTGTTTGTATGGAAGAACAAACGAATGTGACCGGTTTTCAAAAGCAAATACAGGCTGTAGAGTTTTCAGAGAGGTGTTTGCCCACAGGGAAATGAAAAGCTGAAAGCAAACCTCTGCTATGTGTAAGAAACAATTACTTTAAGGTTACCAGTCCACAATGGCACTGCCCGCTGTACAGATATTCCAATCGCTGCTTTGGAATGTGATCTACCTTAGCAGATTCTGCTTTATTTATTACATTACGAAGTGTTAAATGTTATTTAAAGCTCTCGCCTGTATAAAAGAGAGGTAATTATAAGTTGTATTATGTATTATTTTTATTAGTATTGTGTTGTTAAATTGATAGGTGGTCATGTAAAATAAAGTAGAATACAAGGTAGACAAGGTAGAATATTTTCAAAACGTGGAATGTTAAACATAATCGATGGCAACGGTTTTGCATCGGTAAATGGGAAGAGCCAAGAAAAATTACCAACTGTAGAATCTACAGCTTACAGAGACTCAACAGAACTTGTAATGGGTTGCCAGCTCCAGGGTTTGTGCTTATTCGTCTCCATGGCCATATAGTGTTCCTGTTAGTTCACTGCCAATGGAAAGTATAGGTCAATACAACTGACGGGGAGATGGCATGACCCTCGATTGGTGAAAGAGAGGGAAAACAAAGGGGGTTGGAGAGGTGAGCAGGGCAGAGGGGAACTTGAGCAATAAGTAATAGGTCAACAGAATGCCAAGGATTCACCGTACCCATACTCTACTCCCTGTGTTGAATAATACAGTTACCATGGCTAGATCGGAGACGTTATATAAACTTCACATTCCCAGGGTTACTGTGAATGAACACTTTATGTACGATTTTCGGTTATGTCTTTAGAGGACAGACGGGATAATATTGTGATATGTAGTGGCTGTCATGAAATGCATCCAGAATGCCTATGTAGTTATATATTGAGAGAGTTTGTCCTGGGATATGTGCACAAATTCTTCCATCTCCACTATATTAACAATTTTCTGGAACCATTTTCTCATAGCAGGGATGCGTTGTGATCTCCAGTTTTTTAACTTTTTTTTCCTCCAAATTTTCCCCGCAAATCGCGGCCGCGAGGACCATATCGCCCCCCCCTGCCTATTAACTTTTTTTTTTCTTTAAATGTTCCCCGAAAATAGCAGTGATTGTCATGCCGCAAAAGGAGTGTGCAAAATGTGCAATACAAAATTTGGTCCCCGAGTTTCTTTGCCGCAGCAAACGCACATAGGGCAGCCCATTCAAGGGAATCAGCTGGCCCTTTGCATGACACCTGGAAAGTAGAGAAAATTTAACCCCCGAGTTCGCACTACACAGTATGTGAACTGGACCTTGTGGACTGTTATTTTCAGCTAAGTCTTTGTGGCTTAGCTTTGGTATTTTGATATTTATTTCAAAATAATTATTGATTTGTTTATGGATATAAAGTTGAATTTACTTAATTACTTAATTGCTTTTAACCCCAATAGAGGGTTGCAGCTTAATATTTTCCAAGATGGTTGTCTTTTGTAGTTTCATTTAAAGTGATTGTATAGTGTTTTTTGAAACTTTTACCTACAGGTAAGCCTAGAATAAGGCTTAACTGTAGGTAAAAAAAATGTCTCCTAAACCTTTACGGTTTAGGAGATATTCCCCTTGCAATGAGCCGCTGACTGCAGCGGCGCATTTGCACAGGGGATTCTCGGCTTAAGGCCCGGCAGATGCAGTATGTCCGCAGTCTCTGGTAATCTTGTGTAATATGTCCGCAGTATCATCTGGTAACCTAATGCAGTATATCCGCAGTCTCTGGTAATCTTGTGCAGTATGTCCGCAGTCTCTGGTAATCTTGTGCAATATGTCCGCAGTATCATCTGGTAATCTAATGCAGTATGTCAGCAGTCTCTGGTAATCTTGTGCAGTATGTCCGCAGTCTCTGGTAATCTTGTGCAGTATGTCCGCACTCCGCAGTATCTGGTAATCTCGTGCAGTATGTCCGCAGTCTCTGGTAATCTCATACAGTATGTCCGCAGTCTCTGGTAATCTCGTGCAGTATGTCCGCAGTCTCTGGTAATCTCATCCCATTTAGAGTCCTTCATTACCAACAGTGTCTTTTTTTAGTTTGCAACGATCTGTAAGGCTGTGCTATATACCATGATTTGTGATGCTGGGGCTATATACTCTGTGCTGTGATGCTGAGCTGTATACTCCTGACACTATGAGTGGAAACAAGTGGAATACAGGGGATGGTGGTTTCTATAAGGGGTGTGGCTTATGAGAAGTGGGAGGGACCAAACGTGGAGGGGCGGGGTCTTGCGCCCCCCCATCCTAAAACTTCACCAGCCGCCACTGTTGATAAAGTAGGTGAGTGTTGTATGTACAGTAATCTTATGGCAAGTTTACATTTTGTTAAAAAAAACCTGCAAATTGGCTCTGACACCAGATCCTCTGAATTCTTTTGTTTTGTTTGACAATTCTCTGGTAAGTATACCATTAAGTTACCGATTAACCACAATGTAATCATTTTCTTTTTCTGATTACTTTCCAAATATCATATATAAAAATCATCCAACCATAAGAATATGGTTCAAGTATTTTCATTTTAATGGGATAAAAAATGTTGACGCTATAAACATTGGCAACTTGACAGAAAATTAATATTGGTCAATCCTGATTTTAAATGCTTCTATGATTCGGGCAGTGGGGCACTAGTAAAAGGGTTTTCTTTAGTTTCTCCACTTTTTTTTTTTAATCACATTTTTTTTTTTTTCTTTTTTTTTTTTTTTTTTAGCAAAAAATAAAAAACCCAGTAGTGATTAAATACCACCAAAAGAAAGCTCCCTTTGTGTGAAAAATTATAACAATTTAGTTTGGCTACAGTATTGCATTACCACGCAATTGTCATTCAAGGTGTGATAGCGCTGAAAATTGGCCTGGGCAGGAAGGGGGTAGAAGTGCCTAGTTGGCAAGTGGTTAAAGAGAATGTATAGCATTTGCACTTTCTTTCTTATGGTCAGAACTATAGGATAACATGCTGGGGAGTTTACTGGCTACAGAAAAAAACACCCAATGTCCAATACAGCAGCTGTAAAAACACCCAGTGTGCATGAGGCCTAGTAGTTCCCCAATAGGAAAAGTAGATTTTAGAAATGGACAGTTTGCCCTAGAATATATCATGTGGTAAAGCTGCCAACTATGTTCAAAGTAGTCGAACTTTGTTATGTAATAAACCTTTGGAAGGGCAAATAGATTGATGTCTGTGAGAAAAGGGGAGCCGTGTTTGATTGGGTGTGGTGTGTCCCTGATGTTGTCTCAGATTTGTAGGGGAAAAACCAAGAAGTAATCAAGTTCAGAGCTGGCTCTCATATTTGACTAAATTCATTCAAGGTTTCCAGAATGATTCCACGCTGGAAATGGCAACATCCCTATATAATACTAAAGGATTAACATAAACCGCAACTTACAGTATAATACTAATGTATGACTATAAGTTGGTGAAATTGGATGCAAAATGATTTTAACCTAGCGCATGCCTAAAATGCATTTGTGCATAAAAGGTTATTATGTATGATTACATACTGTAATGTATTGGCGTATATATGTATTGTGTCTATTTAGTACATTTTGGCAAATATCCTCTCTATAAAATAACTGTGTGGCCATGTGCCAAATTAAAATGACAATTTTATAAGACAAGTATACTTAAAGGTGTGCAGTGGAAAAATAAGGCAAGTAGAAAAATTGCTTGAGCAAACAATTTATTATATCTTAGTAGGACAATGAGCAGGTTTACAAATCATTTTTCATTTTGACCTGTTGGAGATCAGCAGTGATTTTCTTGATTCAGTAAAATCTTCAGTGCTGCCCTTTGCGGGCGTTGGAGGTCATTCAGGAAATTGTAGTATGGGGGCTTAAGGAATGAATGAATGCTTCTGCGCGCGCGCGCGCACACACACAATCAAGCAAGCTGTCTCTCTAGAATACTGCTTGTGATCGCACACGTTCCTCCTGATATTGAATCTCTAGACTATCTCTGGTGCCTTGATACATTTTAACAGCTAATCGCCACCAAGCACTTTATTGACCAAGCCAGTTCAAACAATATGTCAGTTAAGCCATCCACCTCTATGACAATTAACAAATTAACATTGATTATAGGCTGCAGAATAAATCAGATATATTGTTTTACTGAATTGCAGCTTTCTCAGTGTGCCTTTTTCTGTCTTCCTAATTTATGCTGATTACTATGAGGCAGCCTGATGCTTTTAACTGCTCATTCTAATTCTGGTTGTAGCACGCAGTGCTCTATTCAATATAGAATGCATCTTTTCCTATTAAAAAATGCATATTAATCAGCGGCTCCATTAATGTACTGGAATATTGATTTTTTGAAGCATCGGAGTCTCTGTAGATAAACATCCCTCTAATGACTTTGTTCACTGTTTCTGGAAACATATATGCTGACCTATTTTTATATTGTAATCATTTATCTTCTGTTCACATATTTTAGAATAATATGTTTAATTTGCATTTGGGTAGAAAACCAAGCATTTCCGTGATAGAACCAAAATGTAATGCTAATTGGCGGCCTTGCAATCAAGCAGGTTTCATGTCTTAAAACATTGTTTATGTATGAGATAGCATAGGAATTTAATAACTTGCATAGTGGCAAAGTGTTTGGCACACTAGTTTTGCGGTGCTGATGCTCAGGCTTCTGTTTCCCTTTAGAGCACCACCTCTTTCTAGAGTTTTTGTATCTTGCTCACATGTTGTATGCATTGTTTTCCATCATGTGCTCCTATTTCTTCAGGTTCAGACACACATTGCTGGTTTAATTGTTTTTCTGACAAAATTGGCATTAGAGCATGTACTGTAGATGTCTGTCTGTTTTAGGGATAATAGATGAGTTGGTCCTTCACTTGGTTGGTTGGTGGGGGCGGCAGCAGTTAAAACAGGCTGCTGAGCTGTGGTTTTACTTCCCACCCTGGTCACTCACTTAAAGTCAAGAGGAAGCTGTTCACAGGAAACTTTTAACATGGCATGTCAAGTTGACAGGCAGCATCGCCTGTCAGGCTCAGCCATTCAAGTCAATGAGGCCTCACCGCAACTGTGAGCCAAATGCTTGCCTTGCCGTTACAGCACATTAGCCTTTTTATAAACTGGTAATGAGGAGGCAGGATAACCTGAACACCTGGCGGTAGCCTAGCCACACTTCAAAAACCAATGCGCTTGAGATCGCTTTTCCAAGCATTGGCTAATGTGTACCTAGCCTTACTCTGGTAATGAAAGTGAGGTACATGGTTTTGTGGACTTATTTCAGCACTACATAATATGCTGTTACTGACGGAATAAAGGGAAATCATAACCACTGACCAGTTTTATTTTGGGGAATGAGAGAGGCACACTGTTTTTACTTTTAGGCTGCATTCACACCTCGGCGTACTAAATCGCTGCGTTTTGTCCCGCGAATTGCGGCGACAAATAGCAGTGTTTTGTACCGCGATTCGCGGCGACAAAACGCCGCGATTGTGAATGCAGCCTTCACCCCCTCTATGGAGATGGTTCACATCTCCTAGCCGAACGCCGAAAGACGCCTGAAAAAAAGGTCCGGGACTTTTTTTCAGGCGGCAGGCGTGGAGATGTGAACCATCTCCATAGAGGGCAATGTTACATCATCCCTCTGGCATGTCGGGGCGGCAGCGGGCGTCACACTACAGGCGACAAAACGCCTAGGTGTGAATGGGCTCTAAGTATTTCCAAAATATAGAGCTAGTTTTGTGAAGTCGATATCTGTACTGTAAAGTTTAAACAACACTTCACATTTAAGTAGAACATCAGACAAAAATAACTAAATACGCATTTGAATAATCTAAATAAAATTCGGTTTTATTTAAGAATGTGGGCAGTCTTTTTTTAAACTGTGACAGTGATATGTTTTTTATTTTATTCTACATTTGGCAGTTGCTTTATATAACAAGAGAAAATGCAGAAAATCGTTGCATGCTTTAAAGGGTCGCTAAAATGATATGGTAGCTGGTCTCTAAAGTGCCTTAATAAAAGGAAAAGCTTGATGGACTGGGCTTGAATACTACCAGCATCCTATTTGCATGTTCTGTCTGTGGTTGGGTGGGATTCCTGCAGGTATTTGTGTTTCTTCAGAATACATGCATGGCTGTTCAATTAACAAATGACCAAAGTGTTTTTACCTTCCCTTGTGTAAATGGTGGAAATGATATTGTATGATTCAGTGGGAGCAGGGATTGACGTGAATTTTTTTATAAATTTTTTTGCATGCACCAAGGATTGGCATAGCTTTTAAAAAAATCCACTATTTGAGAGAATCGTGTCAAAGGAGTAGAAGAGGGTCTGGAGAGAGTATATGCTTGACTGGCAATCAAGGTTGGACAATGAAGGATGGTGGGATAGTGTGTCCTCTTGGTTGGAAGGGGGGGTGTGTTTTTTGTTTTTTTTCTCTTCCCCTTCCACCTCTAAGGCCCCGTACACACGACAGAGGAACTCGACGTGCTTGGCACGTCGAGTTCCTCGTCGAGTTTTGGGATGAAGCCGCCGAGGAGCTCGGCGGGCCGCCTTCTCCCATAGAACAACGAGAAAATAGAGAACATGTTCTCTATTTTCTCGTCGAGCTCCTCGGCGGCTCCATCGATAAAACTGTACAGACGACAGAGTTTCTCGGCAGAATCCGGGTTTTGACCGAGTTTCTCGGTGAATTCTGCCGAGAAACTCTGTCGTGTGTACGGGGCCTAAGAGGAGCACAAGCGGCTCTCAGAGTAATGTATGGCCGGCAGAATTGGGGCATAGGTCTGCGATGATGTTTGGACTTGATTGCATGCTCACTGTTATTTTCGATTGATTTGGCTATGAACCTCCATTAGGGTGTTGGAATCTACCTGTATTTGTTATGTAACCTATTACATGATGCTGCTGAATATCTGATCTGGGTTAGAACTGTCCCCTATTCCAATCCATGTTGCTCCCTTTTTTTCATTATTGCTTTATATGTTTTGTTAAATTGAATACAAAATAAAATAAAAATAAAGCTTCTTGGAGATCAAGCTAAAAACTTTTTTGTTAATATTCTTAGTTTGGTTTGGATGCATAGGCAGGCCATACAGGAATAATTTTCTTTCCTTCAACCAGTGGGTTGAAGGAAAGAAAATTAATCGATTCCCCTTTCCACACACTCAAGGTGGATGGGGGATATTCTCTTGTGGAACTATTGTATTCTGACAACGGGGAGGCTTCTGCTAGAATACACTCATCGGCACCACCAGGTATAGCCAGCGGCACTGATCGAGTGAAAAACTTGTTGTACAGAAGTCGTTTGAGTGGTGGACTTTTGTACAACCAGCCTGCCCTAACCCAGCCGCGATTTTGGTCCATCTATGGCTGGCTTTAGTTTTTAACATGCCACTCTCCTTTAAAAAGTGTAGGATCAAAAACGACTGTACTTATATAATTCAAAATGATGCGTATAATATCGCAGTGCTGCTCCAAAACAAAGGTGTATATTGTTTTTTTCTCTTCAAAAAATTAACCTGAAGTGATGCTATCCCAAAATGCATATGTTTCGATGTTTCTTTAGGGATTTTATCTGTTATAGAAGGTGTCAGTTATTATTAACAAGAGCCCTAGGTGGTCAATGCTGTACCAACTGCTTAATGCAATTTTACATGCTCCATTGCCACACTTTTGGTACAGTCTTTGTGCCAGCTAGATCACTAATTGCTCACTGTCAGCTAAATATTTTAAACTATTACTATTGCGCACAGCAATCATTTCCTCACCAAATTGCCTTCTGCTTCCTTCAGACCTGGAAAGGAGTTATCTCATTTCATTCAAATTCATGCAGCATATTAGCTAGCCTTGATACAGTTGTTGACACAAGATTTATAAGGCCCCATATATTTATAGTCCATATTATAGACCATGAATGTCTGAAATTTACTAACCCCCTGTAACTCATAATGAAACAAATTTACAATGCTGAATATCCTTATGAAACACAGTGTATACAAAAATCCAACTACAGTAAAACCTTGGATTGCGAGCATAATTTGTTCTGGAAGCATGCTTGTAATCCAAAGCACTTGTATATCAAAGCAAATTTTCCCATAAGAAATAATATAAACTCAAATGATTCGTTCCACAACCATTTATTCATCAGTCCTTCAGTTTATAGTCCATATAAAAAGATTATAGCAATGTGATAAGTTGTGTAACCATAAAATGTCCATACACAAATGGTAGCCTCTCCAAGGGGATTAGAAGCAAAATACAGCAAGAGAAGAGAGGCGCCTCTAAGTGTAGCAATATGGTTACATTTAATGAAGGTACATTTAGCAACTCACATGGTTGATAATTAAGAGGCACATCGAAGTATACAGGGATCTGGGGTAAAGCTATCCACATAGACCACCATACTTGGATGTGCCTGTTTTAATCATCAACCATGTGAGTTTCTAAATCAGTGGCGGCTGGTGCTCAAAATTTTTGGGGGGGCGCAAACGAAAAAAAAAAAAATTGCAGCCTCACTGTGCCCATCACATGCAGCCACTGTGCCATCAAACGCAGCCACTGTGCCATGCCACCAAATGCAGCCACTGTGCCATCAATTGTCACCACTGTGCCATGCCATCAAACACAGCAACTGTGCCATCAATTGTCACCACTGTGCCATGCCATCAAACAGCAACTGTGCCATCAATTGTCACCACTGTGCCATGCCATCAAACGCAGCCACTGTGCCGTCAATTGTCACCACTGTGCCATGCCATCAAACACAGCAACTGTGCCATCAATTGTCACCACTGTGCCATGCCATCAAACACAGCAACTGTGCCATCAATTGTCACCACTGTGCCATGCCATCAAACAGCAACTGTGCCATCAATTGTCACCACTGTGCCATGCCATCAAACGCAGCCACTGTGCCGTCAATTGTCACCACTGTGCCATGCCATCAAACGCAGCCACTGTGCCGTCAATTGTCACCACTGTGCCATGCCATCAAACGCAGCCACTGTGCCGTCAATTGTCACCACTGTGCCATGCCATCAAACGCAGCCACTGTGCCATCAATTGTCACCACAGTGCCATGCAACACAGCAACTGTGCCATCAATTGTCACCACTGTGCCATGCCATCAAACGCAGTCACTGTGCCATCAATTGTCACCACTGTGCCATGCCATCAAACGCAGCCACTGTGCCCCTCAACTGTTGCCACTGTGCCCTTTAATTGTCACCACTGTGCCCCATGATGCCACTGTGCCCATTGTCACCACTGTGCCCCATGATGCCACTGTGCCCATTGTCACCACTGTGCCCCATGATGCCACTGTGCCCATTGTCACCACTGTGCCCCATGATGCCACTGTGCCCATTGTCACTCACCACTGTGCCCCATGATGCCACTGTGCCAATTGTCACCTCTGTGCCCTTTGTCACCACTGTGCCCCATGATGTCACTGTGCCCCTTTCCCTGTAAAAAGCACTTACCTGAGGATTCCATGTGCTCCCTCAATGTCTTCTGCCGCTGTGGTGAAGCTTCAGCCAATCAGGTTCCTGATAACCAGAATCCGGGAACCTGATTGGCTGAAACGGCCGTTTGTCTTATACAATGAGCGCAGATTGCCTGCGCTCAGAGTATAGACAGCTGAGAGTCGGAGAAAAGCCTATCAGAGCCGCTGGCTTTGATAGGCAGTTCCCCTCAGCCAACCAGCTGCCGCTATTCGGGTAACCGGCGTCCCGCATCCGGTTATCTGAATAGACCAGGCAGCGCTGGCAACCAACAATAACATACATTTGTGCATTTATGCACGAATGTGTGTTATTTGCGAGAGGGGGTGGCGCTGCAGCGCCCTCTATAGACGGCCGCCAGAACTGCGGCTAAAATGTCAAAATGACATTTTAGCCGAATAAAAGTTCTTAAAGGGCCCGTTTTTTGTTTTTTTTTTGTGACTGTGGGAGGGGGAGTGGCGCCCGTGCGTCCCTATGGACGGGCCGCCACTGTTCTAAATGTTATACCTTTGTTAAATGTAACCATATTGCTACACTGAAAGGCGACTCTCTATTTTATACTCAGTTGTGACATGACGCTACTCTTTAATCAAGATATCGCTTGTATATCAAGTTAAAATTTATGAAAAATTTATGAAAAATGTTAGCTTGTCTTGCAAAACGCTTTTAAACCAAGTTACTCTCAAACCAAGGTTTTACTGTATAACAATAATTTAAGTGAAAAAACATCTAATGCTCAACCCTGCAGCTATTATTTTTTTTATGTTTAAGGTGATAGTAAAGGTTGTTTGTTTTTTTAAATAACAAACATTTCATGCTTCCCTCTACTGTGTATCCTTTTGTATCCTGAACCATTTTTCTGGCTGCAAGTTGTGACTGCAATTTTTCTTGGTATACCTGACCTTGGCATCAAGAGATCCCAGAATTTTCCACTTCTTAAAAATTGAAGGACCATACTGACGGTATATTCAATGCTTTGGATATATTTTTATATCCTTTTCCATCTTTATAAAGTTCCATTACCTTGTTACACAGGTCTTTTGACAGTTCTTTTCCGATACCCTATGGCTCAGTATCGAGCCTGCTCATTGCATCTACGTGAGAGCCAACAAACTTATTGACTATATATAGACACTAACTGTAATTTAAAAAGCCACAGGTGTGGAAAATGAACCTTCTTAAAGGGGTTTTCCACCTTTTTTTTAAGTTTATTAAAAGTCAGCAGCTACAAAAAGTGTAGCTGCTGGCTTTTAATAAACTGACACTTACCTGCTCCACGGCTCCAGCGACGCGCTGGCCGGGGCTCCGCTCCTCGCCCCCACCTCACCGACCGCGTTTTGATTTCTAGTGTGGGCACACGGCAGTGACGGCTTTCGGCTTCACGGCCGGGCACCCACTGCGCATGCGCGAGCGGCAGTGCGCGAGCGGCGCCGTCCGATTGCACAGGCGCTCGCCTACAGGGAGGGGCTGTGAAAAGGCGATTAAGCTAATCGCCTTTCCAGCCCCTTGGCGGAAGGAGGAAGTGGGGCAGGAAGTCCCCTTCTCCTGAAGCCCCCACTCCCCCCCCCCCCCAAAAAAAAATCGCATGCATGATGAGATTTGCAAAACATTTTACCCTTTGTTTTGTTAGAATTTTACACTGTGTCACTGGTCAGTAATCGCTTGCAAATAACCCTTCCAAATATAAAAATGGCTATATGGAAGCTATAAATAAAAGCAAATAAACTTTAAATCTGTGTACAGTGTAACATATCTAAAACGTTACTTATGACCAAAAATACATGTAGTAAAATTATCAACAGATATAGATGCTTCCCATCTGTCACAGTCCATGGAAGCTGTCATTTTACCTTGTAATACATATATGTGCCAACAATAAAAGACAACTGTTATCTGGATCGTTTTCTTTGATGATCAAAAATAAGGCATAGTAAGCTGTTATTTCTGCAAACCATATTCATGGGTTTAATATCTGTCATTTTGGTACCAAAGGAAATGTTTGCATTTAGAAAGTAGGGATGTAGCTGTGTGCAGTATAAATGTGTAGTTACACATAGCATGTTCCCTGCTAGCTTTGTACACTTTTTTATTTTTATATTGTGTTATTCTTTGCATGCGATTCTGCAGAAATCCCAGACTCTTGTTGACAGAAATATCTAATTCTGATACCTGCATCATTCAAAAAGACATTTACAAGGTCACAAGGAAAAGATTATGTCATTACAAATTATTCCATTTACTGATGCTCCAGTCCTCTATCTGCGTTACAACATACCAATAATTGTTTCCCCAAGTTATTAGAGAATGTATTAGAACTGTGTGCATTCAGACGAAGGATACTGATCAAAATCTTTCCATTTTATCAAGAATTGTAAGCATGGTGCATGTATGTTCTCATATAGACAAGGGTATCCAGTCGTATCTGTTTTTTTTTTTTTTTCTTATTCAAGCAGTCATCTAGATCTGGTAAAGGTCAAAGGTAATCGTGTTTTTTAATGTAAAAGAAAGAATATGATTGTCAGAATATATTGGGCTACATATGTGTGGGTAAAAAAACTAAAGCACATAACATTCAGGTGCCTTTACCAAAATGAATATTAAAAAGCCAAATTTGAATGTAGACTGTCAGAATATGGGGTTTGTATGTAACTGCCTCTTTTGCCCTTTGCACAAAATATAAGTTAAAAGGTAACTCCACTTTAGTGGGGAACAATGCAAATACTGTAATAAAATTAAGCATATACAGTTGGGACACAAGTTATATTGTATTGAATGGTAATAAAAATTACCTTTCCTTTTCAATCTGTAGTGCTGTAATTTTCTGTAAAATTCAATACATTGCACCATTGGCGTTCAGAGTACCCCTGCAGAAATGTCACTTCCTGCTTGTGTGATTGGTTCACTGATTTTAGACAGCCTTTGCAACCCAATTTTAATTTTTGGTGAGATAATCCCAAAGGGTTAATCTCTTCTAAAGGTATGCAGACCCTGCATTTTCTTTATTAGAACACTGCACGTGCATCAGTTGTATTAAAAAGAAAAGTCACACCCATTCAGATTCACTCTGCAGACAACAAATCGTTTTTTTTTTTCTTCACAGTAGAAACAGGTAGGACTCTGCAAAAAAGTTTAAAATACTTTTAATGTACATTGATCACCCAGAGGGGCTTGATTGTTTCTTTCCCAAGTGGAGTTACTCTTTTAAGCACTGTTTCTGATCAAGTGACCGAATATTTTTAATTAGAAATTACAGCAATAATGTGAGGAACTTTAAATAAAGTACCCAACGCAGGATCTAGCTTTAAAAGATAAGTTCACTTTTGTACAAAAGATAATGCACATCTTTTTACAGGAAAAAAAAGTGCATTTATTATTTTTTGTAGTAGGAGCCTGTAAAGCATTGCACCAGCGATCAGAAGATCAATGATGCCATGTAGGTCTCCTCCACACTGTCAAGTGTAATAGCTTACACTCATACATTCCATATGGGTAAGCCGATGCTGACAGGAAGACTCAGTGAGCTCCACAATTGAGAACTACAAGCCAACGGCCGCTAAGGCTATTGGGAAAAGAATAAATGTTAATGCGCAACCTGGAGTCGCATATCTCAGCGACTAATAAATAACTAAGGCTATTGGGACTTGTAGTTCATTCATGCATGGCCACATTGGTTTCAAAAACTGGCAGCTAGTACAGTGAACTTCAGCCCATACTGCTGCCACAAGGTGGGCAGTGAGTGGCGACTGCAGCACTGGGAACATGTTATATATTTCACCCTAAAATCACTTGGAAAATGTAATTTGTTCCAAAAGGTGAACTTATCCTTTAAGTGGGACTTTAGTCAGAAAATTAAATCATGCTAGATCACTTCAGGCTGGCCCATTTTGCAGATGTAGCTATGTAAACCATTTAAAAATAATTGTCTATACCAGGGATTCTCAACCCTGTCCTCAAGTACCCCCAATAGGCCGTGTTTTGGGAATTTCCCCTGAATAAAATAGCTGTCCAAAATACCAAGCCATTGACTCTGATTTAAAGCACCTGTGCAAGATAAAGGCAAACCTGCAAACCTAGCCTGTTGGGAGTACTTGAGGACAGGATTGATAACCACTGCTCTATACTATTAAAAATCCAGTAATACACGGTCTCACCCTGCTCTGCACATGCTCATTTGCACTCTATTTTTAGGCACTACCAAGTTTGTAAAGACCAATCTGCTGACCGCCTTTAAAGCAAAATTGTAACCATTCGATCTACAGCCAAGGAAGCTGCTTCTGTTTTGATCTGCAACTGCCATGGTGCGGCACATGGCAGTTGCAGATCAAACAGAAGCAGCTATGACATCATCCATTTGATAGTTTGGCTGAGGACACAAGCAAATGTGACAGTTGGCAATCCTGGCATTCCAGGAATGTCATTCTTTTTTTAAACCAATAAATCGACAGGTTCAATTCCGCTTTATGATTTACTGCTGTTCAGCTGTTCTTGGCTTTAGCAAAATGGCAGTCTCCAGCAAGAGGTAACTGGAGCAATGCTGGAGACAATTTACAGCACACACCACATTTGGTAACAAAATTAATAAATAACTCCACTTTTGTTGAGAGAAAAAAACATTCCCCTCTGGGTGATCTATGTATATTGCAAGGATTTAAACAACCTTTTTTTGCAGATTCCTACCTTTTTGTTAATTTGAAGAAATCTATGTGTGTTTGTCTGTGCCTCCGGGCTTAGTGAGTCTAATGGGAGTGATTTCATTATTAACTGTCAGGTTTGGCAGCTGAAGAGCACTAATGAGGAAAGCTGCTGGGACTGCATCCCTTTAGACATATTCCTATTAGAAATATCGCACCAAAAAATGTAATTTTTGTTGCTGGGGATGCCTGAAATCTGACTATCTTAGGCAGACTTCTGGGGAAATCCAATCACATAAGCAGGAAATTATGTTTCTGGGGAGTGGTCAGTACACATCCTGTGTATATAACTCCATGTAGCCATATTGCTTTGCATATATAGAAAATTACAGTGGCTGCAGATTGATAAGGAAAGGCCATTTTTTAATAACATTCCATTACAATATGACTTGTGTAAGAATTTAACACCAGGGCTCAAGTCCTGCGGGAACGCGTGGGAACGGAGTTCCTGCACTTTTTTCACAGCAGGAACTCAGTTCCCTTTGCAGGACTAGAGCAGCCTTGAGCAGCCAAGCCAATCCTTCACTAAGCGGCGATGCCCAGCTCGAGTCACTCTCAGGGGCAAGCGAACCTTAGTAATCCTTCAAGTTACTGGCCGCTTCCTGTGTATGGATTCATCGGGTAGTGTGCGGGTATTCCGTCACTTCCTCGATGCTGCAATGTCTCCTGGGAGCTTTTGTCATTGTTCCCAGGAGACATTGCGGAGGTCTGCCGCGAGTTATCGCGGGATTTAGAAAGAACTTGCGGTTTAGTAATTATGCATATGAGCGTATCATTTTTATTTATTGTTTGGTGGGGGAGTGGATCTTGGGTAACAGTTCCCACACTTTTTTCCCCAGGACTTGACCCCTGTTTAACACGCTATATTTTTTCTTTCTTTGCTATTCCCAAACGTGAAAGTGTCATTACCCTTTTAATGTGGAATGTATGTACCTTGCTGAACATTTATTTATTATCAAGTTATGAGTAAAGTCCCTTTTTTAAATCGTCAATGGAGTGAAGGCTATTATGCATCCACAGTGTCTGTCATCAGATGACTGGCAGAGTGGAAAATGTAGAACAATGTAACTGTGTGTGTATGTATGTAAGTATATATATATATATATGTGTATATATATATATATATATATATATTTTCTGTTGTGCTCCTCGTACACATATTTCAAAGTGAGCACATAAATCTCCATTATTGCTGTTTCTTCTGAATGGATACTTTTCTGATCTGGGGAATGTCGTTTCTCAGAGCCCATTCACACAGGGGCGACTCGGCAAGGCGACCTGAAGATGACTTCAGAGGCGACTTGCAAAATTACTTCTGTATAGAAGTCAATGCAAGTCGCCCCCAAAGTCGTACAAGAACCTTTTTCCAAGTAGGAGCGAATGCGTCGTTCCTATTAGAACGGTTCTGTTGAACAGAGCGGGACGCGACTTGTCAGGTGGCTGTCGCCCCTGTGTTAATGGGCTCTTAGGAGATTGAAGCTGCTACTTCTATCTCTACTGTGTTAATCTAAGCTCCGCATTAAAGTATTTCTTGCCTTTTATTTATGAACAGTATTATGCAGTTATTTTTAGTTTTTTTGCTTTTGTCCCATGTTCTGATGTTATAACAAATGTCTTCAAGTATTACTCTATTATGTCCATTATATATAAAAAAAAACACACTATTCTACTGTCACAGATTTGTATAATTTTTCTCTCATTTAGGTTACAATTCACTTTTAATGTTTGTTTGTTTTTGTGTACTTTCTTTTTTTTTTTTTTACTTAAGCACTTGTGTTTTAATTTATAATTTTTATTTTATTTTATAGGCCAACAATAAACCAGAAATTGAAGCAGCCCTGTTTCTGGACTGGATGAGGTTGGAGCCACAGTCTATGGTTTGGCTGCCGGTGCTTCATAGAGTTGCTGCTGCTGAAACTGCCAAACATCAAGCCAAGTGTAATATCTGTAAGGAATGTCCCATTATTGGTTTCAGGTAAGATATAGTTATGTAGCTACATGGTTAGTCAGGTCAGTCATCTTTGTGAAGAATATCAGACTAGCACTGGGTTGCAGTTCTTACTAGACGTGCCTTTCCCAATGTGCTTCTTTAGCCTAATCCCTACTGGTGTACTCAGAAACAGTTATTCTTCATAGCCAATATTAGATTTGTTTACTACCAGACCCAATTTAAATGGCACAGAGAGGTCCTGGGTTTTGTGAACGGGTCAACCAAATGTCATAGGGCAGCCATTTTGGCACTGGACCCAGGAACAACACACTATATCCAGAACTTAGTTTACATATACACTGCATGTGAAATTTACCTCAATTTAGTGTGAAGTGAGTGCGGCCTAAGGCCTTCCCTCCTTGCTATTGCTCTCATGATGCCTAATTTGATCATCCCCCTGCGTTTTCGTCTTCATTGTTTAGAGAGATTATAGATAGATAGACATAGATATATAGATAGATATAGATAGATAGATAGATAGATATAGATATATATGGATCTAGATATAGATATATACAGGGCTTTTTTTCAGGGGGAACTTGGGGGAACTCAGTTCCACCACCTCTGGCTCGGACCCATTGGTGCCTGCTCACCACAATCACTTGTAAACGCAGAAGTCCGGTTTCTGTGTTTACAAGTGACAGCTCTGCACTCTGTGTGTAACCCCCTGAACTCTGCACTCTGTATGTAATGCAATCCTGGTATTTAATGCCCCTTTAAGACTCTTCTACTGTTTTTGAAATCTGAACGGGGTCGTGGTTGAGTTCCTGCACCTATTTTCTGAGAAAAAAATCTCTGTGTATATATATATATATATATATATATATATATATATATATATATATATATATAACCACTTATTTTCCTGCCACTTCACAATTATGTCCCACTTTGTGTTGGTCTGTCACATAAAATCCCAATAAAAAAAGTTTGTTTTTGGTTGTAACATGACAAAATGTGGAAAATTTAAAGGGGTGTGAGTACTTTTTCAAGGCACTGTGTGTATGTGTGGCTAGATATCTATCTATCTATAGAGATATACAGTGTGTGTGTATATGTATATATATTAATATAATTTCTATGTGTATATGTACTGTATGTGTATGTATGTGTATATATATATATATATATATATATATATATATATATATATATATATATATATATATATATATATATAATAAATATTGGGACATCGACATAATTCTAATCTTTTTGACTCTGTACACCACCACACTGGATTTGAAATTGAACAAACAAGATGTGCTTTAACTGCAGACTTTAATTTGAGGGTATTTACATTCAAATCCTGTGAACGGTGTAGGAATTACAACAGTTTGTATACGTGGCTCCCAAACAAAATTGGCATCCTTTTTTTTCCGACAAATAGAGCTTTCTTTTGGTGGTATTTGATCACCTCTGCGGTTTTTAGTTTTTGCGCTATAAACAAAAATAGAGCGACAATTTTGACAAAAATTAATATCGTTTACTTTTTGCTATAATAAATATCCCCCAAAAATATATAAGTAAACAATTTTTTTCCTCAGTTTAGGCCGATACGTATTCTTCTACATATTTTTCGGAAAAAAAAATCGCAATAAGCATTTGATTGGTTTGCGCAAAAGTTATAGCATTTACAAAATAGGGGATAGTTTTGGGCTTTTTTATTAATAATTTTTTTAACTAGTAATGGCGGCGATCAGCGATTTTTATCGGTACTGTGACATTATGGCGGACACTTCGGACACTTTTGACACATTTTTGGGACCATTGCCATTTATATAGCGATCAGTGCTATAAAAATGCATTGATTACTATAAAAATGACACTGGCAGGGGAAGGGGTTAACACTAGGGGGTGAGGAAGGGGTTAATTATGTTCCCTGGGTGTGTTCTAACTGAAGGGGGGGGTGGACTGACTTGGGGAAATGACTGATCGCTGTTCATACATTGTATGAACAGACGATCTGGCATTTTCTCCCCCTGACAGGACCAGAAGCTGTGTGTTTACACACACAGCTCACGGTTCTCGCTCTGTAACGAGCGATCGTGGGTGCCCGGCAGTTATCGCGCCCGCCGGGCACGCGCGTCGGGGGCGAACCCCTATTGGCTGAATGGCGAAATGACGTAGATCTACGTGATCTCGCCCAGAAGAGCTGACGGCGGCTGGTCGGCAAGCAGTTAACAATCATAAATAAAACTTTCACTTTTTAATACTTGGTTGCAAATCCTTTGCAGTCAATTGCAGCCTGAAGTCTGGAATGCATAGACATCACCAGACGCTGGGTTTCATCCCTGATGATGCTCTGCCAGGCCTCTACTGCCACTGTCTTCAGTTCCTGCTTGTTCTTGGGGAATTTTCCCTTCAGTTTTCTCTTCAACAAGTGAAATGCATGCTCAATCGGATTCAGGTCAGGTGATTGGCTTGGCCATTGCATAACTTTCCAATGCTTTCCTTTTTAAAAAACTCTTTGGATGCTTTTGCAGTATGCTTCGGGTCATTGTCCATCTCCCCTGGAAGCGCCGTCCAATGAGTTCTGAAGCATTTGGCTGCATTTGAGCATATAATATTGCCCGAAACACTTCAGAATTCATTTTGCTGCTTTTGTCAGCAGTCACATCATCAATAAATGCAAGAGAACCAGTTCCATTGGCAGCCATACATGCCCATGCCATGACATTATCACCACCATGCTTCACTAATGAGGTGGTATGCTTTGGATCATGAGCAGTTCCTTTCCTTCTCCATACTCTTCTCATCACTCTGGTGCAAGTTGATCTTGGTCTCATCTGTCCATAGGATGATTTTTCAGATGTGTGAAGTCTTTTTTAGATGTTTGGCAAACTCTAATCTGGCCTTCCTGTTTGAGGTTTACATCTTGTGGTGAACCCTCTGTATTCACTCTGGTGAAGTCTTCTCTTGATTGTTGACTTTGACACACATACACCTACCTCCTGGAGAGTGTTCTTGATCTGGCCAACTGTTGACAAGGGTGTTTTCTTCACCAGGGTAAGAATTCTTCGGTCATCCACCACAGTTTTTTTTTTCCGTGGTCTTCCGGGTCTTTTGGTGTTGCGGAGCTCACCGGTGCATTCTTTCTTTTTAAGGTTGTTTCAAACAGTTGATTTGGTCACACCTAATGTTTTTGCTATCTCTCTGAGGGAATAACACACACATGGCCATGGAACAGCTGAGCAGCCAATTGTCCCATTACATTTGGTCCCTTAAAAAAAGGGGGAGGCACATATACAAACTGTTGTAATTCCTACACTGTTTACCTGATTTGGATGTAAATACCCTCAAATTAAAGCTGAAAGTCTGCAGTTAAAGCACCTCTTGTTTGTTTCATATCAAATCCATTGTGGTGGTGTGTAGAGCCAAAAAGATTAGAAATGTGTTGATGTCCCAATATTTATAGGCCTGACTGTGTGTGTGTGTGTGTGTGTGTGTGTGTGTGTGTGTGTGTGTGTGTGTGTGTGTGTATGTATGTATGTATGTATGTGTATATATATATATATATATATATATATATATATATATATATATATATATATCAATCTATATACAAGTGCTTGTGATTTAAAGCTGAACGCAATCAATTTAGGAAGTGTTATATAGGACACGCAAAACCCTACCTGAATTCAGATCTACTTAGTCCCTCTATAGCAGCAATCAAGAAATACTGTTAGCAACTTTCTAATTTCAATGCTTTAGTGGGCATTCATTCCTGGTGGTGGTAACTGCAACTAGCTCAATTGCCTTTAAGGAATGTGGGAAAGGTGTTGATCCATCAGCAATAGCTTGGAGGCGTACGGGGTTCCAGAGTCTGTAAATCCCTTGCAAAATTATGTCAGATACTTTCAGGGACTATTTGGTGTTGCCTTTATAGCTCATCTACAAATATCTTCTATCTGCAGCGAGTGGCAGGGGTTTTATGATGCTGAGGAAAATAAAATGCATACCGTGGTGCCCTAAGCCCCATCTCCCAGTTCTACCGCCAAAACGTTTGAGCTGTACCAATTGAATGCATGCAGAGGTGTAATCAAGGGTGCCTATATGACCAGGAAATGGCCTGGTTAGGCAGGAGAACGCCCTACAACAGTTTAGCTCTATGTAAAAGCTTTAGGTGATGTCCCTACTACTTTAAGGTTAAAGCTTGCTTTGTACACACATTTTAAGATCAGAAAGTGCATTTAATCATTTTGTGACACATTGGGAAGCCAACATTTTACGAATAGTTTTGCCTATTCTTTTATTGTGTTTGCATGGCAATACAGTGCCTATGGTTGTGTCCACCAAGGACACGATCTACACAATGCCGTGTGTGTATTTGCTACCACATCAGCTTGTTGGCTTCACACAATTGGCCACACGGCTAAAACTATACTAGGGATATTAAATAAAATGGTCCTTTGGGGGCAGGTTCTGCTGTGAATGGTTCAGAGTTTTGCAAAGTGTTGTTGAATATGGTGGCATCATACAACTTCTCAATATAACCATAAAGTAATGGTAAAATTGCCAATGTAAAAAAAATTATACTGTTAGGTATATTTTTTTCCTGTTCAAGCCAATCGTTCATGGTTAATTCAGCACAATAAGGGCCAGATCCACAAAAGGGATACGCAAGCGTATCTACTGATACGCCGTCGTATCCCTGTTTCTATCTATGCAGCTGATTCATAGAATCAGTTACGCATAGATTTTCCTAAGATCCGGCAGGTGTAATAGTTTTACACTGTCGGATCTTAGGATGCAGTACCTCGGCCGCCGCTGGGGGCATTTCTCGTCGAAATTCCGCGTCAGGTATGCAAATTAGCACTTGCGGAGATCCACAAAGCTTTTTCCCTTTGTTTTTTTTCCGTAAGTGTTAGTTTGCCGTCGCAAAATTAGGGCTGCTTTTACAAAGTGTAAACTTAGTACACCATGTAAAAGTATACCCTTCTTTCCCGCGTCGCTGTCAAATTTTTTTTGATTTTTTTTTTCCCGCCGCAACTCTTTTTTTCTTTTACACCGGTCGCGATTCTCAAAACTCGGCGCAGCGTAAATCCACGCAAAGCACATCGGGAAAATAGCGTCGGGAGCATGCGCAGTACATCCGGCGCGGGAGTGCGCCTAATTTAAATGGAACTCGCCCCATTAGATTGGGCACGCCTTGCGCCGGACAGATTTAAGTTACACAGCTGCAAATTTCTAGGTAAGTGCTTTGTGGATCGGGCACTTTGGTAGACATTTTGCGGCAGTGTAACTTAAAGTGTAAGTAAACCCACCTATCATTTTCAGCCAAGGAAGCTGCCATATTGGCCTATGTTTAATCTTTAACTGCCATGGAGCAGCACATGTGATCAGTTATGACACCAGCCATTGGATGGTTTGACAGTTTGGTTGAGAGCACACACAGCATAAAAAATAAAGTCAAAGTTGACTTTCCGGCACCACATTTTCAGCTGTACAGTTTGCAAATATCTCAGTAGAATTCATACAAAATACATTTATCCAATAGACTGTGAAATCATTACTACCCCTGAGAGAAAATTGCAGTTTTATTCACTCAAAGTATTTTACAGACAAAAACCAGTGTGAGCACCTCTGCTGTATTAAAATACTAAATAGAATTGTTCTCTGTAGACGAGTATGAAATGCTCCATAAAGTAGAATGGTTGAAAAGGGCTTTTCAGCCACAGGTAGTAAATTTTACTAGGTGATGTACAATGATTTTACAAGTACAGTTCCTCTAGAGGGTCCATTGTTTACTTGCTTGACTGACAGCTAGTAGTGATGTGTTTGAATAGGGATGCAAAATGTAGAATGGTACATATAATGGATGCCATGCTGTGTCTTGCAGCTTTAATAAATTATATTTCTTATATTACCAAAGTGTGCACTTTCTTACCTCAAGTAGTCCCTGGCATGTGCCTGTTTTGGGTACCACTTTAATTGTGTATAGTTTTCCAAACAATCTTTTTTGTAATTTTTGAATAAATATATCAGATCACACAGGCAATTTTGTAGCAGCAGGTATGACTGAGCGAGCATCAGTTGCTGAGTGAGAATCACTTCAGTAGTTAATAGTTATTCATATTATCCAGTGAATGTCAAGCTATAGCTGCACAGAGCAGTACTGTATTATATCCAGCTATAGTAGTGACTTTAGGTATGCTTACCCAGTGAAAATTATCAATTATCAATCAGTTTTCTTGATCGTTTGCTAACTTTTTTTTTTTTTTTTTTGTCAATTGTGATGGGCAGAAACATATTCTCTATTTTTATTGTGCATTGAACATAAACATTTTAAAATTGTATCTTACAGTTGTAGAGTTTTTGGTGGTCAGCTGTGATCAAGAAAATAAGTGACCCATGTGACCAACACCCGTGTCCTTTCCCACATTCTTAAAAACAGCATAGAAACAGTAGCAATAGCAGCTTTTGCTTCATTTTGATTTTGGGGTAGTAG
The DNA here is from genome assembly GCF_905171775.1 of Rana temporaria. Taxonomy (NCBI): domain Eukaryota; kingdom Metazoa; phylum Chordata; class Amphibia; order Anura; family Ranidae; genus Rana; species Rana temporaria. Next base: position 222,765,011 of record NC_053490.1, on the reverse strand, counting down.
AACTGAAAGTATCCAAAAAATTTACAATTACTCTTTGTTTCATTTTCTACTTTAGGTACAGAAGTTTAAAGCACTTTAACTATGACATCTGCCAAAGCTGCTTCTTTTCCGGCCGTGTTGCAAAAGGTCACAAAATGCACTATCCGATGGTTGAATATTGCACTCCTGTAAGTTCCCAAATCCTATAAGTTAATCTTCTGAAACAATGGAAAAACTGTATGGTATAAATGTAGTATACAGGTGAAATTCCAAATATTTGAATATTGTGCATGTTCATTTATTTCACTGATGCAACTGAAAAGGTGAAACTAATATATGAGATGGACTCATTACATGCAAAGCAAGATAGTTTAAGCTGTGATTTGTCGTAATTGTGATGATTATGGCTTCCAGCTCATGAAAACCCCAAATCCACAATCTCCGAAAATTAGAATATTGTGAAAAGGTGCAATATTCTAGGCTCAAAGTGCCCCATTCTAATGAGCTAATTAAGCCATAACACCTGGAAAGGGTTACTGAGCCTTTAAATGTTTTCTGTCTGGTTCAGTAGGAATCACAATCATGGGAAAGACTGCTGACCTGACACCTTCCATAAGGAGGGAAAGCCTCAAAAGGTAATTGTTAGTTTAGTAGTTGGATGTTTCCAAAGTGCTGTATCAAAGCACGTTAATGGAAAGTTTATGTGTAAGGGAAAAGTGTGGAAGAAAAAGATGCACAAGCAGCAGGGATGACTGCAGCCTGAAGAGGATTGTCAGGGAAAGCTCATTCAAAAGTGAGTGGACTGAGGCTGGAGTCAGTGCATCAAGAGCCACCACACACAGGCAGATCCTGGACATGGGCTTCAAATGTTGTATTCCTCTTGTCAAGCCACTCCTGAACAACAAACAACGTTAGAAGTGTCTTACCTGGGCTAAAGAAAAACAGACCCGGTCTGTTGCTCAGTGGTCCAAAGTCCTCTTTTCTGATGAGAGCCAATTTTGCATCTCATTTGGAAACCAAGGACTCTGAGTATGGAGGAAGAATGGAGAGGCACACACTGCAAGATGCTTGAAGTTCAGAGTGAAGTTTCCACAGTCTGCGTTGATTTGGGGAACCATGTCATCTGCTGGTGTTGATCCAGGGTCAACGCAGCCGGCTACCAGGAGATTTGGGAGCACCTCATGCTTCCTTCCACAGACGAGCTCTATGGGAATGCTGACTTCATTTTCCAGCAGGACTTGGCACCTGCCCACACTGCCAAAAGCACCAAAACCTGGATTAGTGACTGTTGGATTACTTTGCTTGTTTGGCCAGCAAACTCGCCTGACCTGAACCCCATAGAGAATCTATGGGGCATTGCCAAGAGAAAGATGAGACCGAACAATGCAGAAGAGCTGAAGGCCGCTATTGAAGTATCCTGGTCTTCCATAACACCTCAGCAGTGCCACAGGCTGATCGCTTTCATACCACGCCGCATTGAGGCAGTAATTTCTGCAAAAGTACATATGCATGCTTATACTTTTCAGAGGTCCAATATTGTTCAATCCTTGTTTTATTGATTGCATGTAATGTTCTAAGTTTCTGAGATTGTGGATTTGGGGTTTTTATGAGCTGTAAGCCATTATCATCACAATTTAGACAAATCACAGCTTGAACTATCTTGCTTTGCATGTAATGAGTCTACCTCATATATTCGTTTCACCTTTTAAGTTGCATTAGTGAAATAAATTAACTTTTGCACGATATTCAAATTTTTCGAGTTTCACCTTTTAGTATACCTGGTGACTGACCTAAAAAATCTTAAAGCGGAGTTCCACCCACATCTGCATCTTACAGCAAGATGAAACAAAATTGGATTTTTTATTTATTTTTTCCTTTAGCTTTCTTTACCTGGTTTCCTGTTGGTATTGTGTTATTTCCAAATAGGAAATGACGCGATGCAATGTGGTACCAAGAACAGATTCATGTTGCCAGAGACACAATCGTGCACCACGCCCTGCATTGTGACATGCATGCTGGGTAACCCAGCAGCATCTTATCCCGGAAGAATAGTCTAGTGGGTTTCGCATGCCCACAGTTAAAATGGGAACATGCTGACAATCGAATATAAAGGTTAGTTTTAGCAAAAAATACTGCAATATTACAGCGACTTTGCATAGAGTTAGTAATAAGAACGTGACAGGTGTCTTTAAAAAAAAAAAAACTACAGTTGGAACTCCGCTTTAAACTGAAACAATGTTTTTTTTACCCTTTTTATCAGTATAAATAAATACATTTTATACCAGACTGATATATTAAACCTGTCTACCTGAAACTGAAGACTTGGTATTTTACGACACTGGAAGGCTGATCTTTCAGTTTGACCTGGGAAAAGTGTGTGGGCCGCTCAGGCTCATTAGGGAGGGGGTATATAGACAGTGCATCAGCAGGTGCTGCTAGAGTGCTAACATGAAATGGAGCCCGTCCTGGCTCCTGCAAAGGTTCAAAAAAGGAAGGGTGACCCCTGGAAGTCGCACATCTATGGTGTCCTGCTGCAATGGAGTGGCAACCTCAGCCTGGACTTTTCGACCCCAGATCTCTCCATGAAGAGAACCTGTCGTGCTGTATTGTTATCACAAGGGATGTGTACATTCCATGCGATAGCAATAAAAGTGATCAATATTTTTTTTTAATGAGACAGTATAAAAATAAAATTCATTTTAAAGTGCCCCATGCTTACGTGCAGTAGTGAATGCATATGTAGGTCAGGCCCACATATGTAAACTGTGTTCGCACCACATTACCGCATATGTCTGAGTGAGAGCAATAATTCTAGCCCTAGATCTTCTCTGTAACTTTTAAATTGGTAACCTGTAGAAAGCCTGGGAAAATTATGATATACAGTGCCTTGCACAAAATGTGAAAAATTTCAAGGGGTATAAATACTTTTTCATGGCACTGTACATTCCAGGGGTATTCACCGCAAAGCACTCTCAACTGCCTGTATGCCTGAGATATGGATTCCAGGAAGTAATTGCCCTTACTCAAGATTGCCACGGCCGGAAATGCTAGGTGGTGTTTTTCAAAGTAATTTTTAAAGCGGAGGTCCGCCCACCCCTGCAAAAATTAAAAGCCAGCAGGTACACATACTGCAGCTGCTGACTTTTAATAATAAGACACTTGCCTGTCCTGGGCTCTAGCGATGACGGCACCGCAGGTGATGTTTTCATCAGCTGTCGGGTGCTGCCACCGCCATTGCTGCTAAGTGAACCCAGTAGTGAAGCATTTCGGCTTCACGCCGAGTCCCTACTGTTCATGCACGAGCCACTGCTACGCATCTACTACTGGCCCGGCGGCGGAGGAGGTGCCGAGCTTTGACGTAATTCGCAGTGCTACAGTCTCCCGGAAGTGGGAACGGGATAACTGTCAAAAACAAGTATCCGCTCCCCCCTAATGGTGCCTAATGTGGCATCGGACGAGGAGACAAATGAGCTTAAGCTCTACTTTTGGGTGGAGCTCTGCTTTAAACAAAATATGTAAAGTATGGGGACATGGATGGATGGGGGAGTTGGCTTTGTGTATTACAAATGAACGAATTGGCGCTTTTGGTTTGTGATGCTCAGAGGCTGTGTAGTTATGCTTTAAGTTCTGTTATTAAATGAATCCATCAGTGTGCCTTGCATTGCTTGTTTTGGTGACTCACAAAATAGTTGTGGACTTATCCTCTTTTCTGCTTGGCTTTACAACTCTAGAATTCTATCCAAATACATTTAAAATCCTGTACTGTATAATTAATAAATAATTCAAATTAGATTATAGTCTGTCTGCCTATAAGAGCTTGTACAGCTATTAACATGAATGAACCCTTCTTAGCTGGATCTGACATGAATAGCTAAAGAAAAATGGTAGGTGCCAAGCTCTTTGTTTTGGTTGATGTTTTTGGCTTCCATAAACCACAGTCCGTGACTGAGTTTAGCTTTGAACTTAAAAGCAAAAAAGAAGGAACTAAGAAATGCTAAATCTCATTGTTGTAAGCCACTAAATAAAGGCAGTTGCCAAATACTTTCCTGTAAAACATTTAATACCTGAATGCCGATTCTCTCAAGGAGCATGCTGAGCCGGATTTTAAATCCATGGATGGACTTGTTTTCTTTTTGACCCCGTTACTTCACAGCTGTTTTGTTCTCAAAGCAAAACCGTGCTTTTTACCTTGCTTTTCAATTCATGCGATCGAGTCTCATATTCACAAAGTAATGTCTTCTTTCAGACTACATCTGGAGAAGATGTACGCGACTTTGCAAAGGTTTTAAAGAATAAATTCAGGACTAAACGATACTTTGCGAAGCACCCAAGAATGGGTTACCTGCCTGTTCAGACTGTCCTAGAAGGAGACAACATGGACACGTGAGTACACTCTACTGGACCTGCAAATGCCTTTGTCAGTTCTGTTTTTATTTTTTTACATTAATACATTTCATAATTTCTGGAATTTATTTTGGCTGTAGGAAACACAAGCTGATGTGTTTAGAAAGTCTGCAGTAGTATGTACACCTGCATAAAACACCATTGAAGTAGCAAATCTATCAACAAATATGCAAGGCAATATCAATTAAAAGATTAAGCAAGAATCAAACTGTAATTTTATTTAAAGTGTACCTTGCAGAAAAAAAAACTGCAACATTATGTGGGGCAACATTCTACTAATGCACAGAGGACTGTCAATAATCAAGCTAATGTAAACAGCAAGTGTCTACTGTGCTTCAACCTGTCTGAAATGGCTGTTAGTGTAATGCATAGTAAGTTACTAGCCCAAAACAAGCTTGTACAGATCAGGTGTCGTTTTTAGTCAAGGTCTAGTGTCAAATTATGAAGGAAGAGTGAAAATGATAGACCTGGAACATGCACCTTCAAAATATATGGTATATCTCGTATATCTATCTTGACATGTGCCTTTAAAAAAGTATCCCTGAATATGCCCTTATGTAAATTGTTATCTTAATTGTACACGCAGGGCACAGGACAGGAAGTTGTTGACCATGGGTATGCCACTACTTTAAGGTGACTGGACACTGAGAAAAGCTTTGCTGGGAACTACCTCATTGCATCCTCATTGCATCAAGAATGCCCTTTACTATCTTCGGATGCTGCGACGGGTAAAACATCTGCTCTCCAAAACGCACAGAAATACACTAGTACAGGCCTTAGTCATCTCACGTCTTGACTTTTGCAATGTGGTATACCTTGGACTCCCTATTAAATGGCTCTCCAAGCTGCAGCTGGTGCAGAACCAGGCAGCTAGGTTGATTACGGGGACCTCAAGATGGGACCATATATCACCTGTTCTCAGACTACTTCATTGGCTCCCATGCGCAAGGAGGATCGAATTCAAGGCTTTGTGTGTTATGTTCAGGGCCTTCAAACAACATGGCCCACTGTTCATTAATAACATGGCCATACATTACCACCCCCCCCAGGGCACTGAGATCGGCCGATCAGGACTTTGCTGTCATCCCTCTAGTAAGGTTGATTTCGTTCGGTGGCCGATCCTTCAGAGCCAGAGCCGCCTCGCTTTGGAACCTTCTCCCGTTGCCTTTGAGGAAGTCCACTGTTCTTATTACCTTCAGAAAGGCTCTGAAAACCTTCCTCTTTGGGGCAAGTTGATTATGACCACGCCTATTAAACTGACCTGGCCCCTCCTCCCCTCACCCTATGTCCCCCTCACTCCAAACCCCCTTGCTACCGTTTGTTTTTATTGTTGATATTTTATATGGTTTCTCTTTCTTTTATGTACACGAGCCATCAGTTCGTCTACGAAGTCTTTTTTCTTTTTTCTCTTGGATTGCTTTTTGGTCCAGAATAGACCAGCGGACCTCCTTCCAGCGCTTAGACACACCCTTCAGGGTGTATGTGGCGCTGTAAAGAAATATTAAAATCAATCAATCAATCCTCAAATAAAAATGCACCCACTTCATGGGACTCTTATTTTTTTGCTGGTTTCTTTAAGGTCATGGCCATCTCCTAGAAATGTTTGTTTTCTAAACCATTCTTTTTATTTTTATTTACTACTTCAACTGACGGTTCTATCAAGATCTAACTGCTTATTGCCTCAGGGCTCTCTAGCAGTTTCTGGATTGGTTAACTAAGATTTACATCTTTCAGAACTGTATCCAGATCCCGCAGCGGCGGAACCAGACAGTACGTTTTGCCTTGGGCGCTCTATCCTGGGTTCAGCGCTCAACTTTGTAATGAGTGTAGTTAGCCACAGGGTGCTATATATGGCCAGTGCTGTGGGAAATTTCTATGGCACATGACCCTGAAGACCCCTTTGGTGGAATGCCCACCATGACGGGTAAAGTTTGGTTCCCTTCTAAAACCTGCAGCATTGATAAAGTAAGACAGGATTTCCGTGTATTCATGACAGATGTCCTATTTTAAATTATGGGGTGGTATTCACTTTATTATTTTATCCCCTCTGTAGTTGTTTTTTCTACATTGGTGGTAGGTAATGTTATCGTAACGTGGACATTAGTCAGCGCATGGGTTATCGTAATTCCTTTCCCAAACACGCTAATACCCACTCTTTCTGCATCCATTTAATAAGTATCCCACAGGAGATCCCCTCGATTAGCAATGGCTGGACAAGGCACAGAGGGTCTGAGAAAGAAAACAGCCCAATAGCACAGATGCTACAGACAGCAGTGAAACGCACAGGATGATAGCTGTTCCCCTGTAACAAAGCCAAGGTCTCTTTTTGATGCTGCTCCTTTTTTCTAATTCTAGCTCCCTATCAGACATGCAACAGACAGCCTATCTGACTAGGACAGATTTCACTGAAACTATGATTTCTTTGTTAATCCCTTTGTAATTATAGTACCTCTTCTGCCTCTATCACCTAAATCTATTCAGGTCTATGGCCCTGAACTTCCTAATCTCGTTGGGAATGCAAGCTTCAGCCACAAGGTGCTTTACGAGTGTTTAGGGTCCATTTACCCTTTGTTTTCGTCTTCTGTTTTTTTTTTTTTTTTGTGAGTCTCTATTTCTGCCACTTTCCTTGTTGCCCACCCTTCATTTTATTGTTTGGTGACCTTGCATGGTCTCTGACTCCCTATTTTTTACTGTACCATCAAGATGATGGGAATTTTGACTTGCTAGTACATTTCATATCTTGGAGTACAGACCATGTCACTGGTCGTGTCCCCTGTGTCTTGCCTTATTTGCTACAAAACTGGAGTCCCACAGAGTGGGTGGGGTTATATGAATGTGCACTGGGGGGCATTTCCAGCAACACTTTTGCTAGTGTACAATCACCTTAAAGTAGCAGCATGTAAAGCCAGCCATAGAGTGTTCAAATCTCAGCTGATTCCTGCTGATTCAAAACCATGTATGGACAGGCAGAATGTACCCAAGTTGATCGATCAACTTGGGTACAACCAGCCTGTCGGATTTTACATGTGATTATTGCCGGCGGATGTTATAATCACTGTTTTTTCCTGGTGAGGGCAGCTTCACCCGCCGGGAGAACACAGTGGCTGGTGGTTTACAGGAAAGAAAATCACTCCGTCTGTGGCCAGCTTCGCCCATTGTCTGTGACTTTTTCAGTCTTGTACCATACTCCAAGATGAGGAATTTACTGACAAGTACATTTTTTGCCTTTACAAATTTTCTTCTACCTTCTTTATGTTTTTACTTAAAAAAAACAAAACATTGTCAGCTGTATAAGGTCTCTTTCACACGGAGCGGCTCCGTATTGATCCGCCCCATGTGTGTCCGTCTGCTCAGCGGGGATCATCCGTAAATCCCCGCTGAGCTGTCGGCGGACAGGGCGGTCCCCGCACACTGTGCAGAGACCGCCCTGTCTTTCCTCCGCTCTCCCCTATGGGGAATTGGATGAATACGGACCGTGTGTTTTCTTCCGTCTGAAAAGCGGATCTTTGCGGAGGCGGATCTTTACGGACGTTAGCGGATGCATCATCCACTAACGTCTGCAATCCCATAGGGAAGCATTACAAGTCATTACAAGTAAACGGACTTGTAAAAAACGGACCGTTCGTCCGCCCGTGTGAAAGGGCCCTAGGAGTAGTATTCTGTTGCTGTTTTTCATTAGATTTTATAGCCAAGCTTGGATTTTATTTTATTTGGGAAGCTAGGGAGGCCTAAAATGTCCTATTTCTTGTGTTTAGAGTTGTTCAGGTTTGTTTTTCTGAGCTACTGCACAGTTCAATAAATTGTAGATATTTTCTTTTGCATTTCAAATCCTGATAAAGCAAAGCTTAAATAACTGTTTTTAAAAACATATGCTGCATCACCGTACAGAGAGGGAACATATAGATGCTTAAAAAAACTATATTGAAATCCTGGGAATGAGAAACATGTTCAAAATTGGTCTAAAAGTAGGAAGGAAAAACTATCTATTTATTTTTATTGTTTATAAAGTGCCAACATATTCTGCAGCACTTTAAAGATGCATAGTTTCAGTTCTATATTCCCTGTTCAAAAGTATTTACCATGCATATATACACTATTAAACAAATTGGGAGAAAGCCATGCAAGCTAGCAGTATTTTTTTTTTTTTTTAACTGGGGGAGATAACTAAACATCCATATGAAATACACACAGACATTCAGAGAATCTAAAACCTTTAGTATGTCAATTGTGATTCAAACATAGAATCTAGCGTATTAAAAGTGGTCATGGAGATTTGAACAGTAGGAGGTATAGGTACCAGTGTAGTTAACTGTATAAACCAGTAAACATTTGGTAGTTTAGCAAGGTTTTATGCATTTATGAAGATGGTATTTGCTGTGGAGGTTTGGGCAAAGGCCTCATGGATTAAGGAAGGGAGTAGCAGAGAAAGGGGAGCAGCATAAAGTCCTTGAGGTACTAGAAATGTGAAAAAAAATTAAGATTGATATGTAGTATCTATTTACCTGATGATACAAGAAACAAACACTATAAACATGGTTTTAGTGCTGAGACAATATTTACGGAAAAAAAAAAAAACTCTAGACCAATATATATATATATATATATATATATATATATATATATATATATTTATTATTTACCAGTAAATGCAGCCATACTTTGTTTTAAATGGATTGCACACTACTGGGATTTGATGCATTTTCCACAGCTACTTCAGGACAACATGATTATAAAATGTATACCAAAGGACAGTCGCATTACATGTAGTGCCATTAATTCCTACCGTAGCAGCCTACCTACCTCAGGGAAGTATAATATACTTTAGCACAGTTCCAACTATGGATGCCCACTAACACACAGCTCATTTCTCTATCTGCAAAGTGTCAGAATGCCCACTAACACACAGCCCATTTCTCTATCTGCAAAGTAGAGAGCGTCCTGGCACTCCTGCTCGCCCCCTCCCCCCTCAAAAGGCTGTGTAGTTACAGACAGAAGAACAGGAAGTGAGTATTTCTCTGAAGAAATTAGGACATTTAAAAACAAAATGGAAGGATGAGGTAAGTGAAGGAGGACTGCACGAAGGTAAAGGAAGCTATTTGGGGGGAAAAAAATTACCTTTACAACCCCTTTAAGGTGAAGAACTAGCTCCTAAATGGTGGGACTGCAGAAATCTAGATAAGACGGTGACCCAGTCTAGATCCAAACCGCGGTCCACCATTTAGTGATGCCCGATGTAGCATATTCTACAGAAATTTACAATTTGGAAAAATGAATCCCTACAAAATAAATACTTGGAAGGAATAATGGAAAATGTTTAAAAAAAAAAAAGGTGTCTCGCATATATATTTTTTTTTTTTTTACAAAAGCCTACTTTTGTGCTGTGCTATAATTTTCTCCTTTGAGGTAGGATGCAATGTTAGAAATAATGACACTACATGTAATCCAGTAGGAAAAAGGATGTCCCCTACGCTCTGCAAAAATATCATAATCAAGTGTTTCTTTATAATTCGTAAACCTGAAAAACTACATGGTAACAACTTGTATTCATTATCCTTCTACCTTTGGGAAGGGGCAGTGATGCCCCAATCTCCGCCTCATCCAATTGATGAAAGCCTTATATTCATTGAAAAAAAAAATAAGGTGTTCTGTGAATTGGGGCTGTGCTGATCGATTTCATGCACCCTATTCAGAAGTGCAGCCGCTCAGCACAAGGCTCGGAAGATTGTGGCAATCACTGTAGTAGCACCGACTACTGCAATGATTCTGCACATAATTGGGAAGTCCATCCCACCCCTGAGGTTAAAGACCCAGTTAAAGGAATGTTGGGGCTGGGCAGGCAGAGGTTAAGTTTTATTGTGAGGTAGGGTTGAAAGGCTTTGGCAAACCTAATGTGTTTAGTTCACTTAAAAGGCAAGAAAGCAAAAGAACCTCTGAAAAATAGATTTCTTGTTTACTCTCTCTAATCTAAGCACATTTATCGCTGATGTTCCCAATCACACAGCAGGTGCAGATCATAATGTGTTAATCTCTCTATCTGCCAGTAGCATAATATTTAAAATAGTTTAGGAAACTTCCGGTTGGTAGCAGGTTTCAGGCTGATGAGACAACATCTGCACTGTTGCTATCATAGTCTCTAGGTTTATGTACATAGTAAACAATGTAGTAGCCATACATTTAGCTGTATGCAAGATTTTTAATCTTTTAACAAAACAAAACTTAAAAAACTGCACATCCTTGCCAAAAACAAAGTTAAACTGTTGTTGGAGCCTAAATGGTAATCCTACTATGCGGTGAAACTTTTACATTAACCACTTCAGCCCCAAAAGATTTGCCTGCTTAATAACCAGGCCATTTTTTGCATTACGGCACTGCGTTGCTTTAACTGACAATTGCGCGGTTGTGCGACGCTGTTCCAAAACAAAATTGACGTCCTTTTTTTTTTCCCCCATTGATAGAGATTTCTTTTGGTGGTATTTGATCACCTCTACGGTTTTTATTTTTGCGCTATAAACAAAAGAACAGCAACAATTTTGAAAAAAAAAACACATCTTTTACTTTTTGCTATAATAAATATCCCAATTAAAAAAAAAAAAATCCTCAGTTTAGACCGATTTATGTATTCTACATATTTTTGGTAATAAAAATTGCAGTAAGTGTATATTTATTGGTTTGCTCAGAAGTTATAGCGTCTACAAACTATGGGAAAGATTTTTATTACTATTTTTTTTTTTACTAGTAATGGCAGTGATCTGCGTGTTTTTTTTTTTTGTTTTTTTTTATCGGGAGTGCGGCATTATGACGAACAGATTGGACATGTTTTGACACATTTTTTGGACCATTGACATTTATACAGCGATCAGTGCTATAAAAATGCACTGATAATTCTGTATAAATGTCACTGGCAGGAAAGGGGTTAACTGTGTTCCCTTGTGTGTTCTAACGGTAGGGGGGTGGAAGTGACTAGAGGAGATGACAGATCGTTGTTCTTGGCTAGTATGAAAACACGATTTGTCAATCCTCACAGAACAGGGATTTGTGTTTTTACACACACACACACACACACGTCCCTGTTCTGGCTCTCGTGCCCACGATCGCACGTGGCCGGCGGTGATCACCACCGCCGGCCACTCCGAATCGGGTGCTATTCCCACTTAAAGGGCCGACGTACAGGTACAACGGGTCACAGCTGGTCGGCAAGCAGTTAAAGCAATACGGTCACACCAAACTAAGCTCCCTTAATGGCTTCGGTGATTGAAAAGTTACTTGAAGTTACATGCTTCTACTTCAATGTTAAACATAAACATTGAAGTAGAGATGGTGGATATTGGCACGTGTGTGTGAAAAAAATGGTTAATAAATCTGCAAAACTGGATTTACAAGGGCTATACCGAAAAAGTGATACAAAAGTGGGAATAACATTTTTATTAACTTGGATAGGTTGTTCAAATTTCACTATTTTCTTGTTGGTAGAGTAACTCTTCCTCTATAGTAACGCTTTTTTTTTTTTTTTTATTGCAGGTAGATTATGTATTCCAAGCAGACGCAACGTACCACAATTGGGTTCTTGACGAGGGAGTGGTGTAGGCTGTCCGACATCCACAGAAGGCTATGGAATGTTTACAGATGATTCCATTGACCAGGGCAAGTTTAAAGAAGGGGAAAGCGGAATTGAAGGCAAACCACATCTGTACATTTTCTGTGGATGTCAGGCAGCCTGCACCCCACGCCCATTAATAACTGTGACAGCAGGTTGCGTCTGCTTGGAGTCCATTGTTTACATGCAACTAAGAAGATTTACTACAGAGGAAGAATTACTCTTATCAACATGCAAAATTTAAGCTACCTATATAATTTAACCCCTGGTTGCCAGCGCCTCCTGGCCCTTTAGGGGGTTTTAGATGCCGGGGCGGTGTTTATGATCATGTGACCTCCGTAATTGTCTGTGATGGTGGTCACATGATCAGAGCTTTCTGTTCCCTGCCGCTAACTGTGCTGGGAGCACGCTCTCTTCACAGCTTGTTTTGCAATAGTGCATGCAAATATGCGGTGGCTCGGTGTCCAGGCCCACCTGCCCAGAGACCGCATATTTGCATACTGTAGGCATCTAGAGGTTAATAAAAACGAATTCTGCCTACTTTTGCATTACTTTTAGTACAGCCCTTGTACATTCGTTCTGTGTAAATTCCAGTCAGATCGAATTGTACTTGCCTATTTTCTCCCCAGACCATATTCTTTATAAGAATTATGTGAATAACACAAATTTCAAACTATAATCACTAGATATAGTCGGCAGTAAACAGGATTTTTTTTATTCCTATAGTCAGCTCCATCTAGTGGCCATAATGTGGTGTTTTCCTAAATCACACTATTTTTTATAAATTAAGAACATTTGCCTGGAAAATAGCCTAGTTGCATTTCATTTTACTGCTATTTGCACAAAACCAACGTTCCTTTTTTTTTCAGGGCAAATAGCTCTATGAATTGCCCTTTAACCACTTAAGGACCAGGCCTATTTTTTTTTCAAACTTGTTTACAAGTTAAAATCTTTCTTTTATTTGCTAGAAAAATACTTAGAACCCCTAAACATTATATATGTTTTGTAATACCCTAGAGAATAAAATGGTGGTCGTTGCAATACTTTCTGTGTCACTGTATTTGCACAGCGGTCTTTCAAGCGAATTTTTTGGTAAAAAAAAGACACTTTTAATTAAAAAAAATAAGACAACAGTAAAGTTAGCCCAATTTATTTTATATATTGTGGAAGATGATGTTATGCTGACTAAATAGATATCCAACATTTCACGCTTCAAAATTGTGCCTGCTCGTGGAATGGTGACCAACTTTTATCCTTAAAATTCTCCATAGGCGACCGTTAAATTCTACAGGTTGCATGTTTTGAGTTAGAGGAGGCTAGAGTTATTGCTTTCACTTGAACGATCACGGTGATTCCCTTACGTGTGGTTTAAAAAACATTTTCATATGCGGGTGCTAATCGCGTATGCGTTCGAGCTCAGCGGAATGAGGCACATTAAAAAAATATATTTTTGTTTTTCTGATTTATTTAACTTTTTTTATTTTTACACTGTTAAGGGGGGGGGACCAATGCGCAAACAAAATAAATTAATATAAATCTAAATAAAAGTGAACAAATGAAATAACAGCAGCCACAACGATAAATGTGCTCACGCACTGAACAAGTATGAAAAAGGGGGGGTGCATGTGCGCTTGCTAATATAAAGTGCAAACGTGCAATAATGAATACTGTAAATATAATAACGCAAAAGTATCCACTAACGGTGAAAACCAAAATTAATTCAAATGAAAAATAAAATGTAAATAGTCCATGCAAAAATGTAAACGTGAATAATTGTGCAAAATAATGCAAATAAACAAGAAACAATCAAGTGATAAACATCCGTGAAAATATTCAAAGAACTCCAACAAAATGTAAACATCCCTAGTAATAGAAAAAAAGCATGACAGGACCTCTTAAATATGAGATCCGGGGTCAAAAAGACTGCAGATCTCATATTTACACTAAACTGCAATAAAAAAGTTTTCCCTTTTAAGAGCTATGGGCGGAAGTGACGTTTTGACGTCGATTCCATCCTGCAGTGGTATGGAGCTGGGTGGGGGACATCTTCCCCTCACTCGACAGCCTGCAAAGCAGGGGATAGGAACCGATCGCCTCCGCCTCTGTCGGTGGCTCCAGCAAGCGGTGGAGAGCACCGGAGCGTGGTGGGAGGGTGTCCCTTTCCCGCCACTGATTAAAAGTGAACTTGTTGTGAATCCACCACTGAGACCACTTTTATCTGAAAGTCGACGGCCCACTGAAATGAAGAAGTGAATACCGGGGTTATGGCAGCTAGCTGCTGCCATAATGATATTCTACTTCAATGAGCCACCGTATAATGGCGGTGTGCGCTCACATCATTCCTACCTTAATTTTCTACTGTTCAGTAGAAAATTGGGTATTTGAATGGGATTGGTTGTTTTAGGGAACATGAATATTTTCTTTAAGTTTTTAAGTGTAATAAAGTCGCAAGATCACCAGTATTCTGGCACATCACATAATTTGTAGTATGCTACTTTTGATTATAAAGGTGTGGTTTATTTTATAATCAGATATGAATTGTACTGTAACTAAATGTCTTCCCTGATGTTGTAAAGCGCTGCGTAAACTGTTGGCGCTATATAAATCCTGTATAATAATAATAATAATAATATTCAAACTAAAATGCATTGGATTTTTGTTCTCTTATTGTGATCAAGTCTGTTAACTTGGTCCACTATTTCAGCTTGTATTTCTGAGCTTTTAATTATATATGTATGTATAATTTTCTTCATTGGCTGCTTTGATTTGCATTCATGTTATTGTCATAAAGCTCATTCCACTTTTCCGTTCTATGCTCTATTTTCTCTTCACCTCCCAAATTTTGTCTTTCAGTCCTGTTACACTGATCAACTTCTGGCCAGTAGATTCTGCGTGAGTACTTTTTTATTTTTGCGCTACTGCTGTTGCTATCATCTTCATATGTGCTGTTAAATGCTTTTTTTATTTTATCCATGAGTTCACTTTTTTTTCCCCCCTCTAACTCTCAAAATTTAAGTCTAGCATTAAACAGGTGAAATGTTAACATACTAGCACAGCAGAACTGTATAAAAGGAACATTTGAACGTAGACCCTTGACAAAGACTTTCCTTATTGCTTTTCATCCTGAAACTGTTGGCATTAAAAGTCAGTGGTTGTTGAACTTGTAAGAAAGATGTGTACCTAGAAGTTCCCAAAGTAAAAGCACAGGCTGTAATTCAAACAGAATATCTTTGTCATTGAAAACTTTAGTTGGATGTTTCAATTGAATGGACAATATTAAATGCAGTATAACTTTGTCCTTACTGTCCCAACTGTATATGCAGTATGTAGACAGAAAAAGATGGACAGCCGCACTCCAAAAAACCTTTAGGTTGTCTTTAATATAAAAAATGAAAAAATGCACTACACTTTATACAGTATGCCACACCTAATCAACAACTGAAACACCTTTTTTAATCCCTTTTACAAAGAAAAACATTAAACAAGAACCATGTGTTCTTAAAGTAATTTGTAGTTTTGATCAAGTGAAACAAGACTAGTTGATACTATTATGTTGTTTAGCTTTTTTATGTTGTATACTTGGAACTGCATTTAAATGGAGAAGGAAATTAGACATCTGATCCAAGAAATTGTTGTCCTCTTTAGTTTATCGCCAATAATTCGGTTACATGTATAAAAATCGAAATGTCTTTTTCATAAACTTTAAAACGGTAATCATCATTTGTTTACTTATGAATAGTTAAATACAAATTTAACACCAATATTTTAATTATGATCTACTATAAACCCCTTCCTGTACAATGTATATAACTCCTAGCATCAACGGATTCCAACCAAGTTTTCTACACCATGACCACCATATATTACATTCCAGTGAAAAATTACCAACTCACATGCCAAGACTGGGAGATCATTCGCGCATCATTATCCTTGTGAAATACTTTATTCAAAATGGGAGATAAAATCAAGACGAGTACTCACAAGCTGAGTAATCAGCAGTGTGCCATGCTAATAAATGGTATGGAAGCGTGTGTTCAGTCCAACCATAAATATCCCATATTGCCTCCTGGGTAACCAGGGTTTGAGACAGATACTTAAAGTGGCTGCAACCCTAAAATAAAAACTTTCTCTGGCAGCCATTCTCCTTTATCTGGCAATAACTCACGGTGTAAGTGTTTGATTAGATAGATGCCTCCTAAATAGCTTTTTTCAGTTATCTTCAGGCCGGTCACATGACTCCCAGCCGGTCTGCTACTACGATCCAGGGCTACAGCAGAAGGGGCCGAGATCTCCCTCTGACATCGGCCGGGAAAGATCATGTAGCCGCTCAGCCCCTCCCATTGTAGCCCTGGATCATGGTAACAGAGCTGCTCTAAGTCACATGATTGGCCTGCAGATAACTGGAAAAAGGTATTTAGAGCTATCTATTGAAACAAACACTTACACAGAGAGTTATCGCTGGTTAAAAGAGAGGGGTTGCCAGGATTTTTTGTGATGGTTTTTTTTTTACTACGAATAGCGACAGGAGGGGGGGCTGGAGATGGCTAACACAGACACTTCAGCTGACAGGCAGAAAGGGAGGGGGTGAGGACAGAAAAGCTGCGGATGACAGAGGGACGTAAACTACCCACCGTAGTCGGGGCTCAGCAGCCATGATTATCATGGTCAGCTCTCAGAGGGGGGGGTCACGTAAACTGTCAGGATCAGCCAGGTTTTTTTACAGCTTGGAGAGGGGCGGGTTAGACAGCAATGGATGTTTACAGGTGATTGGGAGCCAGAGCACGTGGGATTTCTGCTGTGGGTTCTAGAACAAGATCATCCACTGACACCACTTCATTGCCCTGATTCAAGCTCCCAACCTGCAGCCTGTCTGACTAAAGCAGCATTTCCCTGCCACATGCGCCAGATTTAGAAAGGTCCTGCTGTGCCATTTCTATCTCGGGTCATGCCGTTAAAGACGGCTCCGTGGGAGTGACGTAACGCGACTCCAGCCAGTCACAGAACCGGAGTTTGCCGCCCCTGAAGGAAGAGGGATGAAGAATGGACGCTCGCTGCTAGCGAGGAATGCGGGGTCATCGCAGGCTTCTCTTGCAGGTAAGTGTAACATAATGGGCTACTATGCTTTACCTTTGCAGGGAAACGAAGAGGAATTATCACCCATCAGGGTTTACTTCCTCTTTAAGCGAGCCTTTTCCACATGCCCTTTGAAGGTGAGCTCCTCTTTAGAAAATCCCTTGAGGAATACATTGAGGTGGTTATGGAGGGAATGAGGGGATCCCATCCTACAAACCATATTACACCTCCCTTGATATGTTTCTGCTTTGTGTATGATCTGTCAGGCATCATCCACTGCAAGTCTACCCCTTCATGCCAGGTTCTTCTCCACCCCTGGAGGTGAAGGAGGTGAAGGAGAGACTACTGACCTTTTCAGCTTAAAACAGAGGCTTCCCAACCTTTTACTTTACTCCTCACACCTCTCCCTTTGGTTTAATATTGCATCCTTCACTGACCTTGTACTGTCTAGGATACCTGGGTCAAATCCTCATTTTAATCTTAATAACTTTGAAAATATAACTTATTTCTCTTAAATTTCCCTGTGTTTTAGAGGGCATCACTTGCCCAAGCCACTGTAACCATTGTAACACACTGTAACTGCCGACAGAACTGAGCAAAGTAAAACATATTTGTTGAAGTCAATGTCTTATATTGACAGCCATAAACAATACATTTCTCAAATCATCTTCCAGGATGGCACCCTGAGAGATGACTGGCTCCACCTGACAGGAAACGCAATCAAAAAGGGGTTAAATACCCCGCCCCTCCCCGTGCTCCCCAGTTCTTGATTGTGTTTCCCCACAGCGAAACGATTTTTTATTTTCCTGACCTAAGGCCTGGGGCTGGTGGTCCCCCCCCCCCCCCTGGGAGCTGGACCGCAGGCACTGGGTAGCCTCTGGGTCTAGGTGGTTTTATCCCTCCTAGGGGGTCCCTTCCTACTTAGGGGGGCCTCACTGGAGTGAGCTGGAAGAACCCCCCTGAGCGCTGGAGTCTCCTAGGATAGTGGCTATCCCGGAGCTCCAGGGGCTAGATTCCTCTCCCCGGCCTTCCCCCCTACCTTGGAGGTTGTGGTTCAGGCTTTCTCCGGTGTTTTTTCTTGGCATCCTGTGCGTTCTGAGAGGTGGTTCACGGTTCCCTGTTTGAATTTGGCGCCATTTCCGGCGTCTATGCAGGAGCCGGCCGGCGCACAGCGATGACGTCACGCCAGGAACGACTCGCATCAGAGTCAGGATCACCGGAGACACGCGAGCACACGCAGCAGCCGAGAGAGAGAGAGGGGCCCTCGTCCTCCCTCAACATGGAGCGGGAGGACCGACCATCCATGGCCATGGCTGCAGAGGAGGCCACTGGGGGTGAGTCTACCTAAGTGTGCAGGGGATAAGGTGGGCTGGGACCCGGTTTTCTTTCCCCTGTTGTTTATGTGCATTTTATGTGTATCCCTTCTTTTATCAGGGGAGGACATCCATTGCCCAGGGGGGTGCTAGTCGCAATGACGCTAGCTGTTTTAAAAGATGTGGCTATTGCAATAGTAAACTGCCTGCAGATCATTCTAAGCCTTTCTGTGCTAAGTGCATTCAGAAATTGACTGGGAAGGACACCTCTCAAATCGTGAAAGAATTTCTTGAGGTCCAGTCTCAGATGCTCTTTATGCTTAAGGAATTTCAAACAGCCTGTAAAAGTAAAGAGCCTGAGCCCCCCCACTCAGGAAAGCTGCTCTTCTCCTCTTTTTTTTTTATAGGGCCACCAGGAGTCCCTAGGGCCTCTGGTATCTGACTCTGAGGACTCAGAGATCCCCCCTCAGGAGGAGGGTATGGCAGATAGTCAGGCGGAGGTAGAAGATGAGGATGCCAGGACAGACAGATATATTTTTTCAGCCGAAGAGATGGAGGGCCTCCTTGGGGCAATTTATGCCTCCGAGGAGATTTTGCAGCCAGCAGAGCAGGTGTCCACACAGGATAGGTTATACCAGGGCTTAGTGAAGTCTCAGTCTAAGCCCATTCCGGTACACCAGTTCCTCAAGCACATCATCCTCAGAGAGTGGGCCGAACCAGAGAAGAAGCTTCTAAGGTACAAAACTTGGAAGCGTCGGTGCCCCTTTAAAGAGAGGGAAGCACAATAAGTTCTTTAAGGTTCCTAGGTTAGACGTTGCCTATGCATTTCCTCCTCTGAGCCTGATTACGAAAATCCTGCAGAGGTTAAGTCTAGCAGTAGGCAGACTTATTCTGGTGGCCCAAGAGGACCTGGTTTCCTGCTCTAGAGCGTGGGGACGGTGGCTCCTCCGCCTCCTTCTCCCTGTTCGGGCGGACCTTCTTTGGCAGGGTCCGGTCTATCACCCAGACCCCGGCTTCTTCAAGCTGACGTCCTGGTGCTTGAGAGGCGGAGCCTGAGGGACAAGGGCTGCTCCAAGAAGGTTATTGACACCCTTCTGACGAGTAGGAAGGAAGTCACTAGGCGTATTTATGCCAAGATCTGGGGTGTCTTTTCCCGCTGGTGCTTAGCGAGACGAGTATCCCAGCAGGAGACTTTGGTCATCCTAGATTTTCTCTAAGATGGGGTGGACCAGGGGCTGGCCACTAGGACTCTGGGAGTTCAGGCGGCGGCCTTGTCTTATTTTTTAGATAGACGCCTATCCCTGGATCCCCTAATTAGAAGGTTCTTAACAGCCAGAGATAGGATGTCCCCAGTACGGATTTCTAGGGTTCTGCCCTGGGATCTTTCGATTGTTTTGGATCAGTTGACCAAGGCTCCGTTTGAGCCAATTGGCAGTATCCCTATTAGGTTACTTACCTTTAAGTTTTCCTTCCTTTTGGCGGCCAAGAGGATAGGTGATATGCAGGCGCTCTCTATTAAAGAGCCATTTTTTCGTTTATTTGAGGACAGGGTTGTCCTAAGTCAAGACCACCTCTGTACCTTCCTAAAGTAGTGACCAAGTTTCACAGGTCACAGGAGATAGCTCTCCCTTCTTTTTGTCCAAATCCCCAGAATGAGAAGGAAGCTTCCTTTCATTGTCTGGATGTGAGACGGTGTTTATTAGTTTATTTAGAGAGGGTTAGTGAGTTTAGACACTCTACCCATCTATTAGTTTTTCGGGCCAGAGAAGAGGCCATCAGGCTTCCAAGGCCTCCATTTCTAGGTGGATAAGGCAGACGATTTCCCTAGCCTATATTCAAGCCGGTAAAGCAGTTCCAAAAATTAAAGCACACTCCACACGGTCACTGACAACCTCCCTGGGCAGAAAGGGCTGGAGCTTCGATGGAGCACATCTGCAGAGCGGCGACGTGGTCAAGCCAGAACATGTTCCTAAGACACTATAGAGTTGAACTACTGTCACCTCAGGACTTGGTATTTTGTAGAAAGGTCCTGCAAGCAGTGGTCCCGCCCTAAGGTAGGCCTGAAGCTACTTCTCTCTCAGGGTGCCGTCCTGGAAGACGATTTGAGAAAGTACCAGTTACACTTACCGGTAGCTGGATTTCTGGGAGTCTTACAGGACGGCAGGCCTACTTCCCACCCTTGTGATACATGATTGGTTTGTATTGTTTGTGTTTTTTTTCCCGTGCACTGGTGGGTTCATACTTTATCTAAAACTGAGGAGCACGGGGAGGGGCGGGGTTTTTAACCTCTTTTAGATTGTGTTTCCTGTCAGGTGGATCCAGTCATCTCTCAGGGTGCCATCCTGTAAGACTCCTAGAAATCCAGCTACCGGTAAGTGTAACTGGTACTTTTGTGCTAAACCCACGTCATTACAACCCATTAGGTAGCACCTGAATAGGTTTTCTTAGTGTCTCCAAAACTAAAAATATGGATGGCATCAAATGCCCTTCAAGATTTTCTTGGTGTCTGTATTTCCTAAAAGATAACCATTATCCATTTTTCTGGCCATGTTTCATATTGCACTCATATTAATTAACCTGGTTGGTATGCACTGCCCCCAAATCCCCTTTACAGATTACAGGGTTTTTCTCCCTGCAGCATCCTGTCAAATTTAAAATCTGAGAAACTGTGCATGACTCCACCTGCGCAGCCACGTAATTTATTCACAGGCAATTGGCAGTTCTCAATGGCGCACAAGTGCAGTGACGTCACTGCACTTGTAGTCCATTAATACCTTGTCAATCTCTGTAGATTAAATTCCGTGTGTGTAGGCTAGAACCTGAGCTTAAAACCCCAAGTATTTCATCTGCAATTCACTGATCATGAATGCACAGTTTTCAGTCTCAAATGCAGTTTTAGCCTGTGGGCAGTTCAGTATAGAAATCATCTTTTACAGTTGCTGAAACTGAAGACCTTACATATTCTTAGGCTGCCCATACATTCAATTTCTTTTAGAGTTACCGGCAACTATGTAGTGTAACAGCCTGCCTGATTGCATACAAATTCAGAGTGTTTAGGTTTGATCTCGTAGTATATGGTTGTGGTAAATCTAAATAGAAAAGTATACAAGAAAATTGTATAATGTCCAGCTAGCTTTAAGCCGGCCATAGACGGTTCAAATCTCAACTGGTACAGCAGGAACCCACCTGAGGTTCGCACCATGTATGGGCAGGCTGAATTGGTTGATCAACTTGGGTACAACCAGCCCGCCAGATTTTACATGTGATTATTGCAACTGGCTGTTACAACATAATGTTAACCATAGTTTACATACACCTCTGACATTTCTGAAAGCACAGAGAAAGCAAAATCTAAGGCCCCATGCACACGAGACGCTATTACAAACGCCTCTAATCTCAGCTTTTCAAAGGCAAAAACCGGCATTTAAAACGCCCGTTTTTGCCGCGATTTACGGCTGTAAGCGTTTATCCCCAAAACACTGTAGACCCTCCCCAAGCTCAGAATCAAACTATTTGTGCCGCGTTTAGCGGCTAAAACGCAAAAGCTGAAAGCTTCTGAACGTTTGGAAAAACGTCCCTAAACCCAACTGCTTTGAAACGCCAAAAAACGTGATCGTGTGCATGGACACATAGGATAACATTAAATGTGTTCAGGGGCAGTTGAAAAAAATGCCCAAATGCCTCTGAACTCGAGTTTAGCAGCGTCTCGTGTGCATGGGGCCTAAGGTTACATTTGTAAAGTTGCTGGTTATCCCTGGGTATAATTAAATATTTGTATTTTGTAAAATGTTTATCAATACAGAATAATGCATGTTACATTGCGTGTGTGCACATGTGTGTAATATTGATTTTAATTCTCTTTAAACTAATACAAGCAGGGGTGTATGTAATTATGCAATCTTGCATGAGCTTCTAACAAACATTAAATTAACGTTGTGTTTTACTACTGCTCATGTTTTGATAACCATGAAAATCTTGTCAGATGGAAGAGATTTGAATTGTGGTTTACAGCTCATTTGTGTTACTGATGTTCCTAAGAGTTTCTTTTTAAGATTTCAGAATTATTTGTGTTCTACTAAACTATGTTTTCACTTGACAATCTGAATAAGTAGTTTAAAACCTCACACGTTCGACTTTGTACCCTTATTTGCATGTTAGGAATGAATACTTTTGAACCCAGTTCAGACGTAGGTGTGCTAGTGCATTAGCCATGAGTCTTAAAGCAACAAGGTCATTCTGTTATAGAAACTCATCATGTGCATTGTTGATGAATAAGCGAAATGACAAAAAGACTCCCATATAAGAATTCAGTTTTATGTAAACTTTTACAAAAGTAACAGACTTGTCAACTGTATTTTTCACAATATATGACCGTGGATATGAAAGAAACCACATTGCATCTGTGGAATTTAACCACTTGCTTACTGGGCACATATACCCCCCTCCTGCCCTGGTGAAATTTTAGCTTCCGGCACTGCGTTGCTTTAACTGACAATTACGCGGTCGTGCGACGTGGCTCCCAAACAAAATTGACGTCCTTTTTTCCCCACAAGTAGAGCTTTCTTTTGGTGGTATTTGATCACCTCTGCGGTTTTAATTTTTTGCGCTATAAACAAAAAAAAACGACAATTTGAAAAAAATACAATATTTTTTACTTGTTGCTATAATAAATATCCCAATTAAAAAAAAAAAAGTCTAGGCCGATACGTATTCTTCTACATATTTTTGGTAAAAAAAAATAAAAAAATCGCAAACCACGACTGGTTTGCGCAAAAGTTATAGCGCCTACAAAATAGGGGACAGAATTATTATTTTTTATTATTTATTTTTTTTACTAGTAATGGCGGCGATCTGCGATTTTTTTATTGGGACCACTGCGACATTATGGCGGACACATGGGGGTGGCTGGGGGAGGTGACCGATCTGTGTCCCTATGTACAAGAGACACAGATCGGTCTCCCCTCTCCCTGACAGGACGCTGTCATTGTGAGAGGCGGCAATGAGAAATGTTCTCCTATGTTTACATATGAGATAATCTCTCATTGGCCGCACAGATCACCTACCAAACGGCCACTCCGATTGGCCGTTCAAGGCGATCTGTGATTGGCTGTGTCCAAGGGACACGGCCAGCACGAAAGTTCCCCGATGCACGCTCCGGAGTGAGCGCGGGGAACGAGGAAAAGGGTGGCCATAAAAAGACGGTAGAGCCAGAGAAGTAGAGCCACCCTGCGGCCGTATATAGTCGTACGGCCGTCGGGAAGTGGTTAAAGACATAGATGCCAAATCACACGTTCCCATATTACATCAATTTTGTTTTCAAGCTGGAACAAAAGAATACATATTCAAATGTGTTTATGTTCAAAGAGGCTTTATTTTTTTATTTTAAATATTTCCTTGTAAGAAAGACTCCATGATTTTTTGATTTGTTTGTTTGTGAAAGCCAACTGCAAATACTGCTTAGGTTCATAACAGTTGTTACTCCCAGTATCTGTCAATGTTCAAATCATCCTAGGTGTACCTGAACATAATACACATCTGCAACTGATGCTTGGGGACTGATTTATTGAATGTGAAGTTAATCTTTGTTCTTCAAACACCCAGTCACATGCAAGGGAATTTGATGTTTGAGGTCAACAAAGGCTCACTTAAGTTTGTCACTGTTAATACTCGGAGCAAACCTTTCTCTGAAGAAAAATAAGAGTTGACTATACTGACCTGTCATTTTGAAAAAGTAGTTGCTCCACTTCCACACTGACTTTCTAAGTTCAATAGTTTGAGTCCACTAACTTGGAACTAACTTGCAGCTAAAATCAGTTTTGCTCCAAACCGTAGATAGCAAATGTAGTGGGTCATCAACCTTTACCTTGATTTTCATTATTTTAAACAAAGGAAGCTGAATTGACAAATCGACAATTCAAGTTCTTGATGATTGCACACATTTCTAATAGGGTGTGGGGTTGTCCTTTTGTAGGCAGCAAAGTCAAATGGGGAGCATATTTTTTAAATCTGGTAGACCGTTTACAAACAAAAAATCTTTTATAGGATCCAGCGACAACACACCAGCACTGACAGTGAGCAGGACATCAATAGCTGCACCCTTCAGATCGCACCCTTGGATAGCAAAAATATACAGTATACAAATGCCGATTTTGCTACCTTTTAACTGAGTTTTGTGTGATGATCTTTATCTTCACCACTTTCATAGCTTTTTAGCTATTTTTTTATTTTTTGAAAATCAATTAGGTTTTCTCTATTGTTTTTACCCTAGAGCAGTGATGGTGAATCTTGGCACCCCAGATGTTTGGAACTACATTTCCCATGATGCTCATGCACTCTGCAGTTCCAAAACATCTGAGGTGCTAAGGTTTGCCATCACTGCCCTAGAGGAACCCTTGATAAAATTGGCAGGTCTCAGGGAACCCCTGCTCAGATTTGTCCATCTGCTGTCATTGGGAAAATTCCCCTTTTGGTAATCGGTGGTAGGAATGTCACTCCTACAGTAACCTAAAAAGATCACAAATGTCATGCTGCTGGCTCTGCCAAGTAGCACTGGAGCTGAAACATTGCAGGCATTGTCAGGTGGGAGGTCAATCAGCCACAGCTTAAAGTGATTATAAAGTCTATTTTTTTTCTATTAACATAACATAAACATGTTTTAACTACCTGCTCTGTGCAGTGATTTTGCACAGGGCAGCATGGATCCTCCTCTTCTCGGGTCCCTGGCTGGAGCTCAAAGCCCCTCCCTCATGTTGAGTGCCCCCACAGCAAGCAGCTTGCTATGAGAGAACCTGAGCCGAGCTTCAGCTCCATGTATCCATTTAGACTCTGAGCTGTGGTTCAACCGTGCCCCCATTCTCTCCTGATTGGCTAACTGAGGTTGATTGGCGACAGTGGGTGCCAATGTTTTAGCCAATCAGGAGGGAGAGGCACAGATAGCCGAGGCACTCGTGGACATCACAGGATAGAGAAGGGGCTCAGGTAAGTCTTAGGGGCTGAGGGGGGCTGCTGCACACAGAAGGCGTTTTATCTTTTAAGATGATAAACCTTCTGCCTTTACAACCCCTTTAAAGTAACCCTTGGCAACCTACAGATAAACCTTAATTGAGAGAGGCTAGTTTAGATCATTACAAATTATAGATAAATAGACAGATGAGTTATCTGCAGCTCCTTCCTAGCTTAAATTGGTTGTAAACCTTTGAAATTAAAAATTTGCATATCCTTCTATAATATGTACTTGCCTTAATTCAAAGAACCTAGTGTAATTTCTGGCTGCTCTTTCCTTACTCCAGCAAACAGCAGGCCTCTGGTTCGGCGTATTTTTCCAGGAGACTGTGTAGAGGGGGGTGGGAGAGGGGGACATAGCTGTTCCCTTCACTTAGGTCTCAGATTACATTCAGCTTTCCTCCCTGTGCTATGTAGTGTGTAATGCCAGATCCCTGCCTCCTACCTCCATATACTCAGAAATGCTGTATAAACTGTGCATTTTGAACAGCTGTAGAGAGGGCTGCAGATAAACATGTACAACTTATGTGGGTGAATTTTTCATGTATGTGTACGCACCTGATCATAGTCAATTCTATTGATATATGGAAAGGTTGTACAACCACTTCAACACAAATCTAGTTTGAACATCACTTTTAAAGTTGTATATAAATACAACTAACCACATGTGCTTCCTGCATTAGTTTGTATTTTCAAGCATTGGGCATTTTTCTGCAAGTACAGAAAATGCATGCTGGTTTTGCAAAAAAAAACTCCTAAGGCCTTGTAACTTCCTGTTTACAGAGCTGAAATCTCAAGCAGTGTCATCAGCTTTTCCAGATATCTGCTGTTGACCATAAAAATCCCCCACTAGCTATGGATAACACCTTCACTAAAACCATTTTGATAGAATAATTCCTGTACTTTGGTGATTCCTTTTCCAGTATTAATGTTTGTGTATTCAACACAACCGGTGCAGTTGCTTCATATATACAGGCATTTTAAAAACTAAAGTCCTATTTTCACATTTGTATATATTGTGTTGGGTAATGTAATTAAATTAATCGCAAAAGAAAAGGAGATTGAAGGGCAGATGCAATAAAGGTGTTCAATGGCTTTACATACAATGATTTCCAACAGTTTACCTTTTTTTTTCTTTTTTCTATAAAAATAAAAAAGCTCAGTATTATTGAAACTGTCTATTACAAATGAGAATAAACCAATACTTCCAATTTTCTATATTCTACCTGATGTGGCATTCACTTGAATTAATACTTGGTAACTTTATAGAAGCAGCCATCTCTGATGCATTCATTGAAAACTGATGGCAGAATCTTTACTGAACACCTGAATATCCAGTTCTGTCACATTATGACATTGCAATCTATGGTCCTTACCAAATGGATTGTGTATAGTATGACACAATGAACCTCAATCACCTTTCTTTATTGTGAAGATTGAATTGTGTTTAAATTCTTCTTTCCACAGCCCTGCCTCATCTCCCCAGCTATCACACGATGACACTCACTCACGAATTGAACATTATGCTAGCAGGTATGACTCTATGGCACAAGCATCTAGAATATACTAAGAAAGCCTTGTACCGTTTAGCTCATTCCATCAGGAGAGTCTTTTGAGGCATCAGAACTACTTCCATGATCTACAACGATTCACTGATTTTCCTATGTGTCAGTCTGCCATTAAACCTCTATCTAGCATGTCTGTTACTCACCGAGGTCTAAGAAATGAAGCAGTAAATGTATGCAACTTCGTTCTACAACTTCCTAAACTATCCAGCTCTTTGATTTTTACATTGCCTCTTAGTTTAAATATTTAAGAAATCATATGGATTTACTATTAAAGATGGCCATTTGTTGATATAGGATAACGTCTGCTAACATTTTTAAATAGGATAAAAATAATTTGAAGGGCAGTAGGAAAATAAATGTGTATAACATTGTTAGGAATAAACAAAACTAGCAATGGTTTACAAATGGCATTTTCTACTACACGGGTCTTTATTTAAAAATACAGCGTAGATGTGATGTTTTGCAACCATTCAAATCATTGTTTATTAGTTTTAGATGATCCTCTGGGAACTGTTTCCCAATTGGTGGTTGTTAAGCACCACATTCACTACTTGTTGTGTTGTGTTATCTAATGAAGCCTTTAATATTATTTGATACACTTTTTTTATGTTTTATTTTTATTTTTTTATAAAATCTTAGTATGCTTGTCATATAATATTGTAGGGAAAAAATCTACTGTAAATGTTTAATCTTTTCGGACCAAATCGTTTGTTTTTTTGTCTTTTTTTCCCCCAAGAGCAGTATCCCTGATCAGCAAACATGTCTGAGTCCTAATGCAAGGGACCTGCGAAAGACAAACTCTTTAAGGTCCCTAGTGAAAAAGTGATATTAGATAATATCATTTTCATTATATTGTCTATCTTTGGAATAAATCTTTTTTCTTATACTGGAAACAAATGTTTAAAGTTGATCAGTCCATTTAACCAAAATTGAGCTGTGTTGTCATTTAGGTACTGTGTCTCATTGCATTATGGGGAATTGTTCAATCCCAGCATGTGTATATATACAAAGAGTAAATTCTTATTGAAGTTGGGTACATGCTGCTGTCAGGCAGCAAAGGTGAAGGTCCACTAGTTAACCACTTAACCCCCGGACCATATTGCTGCCCAAAGACCCAGAGCACTTTTTGCGATTCGGCACTGCGTGGCTTTAACTGACAATTGCGCGGTTGTGCGACGTGACTCCCAAACAAAATTGGCGTCCTTTTTTCCCCACAAATAGAGCTTTCTTTTGGTGGTATTTGATCACCTCTGCGTTTTTTAGTTTTTGCGCTATAAACAAAAATAGAGCGACAATTTTGAAAAATATATATATTTTTTACTTTTTGCTATAATAAATATCCCCCAAAAACATAAATATAAAAAAATATAAAAAAAAAAATTTTCCTCAGTTTAGGCCGATACGTATTCTTCATATTTTTCGTAAAAAAAAATCGCAATAAACGTTTATTGATTGGTTTGCGCAAAAGTTATAGGGTTTTTTAAAATAGGGGGTATTTTTATGGCATTTTTATTATTTTTTTTTACTAGTAATGGCGGCGATCAGCATTTTTTTTTCGGTACTGCGACATTATGGCGGACACTTTTGACACATTTTTGGGACCATTGCCATTTTTATAGCGATCAGTGCTATAAAAATGCATTAGATTACTATAAAAATGTCACTGGCAGTGAAGAGGTTAACACTAGGGATGGGGTTAAGTATGTTCTCTGGGTGTGTTCTAACTGTAGGGGGGTGGCCTCACTAGGGGAAATTATTGATCTTCTGTTCATACATTGCATGAACAGATCAGCATTTCTCCCCCTGACAGGACCAGGAGCTGTGTGTTTACACACACAGCTCCCGGTCCCCGCTCTGTAACGAGTGATCGCATGTGCCCGGCGGCGATCATGCCCGCCAGGCACGCGCACGGGAGTCGGGGGCGAGCAGGGGGGGGGCACCCAAGTGGCCTGCGCGAGAGCCGATGTTATACTACGGGCTCTCACGCAGGGGAGCCGACTTGCCGCCGTAAAAGGATGGTGGGCGGCCGGTAAGTAGTTTAACCAGTTAAGCCCCGGACCAATATGCAGCCTAAAGACCCAAGGTGTTTTTACAGTTCGGGACTGCGTCGCTTTAACAGACAATTGCGCGGTCGTGCGACGTGGCTCCCAAACAAAATTGGCGTCCTTTTTCCCCCCACAAATAGAGCTTTCTTTTGGTGGTATTTGATCACATCTGCGGTTTTTAGTTTTTGCGCTATAAACAAAAATAGAGCGACAATTTTGAAAAAAATGCAATATTTTTTACTTTTTGCTGTAATAAATATCCCCCAAAAACATATATAAAAACATTTTTTTTCCTCAGTTTAGGCCGATATGTATTCTTCTACCTATTTTTAGTAAAAAAAATCGCAATAAGCGTTTATCGATTGGTTTGCGCAAAATTTATAGCGTTTACAAAATAGGGGATAGTTTTATTGCATTTTTATTAATTTTTTTTTTTTTACTACTAATGGCGGCGATCAGCAATTTTTTTTGTGACTGCGACATTATGGCGGACACTTTGGA
Organism: Rana temporaria; assembly: GCF_905171775.1. Taxonomy (NCBI): domain Eukaryota; kingdom Metazoa; phylum Chordata; class Amphibia; order Anura; family Ranidae; genus Rana; species Rana temporaria. Next base: position 222,735,532 of record NC_053490.1, on the reverse strand, counting down.
CAATTTTGACACATTTTTGGGACCATTGTCATTTTCACAGCAAAAAATGCATTTAAATTGCATTCTTTATTGTGAAAATGACAGTTGCAGTTTGGGAGTTAACCACAGGTGGCGCTGTAGGAGTTAGGGTGCACCTAGTATGTGTTTACAACTGTAGGGGGGTGTGGCTGTAGGAATGACGTCATCGATCGTGTCTTCCCTATAAAGGGAATGACGCGACCGATGCGCCGCCATAGTGAAGCACGGGGAAGCCGTGTTTACATACGGCTCTCCCCGTTCTTCAGCTCCGGGGAGCGATCGCGACGGAGCGGCTATAAACAAATAGCCGCGCCGTGGTCCCGGATCGCTCCCCGAGCGGACCCGACCTCCGCATGTAGCGGGGGGGGTCCCGATCGGACCCCCCACCCGCTAATAGGCAAGGACGTACATGTACGCCCATGTGCCTGTACGTGCCATATTGTGGACGTATATGTACATGCGGGGGTCGGGAACTGGTTAATCACCTTCATGAAATCCAGTGACAACGCTGGGGTATTATCAGTTTACAATTTTTTTTTTTTTTTCTCCCTTAACCACACAGCAGGTAACACAAAAACACATCACTAGATAAGCTATATACTAATCCTCTCCCACCCAATTTCCCCAGTGGTATCATATAACCCACTATATTAAAAGCACCTCTTTATATTCTTTATCAATTAGTATATCTAGGTTCTCTCGAGCTTCCAATCCTGAAATCATGTGGGCTGTGCCTTTAATGGACACTATGCAAACCCTTCACTACAACTGTGTTCCAGGACTTTTAGCACATTTAGGTTAGAGAACAGCATGTTTGCTGAAATAGGTAGCCTAAATAGGTAGCCTATTTTTAATGTCTTTGTTAAGAATATTGTTTTACATTATCATACAATTCTCTTCCATCTATCCTGCATGTATACTAAAATGAACTGTATAGCTGAAAAATAACTAACAATTTTGATAGATGATTTGGTTAAAATTTTGCTGTGGTTCACTTTGACAAAAGTTTACAGTGTTTTTGCATGCTTATGAGTTTTGTATGTATTGTTCCATGATAATTGTCTAACAGTAGCTACTGTTATTTCTATGTTTTACTTCCTATATGGAGGCTAACAAAACTGAACCGTAATGGATGGATGTGGTAGTTATTTGTTTACTATTCTACCAATAAAGAAGATTCTGAACACATGAAGCAAATACCAGTTTTTAATATATATTGTTGAGATTTGTTAGGAACTGGATTAAGAAATGCAGAACGTTGCCTTTTGTAGGGTGTAGCAGGCAGTATTTGTCAGTTCACATAGTTGAGAAGGCAATGAAAGGAGCCTTTGGAAATTAAAGCAGTGTGAAGAAATGCTGTGAAGTGTGAATTCTTTTGAAAGTATAAATTTTAGACAGTTTACAAAATTCCAAGTGCATTAAGAGAAGAAAAATCCACATTGAATGAATATTTGACATGGCCCTTTGTATTCAAACCAACATCAATTCTTCTAGGTACACTTGCACACAGTTTAAGGAACTTAGCAGGTAGGTTATTCCAAACATTTTGGAGAACTAAACACAGATATTCTGTGGATGTAGGCTTCCTCAAATCCTTCTGTAATCCCAGACAGACCTGATGTTAAACAATCACTTCCAGGACTCTTTGTTCTTTACTTGAAAGATGGCTCTTAATGGCATTGGCTGTATGTTTGGGGCTGTTGCCCTGCTGCAGAATACATTTGGGGCCAATTACACACCTACCTGATGGTATGACATGATAGATCTATCTTCACAAGTAGTCCTAGAAGTGATTGTTTGGTCCCCCACATATCCCTCATCCCAACCCTATCTAGTCTGTCTGGGATTACATGAAAAGACTTAAGAATATCTACATCCACAGGTTTGTGGTTGGTTCTAAATGACTAAGCTCCATTGGCTGAATGAAATGTGTTGGGGGCATGGCCTGGTTGGAGAATGGGCTGAGGCGGTCATACACCTTACAGGGTTTTGCAGGAATGTGTAACTTCCAGGACTTTTCTTTTTTCCATTAGTCCTCCAAGATGTTTAAAACAACCTACCTGTCGAGTTCCTTCAAAAACTGTGTGCAAGTGTAGCTAGAAGAGTTGATGCCATTCTGAAGGCAAAAGAGTGGTCTTGATTTGGTGGTTGATGTGATCTGGATTTCTCTTCTGTTCAGTTACTTCCTGTTTTGCTAATTGGTCTAACTAAACTAACACTTCTACTTTTGAAAGTATCTTAATTTACAGACTTTATTTACACCTGCCTAAAACTTTTGCATAGTACGGTGTGTATATAATATATATGTAGATAATATATATATAATATCTCATAAAGGGGAGTAAACTTATTTATATATTTTCATCTGACACTGAAGGAATGTCACTTTACTACAATGTAAAGTAGTGACTGCACAGCTTGTATACCAGTGTCAATTTGTTGTCCCCTGAAAATAACAACACACAGCCAATGTCTAAACCGTAGGCAACAAAAGTGAGCACACCTCTAAGTGAAAATTTCCAAGTTGGGCCCAAAGTGTCAATATTTTGTTTGGCCACATTATTTTCCAGCACTGCCTTAACCCTCTTGGGCATGGAGTTCACCAGAGCTTCACAGGTTGCCACTGGAGTACTCTTCCACTCCTCCATGTCCACATCACAGGGCTGGTGGATGTTGAAGACCTTGCACTCCTCCACCTTCAGTTTGGGGGTGCCCCACAGATGCTCAATAGGATTTTGGTCTGGAGACATGCTTGGCCAGTCCATCACCTTTTACCCTCGGCTTCTTGAGCAAGACAGTGGTCATCTTGGAGGTGCGTTTGGGGTTATCATGTTGGAATTCTGCCCTGCAGCCCTGTCTTCAGAGGGAGGGGATCATGCTCTGCTTCAGTATGTCACAGTACATGTTGGCATTCATAGTTCCCTCAATGAACTATAGCTCCCAGTGCTGGAAGCGCTCATGCCACCCCAGACCACGACATTCCCACCACCATGCTTGACTGTAGGCAAGACACTTGACTTTGTACTCCTTACCTGGTTGCCACCACACACACTTGACACCATCTGAATCAAATAAGTTTATCTTGGTCTCATCAGACCTTAGTCTGCTTGTCTTCAGCAAACTGTTTGTGGGCTTTCTTGTGCATTATCTTTAGAAGAGGCTTCCTTCTGGGATGACCGCCATGCAGACCAATTTGACTCAGTGTGGCCTATGGTCTAAGCACTGATAGGCTGACCCCCACCCCTTCAACCTCTGCAGCAATTCTTGCAGCACTCATACCACTATTTTCCAAAGGCCACCTTTTGAAATGACGCTGAGCACGTGCACTCAACTTCTTTGGTTGACCATGACCAGGCCTGTTCTGAGTGGAACGTGTCCTGTTAAACTGCTGTATGGTCTTGGCCACTGTGTTGCAGCTCAGTTTCAGGGTCTTGGCAATCTTTTTCTAGCCTAAACCATCTTTATGTAGAGCAACAATTCTTCTTTTTTTTTTCTTTTTTTTTTAAGATCCTCAGAGTGCTTTGCCTTGAGGTGCTATGTTGAAGTTGCAGTGACAAGTAAAAGAGTGAGAAAGAACACAAAATTTAACACACTTGGTTCCCATTCACACCCGAGACTATTGGGGAAAAATGGCTAATTGGGTCCGATTCGGACATTTACACCTAGGGGAGTTCTCACTTTTTTTTGCCAGCAGTTTAAACATTAATGGCTGTGTGTTGAGTTATTTGGAGGGGACAGCTATTTTACACTGTTATACAAGCTGTACACTCACTACTTTACATTGTAGCAAAGTGTAATTTCTTCAGTGTTGTCACATGAAAAGGTATAATAAAATATTTACAAACATTTGAGGGGTGGTCCTCACCTTTGTGAGATACAGTGTGTAATATATAATCTCTGAAGAGAAGGAGAGGCATATAAAATGTACATCAGCAGGAAAAATATTTTTAATAGGCTATTCGGGGGACCTGCCCACTAATAGGTGCAATATGTCTCAGCAGAATTTTAACTGTCACAGCACATTACATAACACAATATATTAAAACAATATTTCTTAAACTGTGTTGTTTGCTCTTAAAACATGCAACAAAAAATCTAAATAGTCCATATATATATATATATATAGAGAGAGAGAGAGAGAGAGACTGAGACTTCTGCCTGGATGTTGACTTTTTAGTTCTATAAGACTTTGGTATATTAATATTCCCTTCTGTTATTAAAGTACTTTGTAATATGACATTTGTGTTGTCTGTAAACAAAGGTTTAAATCAATAGCGGTTTTCTAGAATAAGAAATTTGTGCAGAGTTTATACAATCCAGTGACTAGTCCCCAAGGCATTGGAGATATTCTGCCAAAAGCTTTTTTCCTTTTTTACAGTATTTTGCATAGAATGAGGGTTACATTGTCTATTGCGCTTGTATTGCCACTTGTAGTTATTTCCCTTCACTTCTTCCCTTTGTGATATTAAAATTATTGCTGTTGGCTAATCTTCCTTTTTACCTTTTTTTGGACTGTGCCGGAAGGGCTGATGACGGGGTCTCGGGCTCCTGGTAGATTTTAATTAATGATATATGGTCTATCTGCTCCAAAGAGGGGAAAGGGAAGTATGGTTCACAACAATGCCCTGGGTGCCATTGACCTAGAAAAGCAGAGATCTAACACTTTCCCACTTACTCTAAACTTATAAAAACAATTCAGTTCTTTTTTTTTTTTTTTGTCACTTCACTGTGTCACTTCTGTGGTACCTTCATGACACATTTTGAGCTGGACTTTTCCTAGGTTTGGAAGTTCCTATAATTGCTAATTTATTGAATGCCAGTTTTTTAACCACTTCCCTACCGGGCCTATTCTTCTCTCCTTCATGTAAAAATCATTATTTTTTTGCTAGAAAATTACTCAGAACCCCAAACATTATATATATATATTTTTTTTTAGTAGACACCCTAGGGAATAAAGTGGCGGCGGTCATTGCAACTTTTTAGCTCGCACAGTATTTGCGCAATAATTTTTCATGTATTAAAAAATAACAAAACATTAAAGTTAGCCCAGTTTTTGTGTATAATGTCAAACAGCGTTTACATATGTGGGCGGACTTGCGTTCACGTTTGCTTCTGAGCATGAGCTACTGGGGACAGGGGCGTTTTTATTTTATTTTTATTTTTAAAATGTACTTAATTTTTTTTATTTTTACACTTTTTTTTTTTACATTTTTATTTTATCACTTTTATTCCCATTACAAGAAATGTAAACATCCCTTGAAATAGGAATATATTGTGACAGATCCTCTTTATGGAGAGATTCGGGGTCAATAAGACCCCACATCTCTCCTACAGGCTGGAAAGCATGAGATCAGGGAAAAAAATTCACTGATCTCATGCTTTCAGCCGCGATTGCGGCTTTGTTTACTTCCCGATACCCGGGCGTGACGTCATAACATTGCGCCCAGGCCTAGATGGTCACCGCAAATCTCTCCTCCTCATCCTGCGCCGGCCGATTCGTTCTCCGGGCCCCTGATTGCGCGCGAGAGAGCCCAGAGAAGCACCGGATGGTGGCGGGGGGAGGGATGTCCCCTCCTGCTGCATACAAGAACGATCAAGTGCCGGAACTGCTGCTATGATCGTTCTTATGCTGCGCAGATTTACCGGCTGAAAATAAGGATATCTAAATGATGGCTGTAGCTGCAGACATTCAGATATCCTCTCTAAAGTCCAGGACGTCGACGTCCTACGGTAGGGAAGTGGTTAACTGAAAGTTTAATTTCCTCTTGGGGCCAGTGCTGGGCTCTGCTATTTTGATAAGTAAACATAAGTACGTTTTTTTTTTTCTTCTTCTTCTTCTTCTTTTTTTTTTTTTTTCTTTTATATGACTTGAAATTTGATTAAGTGCTTTACTTATGCACAACTTACCAGTTAAGCATTTTATACATGCTATTTTGTTATTTTTACATGCACTTAAATAGCTGGCTGTTGGACAAATGCTGAGAAAAACAAGTCTTGGCCTGTACAGATGACCATATGCTTGAGAGAGTGCTTGGTGTACCGCCAAGCAGTGCTTTTCTTTACGGTTTAAGAGCGGTACTGCAAACGTCACTAAACATCGGAAGAAAGGAATTTCACACCTAGGCTTGTAAATGTACTTTCATGTTATGTCCTTCAACATGTTGGAAGAGATGGAGAAGTGATGATCCCCAGACCTAAGTACATCTTATAGTATTAAGGCACTCGCTTCCACCAATAGAAGACTTATAGCTGTACAGAATTGGTAGACTGGATAAAAAACATAAACTATGGCCAAAGAGCAGCATGATATTCTGCGTTGCATTAGAATGGAGCAAAGTGTTTGAGCTAGCATGCCCTCTATGCTTGGCGCCGCTCTGCTACAGGGCTAAATTATGTGACTTTTTCTCTGACAACAGAGTGGCCCATGTGTGCCTGAAGCTATCACATTTATCATCATTTTGAGCTTCTTTTTTGAGGGGCAGGAGGTTTCCAAGTAGCAAAGCCACAGATTATATAGCTTAAGTGGCATATTTAAAGTTCTACTGCAATATTGGTTTGAGCCTCTGTCAGGTTCTAATTACCACCTATGTCCCTATTTGAGGTGATTTCCTCTCAGTCACTGTATCTGGAAAGGAAGTAATAGGAATTCTCCCCAGTGAGGGCAAAATCATAATTTTGTTTATGTATAGGTTAGCATAATTGACTTTTTTTGCTGTTTACTGTATACCGGTATACCTTTCTGTCCCAGTAACAACTGCACCCCCTATTTCTTTGCCTTTGGTCATCATGGAAAATGTAATCCTTTCAGTCATGTGGTTTAGTAGATGACACCTGAAAAAGACCAGATATTGATTATAGAAAATTAAACCAGCATGTATTTATCAAGTCTAGTAATTTCCAGTGCATACCTGGACAAACACTGCAAGAAATGTCTCTATGATTTTAAACTTTGGCTAAATATAATAATTTTCTTGTAATACTTATACAGCATGCATACAACTGTACAAAATCTGATAAACCTAGTTTGTCTCTTTTTAATGTTTCCACAGGCTAGCTGAAATGGAAAACAGCAATGGATCCTACCTAAACGATAGCATTTCCCCCAATGAAAGCATGTACGTATAATAAGTGTCTTGATTTTAAATGAGTCACTGTATTCCTTAAATCAATGGAATGATTTTGACTTTTTTTACATATCTTTAAAAAAAATGTTTCTTTTGTGGATTTGATTGGTAGTATATGTGAAGCAAACTTTTAGCAAAATGTTAAGAGAAGTACAGGGTCAAAAAAAAGTCATACTGGCCTATGCGGATGCAGCATCGATCCGATGCATCTGCTGTTCACTGCCGCCTCCACACCGAGAACTGCACAATCAAAGACCACTGATCATACAGTTCTACCCAGAGTGTGGAGGGGACAGGAGCGGCTGGCATAGGCTCTGTGGTGCGCTAGGAAGCTGAGCCAGCTGTCAGTCAGGCACCTGGGCATATCCTGGCTCACAGGAGTGCAAGAGAACTTTGGCCATATTACTACTTTATTAAGACAAACTGTGAGGGCAAAAACAAACACACAAACCAACTTACTCAGCAATGGTAATTAGGGATAGTTGGTGAGATAAGGCAGGGAGAGGGCTATCGACTTGTGGGGGAGAGAGAGAATCTCAGAGGCAATACAGATCAAAAAACTGACATGCACTACTTTTGTAAACTCGCCCTCTCTGCGACCAGATCGTAGGGTACTTTTTGTACCATGCGATCTGGTGTAGGCAAATGCATTGCATTTGTGACCCGAATCTGGGTTGTCATTAAAATTGTCAACTACTGATTTCCCACACCACGTTCTAGTTTGAACCTAGCCTAATATTCTGTCTGTGTAAATTCATCCTTGTTTGCAATTTCTGCCCTGTTAAATTAACATAAGGTCCTTTGCAGCATTTGTTACATTGCATGAAGTACACAGGTACAGGTGTATGATCCTGTAATGCTGAATGTCCCTTTTATTATTTTTTCTTTTTTGATGGATTGATTTGGCTGCACAGTTCACAGCGTTTTTTTGTTGCAGGGCTGGTTCCTTTTTTTTGTGACTTCATAATTCTCACATTTCTCACTGCTGATTAGTTTGTCTGAGGTTGGGTGGTTGCCTGAAAGCCAGCATTGGCTTAATTACCTCAAGTGTGTTAGGGCATTGAAATTCACGCTCTTGTTAGTATTTACTCTTTTTGCTTTCTTGAAGGGAAACAATAGTTTATTTTTTGTCATTTAATGTATTCTTTAATAATCATTTAAAAACCTTGATTCTGTGTACATTTTACAGCAATGACTAGATTATAAGTGGCAGGCAGCCATTTATATCCATTGCATATGTAGGCTCTGCTTCCTGCTTATAAGTTCAATCATTGTGATTTACTGCTTTTCTCTTTTCTGTGTGGATCAGGACTAAAAATTACACGCTATAAAAATAACTGTATAAAAAAGGAAATGAACCGCGCTTAGGACCCACCAGGGCTAGTACAGATGTAGAATACTATAGTGTGAGGCCAATCAGTGTCAACGAAATAGATAAATAACAAATATGAAAAGTAAAAGGTTAGGCTGCAGCCCCCCAAGAACAATTCCCCGAGGGGAAAGGCTAGAAGAAAAATGGAAAATGGAATGGGGTGGTGGCGCTGCCCTACTTATAAACTGTGTAGATATTAAAATATAGTAGACAGTGACCCTAAGAGGTGCGTGAATAAGTGAATAAGTAAATGTTAGTAAACCGTGGAAACCAACAAATGCTGGGTAGTAAGTGTAATATCAGTGGCCAGAAGCTAGCATGTAAAGACTGAGCTCAACCAAAGGTGGTACACTATACGAGTAACCCAAGCTGTGCTATCACTACTAGGCTATGCGCTAGCCTGTGTGTGTGTTTCCACTATGTGGGTGCAATATACTCATAAGACCCATAAACATATGAGTGGGGACCCAAAGGGGGAGCACCGTGATCACTGCGTGGAATTGTCACCAATGTTCAATTGAGCACCCACCTTTTTAGGTGCACCTTTATAAGCACGGATCCCTTCAAATTTTGGATGGACTTTATCCCTTGTTAAATCATTTAATTGGCACTTTGTATGAAGACTGTCCTTTATATTGCTTCACAGCTTTGGACTATTTTTATTTTCCATTTTTCATTTTTTCATTTTTTTCTTCTATACACTCAATATCTATGATGATTGATTGTCTCACTGTATTTTACTAATTGAGTTACCGTCTGCATTTATTATTATATTTCACTTCCCATATGTTTATGGGTCTTATGAGTATATTGCACCCACATAGTGGAAACACACACACAGGCTAGCGCATAGCCTAGTAGTGATAGCACAGCTTGGGTTACTCGTATAGTGTACCACCTTTGGTTGAGCTCAGTCTTTACATGCTAGCTTCTGGCCACTGATATTACACTTACTACCCAGCATTTGTTGGTTTCCACGGTTTACTAACATTTACTTATTCACTTATTCACGCACCTCTTAGGGTCACTGTCTACTATATTTTAATATCTACACAGTTTATAAGTAGGGCAGCGCCACCACCCCATTCCATTTTCCATTTTTCTTCTATAAAAATAACTGAGCTTATCACAGTCAATAATTTTGTATTGTAAAGCCAGAACTTTTATTTTGATTTTGAATAGAGTGATAAGTGCTTAGGTTTTTGTTATGTACCACTGATCTGAGTGTTCGCCCTCTCGGTTTTTCCTGTGATTATTTTCACTGTGATAAAGTGATGTAAAATCTAAAGAAAACTGTAAAAAAAAATTGGAACATGATGTGAGGGGAAATCTTCCATTGAGAACACCACCTGTTCTGGTGACAACTATATAAGGGGAATTACTGTCACTTGCTGTTGGCTCTCCTGGAATTTCCTACTCTATTTAAACAGTTGTCACTGCTCCAGGAACAGCATACAGGTACAGCCAGGAAAATCTGAATTCCCAACATGCATCCTTCTTCAATGACTCATTAGGTCAGGGGCAGACAACCTCGGCCCTCCAGCTGTTTTGAAACTACAAGTCCCAGGAGACATTTCAAGACCGTAACAATCACATGTATCACTCCTATAGGCAGAGGAATGATGGGATTTGTTTTTTCCCCACAGCTGGAGGGCCGAGGTTGCCTACCCCTGCTTTAAGTATTCAAGCCAGGATCAGCATAATCACTATAAAACTTTGAGAGGAATTACTGTATTTATTGGCGTATAACACTCACTTTTTTACCCTGAAAATAGAGGGTAAACTGTGCCTGCGTGTTATACGCAGGGGGCTGTGGAATGTTTTTTTCCTTAAACTTCCCTCTTAAAGTTGAGGTGCGTGTTATACGCCAATAAATACGGTACCCTTTACAATTTGGCAAACAATGTGGACTCAGTCGGCCAAGAGCTTCCTTTGCACTTTATACAAAGAAAACCAATATAGATACACTTTCATTGGTATTACACCCCAGATAAACTACACTCTGGCCACGATTCAGATACATTGTCGTATCTTTGAGCGGGCGTATCGCATCTCATATGCGCTACGCCGATGTAACATTGAGAGGCAAGTACTGTATTCAGAAAGCACTTGCTCCCAAAGTTACGTCGGCGTAGCGTAAATGGGCCGGCGTAAGCCCGCCTAATTCAAATAAGCAAGGCAGTGGGCGTGTAGTATTATAATGAAGCGTGTCCCCATGTAAATTAAGCGCGGAACGAACGGCGCATGCTCAGAATTATGTCAAATTTACGCCCTAAGATACGACGGCTCAATGGCAACAACGTGAACGTAACCTACGCACAGCCCCATTCACATACGACTTGCGTAAACGACGTAAGAATCGAAGATTGTTCCGACGTCCATACTTTGCATTACCTGCACCTTATATAGCAAGGGTAACTTTACGCCGGACGTAAGCCTGACGTAAACGGCGTAGCTAAATCCGACGGGCGCAAGTACGTTCGTGAATCGGCGTATCTAGGTCATTTGCATATTCGACGCGTAAATCTACGGAAGCACCCCTTGCGGCCAGCGTAAATATGCACCCAAGATACGACGTAGTAGGAGACTTACGTTGGTTGTATCAAGCTAAAATTCAGGCGTATCTTGGTTCCTGAATACAGGGCATAGATACGACAGTGCATCTTTGAACTTAGGCCGCATATCAATAGATACGTCGGCGTAAGTCATCTCTGAATCCAGGCCTCTTTATATCCCACCACAGATGACAGAAGCTGGTCGTGTGAGAATAGTCTTGGAACACTCCAACATATTTACTGGTCATGCCCACTCATCGAACCTTAATGGCAAGCAGGTATATGTTCTTACCCATCAAGTCTTTTGGCTCCTGGATCCCATTCATTCCTAAAACTTTTATCCTGGGTTTACCCTCTTCTATTTACTCTAATGCCGTGTACACACAATTGTTTTTTCCGATGAAAAAAGTCAGATGGACTTTTTTTTCATCGGAGAAACTGATCGTGTGTGGGGCCCCATCGGAATTTTTTCCATCGGTGTAAAAAAATAGAACATGTTTTAAAATTTTACGATGGGAAAAAAAACCTATCGTAAATTCCGATCGTCTGTGTGGAACTCCTTCGGAGAAAAATCTATACATGCTCAGAATCAAGTCGACGCATGCTTGGAAGCATTGAACTTTTTCGGCTCGTCGTAGTGTTTTACGTCACCGCGTTTTGGCACGGTCGAAATTTAGTCTGATAGTGTTTATGCAAGACTGATGAAAGTCTGCTTCATCGAAATTCCGACAAAAAATTCCATCGAATTTTATTCCATCAGAAATCCGATCGTGTGTACGCGGCATAACACATCCAAACAGCTATTATCCTACATCCTTACAGCACTTAAAAAGAAGCAGCATGAACCTCCCTCTCTGAAGAAGCGCCATGCTAGGATCTGAGATGTTCAAAGCACAGAATATCTAATGGCTGCATTGAATAACTCCCTGGATAGACATATTGGGGTTTGGGAGTTCTGGCATACCTAGGCTATCGCTATTTGTACTTTATTTATTTTCTGTCTCGGGGTTGGTGCGGGCTGGGATTTCTATTCAGTCAGAGTATATTGGGCACCCTCCTCTTTCATTTCCTTTTCCCCTCGCACTTTCTCTGCAACTTATATTTCCCACTTAATGTGTAATGAATGTTGCCTATTCTTTACTCGTATGCTCACTTTATGTATACATAAGACATTTTCCTTGTGCTACGATAAGATCATCATATGATATTTGATTGTCCTGCCTAATGATGTAGCATTTTTGAGCTGAGCTACATAAGACACCAGGGGGATATGCTTTATTTCTTTGTTTGGGAAGCATTGAATGGACATTGTATTTCTTACTGCAGTAGGTTGTTGTTGTTTTTTTTTTTTTTTTCTTCTTATTTTCTAAAAACGTTTTAAATAGTTTTCAACAAAAAAAACTTGAACTTTCTAACACAAGTTAGCAGCGGTAGCGTCCATATATCTATAATGACATGTCCCTTTTTAAACTTGGGTTTGATGTACTCAAATAATGTGGCATTTTGTACAAGCGAAATACTGTAGCGTGTAGTGCACTTGCCTCTGTACTGATACCTTAGTATGCTGAAACTGATACAGTGAAATCTTCACAAGTGCTATAAAGTAAAACGGCAGTATGATTTGCACATACAAAAACATTTGGTAAGATGGCGCACGATTATTAGAGCATACACAATAATGGTCGATAAGATAATATTATATGGTCCATAAATAAATAAAATAAATAAGAGGCACTAAAATTTAGTCCAATGTCCAATAAAAATCCAATGAATAATCCAAATACATGTATATGCACTAGCGGCAGCAGCCCTGAAGCAGAAGTAAGCTCTGAAATATATTGTAAGAAGAGAAAGAGATGCGCCAAGTTTAATAGGAATGTATGTCACATACAGCCAAATGGCTACTCACAAAACATGAGGTACAGGGCATATAGGTGGTAATGCAGGCCCGTGTTCCACGTCACTTCCGGTGCGACGACAGGACGCTGCGCTCCACGCTGACGCCGTCTCAATCAGCGCATCTGGTTTCCTGCTTCCCCGTGGCTCCCAGTGACACTGGACTTCCATTACATCCAGCTCTCCTGTCTGCTGAGGATTGTGGATCGGGACCAGGGATCGCTGACCACCCGTAGTGACACCGGGCCTGCATTACCACCTATATGCCGTGTACCTCTCGTGTTTTGTGAGTAGCCATTTGGCTGTATGTGACATACATTCCTATAAAATGTTCTATTTACTGCACTTAGATTGGCGCATCTCTTTCTCTTCTTATGATATGCACATACCCATACCCTTTTAATTTTTGCTACATACTAGTAATTTGCTGTTAACTTGTAATGAAGATTTCATCACTTGTACTTTCACTTGACATTGGAGGAGAAAACTGTCCCAATTATAAGGCAGGTCTAGTCAAGTGACTTTTTGGTAGGTTGATCTAAAAAGCGTTTCTTGTAGTGGGCGACACATCAAAAGAAGTAATAACATCACTTAAAAATGCATCTGTAGTAATCGTTCATCTTGTTAATATTTCATTATGAATGATATCTTTTAATGTTTGCTGCTTCTTTTAAGTACCCTTTTAGTATTCTCGTGCCTTGGTGGTTTAGATTAATTTCCTGTGCCTGCCTGTTCACAGGACAGATTTGGAAGGTGATAAAAGACTAATAGCAATTGACATATTGCTCCATCTCACTATAGATTGAAGCTAATGCAAATACAATAATTTTGCCTGAGGAAGATAAATGGTTTCTGTGTCTAAATAACGATTTCTGCTTTATTATTACACAATTAAAAGCAAACTACTCTGTTAACTGGATGTGTTTACCCATGTAACATGGTACCGAGAACAGAATGTTTCCTTTTTATTAGAGGCTTCAGCATTGAATGAAGGTGTTCTTTCATCATGCATGTTAATATTTTATTGCATTTGGGACTATTTATTTTTACAGTTCTTACATTGCCATTTAGGGTGAAAACTTTTAAAGGATGATTTAAGCTAAAAATATATTTCAATTATCCATTTATGTGTATGTTCCTATACACTGCACATGTCATTTGTGTGTTTTGTTCATGTACATTACACATGTTTGCATGTTGTTCCCATACAACACATTATTTTGACACTGGGTATTCTGCTAAATCCTGTTAACATGTAATTTTCAGAAATATCAAATAGGTCAGGAAGTCTGGTGTGAACATAAATGATTTCCAAATTAACGCAAATGTAAATATGTGTTTAATTACTTTATCATGCACAATGATTCTTCCTCAACTGGTTTCATTATGTGATGTCTATGCATGGTTCCCTGAATCCTAATATAAAGCACAAAATCTATATCCTATGCTTTTGGATTATGTTGGCTCAGATAACTGTTTTAACTGCCTTTTCGTCTGGCCACTGTATATATACCGCCAGACAGGAGATGTCACTGCTCATGTTCACACTCTAGAGCATGCAGCAGGAATTGTGACCGCTGTGTCTGCCAGATACAGCCAATCATTGTACTGGGTTACTCTGAGCGGCCCTGATGCCATGTGATCACAGTGATCACATTACAACAGTAAACAAGGCTGTCATTGTTTACTACTGTGTGATCTCTTTGGTTATAGTAATCACATGGGACCAGGGCCAATCAAAACAAGTCCTGGCCTAGGCAAGACTAAATTTGGGCGCCCCATCAACATTTGCGTCACCCCTTTTTTTTTTTAAGACCCACCCATTCTTTTGTAAACTCCACCCCTTCCTATTAGAGCTCCACCTCAGAGGTAGAGGGTAGAGAGAGAGGGGGAGAGAGAGGGGGGTCCCTCGATATTATACAATACATGGTGTAGTAAAGAGTGGATGCAGCTATAAAATCACTGGTGGCGCCTGTTATGTGTAAAGACAAGCACAATGAATTTAAAAAGTGCTTTCTGACAGGAGAACAAAGGAACTCAAATTAATAGTACATGTAGGCTTGGCTGTATTCATCTAGGGTGGGGGTCACAAGTGGATGGTAACAATCTGTCAATACTACTCCGGGCCAAGGAAAGGGCAGGGTTGGGGCTGCGAAGGAAAAGGAAGTGCACAGCCGAAAATAAATCACACTGCAGCCAGCACTACCACCGAGGGCAGCCAGGCATGACCCGCTCCAAGGACACTATCCCCACAGAGCCCACGCCCCCTTTTTAACACCGTGGAAAAGTCAGCCAGTCAGATGCAGGGAGCTGGGAGTAAGTGGCGTGTAGACCACAGCAGAGCCGGCTGTCCTAAGAGGAGATGGAGACTAGTTGCGAGTCCAGTTGTCCCACCCAAGGAAGCCGGGTGAGCTGCAGGAAAACTACATGAGAACCACTGAGCTGCAGGAAAATGACATGAGAACTGCTGAGCTGCCTTGCTCTGAAGACTGTTCACAGCCATGTTTGTCTCTTCTGCCTGGGGGGCAGCACCGCCCCCCCCTGAAAAAAGCTGCCCAAGCATTGTTTGCTCCATGGTAGATACACCCTTGATCACAGAAACCCTGTACCATGTGATGGCTATGACTAATCACAGCAGTAAACAAGGTTGCATGAATGAAACCTTTTGAACAGTTTTATCGATTACCTATTACAATGATTATCACTGTAATAAGCAGTAACAATGTAAAAAAATAAAAATGCTGATCACCTCCACAAAGCAATAACATGTCACTATGGTTCACACGCCGAAAGCTGCACCAAATATTTTCCATTGGTGAAAGGTCTGGACTGCAGGCAGGCCAGTTCAGCACAAAACTTCTACTACAAAGCCATGCTGTTGTCATAGATGCAGTATGCGGTTTAGCATTGTCCTGCTGAAATATGCAAAGCCTTCCCTGAAAAAGACGTTATCTAGATGGGAGCATATGCTGCTCTAAAACCTTGATATATCCTTCAGCATTGATGGTGCCATTTCTTATGTGTAAGCTGCCCATTCCATACAAACTAATGCACTCCCATACCATTAGAGATGTAGGCCTTTGAACTGAGCACTGACAACAAGAAAAAGATATGTGTGGAAGTATTCCTGAGCCCATGCAGTGTTCATCACAGAGTACCACTTACTTTTCCAGCTGTTGTAGCACTGTCCCAACTTGAGACATGTTGCTGCCATCAATTTTAAAGTTACCTTTTTTTTTTTCGTAAAAATGTAAATTTTTTCAGTTTAAACATTTGATATTATTTCCTTTTTTCTATTGTGAATAAAATATGGGTTTATGAGCAAATCGCTGTATTCTGTTATGTAGATTTTACACAGCACCCCAACATTTTTGGGAATTGGGGTTGTATGTTTAACCGCTAAAGCCCCGGAAGATTTTACCCCTTCCTGACCAGAGCACTTTTTGCGAATTGGCAGTGCGTTGTTTTAACTGACAATTGTGTGGTCGTGCGACGCTGTACCCAAGCAAAATTTGCTTCCTTTTTTTCCCACAAATAGAGCTTTATTTTGGTGGTATTTGATCACCTCTGCGGTTTTTATTTTTTGTGCTATAAACAAAAGAACATCGACAATTTTGAAAAAAACACTCATTTACTTTTTGCTATAATAAATATCGCAATAAGCGTATATTGATTGGTTTGCGCAAAAGTTATAGTGTCTACAAAATAGGGGATAGAATTATGGCATTTTTATTTTTTACTAGTAATGGCCAGCGATCTGAAATTCTGATTAGGACTGCGATATTATGACGGACAGATCGGACACTTATGAAACATTTTTGGGACCATTGATAATTTTACAGCGATTAGTGCTATAAAAATTTTACTGGCAGGGAAGGGGTTAACACTAGGGGTGATAAGGGGTTAAATGTGTTCCCTCTCTGAGGAAATTGTAAGTATGTCTATGCTGTCTATGCTGCCATGTACGCTACAGTAAGCTATATTCCCTGTCCACTCATACAAACGCAACCATCATAATACATTGTTTTCCATGCAGTGTTGGTTGACTTTTTTGTAATACGCGACTTACAATGGCCAGTACATACAATTTCAAACATCTGTAAAAAGTCTTACACATGTGGTATCCCCATACAGTATGAGGTCATTTTGTAGGTGTTTTCACTGTCCTGGTGCTTCAGGGCCTCTAAAAATGTGATGGGCAGTCAGGAAGTTAGATGCATAGTTTATGCCCTCATAAAGCCTGAAAGTACTCCTTCGATTTTGGGCCTCTCTATATAGTTAGGCTGTAAAAAAAAGTCTTATATATGTGGTATACCTATCCTCAGGTGAGTAGCAGAATGTTTGGGCTGTAATTGTGCCTATGCTGTGTGTGAGAAATAACTTGTTAAAATGACAACTTTGTGAAAAACAAATTTTTAATTTTCCAAATAATTGTGCAAAAAATTATAACATAAAAAAACTCACCATGCCTCAAAGAAAATATCCTGGACTGCCTACTTTCCAATCCAAAAAGGGGTAATTCAAGGGTATATGTCTATTTTGGCATTATAAGGCCTCAAAAAATATAAAGCAAGTCATTACATTAAGATTGATCCATTTTCAAATATACTGTACATATTATAGTTGTAGACGCTATAACTTTAACATGCTAATATACATTGATTTGATTATTTACTGTAAAAGAAGTTGGACAAATGTGCAATATGTTGGCAAATGAAGGTGGAACCATGTTGTTTTTTTTTTTTTTTTTTTTACTATATTTGGGTTACCAAGCAGCCAGTACTGAGAAGTTCTCTGCTTTTGGACAGCTTTTGGACAGTACTTTCATGACACTGTGGGGAGATACCAACTATCCACTTGCCAACCGCTCAAAAGCAGATTTACTGCTACAGGGCGCCACACTGCACAGGATCACATTTTATATACGTGACCCAGCACTTCCAGGTATCGGGCACAAGTGCGTGCACCTGCTGGCTCGCTTACACTGTGATTTTTTACATAGCGGGAGCTGATCATCGGGTCTCACGAAACCGATGTCGGCCTGCATCTGCTGATCATTTGGTACACTGACAGAATGGCAGTCTCTCTATGTAAACAAGGCAGATTGCCATTTAGTCAGTACAGAAGGCATGAATCCTGTGTTACTGTTAAGCAGAATCACTGATCCATGCCTTCCATTAGTAAAAGCACCTCCCACACTACACAAACATTAGCTAGACACACAGTTAACCCTTTGATTGCCCCTGATGTTAACCCCTTCTCTGCCAGTGTGATTAGTACAGTGACAGTGCATATTTTTGGTGATCAAATACCACCAAAAATAAGCACTATTTGTGGGGGGAAAAAAGAACATAAACTTTATTTGGGTACAGTGTCGCATTTGTCAGTTAAAATAATGCAGAGTGCCGTATTGCAAAAATGGCCTGGTCAGGAAGGGTGGTAAATCTTCCGGTGGACAAGTGGATACACTTTTCACAAATGACATGATGGAGGATAGTATAGTCTATGCTGGGCACGATTGGGTTTCGTTTATATACATATTTAAAAAAAAAAAATGTATAAATATTTGTATGTGCAATATAACATTTTATATATGCAGACTTGAGAAGAGATATAGGCTTGGTTCACACTGCAGCAATGCGGGAACCCGGCAAATCTACTGCCCGCATCGCATGTCTCCAGGCGGCAGTTGACACTGCTTTATGCGAACTGCTGGGAGTGTCAATTGGAAGTTAATGACGCCCCCAAATCTGTTTGCATATCACAGTGCAAACTGCAAATTCATTTGTCCCATGCGATCCAATTCTGGAGCGGACCCAAAAAAGGTTCCTTTGTGAGTTTGGTCCGAATGTGGCGCAAATTCAGCCAGGCTATCTGGCTGAAATCGCATCACACAGAGATTGCATGTGATTTGCAGTGCGGTGTGAATCAAGTCCAATGTCGGCATCACACCTGTGAGAACCGACCCTCAAAAACACAATTTTACTCTGATTTACACTAAACATAAAATGGACCATTCTAAAACTTCTTTTTTTTCTTAAATTGGGCATATTGCAGCCCTCAGTTGTATAAAATGTAGGCTTAAATATTCAGGGGTGTTTTTTTTCCCCAAAGCTTGACTGCGATCAATTAAAACTGATTTTAACTGATGAGAACTATGTGAAAGTAAATGTTCTTTTTTGTTTCCTGCAGAGATGATGAGCATTTGCTTATCCAGCACTACTGCCAAAGCTTGAACCAGGAGTCTCCTCTAAGCCAGCCCCGAAGTCCTGCTCAGATTCTAATCTCCTTGGAAAGTGAAGAGCGAGGAGAGCTTGAGAGGATTCTCGCTGACTTGGAAGAGGAGAATAGGTTTGTTCAACATTATGAATATTTATAAGTCTGTAACTCTTGAGATATTATTGCTATAAAAAAAAATTCTGCCTAAGAACTATGTTACTGCACATATCCCTTTTGTGAGTTACTGAGCTCCACTACTGTTAGCATCCCAGTGTCTTACAGTCACAAGTGGTTTAGGTTATACTGGCCATACACATAGAGATATTATTGTACAGCACTAATTCTTTTGTTCAAAACAACTAATCTTAATATTTTCTTTTAGTAGTATACATTTCCTTTTAGCCCTGGGTCTCTTCACATAATCTCATCTGGCTAGTTTCCTCCACCCCACTTGCATGCTCTAGCACCTTATGAGTGTCTGTGCTGACAGTCATAGTCTGGGTGCTATCACTTCACCTATGATCTGCTGATTTTATTCTTGGACATATTCAAGTGGCGACCAAATCCACACATGTCCCAACCCGTATTTTAGGACCAAATTTGGTTCCTGACCCATAGTTTTGAGAAACACTCAGCTAAAGGATATAATGTGCTTGTATATTGGTAACATTCTGAAGAGACCAGTTACTTATGGTGTACTACAAGACTGGGTACTAGATGGTCTTCTCTTTAATTTGTGTTTCTAAGGGATATAACTGAGTTTAGTGGAGTGCATTGGGGATGATGGATATCCTGGAGGTAATATGAAACATGATATAGCTTTGCTGGAAAATTTGTCAAACCAGTGGTTACTGCAGTTCAGTATTTCTAAATGTTTATTTATGCATTTGAAAAAAGAGAATCCTCTCATGGAGTACGATATTGGTATATAGTGTTAGGCAGAACTACAGAAGAAAAAGGTTTGAGGGTGCTCATTTCGGATGATTGCTACAGTTTAATTAGGCAGCAAACAAAACAAATAGTTGCGCGGTGCATCACTAGAGGGATTTGTAGCAGGTAGCAAGGAGGTATTGATGCCACTATATCTAACTTTAGCTAGATCCCAGATAGAATACTGTGTCCAGTTCTGGAGACCCAAGGAACTACTATGGATATGACTGTAAAGACACCAAAGAATATAAACCATAATTAAAATGTATAAAGTTTATTGTATATCCTTTAAAAACAAGTATTTTTAACAGCTGTACAATAAACGTTATACATTTTAATTGTGGTTTGTGTTCTTTGGTGCCTTTTAAATTCCTATCCATTTTAGTTATTTGGTTTATAACAATTAAAAGCGTGCGGCACCACTCTATATAGGGTGGCTGTCTAGCATAATTAAACAGTTCTGGAGACCCAATTTGCACAAAAAATATTGAGCTATAATGAGCCGAGTCTGACAAAAAAAATGGTGCAAGGTCTGCTTGATATCGGAAGAGACGATGAAAATGTAGTAGCCTGATATGCCCACATAGGAAATTGTATGCTATATGGGGACACATGTGTTGGTGGGTGCACTGTTGAGCTGGGCTGTCTGCAGTCATACACACACACACACACACACACAGTTCGGCTTGCCCATTCCTCCACTCCCTCCTCACAGAATTTGACAGCAGCAGGAACCATTGGCTCCTTCTGTTGCCTGTGGGACTAGGAAGAGGGGAGTGAAGAACTTCAGCCAGACGCAGCAGTGGATAGAGAGAGGACTCTGGAGAGGGGGCACAGCAAGTGGTAAAATATTTTTTACCTTCATGCAGAGAATGTATTAAGGTAAAAATGTTTTACCTTTTTAGAACCAATGTAAATACTTTACTGGTGTTAATTTTTTAAAGTGCCATATTGTCATTATTATGCAGAGCTCAATAACATGTGGACATTAACTCAAACAAGGAGGAGGAAAGAATGTTAAGCATTTTTACCAAAAGAAATTTGGATAATCTGACCAAATTTCCAGCAGGTAATGTGAGACTGTGAACCGTAAGCAAATGTAAACATGCTTGGGATAAGTGTTGGCATAAACAAAAAAAAAATTTTTGGACAATTTTTAATGTAGAACTCTTCTTTTTTTTTTCAAACAGGAATTTGCAGTCTGAATATGACAGATTGAAGGAGCAGCATGATCACAAGGGCTTGTCTCCACTGCCCTCCCCTCCAGAAATGATGCCAGCCTCCCCGCAAAGCCCACGTGATGCAGAACTTATTGCAGAAGCCAAACTACTACGCCAGCACAAAGGACGGCTAGAAGCTAGAATGCAAATACTAGAAGATCACAACAAGCAACTGGAGTCTCAACTGCATCGGCTCAGACAATTGCTAGAACAGGTATGGTATGAAAATCTTAATTTAGGTCAATCACTAAAACACAATAGTTTTGATGGGTGACCACGAGGTGTGGCAGAGGCATTACCTGCTACATTTAGATTCCTAAGTTTAATATAGCAGATCACTTTTTGTCTTCCTGTAAGTTTTAATAAAGTTAGGTTGATTTCCTGTTCACTGTTCTAGCATGCCCTTGTACGTTTGTTCACCCCTTGGTAATAATGAGCCTAGTGTGGAGCTAACATGACAATGAGGGATACAGTATTTTCAGTGGGTGATTAAGCAGTAAAGATCACATTGGATGCAAGTCCAATCTTGAATGGAAATCAACAATTTAAAAAAAATAAATAGAGAAAAATACACAGTCCCATGATAGGATCAGCAATATAAACGTATTGGTGAAAACGCAAGTGCAGTGCAAATATGTGCACAAAAAATGTGAAATGGACACTCCCTGGGAAAGCTGGCTTCCTTATTTACTACTGTAATGACAGCCAGCTTTTCCGGTGAGTGTCCATTTAAAAAAATGAGTTCTTCCAGTGGAAATATTGCTAAATATTCAAACAGGCAACCATTAGATCGTAAATTGTACCTACAAATGGCACATGAAACTGACATTTTATGATCAGATTTGTCATATGGGAAAAGTGCACCCCTACAATTACCCCCCCCCCCCCCTTTAGGACTGACACGCCCAGCAAATTCAACCTAGGAGCTCACCATTTGATGCTAAAAGAAGTAACTAAGAACACCAGAATTTCATCACTGGGTGCTCAGGCAGCTCTTGCCACAGTTTGCGTCGAAGTGCATACATCTGCAATCAGAAATAGATTGCATTCATTTAGCTTACATGAGTGCTGTATTAAAGCGGAGTTAAACTTGCCTTTCCCTCAATGGTCCTTGTTCCTTGGCAGTGCAAACATCTTCTGGGTGCTAGCCTTTGGTCCTCTTCATTGGCCAGCATGGGATGATGTCACTCCTGTGCATGCACAGGAGTCAGTCAGCCCTTCACAGTAACCATTCTGGCGATGCAAGCCGACCTGCTCATATGCATATCCATTTAAATGTCAGGGAATGTTGCAAGCAGGCAGGTAGGTGTATTTTATTGCAGAAGAGACACAATGATCTGAAACATACTAGCAAATCAACCAAAGTGTCTCAAATAGAAAAAAAATAGAGGTTTATGGTCTATTTTTTTGTTTTTTAGTTCCCCACACCCAATAAAGATTTCTGTTTGTTTTTCAATTGAGTTGTACAATTTATAGGTCACATTAAAGCGGGAGTAAACCAATCGATTTAACAGTTTCAAAAAACACATTCCATTTGATTCCAATTGAAAATTTGTAGTGGGATTTTGAAGTACTGTATTTATTGGCATTTAACACTCACTTTTTTACCCTTAAAATAGAAAGTAAACTGTGCCTGCATGTTATACGCAGGGGGCTTTGGAAAGTTTTTTTCCTGAAACTTCCCTCTTAAAGTTAGGGTGCGTGTTATACGCATGTGACATTTAAAACTCCTACACGCCACAATAAAAAAGGAAAAAAAAACACTATGCCAGACTTATAGACAAGTGTGTATCATAGGCCCCTGTTCAATTATCATAGCAACCATATTTATTCCCTAAAATGGAAGAAAGGGAGACAACATAAGAGGTGTGGTCTCCCTGAATCTGAATGTATATAATCTAACTTCTTCACCCCAAAAAAAAATGGTGACTGCCAGGCTTTTACACCTAGAACTCTCCCCTTGCGTCCTCACCCTCCTACCCTCTAATCTAACAGTGATATCGAGGAAGAAAAGGAGAATAACTTTCATCCTTCTCCCTGTTCCCTCCCATACATATCTCCTTTCACACCCATCCATCCCCCTATACCTAAAACCCCCGTCGCCCATTCTGGCCCCTAGTG
The DNA here is from genome assembly GCF_905171775.1 of Rana temporaria. Classification (NCBI taxonomy): domain Eukaryota; kingdom Metazoa; phylum Chordata; class Amphibia; order Anura; family Ranidae; genus Rana; species Rana temporaria. Next base: position 222,712,077 of record NC_053490.1, on the reverse strand, counting down.
GGCATTCTATATTCAGTGAATTTAATGAACCACCATTCTATATTAATGTGAACATGTATCTTATGTGTCCTTAAAATGATTTGTTCTTCCACCCATCCCCCCCCCCCACCACCATAATGGAGAGAATAATAAGGGGGGCAGCTTACCATAAAAAGGAAAGGATAAGTGAGCCTGCTAAGTCACCCGATACATTTTTATCTCTAAAAAAAAAAAAAGAGGCCAGGGGGAATAAATAAGTTGATCACTCTCCTTTTCTTGCCTGCGATTTGTTTTCCATATTATTGAAATTTTGCCATCTCTCGATCCCCTCCTCCAACGCGGTTTCATTACAAAAGAAGCACCAAAATCATGCCAATCGGGCCATTTCTGTGCTTTCCCCTTCCTGCAAGCATGTTGGCACTGTTAGTCTGGCAGCACTATGCAACTTAAATTAGGACCCTGTTTTGTTGCCCTGCTGTCCCTCCACAGCCTGAAAAGTGTAGCTCAGGATATTACAGGAAGCTAAGATCAAGACAGAATTTAGGTACTGTACATATGTATGTTGTGTGTGAAAAATGTAGTTCAACAAATATGAGGTAGCTTTATGCAACAGCAACCAATTAGAAGTCTTCATAAAGAAGTGTGATTACAGTGATGAAATCTGACCTGTGAAACCACTTTAGTTTTCACAATATTGTCATATTCAGCCAGACGTTGGACAGTGAAGACTGTTGAAAACAATGGCTCATGTCACAATTTGGTTTGCACGTTCACTAAGGACTCATTAACATTGACACGTACATCCCGGTTTTTTGTTTTTGTTTGTTTCCTGAGTAGTGTATCGCTTTGTGGAGGAAACCTGTGTTAATCAGTGGCGATGCAGCAACTGTACAGACTTACCCACACATCCACATTTGACAGGTGTGCAGGGATGGGTGTATGGCACACACAGGGCGCATTTTGGGCTGCACACTCGTCCCTACAAATCTGTCAAACTTGAATATTTGAGCAAGGTTCATACAGCAACACTGTCTCCACAAATTCATGGGCTGGCTGCATGCAGCTCTGTAAACATAAACAAACAGCTCTTGAATGCTGTACAGAATTCTGCTTCAGCTTAAATGAGCCCTAAAGCGATTTGTTCTTGACAAATGCCACATTTTATTACATGTGTATTAAAAAAACTATGTTTTTTTGATTGTACTGTTTTGCTTTTTTAGCCGCAGGCTGAGGCAAAGGTCAATGGTACAACCTTTTCCTCTCCTACTCCCTCACTACAGAGATCAGAGAGTAACCAGCCTATGTTGCTTCGTGTGGTTGGCAGCCAAACATCTGAAACTATGGGTAAGGAATTTAACTACAGAGCACAGTACTTTTGCATGCAAAAGCAATTCTTGTTTGTTTAATGGTCAACTAGTATTGTTACAGTTCACTTTATATTCATGTCCTTAAATGCACCACTTCTGCTAAAAAAAAAAGAATTCTCCATTACACTAGAAGTTCCATATAGCTAGCTTTTCTCATTCTGCTTATGGTCACATCTTAAAATACTAGAAAGTTAAATCACAACTATTGCACAGATGTGTTTTTTTCACCTATATTAAAGGAGTTCCATGGTCACAACTAGAGGTCGACTGATATATCGGCCGATATTTGGCGTTTTTTAAATAATCGGCATCGGCCGATTTGTGCTTTTTAAAAAAGCCGATTTAAACTTCGCACCGCGACTTGCAAAAAGCTTCTGTAATAGAAGTCAATGCAAGTTGCCTGAAGTTTGTAGAAGACTTCTTTCTCTCTCTCCTGGGCAGTCTGCCAGGTTTTTAGAAAAGATATACAATGTTGCTACTTATCAATGAACTAAACTCTGTGTAGGAGAGTTCTCAGTTTAACCATTTAAAGGCTAAATCTTTTTTGACACTTGTTGCTTACAAGTAAAAATCCTGTATTTTCTGCTAGAAAATTACTTGGAACCCCCAAACATTATATATATATTTTTTTTTAGCAGAGACCCTAGGAAATAAAATAGCGATTGCTGCAATATTTAATGTTACACGGTATTTGCGCAGCGGTCTTTCAAACATTTTTTGGGGAAAAAATATACTTTTAACAAATAAAATAAAAAATAACTAAACAGTAAAGTAAGCTCATATTTTGTTTTTCGTCCAAAAGTTTTCATTACCTGTTTTTGTGTTATATATTGTGTTATATATATAAAATGTAATGCACAAAAACAGGTAATGAAAAATTTTGGACGAAAAAACAAAATATGGGCTAACTTTACTGTTTAGCCCAAAAGCGCCTGAAAAATCGGCCTAAAATATCGGCCCAAAAAAATCGGCATCATAAATCGGCTATCGGCCTCCGCGATTTCTAAATATTGGCATTGGCCAGAGAAAAACCCATATCGGTCGACCTCTAGTCACAACATAGAATTTTGTTTTTATCAGCATTGTAGTACAAAAAAAAGTTTTTTTTTGACAATTCAGTGTAAGTTTTCTTTAAAAGTTTCCTTTCATGGTATGGGTTATGTCTGTCTGGCTTCTCTTTCCACAACTTCCCAAATTCCCTGCATGCTTTTCAGCTTCTCTGTTTTTTTTTTCCCCCAGTTTCTAATGACTACATATCCCATGTTACCTTGCTGCTTACAAGTTGATTTCTGTATGGACTCCACCTCCTGAAACTTCTCCTCTTGGAGCTTTTATAGTTCAGAAGGCAGGCTGTGAATTCTTTGACACAGCAGTGCCCTACTCACAGGGCATAGTGAATGTGTGCCACAGAATTTAAGGAAGTAAATTTGTGATGATCTTCACAACATATGCTTACAAAAGTAGGCTAGAAATAATTGAAATACAATGTGCATACAAATATAAGTTTACATTTTGACCATATATACTTTAAAGAATATATGTGTATCTAGCATTCATCATATGTAGTCTTTGTAACTGCATGTCTAGTTTCCAGCAACTGTCCAGTCTGCATTCATCAAAAAGCAGTGGAAGTGCGGGTGTGGAGTAAACGATTTTACACTTGGGAACTCTTTGTTGGCTAACATCTAAAGCAGAATTTGACTTTTTTTTAAAAATATTTCTCAGAATACTTTACAGAGAAGTTGGCTTACAATGTTCTTTATGCATCAGCCCAAACAAAAGGCAGGGGCAAATGCCATGGCAGCCAATGACCGTGCTATAACTTGCACCAAAACATCTGTGTGATGTACTGAGCCTTGGCGAGACAATGGTGGGCATCCTTCATCATTGCTTTGCTTTTTGCAAATTCCTGTTTACGCTGTAATTCGTTAGCCTAATGACTGCAGTGTTATCAGATTCATGTGAGTTCATTTAACCACTGGGCACTTAAACCCCCTTTCTAACCAGGCCAATTTTCAGCATTCTCACATTAGTCATGTAACACCGTACCCATATTAAACGTTTGTCCTTTTTTTCAGACAAATAGAGCTTTCTTCTGGTGGTGTTTTAATCACCACTGGGTTTATTATTTTTTTGCGCTATAAATCTAAAAAAAGACAGAAAATGTGGTGAAAAAAAATATATTCTTTGTTTTGGTTATAACATTTTGCAAATTAGTAATCTTTCTTTATACATTTTGGCCAAAAGTTATACTGCTACATATCTTTGGTAAAAAAAAATAACCCAAATAAGTATATCATATTTGGTCTTTGTGAAAGTTATAGAGTCTACAATCTATGGTGGCAATCATTGAAAATTGATCACACCTGATGTATTGCATTTCTTGAGACGCTAACAAGCCAGGAAAGTACAACTACCCCCCAAATTACTCCTTTTTATAAAGTAAACATTCCAATGTATTCAGTAAGGCGTGGTGAGTTTTTTGAAGTAGTAATTTTTTTCTGCTATGCAAAATGAAGATTTGTAAAAAAAAAGTGTCCTATTACCAAGTTATTTCTCACACACTGTATAGGCATACTTGCAAATACACCCCAAAACACATTCTGTTGCTCCTCCTGAGTATAGCAATAAAATGTGTGACACAGCCTGGCCACATAGAGAAGCCCAACATTCAAGTAGCACCTCCAGGTGTTCTAGGAGCATGAATTACACACATAATTCCATGACAACCTATCTTACTTTTAAAGACCCTGGAGCATTGATAGAATGAAAATGCCCAGAAAATTATCCTTTTAGAAAGCAAACACCCCAACGTATATTCTATGAGGCATTACGAGTATTTTTTGAACATGTCATTTTTTTCCACACGTTTTTGGAAAATGTGGAACGAAATTGATAAACATTATTGTTATTTTTTTACATATTGTTGTCCATTTATAAAATATTTTTAACACATAGCATGTACATAGCAAAAATTACACCCCAAAATACATTCTGTTACTCTTCCTGGGTAAAGCGATACCACATTTGTGAGACCTTTGCACAGCCTGGCCACAAACAGATGCCCAACACTCAGGGAGCATCGTTGGGTGCTCTAGGGACATATAATTACAAATCGAATTTCCTGACAACCTTTTACACTTTTGCGAGGCACTGTAGTGGCACAGATGAGCACTGATGTGGCACGGAATGAGCATTGATGAGGCACAGATGAAGCAGGTGTGAGTGCTGCTTCGGTCCCCCTCCTCTCCTCGCACACTGTACCGATTGGTATGTACAGCGTGCGAGGAGAGAGCTGAACCGGACATGCTTTTGTTGACAATCGATCGCTCCATCATTGGACGGAGCGATCATGTGGTAAATGCCCGCTGTCATTGGCCCTTTACCGCGATCTGTGAGCATGGACACTAGGGGTGCACATTTTCACTGGCCTCACCATTTGATTCCGATCATCCTTTCTTTGATTCGATTTCACGATGCATCATGATTCTGCGCACAGTTTTCATCCAAACAATTCAAGCAGTCAGAAGAACTCCATTTTATCTGCAGACATGATACAAGAGAGGGTCAGAGATTGCAGACATGATGCAAGCGAGGGTCCGAGAGTGTGGACATGAATACTAGAGAAGGTCAGAGACTACGTACATACTAGAGAGGGTCAGAGACTGCAGACATTATACTAGTGAGGGTCAGAGACTGGGAACATGATACTAAAGAGGGTCAGAGACTGCGGACAATGTCCCCATAACGTCCCCCAAACGACAATGTATGCCATTTCATTAATTATGGTTTATGTATGTCTTATCGGCTTAGTGATTGATTCACATCACCACTTCATTGATGCCTTTTTTTTTTATGATTTATGGTTTTATTCGTTACTGCCCCACAAATGCGATACATGGCTGCATGTGTGGGGCAGTGATGAGCAAAACCATAAATCATACAAAAAAAGTAATCCATTTCAAATCAATGAAGTTGTGATGTGAATCAATCACTAAGACAATAAGACCATGACATGCATAAACCATAATTAATGTTGGAATGGCATGGTCATGCTCATTGGTCACTTTAATGTTTTCATAATTGTGCATCAGATATATTATATATGTTATGTTATATTATTACTAGTAGTACTTGTATAAGTGTCCCTGTCCAAGTAGTACACATCTATATAGGAAGGCTTAGGTGTATGCAACTTTTGTAGCAACACAAGACACTCCACCTACCCTCCTATGGGTTCCTCTCACAAATCCTTGCACAAAGACTACCACTGCTGGCAGCTGTTTACTTACAGTGGTGTATGAGATCTATAACTGCTCACAACATTTGTATCCTTGCACAAAGACTGTTCTGTTCATCTTACTTTGTATGTTGTATACTATACAGCGGTAGGTAGGTTCCCAGCACCACACAGCCAACCTTTTATCCCACAAAGAGAAGGACAGGATTGGATTCACCACTATGATTCCACTTTTCATGGTCACAAATGATAAGACTTTAGTGCTTTCCTTTACATGCCCAGTCCACTCTTTAAGACACAGGAGATAAGATCTGTCCATAGGAGATGGCCCATTCTTTATACTACAGTAAGGTGGTGGTTGGTTCCCAAAGTAAGTACATGATGATGACGGCGACTCTCGAGTGCACTCACTGCTGGTCTCTGACTCGTGTCATGTCGTGGACGGAGGCAGCCTGTGCATAGTGTGAGGTGAGCCAAGGAGGAAGGCTCCGGGGACCGGGTCATGACTCGTAGGGAGTTGGGGGCACTTGCTCCACGTGCAGCAGCCAGCTCAACATGGAAAGGCAAGGCATATAGCAGCGCGCGGGTGACGTCATCAGAAAATCGATTATGCAAATCGTAGCATCGATGCCACATCGTGGGTGGTCGAATCGTGATGCATCTATGCTATGTTTAATTTAAACACCCCTAATGAACACGTCATTTTAAGCCCTCCCAGAATTATCTGACCACGCTGTAGCTGTCATTCGGCTATGGCCCGGCAAGTGGTTAAAAGCCAATTTAAAAAGGTTATAGTTAGATGATATTTTCAAATCGCAAGCAACCTTAATAAAGTCACCACGAATGATTGAATTGTACAGTAGAAACACAAACCTTTCAGAATTTTCTTTTTTGTTTTGTGAAATAAAGGGCAGGTGGGTTTAGGAAACATTTATATACTTGCCGTTATTTTGATAAAACAGATACTTTTCAGCTCTTATGTTAAAGTAGATCTTTTTTTATCTGGAGGTTGAATAGCTTTAACCACTTAAGGACCGCCTCCTGCACATATACGTCAGCAGAATGGCACGGCTGGGCACAGGCACGTTGCCTTAAAGAGCCCAGCCGTGGGACCAGCGGACCCGATTGCTGCCGGTGTCCCGCGATCGGTCACAGGAGCTGAAGAACGGGGAGAGGTGTGTGTAAACACACCTTCCCCGTTCTTCACAGTGGCACTGTCATTGATCGTCTGTTCCCTGATATAGGGAAAGACGATCAATGACGTCACACGTACAGCCCCGCCCCCCTACAGTTAGAAACGCATATGAGGTCACACTTAACCCCTACAGCGCCCCCTAGTGGTTAACTCCTAAACTGCAATTGTCATTTTCACAGTAATCAATGCATTGTTATAGCACTTTTTGCTGTGAAAATGACTATGGTCTCAAAAATGTGTCAAAATTGTCCGATGTGTCCGCCATAATGTCGCAGTCACGAAAAAAAATCGCTGATCGCCGCCATTAGTAGTGAAAAAAATATATATTAATAAAAATGCCATAAAACTATCCCCTATTTTGTAGACGCTATAAATTTTGCGCAAACCAATCGTTAAATGATTATTGCGATTTTTTTTAACCAAAAATAGGAAGAATACATATCGGCCTAAACTGAGAAAAAAATATTTTTTTTTTATATTTTTTTGGGGGATATTTATTATAGCAAAAAGTTAAAAATATTGAATTTTTTTTCAAAATTGTCGCTCTATTTTTGTTTATAGCGCAAAACATAAACGAAGGGGTGATCAAATACCACCAAAAGAAAGCTCTATTTGTGGAAAAAAAAGGACGCCAATTTTGTTTGGGAGCGACGTCACACGATCGCGCAATTGTCCGTTAAAGCGACACAGTGCCGAATCGCAAAAAGGGGAAAGGTCCTTAACCTGCATATTGGTCCGGGTCTTAAGTGGTTAATGAACTGATAGACCAAATATATTTTGCTATGCTGCCAAACACTGATGCTTGTTCAATAGAGGATATGCAGAAATAGTCTCAGATTCAAGGTCATTTTTGGAAATACATTTTCCCAGTGTCTATAGCTGAAAGGGCGGGGGGGGGGAGGTCTGCCTAGTATTGAATTGGGTATGCTGTCTCATTAGTGAGAGCCATGTCTGATGTTCTATCTTACAATGTGTACTTTTTTTTTTTTTACTGAAAATAGTTTTATTAAACCCATTTAGCATTATTTATGCCAAACTCAATAAATAATTCTAAATGAGTATTTATGTGATGACATGTCCTGAAATCTTAAACTCTTCCATTAAGAATGAACCTATAAATCAATAAAATAGTTTTAAAGGTAACTGGTCACAAAAGAATAATGGACATTGCCATTAGCATACATTGGCAGTGGCTACAAAAGAGCTAGTGTACGGTCAGATGACAGCAGTGATCAACACGGTTTACTTTTTTTTAACAAACTTTATTGAAATGTCATACAGTGACATTTCATTAAGTTCTATTGGCTACTGTACAGTGTGAATCAGTGACTCTCGCTGTGCTGGACAGAAGTATGGCTTGCGACGCAGTGATGTGAATGAGCCAGGCTGGAGACGAGGCATCCAAAATGATCCCTGTAGACAAAAGTGGACTATGTTTGCATAGTGTCTTTTGCACAGCCATTTATAGTTGCCATCGGAAGCCAGCGTCACAACACAAGAAGCCAGCGTGACATAACTCTGAGATAGGTACAGAACATTGTCAGCCTTGGGAATGATTTTTCAATGCAGGATTAACCAGATATTTTTTTTTTAAGTCAAGTTGCAGATATAAAAAAGATTGAAAACTACTTTTAGAATTACATTAACATGTTAACGCAAGGGCCCACTAACAGGCCAGGTTTGCAAGATAACTGAAACACATCACAGGTGATATCATTTGCTGCTCAGCGATTGCAGTATTCCAGTCTGCATCTCCCCAAGATAATACAGAAAACCTGGCCTGTTAGTGGGCCCTGAGGACAGGGTTGACCACTGCGTTAACGTATATGAAGTTTTAGTAATTGTGTTTACATATACTTTAACAGTACTCATTTCCTACAAATACTTGTTTTGAAAAAATAAAGATGCTAGACTTAAATCTTGTGTTGTCATGTGAAATACTGTTTAAAGTGAAAGCCAAGGAAAGAGAAAGAGCTGTGCCCATCCTGCAAGGGTTAAATGCTAATTTAGTTCTAGGGGCTTCACACTTAGCAGTTTTATCTGCAAGATCCTTCTCTCCCGCAAACGCCAAGACTGGTCCCTACAGCCTCTTCTCTCCTACACCCTACACTTGCATTGAACATGAGCACACCAAGGCATAGTCCACTGCCAGAGCATAGAGAAGAGGTCCGGGGGTGTGGGGGATATGGTAAGTAAAAATGCTTTCCCAGCCCCTTAGACCTAAATGAGCATTTAACTCTTGCAGTTTGGCAGCGGCCCCACTGTAAAGGAATTTTTTTTTTCCTTTCCCTGGAGATGGGCTTTAAATCTGATATATCTGTGTTCCAGCTACTTTCTCAGGCAGATTATAAGTATGAATTAGACATTCTTATTGGAGATAACATGTTAAAAACCTAGCAGCATACTAACTCGCTTTCTGATTGCAAAGAGTCTTACCTAAGCAAACAATCATGGCCTGACTGCAGAGCTTCATTCTGAAATTCCCTGTGGCGGCATTCTATAATCAATAGCCAAAATCATTATTTCTATGGCAACATGGAATGTATTTAGATATTGAAAAATAAGCATGCAAAGTCATCTCCGATAATATCCCAGGCATTTTGCAAACTATTGATTTCTAATCTAAGTGAAGATAAAAGATGAGCTCCTGTCTAAATATTTGATCTCTTAATTTCTGTATGTGCTTAGTTGCACATGCATTCATTTGTGTTATGCAACACTGTAAGGTTATTCATTTATATCAAAAAAGGTTTTGTCTCTTTAAAATCTGTGATAAATGAATCAGTTATTCTGCGAGTCACTAGATATTCTGGGCTGCTACAAGCCCAGAAACAAATGATGCTTCTAAAGTTCAGTATCAGGGAGTTATTCAGTCTCCAATAAGAGAGCTTTTTATGCAGCCAAATGCTATATTGATGTTATGATGGTCATATCGGTTCTCTTGTATCGTACAGCATGCTCTACTGTACTTGACATTACTTTAAATTGTTGGCTCTGACCTAATCTGACATTGCTTATATCAAAACCTAGAAAGAAAATTAAGCTCCTTATCCTAAAACTGACCATTTTGCAGCAAATATGTGACAGACTTGTAGTACAGGCAAAATTGCTTGAAATAACTGAACATCGCAAAGAGATGCTGCAATTTAAAAATGTAGGCATATTTAGCATCTACACTTAGTGACCACTATCTTAGGTACTCTTGCTTGTGGACACAAAAGCCAAGCAGCAAATCATGTTACAGCACCTCAAATATTGATACAACATTAGGAGGTTCAGTTGCTGATCAACCATGATCGACTTCTGGAGTTTTAATGCTCAACCATTTATAGGGTGCAAAAAATTGAAACCTTCAGGGAAACGTTGCTATGAGCAGTCAGAGAATGGACAGACTGGAAGTCCCCAACTACTTAAATAACCACTCATTACATCACTGGTGTACAAAAGAGCATCACTGAATGTGCAGCTTGTCAAAGCTTGAATAGTAAGTGCTATGCCAATAAAAGACAATGCAAGGTTCCAATATATACTACACCTAATCTTCAGAACCAGACAATTGATTGAAACATCCCGTTTTTTTTAGACCGTGCACCAATAACCTGGAGCCATTCCTCTCTGCCTATGAATGGTCATGTGTGGTAAAAGAAGTCTATTTTTTATACACCTCTCAGCAATTTAGATGAGGCCACGAATTGGATCAATGAATTAAGTGTCCAAAGCAATAGCAGAAGGCAAATGTGATACTCTTGAAAGTTTTTTGTTTTTATGTCTGTGACTTCTACTACATAGAAACACAAAGTAGCAATGGCAGGAAAAAAAGACCAAGTGGTTAATTGAGTGTGCCCCATTTTTTTAGTATAGATTTGTTTTGTCCCAAGCATGTTTAATTCCACTTGCTGTTGACTGACTCATTACCCATGTTGGAAGTCTATTCCAATCATCATCAACTCTTTCAGTAAAATACTTTCTTTGATTTTAAATTTCTTCTTGCTAGTTTGAGTTCATGTCCCATTGTTCTTGATCTTTGGTTTGTATAGAAAACGTTGCTCAGGTGAACCTTATTAAGCACCCTTAGGCTGGGTTCACACATGCCGCGGCTCACAGCAGGGGGTTCCAGTGCATCCCAGTTCACCGATTCAGTTGCAAATCAGGTCCAAGTTTTTTTCATGAATTCACACTTGAATCTGAACCAGACGCACAGGACCCTTTCCAAATGCAGACCACGGCTGCCCCGGAGGTGTGTGAACTGACTCCATTGTGAGCCGGGCACACTCTCCTGTCATGAGAGATGGATGCGGACACCCACATCCAGTTCGCATAAGTATGAACCCAGCCTTAATGTATTTAAGGTTTCCTGCATGTCTCCCCTTTACCTTCTTTTCTCAGGGTTTTACAAGTTCCTGGAGTCTCTCCTGGTATGTTTTATCCCAGAGACCTTTCCCCAGTTTTGTTTCCCATCTCTGAACTTGTTCTACAACATACCAGCATGATTCGTTTGCTTCTAGAGCAGTGTTTCTCACTTTTTTTTCAGTCAAGGCACCCCTTAAAAATGATGAACAAATTTGAGGCACCCTTTAAAAATGATCAACAGTTTCGAGGCATCACATTCCAAAATGTAAAAACTATTCTAATAGTTTTACATAATGCAGCAACATCCACAAGTCCAGCTAGGACACCCAACATTAGAGGTGATTTTCTTCCAAAGCAAATACGCTTTTGAAAACTGGTACTGACTAGTATTCCAATATTTCTCCATGTGACCCCACTGCTGATGTGACTCAACCGCTGATGATGAGGGGCAGGGGAGGGTCAAACAAGGATGCAAATGCAGGCGACTGATATCCCCTTTAACTGATGCCATTGGTCATTAAGACACTGGCAGCTAGAAGGTTGTAATGGTGCACAATAAAAACTTGTGACTTGGTGTAACTAAAAGGCAGGCTACATCCCCATACCATCTTGTATACAATTTTTGCTAAATTAGGCAATTTGCCAATGCACCCCTGAAGAAACCTCAAGGCTCCTAGGGTACCTGGGCACCCTGGTTGAAATAGGCTGCTTTACAGTATAATCTTATATTGTCCCATGTGAACTGTACTTTTGTTTTTCCTAGCTTGGACCTGCCTGACATTGATATGTTCATGGGCACACACAAACACACACAAACACATATTCAATTGTGCGAATTTTTTCACAAGAGTTTGCAGATGCTACAAAAAAACATTCTTTAAAAAAAGGTTATATATTTTGGAGGATAGAAACACTGTGGCATTTTTTTAAGCTGATTGGTCATGGTTTACAGCAGTTGAAATGTCCACTTACAGATTAGTACATCTTGTACCGACTGCAATTAGCTATACTGTTTTTCTTCCATTCTCTTTGGTGTATGTTATGGAGGGCCGTTTTAGTCTATTTGTGTTTTACACTTTGATATAAGGCTGTGAATAGAGGGAGCTGAAAGGAAGAGTTTAATTTTAAGGGATAATTTGGCAGTTTCTCTTCTATCTTCCTTTAAATGCCTCTGGTGACTCCAGGAAGGAAGGGGCATAATTACTGATCCCTGACTGGAAGTTCTTGTCTGAATCAACTGTTGTGTCAGAAAAGAGTACACGTAAGGATAGGTACTAAGAGTGCACGTGTCCTGTAAGTTAATTGCACACAGTAGTGTCTTGGGTCAGTAGTATTCGTTGCCATATACAGTATGAGACAGACTCACCCGGGACAGAGGCTTATGGAGGGGTCTGCAGGCTAGCTTCTTGCCTACTGTTTGAATAATGCCTAATCTTGTACACAGTGCCTAGTAGCAAACCATGAATGACAGAAGGGGTTAGGAAAGCCTGAATATTTAATGTGTGATCTTACCTAGCAGTGGGTGACAGTGTTATGCCATGTGTTAAAGGGAGAATATATTGTTTTGTGACCAAATTAGAAAATTGTATTCTACTTATCCTACACGGTATTTTATTTTGCTGAAATGTATTGAAAGAGCTAAACTTGGAAAGAAAAAAAAAACAGCCTACTGGGAATCGGATTCTAGGACAGTTCACTATTACCCTCTGAGATAAAGGCTTCCCTTTATAGACTGCACTGACATTTGCAGCCTCCAGCCTCTGCCGTTTTTCTTCTATTTTTTTTTCTTTGTAACCATGTATTAATGTTGATGAGGAGGCTAACTAGACGTGACTTTAGTGACTGACAAGTGTGGAGAACTGAGTGAACGTGAAAAAATGGGCACTAATGAGTGATACACACATTACTGAGCACTAATTTGCAATCTCCCAGGAGTGTTTTTATGTGTTGCCAACACAATTCTATTATTTTTCCCAAATAAGAAAATGTATAGTTTAGTAACAGAACATAGACTAAAAAGAAAAAAAAAGGTCAACCAAAGCAGCTTGAATGTTTGCATCTGTTCCAAGAAGCTTGTAATCATTAACCTTTTGAATAGTTGAATTTTTTTGGAAATTCTGCCTCAGTCTGTTAACCTGTTCCCTCCCGGCCTATGGGCAGATGACGCCTGCACAAACCTCTTGTCGAACCTGGTGGACGCCATATGATGTCCTCTTAAATCGCGGCCACACATCATGACCTGTCACTGTCATCGGACACAGCCGATGACTGATTGCTGTACTGGCCTGCTGCTATTACCATGTGACCGCTGTAACCAATCACAACAGGTCACATGACATTTGTAAACCATGGACAGCTTCCTTTCAAGCCATCTATTGTATACGATTGTGTTGTTAGATGTGATTGGTCACAGCGATCACATGGTACAGACTGGACCAATCGCAGCCCATCTGTGCCATGTGATCAGCTGTGGAAAATCACAGCTAATCACAACAAGACAAACTGAATCCATTATATTCCGTAAAATGCTTGATCCCCACCACACCTATTATATAATGATGCTGTACAGCACTGCTAAAAGTATATAAAAAGAAAAAAGAAATTTCAACTGCAAAGCGCTGTAAGTGGCCGTAGACTACTGCGGTTATGGTAGCAGCTGCCATAACTCCGGTATTTTCTGCAATGGCGGGCGGTCCTATTTAAGATAAAAGTGGTCTCTGCAGCGGCTTCGCCATGAGATCACTTTTATTGGTGGCGGCGGCAGAGTTGCCCCCGCCATGCTCCGGTCATCTATGCTGCTTACCAGACCTGCTGGTGTCGGCGGAGATGATGCGTGCTGCCCCCTCAGTAGCATGGAGCTGAGTGAGGGAAAGATGGCCCCCACTTGACTACATAACATTGGATGATGGAAGCAACGTCAAATGTCACTTCTGCCCAATGTTCTTAAAGGGGAAATTTGTTTTCTTTTTTCTTTATTGCATTTAAGTGTAAATGTGAGATCTGAGGTCTTTTTGACCCCAGATCTCACATTAAAGAGGTCCTGTCATGGTTTTTTTTCTATTAAAAGGACAGTGTAAAAATAAATAAGAAAAAAAATAAGTAAAGTGCCCCATCCCGCCATGCTCGCGTGCAAAAGCGAACACACATGCAAGTCGCGCCTGCATATGAAAATGGTGTTCAAACCACACGTGAGGTATCACCGCGATTGTTAGAGCGAGAGCAAAAGACCTTCTCTGTAACTCAAAACTGATAACCTGTAGAAATTCTTAAGCATTGCCTATGGAGATTTTTATGGGTCAATATTTGCCGCCTTTCCACGAGCGGGCACAGTTTTGTAGCTTGACATGTTGGGTATCCATTTACTCGGCATAACATTTATCTTTCACAATATAGAAAAAAATTGGGCTCACTTTACTGTTGAATTATTTTTTAATTAAAAATTTCCCCAAAAATTGTGCTTGTAAGACCGCTGCGCAAATACAGTGTGACATAAAGTTTTTTCATGATCACCATTTTATTCTCTAGGGTGTAAAAACAAACAGATTTTAACTTGTAAACAAACAGCGAATCTCAAAAAGAGGCTCGGTCCTAAAGTGGTTAATTTTTACATTTTTTCAAAAAGTGATAACTTCAATAAACTCCCCTCTTATTAAATACCTTGGACTGTCTACATTTCAAAAAGGGGTAATTTGGACCACAAGAAATGAGATATGCCATCAATACATCAGGATTGATCAGATTTCAGATCTATACCATAGTTTGTGCACTGTATAACTTTTCCTACAGGCCTAAATACACTGACTTGGGTTATTTTCACCAAAGAAGTGTAGCAGAATACATTTTGTCCTAAATTCATGATGAAAAATTATTTGCAACATTTTATAACATACAAAAACTTTCAAAATTCTCTCTTTTCACATTTATTTAGCAAAAAATAAACCCAGTGATGTTTAAATACCACCAAAAGAAAGCTCTATTTGTGGGAAAAAATTGTAAAAATTTTGTTTGGGTACAGTGTGCAATTGTCATTCAAAGTGCGACAGCGCTGAAAGCTAAAAATTGGCCTGGGCAGGAAGGGGGTAAATGTAGTTAATGTTGTCATGGAGAATGTGAGAAAGATTTTCACATTTGCCACAAGACATCAAATTTACTGAGATGCAATGTAAAAAATACCTCTTTATGAAGCAAACTATGGTGATTTTATACAAGGTAAATTACTACATATGTATTAGTGCAGATGTGCTGCACATAAGATAAATGTGTCAATGTGAGCAGGTCTTTTTTTTTTTTTTTTTTTATTATTAATGATTGGTCAAGACTCTGTTTGCCCTTTTGAATTTAAATCTACTGCATCTTTAGCTGTACAGCTTCACAAAGTTGTCATTTTGTCTTTCTGCACTCCATTTACCATTCTGGAAGTACTGTTCTTTCCTTTCTCGTCACCTGATGTGGAAATGGCTTTTGGATGATCTCAGATGCTCATGATTATGTGATGGAAGGGTCAATGATAGTTCTAAAAATAAACCCACAAAACATTCACATGATGGTTGGTGTGTAACATTGAGACAAGGTTACTTCTTCTGAAATATTGCCAAGATTTAACTTTGCCAGAAGAATTGCGTCTAGGACACATTACTGATTAATATGCTGTAGGTGACTGGGGCAAGAGAATCACTAAATATGAATCTCAGAAGAGTGAAAGTCACTGAAACAAACATTGATTTGTCCTTGCTAAGCTGCCCTAGAAAAACCCTGTTTACACTTTGTTCTAAGCGGTGGATAAAACGTTTTGCAATATTAAAGTACTGATTAGGCAAACTCCTTCAAAGGCGCTTCTTGATGCACCCCGTTATAATTCAGTTCATTCTTTCTTTTAATTAAGTTTAATATTTGTAATGTTCATTTAGATACTCAAAGTGTCTCTTTTTAATTGAAAAAAATGTGTTTATTTCTCTTAGGAGAGGATGATCTCAGTCCTCCTCATGATACAAGCACAGGACTAGAGGAAGTCATGGAGCAGCTTAACAACTCCTTCCCCACTGCAAGAGGTAAGAACAGCCAGTGAGAAAACATAGTTATCGGATTGCAATCTCCTCCAGTTCATCTGGATAAGTGTAATTAAGGTGGAGAAACCATCCCACTACCCCTTTTAAGACCTATTGGCATATTGAAAGAAAATACTAATATTTTTCCACAGTGCGATTTTCTTTTCTGTTTTTTAGCACATAACTGACTAGTTGTCATATAATCTTTATATAAAAATATTTAATATTACAATTCTATGGGCATTTATGAAACACATTTTTATTGCCATGTTTTGATTGCATGCTTTAAACCTAAGCATAGAAACTGCTGAAAATAAAGACCTTGCTTACCCTTGTGTTAATAAATCACTGGGCAGTTAAAGCGGATGTGCGCTGAAAAAATAAAAGCCAGCAGCTACAAATACTGCAGCTGCTGACTTTTAATATTAAGACACTTACCTGTCCTGAAGTCCAGCGCCATCCACAGCAGAGGACGAGCGATCGCTCGTCACTCTCCTCCCCCGCCCCAACCCTCCCAACCCCCCCCCCATCCTCGGTGAGGAAACCAGGAAGTGAAGCGCTCCAGCTTCACTGCCCGGTTCCCTACGGCGCATGCGCGAGTCGTGCTACGCCTGCTAATTGGCTCCCGCTGCGTACTGGGAGCCGAGTGTTCCCAGGACAGCGGGAGTTCCACTTTAGGGTGGAGCTCCGCTTTAAGGGGCAGGAATTGTTGTTTTTCTGGTTGAGAGAGAGGGTCCGTGGGCTATGAAAGCGTAATAAGTAAGATAAAACCGTAACCTCTCAGTTACTTTGCACTTCCTATGATTATTGGGTTCCTTTTTTCTTTTCTTCTTTTTTTTTTTTTTTGCTGGTTCTCTATTTTAATATAGTTGCATATGTCTGTCTATTTGCTGGCTTTCTATTTTAGTTCTTTTTTTCTTTTATTGGTATTTATTTTTTCAGATTTTTATTGTGATTTATCCTATTTCATAAACTTTTTATAAGTGTCTTCTTGCATGAAAGAGCCAGCTCTTCCCATCTGAGCACCTAATAGATCAGTTATAGCCAGGTACCACTGAATAACGTACCCCTTACTGCACAGTTTCTGTAGTGCTGCCCCTAGCTATTGTAGTAGATCTTTTTTTGAAGACATTCCTGGCATGAATTAGTGTAGTGTATTAGTCTAGCAGCAGCATTCATTATAGACTGAAGGGGGGATAGCCTGTGTAAAGGTAGGTCAGTTTGGAGGGAGTTGCAGTAGTCAAGGCGGGAAATAACCAAGGAGTGAATACGTTTTGTGGTGTCATTAGTAAGGAAGGGGTGATTTTCTATAAATGTGGAGGTTAAGGTGGTAAGATTTAGCCAGTGAGTGGATATGGAGGCTGAAGGAGATATCAGAGTCTAGGATTACACACGGCACTCTGTGTAAAGTCATAAGGAAGAGGAAATATTACAAGCCCTGTTTTGGAAAGTTTTGAGTTTTTTGAGGAAGTGGTGTGGCATCCATACTTATACGTCACAGTAAGTTTGAGATGAGCGAGGAGATTGAGGGGGTTGAGCTAAGGAGTCGAGAGATAGATCTGGGTGTCATCAGAATAGAGGTGGTATTGGAAGCCATGGGAGGTTATCAACTGGCCCAGGAAAGAGGTAAAGAGATCAAATAGGAGCGACCCAACGACAGAGCCTTGACATACCCCAACAGAAAGAGGAAGAGGAGTTTAGGAGATGGTGTTGAATGTGGCACTGAAAGTGCACTGTGATAGGTAGGAGAACCAGTAAAGAGCAGAGTCACAGAGGCCAAGGGAGTGAAGTTTGTTGAGGAGGAGTGGGTGGTCAGTTGTGTCGAAGGCAGCAGGAAGGTTCAAGAGTATGACTATAGAGTACTGCCCCTTATTGGTGAGTTTTAGTAGGGTAGTTTTAGTAGAATGTTCTGGGTGGAAGCCGGACTGTAGGGGATCGAGAGGGTTGTTGGTGAGGTAGGAGCTCATATGGTTGTGGACAAGGTGTTCGAAAAGCTTGGAAGCAAACGGGAGCAGGGAAATTAGTCTTAACTTATTCACACAGGTGGGGTCCAGTGAAGGTTTTTCAAGTATGCGTGTAACCAGTGCATATTTGAGTGGGGAGGGAAAGGTGCCAGTGGAAAGGGAAAGGTTGAAGATGTTAGAGTTTTGAATAGAGCCGGAAGGTGGTCGCAATGATTGTGAGGGTCCAGAAGACAGGCGATGAGGTGGTCCATGGAAAGGAGTTTAACTATCGGTCGAAGAAGAAAAGTATCGAGTGTGGTGTTGGACCTGGTGTGTTGGTTGAAAGAGGAAGTTGGGCGCTGGATATCTCATCACAAATTGTCGATTTTTGTTTTTGAAATAATTGGCAATCTCCTGGACAGTAAGCAAACTGGTGGGTGAAGGCAGCAGGGGGTGACGTAAGGAATTAAGGGTTGAGAAGAGTTGACAAAGTTTGGATGAGAGCGTATTGACGAGAGTGGTATTGTAAGTTTGTTTAGCAATGTGGAGGCAGGAGTTGTATTTGATAAGGGCAGATTTGTAGGGGGTGAAGTCTTGCAGGGATTTTGTTTTACGCCATGCTCGCTCAGGAGCATGGCTGTGTCTCTTGACACGTCTGGTGTCATCTGTTAGCCAGGTTTGTAGCAGATGAGGCCTGGTTCTGCTTGTTGGAAGAGAAGCGAGTGTGTCCAGGGAGGGTGACAGTATGTTGTAGATGGAAGTGGTCAGGTTTGGGCAAGACGGGTGCAATTTTATCATAAAGTCAGACCGTAGCAGAATGAAGAAGGAAATGTTGAGGTAGCGAAGGTTCCTGAAGGTAACAGTTGGCAGCATGGGAGGTAGGAGATTCAGAGAGTGTGAAACAGATAAGGTTGTGATCCGAGAGAGAGGAAAGGGGGTGTTAAAGAGGTTGCAGGGAGTGCAGAGGTGGGAGAATACGAGGTCGAGGGTGTTTCCATTGGAGTGAGTGGTGATTTGTGTCCACTGTGTTAGGTTGGGAAGTGGCTGAGATGTTAACATTGATTGAAAAGTTAAAGTCACCAAGGATGATGGCCGGGGTGTTTGATCTTGGCCAAGGCACCATTATAAAAAAAGAAGTGTAACTTCCAAAAAGACAAGTATGAACAGTAGTTTCAAAGACTTGGCAAGGCAGACGTTGCGTTCATTCATGCAACGTAGCCCAGTGTTTTCTGAGAGGAGTTACGATGATTACAGGTAGGCAGATGTGGATTGCAGACAGGCAAAGTGGCTTTTATGTTGCAGGGAAGAGTGTAGATACCTGAAAGAGTAGAGGAGAGAAGGCATGCTGAGAGGATGATGTGTTTAAAGTGCTAGGCACTTAACACCAAAGTGGCACTTTGGGCTTGTCACTTCTTGTACAAAGTAGCATGGGACCCTTTTACAAAATCCACTCTGTGTTGAGTGGCATTCTTGTGAACGGGCATCAATTGAAACAATGTGATTTTTCACTGTCATGCAATTCTGTGCAACTCAAATTGCATCAGAAATCTCACTCGTTTTTACAAGACCTAAATCTTTCTAGTGAGGACACACACACTAACCCCACACCACCTTATCAAAGAAAAAAACATTTGGCTTCTGGTACAATTTTAGGTTTTCAGTTGTAGGTTCGGCCCCTCCAGGATATAATCTATGTAATGGCAAGGGCACTAGGGTTTATTGATGATAACTGCTGGGGGATCTAATGTTGCTGAGTGTGGGGAGGGGATCTATTGTTGCTAGGATGGATGTATTGTTCCCCTGGGGGGGAGGAGGGGGGTGTATAATGTTGCTGGCTGCTGGGGAACTATTTTACAGCTTTTCATGAACAAATTCTATACAAATTACTTGACGCTACAAAATCATACTTCGTTCTAATTTGTCTAAAAGGGGCAGTACTGGGAGGTGGGTAGGAGTGAGACCAAGGGACAGTGCTCAGAGGTGGATTCTGGTTAGAGACAATAAGTGACTCAGAATGGAGGAGTACATTCACCTTTCTCTGAGATAGATAGATATAGATATAGATATAGATATAGATATATATATATATATATATATATATATATATATATATATATATATATATATATATATATATATATATATATATATATATATATATATAATATATATATATCTGTAACTGATTTTTTGGCTACCAATTTTTTTTTTCATCTATTAAGCTGTGTGAAGTGTAAAATTATGCAAAGGCATTGCTATTAATGTCTGTCCCCCATATTTTTTTATGCAAAGTCCAGAATCTCTGTAGCACACAACACAGTTACATCTGCTACAGCTGACTATTACAGCTGTTGTGTTAAATAAAAACAGATGTCAAACCAGAGGTCTGCTGTTCAGGGGAAATATGTGATTAAACACCACCTCAATCATTTGTTTAACCCTGACAGATAAGAAAAAAAAGCTATTTGGTTAAAGTGTAAGTGTAGACAAAAGGATGTATTCACAGTTGAAATGCATGTTTGTGAACTGGTTTACATGCAGAAAAAATGCAATTCTTCTAAATTAGACATTACTGCCAGACTGTAGGCAAATCGCCATCTACTTTTCTGCACATAAAACATTCGAACTTTGTTAAAACTGCAGTCGGATAGTGAAAGCTATTCTAAAGTCTCACTGTTTTTTTACCTTAATGGTTGATTTCTTACCTGAGCCTGATCCAATCCAGCGACGTGCATGAGAGCAGTGGCTCTTGCCATGGTCTCCTCCTCATTGAGCAGATTAATGGCAGTGGGAGTTTTTAGCTCCCGCTCCTGCCAATCAACTCCAGTGACGAGGAACTTTAGCCTTTTATTTTTATGTTCTTACCATAATTGACTGTCCAAAAAAAATGCAAAATCAATTCTTCTCTTGTGATAATAAATAAATATATATATATATATATATATATATATATATATATATATATATATATATATATATATATATATATATATATATATATATATATATATATATTCTGAAGTTTGTATATTTCTGCTATCCACTCTATCACCTGAGGAAGAGTTTATTGAAACGCATTGGGTCAACCACAAGATAAAAGGATAACAGGAGAGTGCAGTTCGTTCTGCACTACTGTCATCTGTTTTCAGCCGACAGCTGGCTTTAGCTAGTCCAGGCCCTGAAAAGATCCTGGTCGGAATCCACCCAGATGTCTGAACTGGCAGCTGGATTAACCTCTCAGCGAGCTGCTGGGAGACTCAGCCAGCTGCTCCCAGCACTCCAGTGAGCGCAGGAGGGGTATAGTAATGTATCTCTGTTTTTTGGATTATGCACCTTTTGTCAGCCTTTAATGTCTTCTGCTGCTTTTCAGGAGTTGTTGTAAAATAAAATTTTGATGATTTTATATTTATAATTTTTCTGGTATGGATATTAGTTTATCAATATTGTGCCTAAAAAAAAAAAAAACCTCCACATAAGAATTATCTTGTTCGTTATACTAATAATCTTTGATCATTTTTAAGAAAGCCTTCTTGTATCTCGGTCATAAGTATCTCCAGGATAGAATTGGAGGAATCCCAGTTGATCGTCACTTTACTACATACAGGACAATATACAAAGTTTTGGATGTCCTTCCTTTTTAATATTTAAGGGAAAATGCAATTCACTGATTTGACCTTTATCCCAAGCTGTCCTTTCTTTTTCACCTGACCTGTCCTTTCTTCTGTCTATGTAGGTATATATTTGTTTTTTAGAGCATAACAATAAATGTGATATTTATTTCTGGTTATCTTCTCGTTCCTTCCTTTTTTTCTCATTCTCTCCTTCTCACAAAAGGAAGAAATGTCCCTGGAAAGCAAATGAGAGAGGTTAGTGAGAGCTGGGCTCGCTGCCATCCGGCTTGTGTCTGTCACATTTCACATCCCATGTCTGGCATTTGTGCAGCTACCAGTCTCTTTAGCTGAGTGCTTCTTACAAACGTGCTGTAACATGCCAACAATTACTACCACTCATCAACTGTTAGTAGGACAGCAGTAAACCAGTGGAAAGGTTCCAGTGTATGACATACTTTTGCCCAGGATGAATTGAGCTGCAACTATGTCCTTTTTTCAGTTATTCTGTTTGTCTACATATAATTAATTGAATTCCTCGTAATTGGGTAAAATTCTAATTTTCATATATAAAATATTTGCTGTTTATCACTGCAGCAATCTTATCATAGTGTTTATTGTAATTATTGCTGTATTATAGTTATACAAAAAATAAAAAACAGATTAAAAAGATTGGGCTTTAACCTTGGCCCACATCTTTAGAGTTGTAAGTTATTGACAGCAATTTAAGACCAGCTCAGTTTTCTTTAAGGTAAAGTAAATGAAATATAACAGACTGCTATGTAACGTTTACCGTAATTGGACTGGACATCTCTTCTAAGTTACTGTGATGTCCTTTGAACTACAGAGGATCTGAGCTGTGGTCCACATAAACTATTGGACAGCTCTAAATGGACTAGTAGTTTTTTTGTTTGTTTGTTTGTTTTTTTACGTGTTGAGAGGTTTAAAAGCCTGCCATGTTGTAAATAACCCTTATTTGCATCATGAACAATGACTACGTTTTTTTTTTTTTTTTCACATTTGGTGTCTACTAACATCAATATGTTTATATTCACTACATTTGTCATTCTGGAAGTTCTAAGAATGTTGCTTTGTGTAATTGCATGAAAGTGTCCAAACCTAATCCATTCTTTTTATGTTCACCACACTTAGTTTATTCGCGATGACTACAGATACAGTATTTTAGACAATTAAAATGTTAGATAAATGCACTATTTGACATTTAAACAGGACTTGCAAAAATATGGAATCAACCAACACAGTTTATAATGCACTCTGCTTAGATATACACATCTACTAAAATCATGCTATACAGTCTAGTTTGTCATTATTTATAAGGCCTCATGCCCACAGATGTTTTAAAAAACGGGCTGTAAACCCACTACAGACGTCAGGAAAAAAGCGGTGTTAAAAATGTTATCTACGCTTTGCATTGAATTCAATGCAGGTTAAGCTGTGCTGGCTTTCAGCCACGTTTCTCTGTTTCTAATCAAAATCAATGGTTTCCTATGGGAGCCCATTGATTTGAATAGAGGTCGCACCAGAAGTCGGATCAAGAGGATACGACTTGCGGTGCGACTTGTGTGCTGAGAATTAAAAAAAAATTGTGTGAGGTTCCACCCCAAAACGATACCAGACCTTTCGGTCTGGTATGGATTTTAAGGGGAACCCCCACACCAATAAAAATGGCGTGGGGTCCCCCCAAGATCCATATCGGACCCTTATCTGAGCACGCAGCCCATCAGGTCAGGAAAGGGGGGCAAGCAAGCACCCCCCCTCCTGGACCATACCAAGCCACATGCCCTCAACAAAGCACCTTGTCCCCATGTTGATGAATAGTTTTCGGTAGCATAGGCAGATTAGCATAAAGGTTAAAATGGAACTTCAGTAATTTTTTTATCTTTCCATCTATTAAATATTGTGCCCTTGTTTTTAACTTTGGATAGTAAAATATTTTTTTCTACCAATAAATACCTTATACAGCCCACTTTCTGTTTCTTGCCTGGTAAAATCCTAGACTTATGAGGACATGCACAGCTCTCTTACTCGTGAGAGTTTGTCAGGAAGGGATGGGGGGTGAGTCATTTGAGGGCCAATGAGCGCTGCAGAGCTGGCGGTGTGTGTCTGTGTAAATCCAGGAAGTTAACAGGCAGCAGCTTCAGCTGCCCACAATTAAAATGGATCCAGCCACACTCAGTGGATGGAGATTTCTGTGGCATATTTGGCAAGTACAGAATCACGGAATATATAAAATAATATGCAAAGTGGCTGGAGGAAAGCTTCAGAATGGCAAAGATGTTTTTTTACAAATTATGTGAGCCGTCTGTATTTCCTCTTTAAGCAGCGGGAAGTACCTGGAGAGTGTCCAGCACCCATCCAATATTGTGCCATGAATGATTGCTCTGACAGGAGTCTGGTTCTACCGTGTGACAGATTTTTTTAAACTGCTTCTAGTAACATTTCAGCCTGTTCACACAGGCTTTAATTTGCATAAGAGCAGTGTGAGCAGCAAGCTTATATAAAACTTTCAGCAAGCTTCAAATAACCTTCTTGAAGTTTGGCTGTACTTCTGTTGATCACATGAGTGCAGATCGTTCTGCACTCCTGTGCCCAACAGAGCCTGTCCAGGCTCATGAAAGATCACGACCTCATGAAAGATCACGACCATATGGTCGAGATCTGTCCACATGCCTGGATCGACCCCATGCTCGGCAAGCCACTAAGAGCCTGAGGTGGCTGCTCCCGCCCCCTCCACAGCCCAGGAATGCCCGTACAGCAGAAGGTGAGCGGCGGCTGCGGTCCGTGTTAACCCTGTCCTGACCGCGGTCCCCGCTTACCTCACGCTGTGCGGCCCAGTCATCGAGAGGCCGCTCTTCCTACAAAATGCAGCCCAGGGACCGCGGCCCACCGGGCAAACGCCCGGTGTGCCCTATGGCCAGTCCGGGCCTGGGCCTTATATTATATGGTACTGCAAGGATGTGGGGTGTGATGATCGGGGAAGACGTCCTCGCCGGGAGAATACAGTGGTGATTTCTAGCAGCTATAACAGCTGCTTGCAGTAATTGCATGTAAAATTTGGGAGGCTGGCTGTACCCAAGTTGATCAACTTGGGTACATTCAGCCTGCTCATACATGGCTCGAATCATGAATCGAATTCAACAGGAACCATTGGAGATCTGAACAGTCTGTGGCTCGCTTTAAAAAGGTTGTTTTTTTATTTTCTAAATGGGTTCCTTTAATCTAGTGCATTGTTGGTTCACTTACGTTTTCCTTCGATTTCCCTTCTAAATGTTTTTTTCTTTGTTTTCTTTGTCTGAAATTCTCACTTCCTGTTCCTCCTCAGTAAGCTGTTCAGTAAGCTGTTCTGACTGACTTTCCACCGCTCGGATCATGGTGGAAAGCTTACTGAGGAGAAACGGGAAGTGAGAAATTCAGACAAAGAAAAAAAACATTTAGAAGGGAAATCGAAGAAAAGGGTAAGTGAACCAACAATGCACTAGCTTAGAGGAACCTATTTAGAAAATAAAAAACAAACCTTTTCATACCCCTTTAATCTCTCCTATAGCAAGAATATGTATGGGTGGCAAAAGAGTGTAACCTAGCAACTTGTGCTTTGGTGTTACGGCGTCTATTGGCTCAGTAAAGGGCTGATACGAGTTATAACTATATATATATATATATATATATATATATATATATATATATATATATATATATATATATATAAATATGTGTGGAGATATACTGTATACAGTGCCTTGCGAAAGTATTAGGCCCCCTTGAACTTTGCAACCTTTTGCCACATTTCAGGCTTCAAACATAAAGATATAAAACTATTTTTTTTTTGAAGAATCAACAACAAGTGGGACACAAATTCAATCATGAAGTGGAATGAAATTTATTGGATATTTCAAACTTTTTTAACAAATAAAAAACTGAAAAATTGGGCGTGCAAAATTATTCGGCCCCCTTAAGTTAATACTTTGTAGCGCCACCTTTTGCTGCGATTACAGCTGTAAGTCGCTTGGGGTATGTCTATCAGTTTCAGCACATCGAGAGACTGACATTTTTGCCTGCCCATTCCTCCTTGCAAAACCGCTCGAGCTCAGTGAGGTTGGATGGAGAGGGTTTGTGAACAGCAGTTTTCAGTTCTTTCCACAGATTCTCGATTGGATTCAGGTCTGGACTTTGACTTGGCCATTCTAACACCTGGATATGTTTATTTGTGAACCATTCCATTGTAGATTTTGCTTTATGTTTTGGATCATTGTCTTGTTGGAAGACAAATCTCCGTCCGAGTCTCAGGTCTTTTGCAGACTCCCATTGTCTTGTTGGAAGACAAATCTCCGTCCGAGTCTCAGGTCTTTTGCAGACTCCATCAGGTTTTCTTCCAGAATGGTCCTGTATTTGGCTCCATCCATCTTCCCATTAATTTTAACCATCTTCCACAAGAAAAGCAGGCCCAAACCATGATGCTGCCACCACCATGTTTGACAGTGGGGATGGTGTGTTCAGGGTGATGAGCTGTGTTACTTTTACGCCAAACATAACGTTTTGCATTGTTGCCAAATAGTTTGATTTTGGTTTCATCTGACCAGAGCACCTTCTTCCACATGTTTGGTGTGTCTCCCAGGTGGCTTGTGGCAAACTTTAAACAACACTTTTTATGGATATCTTTAAGAAATGGCTTTCTTCTTGCCACTCTTCCGTAAAGGCCAGATTTGTGCAGTATACGACTGATTGTTGTCCTATGGACAGAGTCTCCCACCTCAGCTGTAGATCTCTGCAGTTCATCCAGAGTGATCATGGGCCTCTTGGCTGCATCTCTGATCAGTCTTCTCCTTATATGAGCTGAAAGTTTAGAGGGACAGCCAGGTTTCAATATTATCGCTTGCACAGTGCTCCTTGGGATGTTTAAAGCTTGGGAAATCTTTTTGTATCCAAATCCGGCTTTAAACTTCTCCACAACAGTATCTCGGACCTGTCTGGTGTGTTCCTTGTTCTTCATGATGCTCTCTGCGCTTTAAACGGACCTCTGAGACTATCACAGTGCAGGTGCATTTATACGGAGACTTGATTACACACAGGTGGATTCTATTTATCATCATTAGTCATTTAGGTCAACATTGGATCATTCAGAGATCCTCACTGAACTTCTGGAGAGAGTTTGCTGCACTGAAAGTAAAGGGGCTGAATAATTTGCACGCCCAATTTTTCAGTTTTTTATTTTTTAAAGTTTGAAATAACCAATACATTTCGTTCCACTTCATGATTGTGTCCCACTTGTTGATTCTTCAAAAAAAAATTGTTTTATATTTTTATGTTTGAAGCCTGAAATGTGGCAAAAGGTCTCAAAGTTTAAAGGGGCCGAATACTTTCGCAAGGCACTGTGTGTATATGTATTTAAAACCATGCAACAAAGCATTCTGTAGAATGATAAGTTATGATTTAAGTGAAAGATCAACAGCTAATTTCATACATTGCAACACCGTGTCCAAATTGTCTATTTTTAAGGAAAAAGTAGCAATGCGTACATAATCACACACCCATAGACTCGGTCAAACTCTTTGTGCTTTAACATCTTATGCTTTGCTTTTGTGCTGAGTGTATCTCTGGCAGACACTTGTCCATATGTGTAAATATAACTTACGTGAGTGTTTTGTGTTGTCTTCTGGTGCAATCTAATGAATTAGGCCCTCTTGGGCTTCATTTGCCTTGATGATGACAGGTGTATCTGCACATTTATTATTCAAACTTTCCACCTGACATTTAAGAAAATGTTTGTGTCTTTTTATATAGTTGTATTCAATGAAAAGAAAATTTGATTGCATGAGTTGTAATTATGTTCACTGTAAAAAAAATGTAAAAAAACGTAAATAAAACCTGTGGCCATAAAATATAAAAAGTTTACAGTAAAACCTTGGTTTGAGAATAACTTGGTTTGAGAGCATTTTGAAAGACAAGCAAAATGTTTTAATGTTGCCTTGATATACAAGCGATGTCTTGATACAAGAGTAGCGTCCTGTCACAACTGAGAATAAAAGAGAAGAGAGGAGCCTCTAAGTGTAGCAATCTGGTTACATTTAATGAAGGTACAACATTTAGCAACTTATTGCTACACTTAGAGGTGCCTTTCTTCTTTTTTTTTTTTTTTTTTATACCCTGTAACCCTTTGGATTACAAGCATGTTTCTGGAATGAATTATGCTCGCAAACCAAGGTTTTACTGTATTTTGGTTTTGGATAGAGAGCTGAGTGGTTAATACTCCTGTCAGGTTTCTGTTGCCGGTTTCTGTTGCCATTTTTGACCCTATTAGGATAATTTTAGCCTGTCTATTTGACCTGCTGACAGATGTTTTTGGGAATGAATGTGGGTGTTAAAAAAACAAATTCTAACTTGCCACCAGAACATAGAGGGGAAATCGTGCAATGGGGCCACTTATGCCAGTGAGGTCATGTACCTTACTTAAGGAATACCATCACCCGAAAAAGTAAAGTACCATTTATTCTCTTTTCCCTCCAGTCTCCAATTAAGTTGCAGCTTTTTTTCAGGGAGTGAGTGCCTTTTTTTTTTTGTCAGGTACTTGCTCATCCTTCCTTGAACCCTGGCCTAGGTGAGGATGGCATTGCCTTGGTTCATTAGCTTGTAGCGCACATTACTTAGCTCAGTAGTACGTAATGCAGAGTTTAGAGCTCAGGAGCATGTAACATAGTGCAGAGATCGACTGAAATAACACAGGGGTCAGTCATAAGTAACACAGGGTGCAGTAAGGATTATATAGCACAACAGTATAGTTTATGTAGCAAAGCAAAATGTGTAGAATTTACAGAGCACAGTGGTCTGCGGTATGTGAGATATGGAGTGCATTCAGCTAAAATATGTCGCCAAAGGAGTGGCTTTTTCAGTAGCTAATGCCTCACAATTCTGTCATGACACTCCCTACCCATTACATACTGAGGTAGCAATACAAACTTGGCAAGGATTCTAACAATTTCCTTCTCTATCCAAAACAAAAAAAAGTTTTGGCTAAATATATATGAATTACATAGGTGTGGAGAAGCTAATGTTTTTATACATATGCATTTTTAAAATATTAAGATCCCTTTCCTGATGGGAGTAATAATGTATTTTGTGTTTTCTCTTCTAGGAAACCATGTAGGAAATCTTTTTCACATGGCTGATGATTTGGGAAGAGCGATGGAAACTTTAGTCACTGTCATGACTGACGACGAGGTGTTAGAGTAACAACTCCCTACGCACCGCATGTGGTTTTTTTTATAGAACTATCTTCGTACAACAAAAAAGGGGATTAGACTGTAAGAGTTTACAAGAAAATATCTATATTTTTGTGAAGGGTAGTGGTACTATACTGTAGATTTCAGTAGTTTCTTAAGTCTGTTATTGTTTTGGTAACAATGGCAGGTTTTAAATGTCTATGCAATTGTACAAAACCAATAAGAAAACTACATGTAAAATCTTGATAGCTTAAAAAAAATCTTGCCATTTCTTTTTACAGAGGGCAATTTTGGGTTGTTTAAAAAATTTATATCAGTTATAAAGAAAGATTGTAAACTAAAGTGTGCTTTATAAAAAAAATAATTTGTTTTATAAAAAATCCCTTTGAAAAAGAAAAAAAAAAAACACAGTTCATTGTTTAGAATTGCCATGGCTTTGTAACTGTATATCATCAATATTCATATTGTGTCACTTTTTTTTGTCCTTGTGTGTCAAAGAACATCAGTTAAAGCACCAAATATGAAATGGACTTTGTTTTTCACAGACGCACCTGTTAATTGATAAACAATGGAACTTGAGCAAAAGTTTTTATATTCTTTTCATTGACACAAGAAGCATCTAGACCAGCGATGGGAACCCTGAGCTAGAGTATTTTTCATTTTATGGGAACGGCTACACAAGCGGTACTAACAGTTCATAGAATTAAAAGGATAAGTTACTAATGTAATGTACTTTTGTAACAGCCCATTCTTAACACAACAGTATTGTTTCTCACAGCTTACTGTAATTACTATTGAGCCCTATGGGCAAGGCTTCTTTTTTTTTTTTTTCTTAAACTATGTACGATAAAAACCTTTTTGTTTTAGACAATATGTACCAGTTTGCAATTGCAGATAAAAAATTTTACACGGATGAATTCCAGAGCGCTCTGATGTAGTTCTCCCCTCAGTGCGGTCTTAACTCTGGCCTTTAAAAATGTAATGCTGAGCAGTGATCATGTTGTAAACCCATTTCGTTTTATCATTCTAGTGGTCAGACTAGTGAAAGCCAATCTGGCCACCTGTTAGGGGTCGCTGTGTACCACTGTACCGTATTAATAAATACAGGCCTTTGATTAGCTTTGTGAAGCCTATAATTGCAGAATAAAATGAGGCAACTTTTTGGATGATACTGTTACCAATTTTTTAACATGTAACAATTTGTGATTGGGGACCTTGGTACTTGGCATTGATATTTTATGACCTTTGAACGTTTATGTTGAAACAGAAGCATCATGTCATGCTAGAGAAAATGTTATTGTTTTACCATAATACTGTATTTTTTTATGAGGACAAGAAAAAGTGGTGCTGCACTGCTTAAGAGTATTTAACCGTAACAAGCCAAGTACCATTTTATTCTACTTTTGACTTATTTTATGTAAAATCATTTCCAACTAGATTACTTTTAGACATCTGGAGTAGCTAGCATTTTTAAGGGATACTGCATTTAAACTGTGGTATTATGTAAATGTTCTATTCAGGATACATTTATGTCCTACTTAAAGCGGAAGTAAACCCATCTATTTGATAAAAAAAAAAAGTTATAATTCCCGGCATGCCGGAAATGCTAGATGTCACATTTGCTTGTGCTCATAACCAAACTGTCAAACCATCCAATGGCTGGTTTCATAACTGATCACATGTGCAGCATCGTGGCAGTTGTAGATTAAACAGAAGCCAAGATGGCAGCTTCCTTGGCTAAAAAACAATAGGAGGGTTTACTTCCACTTTAATGCGTGCTGTTAAGCAATAATTGACCAGTAATCTATATGTATGTTATCTTGTGCTCAGAAGTCAGTCCTTAGAGCTTTATAGATGAAAACATTTATGTTACAGTCAAGAGCCATTTGACAGATAACTATGAAAATCAGTGGGTAGAAAAGCAAACGTGTGTTTAATTTCCCCTTCAAAACGTACAAAAACAAAATATCTAGAAAGTCCTTTTGCTGTGGGCTAAGGTATTCTTTCATTTAACCTAGTTCTCATTTAATGTTCCCTTAAGTGGCTGGTTCATTCAATAAAGAAAATTCCTCCAAGTAAGTTTTTACATGACTGTAGGGTTCATATGTAAGAATGTGTTCAAAGGCCCACGATAGCTGTCAGTTTAAATCTGTGAACCCTGTAATGTTGTTAAATATGATATAGTCTTTAAATCCACCACTTAAGGACCACATGGTTGTCCTGTTGCCTTGCTTCCAGGGGTCACTGTAAATGCTCAGGCGAATAACTGGTACCTTCTTGATGGAGATCCTTGCAAGTTAAGCTGTACTTTTAAAGCTCTTAATACAGTTAAACTTACCACTAAAAACACTCCTATGCTCTACTCCCACTTTTGAGATATTGAGAGATGTATAAAGCTAACTTGTGCTTGTATGCTTCCAGACTTCTGTAAAGTATGAATTATGTCTGTTAACTTCATTAAGGGGTTCATGAATCTAAAAAAGTGTCCCTGCAAGAAAATTTATCGTTGTCCAACTTTCTGTCTTGTTGCTACAGCAACAAGAAATGTTCATGTTGGCACATTTTTCTTTTAATACATAAATCATACAATCTTTAACTTCAATGTGGTTACTATCTATTGATAAGGTGGGATTTCCAAGGCTAGAGATACAAAGTCCTGAACAAAAGATGCTCTACCGTAAAACCTTCTATTTGTCCCACAAAAGCTCAAGTTAACTTTTTTTTCTCAGCCACCACTCTGTCTCATTGCCTCTAGGTCTTTATAAATACTCTGTAATCCAGGATGATAAACAAGTCACTTATAGAAATGTGTGTATTGTTTAAATTGGAGAAACTTATAAAAAGTGTTTTCCAGGAATTCTGTATGGGCCCTGTAGCAATCAAGGACTATAACGTGATTTAGATAAAGAAAAGGCTTTGGATATATATAAACATGAGGTCCTGCACACATGTCCTCAGTAACTCTTGAATTTGTATATCTATCAAATCTGCTCCCTGGAGCTTTGGAAATATAGTATTTTCTATCAAAAGTAAAAATGTAAGGCCAGTGACTGCATTAGCCTGACAGGTCTTCGGCTGTAATGGTCATTGTCAGTGACTAACAGACTAATTGCCAAGACCCACCAATGGCACTTAAACTGAAAGCAGGTGACTGCTGCTTCCCAGCACCAAAAATTGTAGCTATTGCCTTATTTTGTCTTGTCATTTGAACAGTGTAAGAGTTGTGAAATGAATTTCTTTAACAGCGTTCCCAGAAATGATAGCACTCCAGTAAAAGCAATCGGTGGAATTCATTTTCATTAAATGTGTTCTCAGCTTCCCATCGGAGTTTGAGATGCATTGCAACATGTCAACAGTCTGAAACAGGGTAGAAAAAGCTACAACTGTGTGCTTCTTCATTAGTCCACACATCCATATGTAAAATAGAACCTCATGTCCAGCGACCCAGATGCTTCTATCAGTTGCACTGTTCTGTTAACAGGTTTCATGGCCTTGATGGCTGCTGATTGATCGTAGCATTTCAGTCCCTGTGTGTGTACATATGTGGACAATTTAATCCATCTGGCACCTTGTATGGGTGATTTGCTGCCTTGCCTATATTATTGTTGTATTATACAAGATAATGTGCGAAGGACAACCCAATGTTATTTTGTAATGTGTCTGATTTTGTTTGTTTTCAGACATGGCTAACCATGTTGCATCTACCTCACTATGGTTTTGTGGTGTTTCTGACCATGTCAACAAAACATAAAACGTGAAACATTGCCACTATATCCATTGTGTAAGCAGGCTTTTATAACTAACCTTTTGATTACTGATGGCATATGTGACAGTGTGTTCCCCAGCCAGAGTTGAACTACTGAAACACATTTTACTATTTGCCATTTTGAGATGTTTATTTTGAGTTATTTTGGTATAATTATGTTTAGTTCCTGTGGCTAATTGTTCACATCAGAATACTCATTGTTTGCTCACATGGGGCTGCCAGACTACAGTTTTTAAATGTAACTAAACTACCAAGTAGCAGAATGATAAAGTATTAAACATCCAATTGAAAAACAAGTACTACTTTCAAAGTCCTCAGCAAAAATAAGCTGTTAAGCAATAATAAATATTGGTTGTGTTTTATATAAGAGAGAGAAATAAACGATAATTTAAGAATAAAATTTTGCTTGAACTGGATGTTAACACTCCACCATATTATGCTGATATTAAAAGAATAGCTTTTGGAAAAGGAAACTTTACAGTTAAATTGCGTAATAATTTTATTTATAGCACCATTCCTGTGGCTGGCCTCTATGCAGCCTTAGAAGCATCTGCAGCCTGGCTGGTTTGTGATGCCAGTGGGAAATGTATCAGTCCGGCTGGCCAAGCAGAGTTTCAAGATAGTAGAGCTAGGTGTCCTGGGACCTGAACTGTAGCTGATAAGGAGAATTCTCTGTAAAGTAGAGTATTAATCACACATGTGGTTTGACTTAATTTTCCATTCAAAAAATAAATCTATATTTTGACTGAATAGGCATTTAGAGCCTTAGATGGTATGTAAATCCAAGCCTCTGAATGCGTTTTTATAGAATCTAAAAACACTTTATTGTAAGTCATTCCCAGGATGTAATGAGCAGCCGTATAGACTGGGCTGTCATGTAGCAGTATTTCTCTCTTGACGATGCTGGTCCTAAGGATAGTGCTCGCTGAAGCTTTAAGGCTAAATCACATGGTTAATTTTATTCTTCTGCTACTGTGCATTTAACCTCTGGCAGTGATATGAATTGTGTTTTCTTGAACCACTACACTATGACCCTTAATAAAATATTGCAAAATGCAGTGATGTGCAATCGGCCTTGGTAACCATTTCAGAAATCTGTTGTAAGCCGATTAAGAAATGATGAGCTGCAGTTAGTTGCTTATTTGCTACCTGATTAAATCAAAGGCATGCTCAAAATATTTTCTATAATAGAAAATTAAGTAAAGGAGATTTTTTTTGTGATGTTTAATACCACATGCAACAATGAGTGGTGCAGTGTTTAGACACAGACCTAATACAGTTTAGGTATGTACAGAACAGCAGCCAGGATCCCGTTCCAAATGTGCTACATGGTGATGGACAAGAATTACACTGGATATCTTATCTGTATCATTACTTCAGTGCAGATGCCTCTACAGACTGTTCAGTTTCAGTTGTGTATTCACCTGTATAGAACAATCAGCAAGTATCTTTAGGAAAAATAGAAAATGGGTATACAGGGAGCCATGGCTACCATATGCAGAACTGGTCTGTTGATGATCAAACACTGTTAACCGACTGCCTCGCGTAGATTTACATCAGCAGAATGGCACGGGCAGACAAAGCAACATGTGTATATATACGTTGCTTTAAACCTGCCCTCTAGTGGGCACGTGCCCACCACGGTCTCCGTTACCATGCCCACGGAAATAACTCGTGAACTCTGTCTGCCGGTGTCCCGTGATCGGGTCACGGAACGGCAGAACGGTGGGATGCCTTTGTTAACAAGGCATCTCCCTTTTCTGCTTGGTGATATGTCACTGATCGTCTGCTTCCTCTCATTGGGAGCATCGATCAGTGACTTGTCATAGTAAGCCATGCCCCCTAACAGAATCGCTCCCTAGGACACACTTGACCCTTCCCCACCCTTTAGTGGTTAACCCCTTCACTGCCAGTCACATTTATACAGTAATCGGTGCATTTTTATAGCACTGATCGCTGTATAAATGTGAATGGTCCCAAAATAGTGTCAAAAGTGTCCGATGTGTCCGCCATAATGTGGCCGTCGTAAATAAAATCAGATCGCCTCCATGACAAGTAAAAAAATATATAATAAAAATGCCATAAAACTACCCCTTTTTTGTAGACGCTATAACTTTTGTGCAAACCAATCAATATATGCATACGCATCGGCCTAAACTGAGAACAAATTGGCTTTTAAAAAAAAAAAAATTGGGAATATTAATTATAGCGAAAAGTACAAAATATAGATTTTTTTCAAAATTGTCGCTCTATTTTTGTTTATAGCGCAAAAAATAAAAAACGCAAAGGTGATTAAATACCACCAAAAGAAAGCTCTATTTGTGGGGGAAAAAGGATGTTTGTTTGGGAGCCACATCGCATGACCACGCAATTGTCTGTTAAAGCGATGCAGTGCCAAATCACAAAAAGTGCTCTGGTCTTTGGCCAGCCAAATGGTCCAGAGCTGAAGTGGTTAATGCAACACAGCCACATTCCTGGTGCGTTGGGAACAGCCTACTGTCCAATTCTCTGTTATGCTTGCATTTACATCCATAGAAGTAATGTATGTTTAGACCACTTCAATGGAAAGTTATTGGGATAAATACCAGACCACTATACTATGATTGATAGATAAACTGGGGTTATTTGAAACAAAGCCACTTAGCTGCCTTACACAGTCATCCAGTAAGAAACTGGCTGCACTCATTCTTACAGCTCAATCCTTTTGTCTCATGCCCCAAGCATATATTGTGAACTGGATAATACATTTATAAGTTAATATTAAGAGGATTTACCTCTTATTTCTCGTTTTGTCTTTTTAATATTACTTGAAATGGGGGTACTTATTGGTAAATGTGTTTAAATTTGGAATTTGCCAGTGCTTTGCACATAGGTATATGCATAGTTAAATGTATATTCCTGCAGGGGAGGTAACTTTGCACATTGATCAGTTCCCATTTATTATGACTACACGTTGAAAGTTAATGGTCACATTACGTAGTGTCCTATATTTGTTATGTCCCAAAGCAAGATGGTACTCAGCAGAAGGTGTTGGCAGCTTAGATTAAGAAAGGTGTTTCAGTCTTCATGTACACATAACCTAATTTGACCGCTGGCCGTGGAAAAAATGAAAAACGCTGTAAAATCGCACCAGCGGTCAAAACGTTCCTATTCTGAATGAGATTTTTCTGCATTGACGATAGGGGGAGGTTGAACCTCCCCCAACCGCAGCAGCTCCTAGATGATCCTAAAAGTCTGTGTACATGGACACAGGCTTTTATGGAGTTAAATTTAAAAAAAAAAAATGCCAAAAGCTCCTAAATGCAAATTCAGGAGCTGGTAGTGTACAATTTCCATTAATTTTGTGTCACCAGCGGAGTGATTTCCTCTGCCATTCAGTCCAGGTGATGGGTGTCAGGAGAACCAAGGGGAAATATTTAAGTTTGCTGCACTTGACATCCAACAGAGGCACAAACCACTCATCTATAGCCAAAACTTTTTAACATTTTCTTTTGTGCAATATTTAACTTTACCATAGTTATCCATTCTCTAACGCCCTATCTTTGCCATAGTTATCCATTCTCCCATGTCCTTGTCAATCATTCTGAACCGAGGCTTTAATGTTTAAAAGGGACAGTTTTTATCACCAACATTTTTTCGTTTCTATATTTGAAATAAAAAAAAAACACAACCAGTCTAGTTTCACCTTGGGGGGGGGGGGGGGGGACAAATCACTATTACTAATATATGAAAAATTAAGACACAACATCATTTTTTGGAAGTAATTTATGCCTTCACTGTTGACTGTTTAAACTGTGCTATACAAAGCAGCAGTGAGTGGAATATAAGCAGGTGCACTGTACTACTGATATGTACCCAGCTCCAATGTAATGGAGTGCTTAGCAGTATAGAATGTTATAATGTAAAAGACTTATTTAAATTCTCACTGGTTACAGCAGAGCTGTAATAGCTCTTTAATTTATGTAGCTGTCTGACGGGTTTTTAGCAAAACCTTATGCTCATCACTATTGTGATACCATTTTAATGTATCTCATATGGATGGTTTTATATTGTTAGTGTTAAAACTTGACACGTTTAGGGTAAAACAGCTAAATACAGTTAATTGGAAGCAGTAATGTGACTCTACTGTGCTTTCTCTAATACACATCATCTTTTTACTTGCATTCCTGATATCCTCTTCCAGGTCTCACTGCCCTACAGCTTCATGAACCAGAAATGATGGTATATTTTCCCCAAGTATGCATTTCTGTTGTATTAAATTTGTAAATGATCCACTGGGGGAAAAAAACGTCTTTCACTAAAAGAAAAATCCCTACTTGACTACTAATAAAAAATATCGGTCAGATGGAGAATTCAGTATATTCATGGAGTCTGACCCAGCCCATGGATTTGCATTTTGTGGGGAATAGTGAAGCACTTCCATTGTACAAGGCAGGAAACTAAAACTCCCCAGGTAATGAGTACATATGGCTTTCCCAGCATACATCTATAATTAAAAATTTTAGATCGTAACAAGGATTTGAAAATGTATTCATAAAATGTATACTTTTTTTAAGTGAATGACGTGCAAAAAAACGGACAGTGAGTTGGATAATGAGCCATGGAAGAGTGGGTTGTGAGAGGTTCTCATCTAGAAAGATGATCCGGAATACATTGCGTGAATTCTCTTTATGTGGAGACGCTGATAGCACAAATGCACAAATAAAAATGCAGCACTCAGTGTAGAGCCTGTAGAGAACACTTACGGATAGAATGCTGTCGCATAACCGGCTACAAAATTATGTTGGTAGAAGATGTTGGCAATGGTGACCTCCATCCAGAACTTTTTTTTAAACTACGCAGGCCAAAAAGCACACAGTACATTATTAATTACCTGGGGAGCTGGTACTGTTTGAGCAGTATCACTTTCCATCTTCCAATCAGCAGCATTGATGAGATGCATTGTTAAGAAGCAGTAATTAATGTACTGGTATTGTCACACTGTAATATAAATGCAGCCAGTTAAGTCAGAGTGCTGAATTCCAATCCTGCATACTTGTTTCAGGTCAGTATCTCACTAAGTGGTACTCCTAGGATTAGGGTGACATCCCCACAGCCTGCAATTTTGGAAGTAACCAAGTAATGGCAGCTCTCACAGGTTCTCTTTAAAGCAGAAATAAAGGCACGAATACTTGGTTCCAAAGGTTCGATGCCCGTGAAGTCCCTTGCTGGTGCTGGCATTGTACATTCTACAGAGGATTGCCAACAGGCAGGTAAGTGGATTTTGCAATAAAGAGCCTGCCTGTTTGCAATTTTGTTATTTTTCAATTTTAGCTTCAGTTTAAAACTGGTTATACTCTGATCTAAATTTGCCCGGTCCAGCAGTGAGCGGCCAAATTACGATCAGTGTTTGACCTCCCCTACTTGACAGAAGTCATTTAATTGACTTCTGTTGAGAGGACAGGTCCGATTACATTTCCAAAGATTAGCAGCTGCAGCCACTGACCACTGCAATCTGACAGCAGCATGTGCCACTGTCCGAATCCAATGTCCCATGGCAGGGGGGGGGGGGATTTATCCACCCAGTTTGTGTGAATGGAGGAATTGGTAAGTTTTTTATTTTCTTTGAGCCCTCTGACTGTAAGAAAATAAACAGTGTTTGACCCGCCTAATCTGCCTTTCGAGATTATTCAGCTACAAAATCCTTTGCACACCTGTATAAGTATTACGTTCAGTTTTGAAATGCCAGTTCAAGCTTACCTCAGTGTCTATAGCGGTTTTAATCTGTTGTAGATATCTACCATTATTTCCAGTGCTTTTATCTAATTTCTATTTATTAACATTTATTAACCTTACACACTATCAGGCAAATGTAGGGTGAGTTTTGTTACAGAACAAATACTGTTGTCTCTGGGCTTTCCCTCACGCTGTTTCTCATTATCCTTTCTTTTCTTTTCCGTTTTTATTCTTATTTTTTTAAATATGCATCAAAGCTTTATTTTTCAAAGGGATCACCTCGTTCTTCCCAAACAAATTTAGCCTACTGCTAGCTTCATGCAATGGTTGTCCGCTCATTTCAGAGATTGGAGTGTGTGTGCCAGATTTGTTTTCAAATATAAAGGAATTTGCACGGTTTGTTTTATTCATTTTGGTTTAATCTATTATGCATTAGTTTTGGAGTGTCTCAGATATATATTTCTATACTTAATACAAAAAAAAAAGAGAAGCTTTATTGCTGCTTTGAACATTATTTAGAAATATTGTTTTAAAAAGAAAGTATTCTATTGCAAAAATGTATTCCATGTTAATACATAACATCAGTATTTGGCATGTTCTGTCATAGTCATCGTTACCATCTTAAGAGATTGTGTTTTAACCACCAACACTGTCAAAATTTTACTAATTATTTTTATATGCATCTTTGTTTTACTGCATTTTCACTACATATCAAATTCACCAAAAATATGCCTTACTATTGTATTATATAATGCTTTACTCTGTATATCAATAAAGCACGCAATTATGTTACTTATAAATATGTGTACTCCTTTTTATTCATTTTTTACGCTATAGAAAATGCATTTTATGTAAGAAGAGTCTGATCAGTGGATAGGGCAAGCATATCAGCAGGGCTGCTTTATGTAAATCTGTTTTATAATTCTGCTTCACTTTCCCAGTTCAGGTTAACTGAAAAAACATGCACCCGAAAGACTACTGTAAGCAATAACTTATTTTTCCTCTGCTTTTCCGGTTACACAGTATTCTTTGCACAGAACTTAAGAGTTGTAAAGGAAAACATTTTTTGGCCGAAATGACTGTTTACAGGGTATAGAGACATAATAGATAACTGATTCCTTTTAAAAATTATTAAAAATAGATAAAAATCAATCATATAATGTACCTGTAGTTTCAGTTTCGTTTATGCATCTAGTTTCATGCTTCTGTGAAGTACAGAGACACAGAGCCAATAGAGGGCAGTGATGGTTTTTAAAATGAAAGTGATTGGTTCTGAGGGGTTTAAGACACACATTAATCACATCTCCTTGATTAGTGCCACAGAGAGAAAGCTCCCATGACTTTTTTCATCAGGAAACAGACTGTTCAGAACAGAGAAGGATTACAGCAACATCATAGCAAAAACAAACAATGAGGACATGAAAACAGGACTGCAGTAAGGTAAAGGAAGCTATTTAGCAAAAAAAAATTCCTTTAGCGACCCTTTAAGATGGTGACTATACTGTATATTCTAAATCTACTAATATATGCTGTTTATACACTACATATGTAGTGGTGTTATACAGTGGGGAAAATAATTATTTGATCCCCTGCAGATTTTGTAAGTTTGCCTACTTGCAAAGAAATGAAGGGTCTATAATTTTTATCATCAGTGTACTTTAAATGATAGAGACAGAAAATCAACCGAAAATCCAGAAATAAACTGAATTGCAGTTCAGTGAGTAAAATAAATATTTGATCTCTAAGCAAAACATGACTTGCTACTTGGTGGAGAAACCCTTGTTGGCAAGCACAAAGGTAAGACGTTTCTTCTAGTTACTAGGTTCGCACACATCCCAGGAGGGATTTTGCTCCACTTTTACAGATCTTTCCTAATTCCTTAAGGTTTCTTGGCTGTCACTTGGCAACTTGAAGTTTCAGCTCCTTCTATAAATTTTCTATGGGATAAAGGCCTGGAGACCTGGCTAGGCCCCTCCATGACCTTAATGTGCTGCTTCTTGAGCCACTCTTTTGTTGCATTGGTATGTTTTGGGTCATTGTCATGCTGAAAGACCCATCCATGACCCATCTTCAGTGTTCTATCTGAGGAAAGAAGGTTCTCATCCAAGATTGTACAATACATGGCCCCTTCAATTGGCCCCTTAATGTGGCAAAGTCAGTCTGTACCTTTTAGTAGAGAAACAGCCCATGCTTTACTGTAGGGATGGTGTTCTTAGGGTCATAGCTACCATTTTTCTTCCCCCTACTCAAAAAGGCACAGTTCCAGTCATGCCAATGAGCGTCTTAATGATTCAGAGAAGGATTGGGAGAAAGTGATGTGGTCAGATAAGACCAAAATTTTGCTCTTTGACATTAACTTGACTCACCGTGTTTGGAGGAAGAAAAATGCTTACTATGACCCTAAGAACACCATCCCTACAGTCAAGTACGGAGATGAAAACATGCTGCTTTGGGGCTGTTTCTATGCTAAAGGTACAAAGCTGACTTTGCTGCATTGAGGGGCCAATGGGCGGGGCCATGTATTGTAAAATCTTGGATGAGAACTTTCTTCCCTCAGCCAGAACACTGGGGATGGGTCCTTCAGTATGACAATGACCCATAAAATGCTTCCAAGGCAACAAAAGCGTGGCTCAAGAAGCAGCATATTAGAGGATATCTAAAGGTATTAAAAAAAACATGCCATACCCACCTTCTCTGTGCAGTTGGTTTTGCACAGAGTGGCCCTGATCCTCCTCTTCTGGGATCCCTCAGCTGTGCTCCTCTTCTCGTGTGCCCCATTGATGAGCTGCTCCCCCTGGGGGCACTTTTGCGCTCACTCTCCAGTGTCCTGCTGGTGCGTCCATTGGAACAGACAGCAGGACTCGGCCCCAACCCCTTCAATGGATTTGATTGATAACAGCGCAGCTAATGGCTCCCACTGCTGTCAATCTATCCAATCAGGATGAAAACACTGGCTGAAGCTTGAAGCTGGTGTGCTCGTCCCT
This sequence comes from Rana temporaria, assembly GCF_905171775.1. Classification (NCBI taxonomy): domain Eukaryota; kingdom Metazoa; phylum Chordata; class Amphibia; order Anura; family Ranidae; genus Rana; species Rana temporaria. The sequence goes on along the minus strand of NC_053490.1, from coordinate 222,670,650 downwards.
GTTGCTGGAAACAGCAGGTTGAGGTAATTAAAAGGTGGGCTCTGGGGGGGGCTGCTGAATCAAAGGAGGTTTTTCACCTTAATGCATAGAATGCATTAGGGGGGGGAAACAAGGGAGGGAGTTGAAACTTTGAGTTGCCAAGAGACAACCAAAAAACCTTAAGGATTTAGAGAAGATCTGTAAAGAAGATTGGACCAAAATCCTTCCTGAGATGTGTGCAAACCTGGTAACCAACTGCATGAAACGTTTTCCCTCTGTGCTTGCCAACAAGGGTTTCTCCACCACGTACTAAGTCATGTTTTGCTTGGGGATCATATAATAATTTTACTCGCTGAACTGCAATTTAATTTATAGCATTTGTATTATGTGTTTTTCTGGATTTTTGGTTGATATTCTATCTCTCTCATTTAATATTAACCTATGATAAATTAAAGACCCTTCATTTCTTTGTAAGTGGGCAAACTTACAAAATCTGCAGGGGATCAAATCTTTTTTTCCCCCACAATACATGTACAATTTATACACATGGCATATATATATATATATATATATATATATATATATATATATATATATATATATATATATATATATATATATATATATATATATATATATATATATATATATATATATATATATATATATATATGTCATGTGTATACAGTACTGTGAAAATGTTTTAGGCAGGTGTGAAGAAATGCTATAAGAAAGAAAGCTTTTTTAAGATATATATTTTAATTGTTTTGTTTTAATCAATTTGAATTGGATTTTTCTTCTGTTAATTTACTCCTTTATTTTTATTTAAAAAAAAAGGAGTAAATTAACTAGCACTTCTATTTCTGAACGTTTTCTTTACAGTATTTCACACCTGCCTAAAACTTTAAAACAGTACTGTGTATATATAAAACACACACACACACACACACACATTATATGGCCACAAGTTTGTGGGAAAAATAGACTTGTCAAGGCGGATGATGCTGACAGGTCAGATTCAGCAGGAATGAAATAAAATTCAGGTTGTGTATAGCAGGCATAACCATGGAGGCTGCCAGTATTGTTCTCTCCTAAAAAACACCAGTTAATTGCTAGTCGTGCAATTATATTAATAGTAAAAAGGTCAGGTCTGAGCATGTAGGCCCTTTACAAAATAATCTAGAGTGGGTGACTGGAGACTAAGAGAAGGCCAATTTATTAAATACTTTCTTCAGCTCTGTGTATACAATGGAGCATGGGGGAGCTCATGTCCATAATGGTGGTGGTATTGACACAGCCCCAAATCCACAATGGCTCAAAAGTGATATGGTCCAGAAATATTTTGACAGAATAAAGGTGGATAAGGCACCTGGACCCGATGGCATACACCCACGGATCCTAAAAGAATTGAGCTCTGTAATTTTAAAGTCATTGTATCTCATTTTTAGGGACTCATTAATGACAGGAATAGTACCACTGGATTGGCGCAGGGCCAATGTGGTGCCCATATTTAAAAAGGGAACAAAGTCTTTAACAAGTAACTATAGACCTGTTAGTTTAACTTCTATAGTTGGGAAGATACTGGAACATTTAATAAAAGACCACATAGACTAGTTCTTGCTGGGAAAAAAACTATTTAAGCAACAGACAGCATGGATTCATAAAAGACAGAAGTTGTCAGACAAACCTGATTTCTTTTTATGAAGAGGGAAGTAAAACCTTGGACGGGGGGGGGGGGGGGGGGGCGGGTGGACGTGGTATACTTGGATTTTGCAAAAGCGTTTAATACAGTTCTGCACACAGGGCTCATGTCTAAGGTAAAGGCTACAGGATTGAAATATCAGTTTGTAAATGGATAGAAAACTGGCTAAAAGACAGAATTCAGCGAGTAGTGGTTAATTATTCTTACTCTGTATGGTCTAAGGTTATCAGTGGTGTACCCCAAGGTTCAGTGCTGGGACCCTTACTTTTTAATATCTTTATAAATGATATTGGGTCTGGGATCCAAAGTAACATTTCTGTCTTTGCAGATGACACCAAGTGGAATAACGTCCTTACAGGATGTTGCCAATTTACAAGCCGACCTCAATGCTCTGTCTAATTAGGCAACTATGTGGCAGATGAGGTTTAATGTTGATAAATGTAAAGTTATGCACTTGGGGGCTAAGACTATGCATGCATCATACATACTAGGGGGAGTACAACTGGGGGAATCCATAGTTGAGAAGGATCTGGGGGTTCTGGTAGATCATAAGCTCTATAATGGCATGCAATGCCAAGCTGCGGTTTCCAAAGCGAGCAAAGTCCTTTCTTGTATTAAGAGAGGTATGGACTCCAGAGAGAGATATCATTTTGCCCCTGTTCAAATCATTAGTAAGACCTCATCTGGAATATGCAGTTCAGTTTTGGGCACCAGTTCTCAAAAAGGATTTTGGAGAACTGGAGAAAGTGCAGAGAAGGGCAACCAAACTGATAAGAGGAATGGAGGAGCTCAGCTATGGGGAAAGATTGGAGGAACTGAATGTATTCACTCTTGAGAAGAGGAGAATAAGGGGGATATTGTCAACATGTAAAAATATATAAGGGGTCCATATAGTGAACTTGGTGTTGAGTTATTCACTTAACGGTCAACACAAAAGACAAGGGGGCACTCTTTATGTCTAGAGGAAAAAAGATTTCATCTCCATTAAGGAAAGGTTTCTTCACAGTAAGAGCTGTTAAAATGTGGAACAGACTCCCTCCAGAGGTGGTTCTGGCCAGCTCAGTAGATTGCTTTAAGAAAGGCCTGGATACTTTCCTAAATGTGCATAATATAACTGAGTACTAACAGTTATAGGTAAAGTTAATCCAGGGTAAATCTGATCAAGAAGGAATTTTTTTCCCCTTCTGTAGCAAATTGGGTCATGCTATACTGTTTTTTTTTGTTTTTTTTTTGCCTTCCTCTGGATCAACTGTGGGTATAGAATTGGGTATATGGGATTGTACAATATTTTTTTATTTTATTTATTTATTTATGGTTGAACCGGATGGACTTGTGTCTTTTTTCAACCTGACTAACTATGTAACTGTCTACTGTCCATCGGAGTGTTATAAATGAGAAACGGAAGAATAGTGCTGTTCACAGATATATGTAGTATACATTTGTTAGATTAAGTAATTTAGAGGCAATAGGGTATAGGCACTAGTAGAGAAGACTGGGCATTCAATTAAGTAAGAGAATAAAGAGTAGGAGACCCTCAAAAATGCCCAGCGCAAGAGGAGCCCTATAAAATATATGAACCAAAGGTGCGGTTTCGCCTATACTGAGCCCCTAGATTAATGGTTAAAGTGGTCAGGGATCCACAATGGGTAACTGGGTTACCACCAAAGTCCACAGGGACTACGAATAATGCAGATTAAACAGCTAGAGAAATGGCTATCTATTTAAGCAGGATGGATCAAGGGTGACAATTAACACTAGACAGGGACATTTTGATAAGTTGTGGGATTATTTTGGGGTCAAGCACTACAACTAGGGATGAGATGAACACCCCCCGGTTCGGTTCGCAGCAGAACATGCGAACAGGCAAAAAATTTGTTCGAACACGCGAGCACCGTTTAAGTCTATGGGACACGAACATTAGAAATCAAAACTGCTAATGTTAAAGGTTAATATGCAAGTTATTGTCAGAAAATATGTTTGGGGACCTGGTATGCCTGTAAAGTAGTGCATGTTTCCCGTGTTTATAGCAGTCTGCACAAAATGAAATTTTTAAAGGAAAAAAAGTCATTCAAAACTACTCGCAGCTATAATGAATTGTTGGGTCCTGGCAATACAGATCAAAGTCATGGAAACATTATTTTAAAAAAAGCGTGGTGGCCCTCCTAAATTTCATTACCAGGCCCTTCAGGTCTGGTATGGACTTTAAGGGGAACCCCACGCCATAATTAAAAAAAATGGCATGATTCCCCCAAAAATCCATACCAGACCCTTATCTGAGTACGCAACCTGGCAGGCCACAGGAAAAGATGGGGGACAGAAGAGCGGCTCCCTCCTCCTGAACCGTACCAGCGATGTAATCCAGTCTGTCCAGCATTGTAATCCATTCTCAATGTCCAGCCATGATCCATTCTCCAGCGATACTCTCCAGTGAAGAACGAAGCATGATCCTCCCTGCACCGGAGGCACCCGGCTTAACCAGTTCCCGACCACCGCATGTACATATACGTCCACAATATGGCACGTACAGGCACATGGGCGTATAGGTACGTCCCCGCCTTACCTCGGTTCGGGGGTCCGATCGGGACCCCCTCCGGTACATGCGGCGGCCGGGAACGGTGTACGGGAGGTCCGGGAGGAGGGGGGGGCTATTGGTTTCCAGCCGTCCCCTCTCGATCTCCCTCAGCGAATGAGAATGCAGCAGAGCCCTCCCTGCCTGTGTAACTGTAAACACAGGCAGGGAGGAAGTGACGTTTTCTCCCCTCTGGCGGTCTTTTCGTTTGATTCCAGAGGAGAGAAGACGTCAGTACTGTGAGTTGCACCAACAGCACACTGACACAGCACACATAGGCACATAACCCCCCCCGATCACCCCCCAGCACCCCCAGATCACCCCCTGTCACAGTGTCACTGATTGCAGTGATCATTTATTTTCTGATCACTGCTTTTAGTGTCAGTGTGACAGAAAAAAGTGTCAGGGCAGTTAGGTTTAGGCCCCTTTAGGTCCAGGGTAGCCCCCTACCCCCCCCCCAATAAAGGTTTAACCCCTGATTGCCCCTAAAGTTAACCCTTTCACCCCTATTGCCAGTGTCACTAAGCGATCGGTTTCTGATCGCTGCATTAGTGTCACTGTTGCCGCTAGGCAGTTAGTTTTTTTTGAGGTTCGCCGCCAGGTTTATATAGCGTTAGGTACCCCCATAAATAAAGGTTTTAACCCCTGATTGCCCCTAGAGTTAACCCTTTCACCCCTATTGCCAGTGTCACTAAGCGATCGGTTTCTGATCGCTGTATTAGTGTCACTGTTGCCGCTAGGCAGTTAGTTTTTTTTGAGGTTCGCCGCCAGGTTTATATAGCGTTAGGTACCCCCATAAATAAAGGTTTTAACCCCTGATTGCCCCTAGAGTTAACCCTTTCACCACTGATCACTGTATAAGTGTCACTGGTGACGTGGTTAGCCAGTTAGTTATTTAGTTATTTTAGGTTCGCCACCAGGTTTTTAGAAAGCGTTAGGTACCCCCATATATTACCGAATAAAGGTTTTAACCCCCTGATTGCCCCCTAGTTAACCCTTTCACCAGTGATCACCGTATAAGTGTTACGGTTGACGCTGGTTGGTTAGTTTGCTGTTTATAGCATCAGAGCACCCGCCGTATATAACCCAATAGGTTTAACCCCCTGATCACCCGGCGGGTGATATAAATTTAATTTTAGCGCCAGTCAGGGTCTGCGTCACCCCAGGCAGCGTTAGGTTAGAGCCAGTACCGCTTACACCCACTCGCTAAGCATACACCCCCCTTAGTGGTATAGGATCTGAACGGATCGATACCTGATCTGATCAGATCTATACTAGCGTACCCAGCAGTTTAGGGTACCCAAAAACGCATTGTTAGCGGAATCAGCCCAGATACCCGCTAGCACCTGCGTTTTCCCCCTCTGCCCAGCCCAACCCACCCAAGTGCAGTATCGATCGATCACTGTCACTTACAAAACACAAGACACATAACTGCAGCGTTCGCAGAGACAGGCCTGATCCCTGCGATCGCTTACAGTTTTTTTTGAAGCGTTTTCTACATTTGCTTTTCTATAGTCAGGTGCTTTTTTTACCTGTGAATCCTTACCATTGTACCACTAAATTTAGAGTCCAAAATGGCAAACCGAAGGTACAATGATAAGCAGGCCTTTGAGTTCATGTGCATGTCAGATAGTGAAGAGGAGGAGGTCACGCATCTGACAGATTCTGGCTCAGAATATGAACCCATTTACGACAGCGGCTCCATGTCAGATAGCTCGCACGACGAAGTTGAGGTCCCTGCTAAGGCCAGGCGTACCCGATCCCATTCTGATGTTGTTGAGCAGCAAGAACCGCAGGACCCTCGTATGGAGCAGAGATCCAGTACTAGCGCCGCTATTCCTTCTGGTGAATTGGCAAGCACCAGCGGCCTAGTACACCCTGGTCGTTTATCCAGCACTGCAGTAACACTTGGTGACGTGGCGAGTCCCATAAGTGCAGTTGAAGCTGGCGATGTGGCAAGCACAAGTAGTGTCCCGTTGCCACCAAGAAAAAGACAGAGACAGGCCCGTCGTGCCCATAGTGCCCTTCCTGTAGAATTTGCCTATCCTGATTGGGTCCCCACCACTTCTACAGCACCTGTACTTCCCCCATTCACTGGCCAACCCGGTATTCAGGTGGATACAGCGAACTTTATGTCACTTGATTTTTATTCGCTGTATTTCACGGAAGATCTCTATAGATCTATTGTGGACCAGACCAATTTATATGCTGGTACTTACATCGCCGCTAACCCCCAGTCTCGCCTTGCCAAAGAATGGAAACCTCTCGAGGTTTCCGAATTTAAGACCTTTCTGGGCCTTACCCTCAACATGGGCATACACAAATTTCCGTCATTGCGGATGTATTGGTCCACACATCCCATTGACCATATGTACATTTTCTCTGCTCACATGGCCAGGAGACGATACGAGGCGATCCTGCGGTTCCTGCATTTCAGTGACAATGCACTTTGTCGTCCACGTGGAGACCCTGAATTTGACCGGCTCTACAAAATTCGGCCCCTCGTAAACCATTTCAACGAACGTTTTGCAGCCTTGTTTAATCCCCAGCAGGTTGTATGCGTTGATGAGTCCCTGATTAAATTTGCTGGCCGCTTGTCTTTCAAACAGTACCTTCCCAGCAAGCGTGCCAGATACGGGGTCAAGCTCTATAAGCTCTGTGACAGGGCCACAGGCTACACATGGAGCTTTAGGGTTTACGAGGGAAAAGATAGTCAGGTAGAGCCGGAAGGATGCCCAGATTACATGGGGAGCGCTGGCAAGATTGTTTGGGACTTGGTGTCACCCTTATTCGGAAAGGGGTACCATTTGTATGTGGACAATTTTTACAGCAGCGTGCCACTTTTTAGCCACTTATTTGATCAACAGATTGGAGCATGTGGCACCGTGCGACCTAATCGCCGGGGCTTCCCCCAGCGGCTTGTAGATGCCCGTGTTAGGCCGGGGGCGAGAGCCTGCTGCAGATGTAAAAATTTGCTCGCTGTGAAGTGGCGGGACAATAGGAATGTTTTCGTTCTTACCACCCTTCACGCAGACACGACAGTCCAAATTCGTACGGCGACTGGTGTTGTGGAGAAACCCCTCTGTGTCCACGAATATAACCTTAATATGGGAGGGGTGGACCTCAACGACCAGTTGATGGCGCCGTATCATATTGCCCGTAAGACGAGACGCTGGTACAAAAAAGTGTCTCTACATTTATTTCAATTGGCTCTACTGAATGCTCATGTCGTATACAGAGCTTCAGGACGGAATGAATCCTTCCTTCAATTCCAGAGGGATATCATCACAGAACTCCTGTATCCAGGCGGTATTGTACCTCACCATCTCCTACCAAATGCAGTAAGCCGACTGCATGAGAGGCATTTTTCTTATGTCCTCCCGAGTACCCCTACCCAACGAGCCCCCCAAAGAAAATGTCGTGTCTGTACCAAGCGCGGATTTAGGCGTGACACCCGTTATTTTTGTCCCAAATGTCCTGGCAATCCTGGTCTTTGTATTGGTGAATGTTTTGAACGCTTCCACACACACGTTAATTATTAGTGTAGGGTGAAACATTTCACAGGCTAGGCACACTCACACAGGGTCTCCCAAGATGCCATCGCATTTTGAGAGACCCAAACCTGGAACCGAAAAGTTGAAGTTACAGTTCACAGTTACAAAAAAAAGTGTTAAAAAAAAAAAAAAAAAAAGTAAAAAATAAAAACACACAAAAAAATATAAAATAAAAAAACCAAAAATAGTTGTCGTTTTATTGTTCTCTCCCTCTCTATTCTCTCTCTATTGTTCTGCTCTTTTTTACTGTATTCTATTCTGCAAAGTTTTATTGTTGTTATGTTTTTTCATGCTTGCTTTTCAGGTATGTAATTTATTTTACTGTTTTCAGGTACGCCATTCAGCTGTTGCGCGGACTTATTTATCTTGACAGCAACAGCGTTTGCTCCCACGATATATAAAGCCGCGACTCCAGTGCTGTAGGAGGTGATTTCACCACCACAGTTAAAAAAAAGAGCATATATGCCGAAGCATGCGGGCAGCAGGGGCGGAGGAGCGATTTTGCTCCTAATGCCGCGTACATACGGTTGACATTCCTACGGAGGCTTTCCCGTGGAAAAGTCTGACCATGTGTACACGGCATAGAAAAGTCCGACCGTGTGTACGCGGCATAGAAAAGTCCGACCGTACGCGGCATAACTTTTTTGCGGGAGGATGCCCCCATGCTTTGGCATATATATATATTTTAGGCACAGGTTGCGTTAAAAAATGTTTTATTTTTTACTATGTTTTTTTATAGGTATTTACTTTGCAGGTATGGTATGATCTTACTGTTATACTGGAATGTTACTTTGTTTTAATGTTAACCATCATTTGCTTAGCAGGTACGCCATTCAGTTGCAGTGCGGATTTATTTAGCGTGACAGCAACAGCGTTTGCTCCCACGATATATAAAGCCGCGACTCCAATGCTGTAGGAGGTGATTTCACCACTACAGTTCAAAAAAGAGCATATATGCCGGAGCATGGGGGCATTAGGGGCGGAGGAGCGATTTTGCTCCTAATGCCGCGTACATACGGTTGACATTCCTACGGAGGCTTTCCTGTGGAAAAGTCTGACCATGTGTACACGGCATAGAAAAGTCCGACCGTGTGTACGCGGCATAGAAAAGTCCGACCGTACGCGGCATAACTTTTTTGCGGGAGGATGCCCCCATGCTTCGGCATATATAAATGGTGCATGTATGCCCATCATTAGAAGTGGGTGGATGAAGGGAGGTATTCTAATGGTGGGCATACCCACCGATCAATCTTTTTTTTGTTCAGCCAACAGACTGCATGAAAAAAAAAAAGATTACAATACATGTCCAACAAGAACCATCAACGTACTGGTATGTTGCAGGACTTTGAATGGTTATACCAGAATGATGCCTGCGGGTTTAGGCATCATCTTGGTATCATTCTTTTCAGCCAGCGGTCGGCTTTCATGTAAAAGCAGTCCTAGCGGCTAATTAGCCTCTAGACTGCTTTTACATTCAGTGGGAGGGAATGTCCCCCCCCCCAGATATAAACGGCGCCATTGAGAATATGGGAAAGCATTTTATCACACCGATCTTGGTGTGGTCAGATGCTTTGAGGGCAGAGGAAAGATCTAGGGTCTAATAGACCCCATTTAAAAAAAAAAAAAGAGTACCTGTCACTAACTATTGCTATCATAAGGGATATTTACATTCCCTGAGATAACAATAAAAATGGTAAAAAAATAAATAAATGGAAGGAACAGTTAACAAATAAAATAAAAAAAGCGAAATAAATATATAAAAAATAAAAAAATAAAAAAAAGCATCCCTGTCCCCCCCTGCTCTTGCGCAAAGACGAACGCAAGCGTCGGTCTGGAGTCATATGTAAACAGCAATTGCACCATGCATGTGAGGTATCACCGCGAAGGGCAGATCGAGGGCAGTCATTTTAGCAGTAGACCTACTCTGTAAATCTAATGTGGTAACCTGTAAAGGCTTTTAAAGGCTTTTAAAAATGTATGTAGTTTGTCGCCACTGCGCGTTTGTGCGCAATTTTAAAGTATGTCGTGTTTGGTATCCATGTACTCGGCCTAAGATCATAATTTTTATTTCATCAATAATTTGGGCAATATAGTGTGTTTTAGTGCTTTAAAATAAAAAAAAGTGTATTTTTTCCCCAAAAAATGCGTTTGAAAAAACGCTGCGCAAATACTGTGTGGAAATTTTTTTTGCAACACCTACCATTTTAATCTGTAGGGCCTTTGCTTTAAAAAAATATATAATGTTTGGGGGTTCAACTTTACTTTCTTGCAAAAAAATAATATGTTTTTATGTAAACAAACAGTGTCAGAAAGGGCTTTTTCTTCAAGTGGTTAGAAGAGTGGGTGATGTGTGACATAAGCTTCTAATTGTTGTGCATAAAATGCCAGGACAATTGAAAACCCCCCCAAATGACCCCATTTTGGAAAGTAGACACCCCAAGCTATTTGCTGAGAGGCATCTTAAGTCCATGGAATATTTTAGATTTTGACCCAAGTTGCGGGAAATATAAATATATATATATATATATATTTTTTTTTGCGCAAAGTTGTCACTAAATGATATATTGCTCAAACATGCCATGGGCATATGTGGAATTACACCCCAAAATGCATTCTGCTGCTTCTCCTGAGTACGGGGATACCACATGTGTGAGACTTTTTGGGAGCCTAGCCGCGTACGGGACCCCAAAAACCAATCACCGCCTTCAGGCTTTCTAAGGGTGTAAATTTTTGATTTCACTCCTCACTACCTATCACAGTTTCGAAGGCCATAAAATGCCAAAATAGCACAAAAAAAACCCAAATGACCCCATTTTGGAAAGAAGACACCCCAAGGAAACTGCTGAGAGGCATGTTGAGTCCATTGATTTTTTTTTTTTTTGTCCAAAGTGATTGAATAATGAGAAAAAAAAAAAAAAAAGAAAAATGTGTCACTAAATGATATATTGCTCACACATGCCATGGTTATATGTGGAGTTGCACCCTAAAATACATTCTGCTGCTTCTCCTGAGTACGGGGATACCACATGTTTGGGACTTTTTGGGAGCCTAGCCGCGTACGGGACCCCGAAAACCAAGCACCGCCTTCAGCATTTCTAAGGGCGCAAATTTTTGATTTCACTCCTCACTACCTATCACAGTTTCGAAGGCCATAAAATGCCAAAATAGCACAAAAAACCCCCAAATGACCCCATTTTGGAAAGTAGACACCCCAAGCTATTTGCTGAGAGGCATGTTGAGTCCATGGAATATTTAATTTTTTTGCCCCAAGTGATTGAATCATGACCAAAAAAAATTAAAATAAAAAAATGTACAAAACATTGTCACTAAATGATATATTTCTCACACATGCCATGGTTATATGTGGAATTGCACCCCAAAATACATTCTGCTACTTCTCCTGAGTACGGGGATACCACATGTGTGGGACTTTTTGGGAGCCTAGCCGCGTATGAGACCCCGAAAACCAAGCACCGCCTTCAAGATTTCTAAGGACATAAATTTTTTATTTCACTCACACAAATCTTGAAGGCAGTGCTTGGTTTTCGGGGCCCCGTACGCGGCTAGGCTCCCAAAAAGTCCCACACATGTGGTATCCCCGTACTCAGGAGAAGCAGCAGAATGTATTTTGGGGTGCAATTCCACATATAACCGTGGCATGTGTGAGAAATATATCATTTAGTGACAACGTTTTGTATTTTTTTTTTTTTGGTCATTATTCAGTGACTTGGGGCAAAAAAATTAAATATTCCATGGACTCAACATGCCTCTCAGCAAATAGCTTGGGGTGTCTACTTTCCAAAATGGGGTCATTTGGGGGGGTTTTGTGCTGTTTTGGCATTTTATTGCCTTCGAAACTGTGATAGGTAGTGAGGAGTGAAATCAAAAATTTATGCCCTTAGAAATCCTGAAGGCGGTGATTGGTTTTCGGGGTCCCGTACGCGGCTAGGCTCCCAAAAAGTCCCACACATGTGGTATCCCCGTACTCAGGAGAAGCAGCAGAATGTATTTTGGGGTGCAATTCCACATATAACCGTGGCATGTGTGAGAAATATATCATTTAGTGACAACGTTTTGTATTTTTTTTTTTTGGTCATTATTCAGTGACTTGGGGCAAAAAAATTAAATATTCCATGGACTCAACATGCCTCTCAGCAAATAGCTTGGGGTGTCTACTTTCCAAAATGGGGTCATTTGGGGGGGTTTTGTGCTGTTTTGGCCTTTTATTGCCTTCGAAACTGTGATAGGTAGTGAGGAGTGAAATCAAAAATTTATGCCCTTAGAAATCCTGAAGGCGGTGATTGGTTTTCGGGGTCCCGTACGCGGCTAGGCTCCCAAAAAGTCCCACACATGTGGTATCCCCGTACTCAGGAGAAGCAGCAGAATGTATTTTGGGGTGCAATTCCACATATGCCCATGGCATATGTGAGAAATATATCATTTAGTGACAACGTTTTGTAAAAAATTTTTTTTTTTTTTTTTTGGTCATTATTCAATCACTTGGGGCCATAAAATTAAATATTCCATGGACTCAACATGCCTCTCAGCAAATAGCTTGGGGTGTCTTCTTTCCAAAATGGGGTCATTTGGGGGGGTTGTGTGACATCTTGGCATTTTATGGCCTTCAAAACTGTGATAGGTAGTGATAGGTAGTGAGGAGTGAAATCAAAAATGTATGCCCTTAGAAATCTTGAAGGCGGTGCTTTGTTTTCGGGGCCCCGTACGTGGCTAGGCTCACAAAAAGTCCCACATATGTGGTATCCCCGTACTCGGGAGAAGCAGCAGAATGTCTTTTGGGGTGCAATTCCACATATAACTATGGCATGTGTGAGCAATATATCATTTAGTGACAACTTTGTGCAAAAAAAAAATCAGTTTGTCATATTCCCGCAACTTGTGTCAAAATATAAAATATTCCATGGACTCGACATGCCTCTCAGCAAATAGCTTAGGGTGTCTACTTTCCAAAATGGGGTCATTTGGTTTTTTTTTTTGCTATTTTGGCATTTTATGGCCTTCGAAACCTTGATAGGTAGTGAGGAGTGAAATCAAAAATTTGTGCCCTTAGAAATGCTGAAGGCGGTGCTTGGGTTTTGGGGCCCCGTATGCGGCTAGGCTCCCAAAAAGTCCCACACATGTGGTATCCCCGTACTCAGGAGAAGCAGCAGAATGTATTTTGGGGTGCAATTCCACATATAACCATGGCATGTGTGAGAAATATATCATTTAGTGACAACTTTTTGTAAACATTTTTTTTTTTTTTTTTTCGTCATTATTCAATCACTTGGGACAAAAAAATTAAATATTCAATGGACTCAACATGCCTCTCAGCAGTTTCCTTGGGGTGTCTACTTTCCAAAATGGGGTCATTTGGGGGGGTTTTGTACTGCCTTGCCATTTTAGCACCTCAAGAAATGAGATAGGCAGTCATAAAATAAAAGCTGTGTAAATTCCAGAAAATGTACCCTAGTTTGTAGACGCTATAACTTTTGCGAAAACCAATAAATATACGCTTATTGCGATTTTTTTTACTAAAGACATGTGGCTGAATACATTTTGGCCTAAATGTTTGACTAAAATTTAGTTTATTCGATTTTTTTTACTTTTTGTTATAAGAAAAATCATTTTTTTTCAAAATTTACGGTATTTTTGCGTTTATATCGCAAAAAATAAAAATCGCAGAGGCGATCAAATACCATCAAAATAAAGCTCTATTTGTGGGAAGAAAAGGACGCAAGTTTCGTTTCGGTACAACATTGCATGACCGCGCAATTACCAGTTAAAGCAGCGCATTGCCAAATTGTAAAAACACCTCTGGTCTTTAGACAGCGTATTGGTCCGGAGCTTAAGTGGTTAATTACGAGCAAGTTGTTTGACAGTTCTTTTATAACCATGGGTGGGACCACCCGTGACCTGAACGGGTGACCCTGCCCCCTCTAAAGCAGTGTCAGAGGGGGGTAGGATCATACGTCATGGGTGGCCCCGCCCCAGGGAAATATTAAAGAGTTAAAAGAGAATGATATGCATGTGTTGTGTACAAATGGGAAAAATGTAAGTGATTTTAGAGAGATATTTGTGTGAATGCTGGGACTCTAAAGCCTCGTACACGCGCTCGGTTTACTCGGCAAGAACCAGCAAGAAAACTACTGGCAGAGCTTGCTTGCCGAGTATACCGAGCGTGTGTACGAGGCTTTCAGGTTTCTCGTCTAGAAAACTGCCTAAAATCTTGACGAGAAAAATAGAAACCTGCTCTCTATTTTCTCCTCGTGATTCCCGGCAGTGTTTTCATGCCGAGAAACCCAAGAGTGTGTATACTTATCTGTTGGCGTGGAAACCGTGCATGCTCGAAATTACTTTGACGCATGCGTTGTAGCTTCCTAGGCATAGGTAGGGTACAGCAAGATGGTGTTGACCGCATCGAATGTGACGAGTGCATGCTTGTCGTACGTGATGTCACCGAAATTCTTGCCTTTCAAAAGAACCACGGTTCTTTTGAAAGAAGTGCCTGTACACTCGGGCGGCAAGAAATTCTTGCCAAGAATCTCGTCGGGAAAAACAATGTTTTTTTCCTGACGAGATTCTGGCTCGTGTGTACAGGGCTTTAGACTCTTCTTTCTATCTCTTGTGTGTGTCATGTGTGCAGATATGACCCCCTCCTTTGCACTCTCATATGAGTGATAAGCTGGAAGGACTCCATGCCAATTTCTGTTTTTTAGACAAAATATTTCTGTTTCAATATTTTATTGGATTTTAAAAAATTATAACAAGCCGTGGTTTGCCCACGCAGGGGCGACATAGAACAAATAAATAAGGAAATAGCGCATGAACACGTAATAAACAACAAAACAAATTATAACCCCGGCCATGGAGGACCAGGTTGAAAATTAGGCCTGTGTCATAGACACAAATGTCATTCTGTACCCAGGAGTACAGCAGCCTACATTGTTGGCCTTCATATCGGCAAGCAAAGAGAGGGAAAGCAAACAGGGAAAAAAGAGAGAGTAAAGAAAAAGAGGAGACCCAGAAGAGGGCAAGGATCATGGACATGGGACCCGCTGAAGCAAGGTTTCTTAAAGCTGACCATAACTGGTCGGGGGCAAGGATGGAAAGGAATAACGTTTCCAAACTTTCAAAAAATTTGCATGCGAATCCTTCAATATACTGGACATCTGCTCATCAATCATCATAGCCGTCATTCTGGTTCTCACCCCCTGGAAAGCAACAGATGGAGTCTTCCAGGCCTGGGCAATGGTCCTCTTGGCAGAAATAAAAAGCTACGTAGTCAATTTCTGTTGGGGCGCAAATAGGCCTGGTATAGGGCAATGTAAAAGAGCCAGTCGGGCATCCCTACGGATTGTCACATGAAATAATGTCTGCGATAAGCCAAAGACCCTTGACCAGAAGCCGATCAAGCGTGGGCATGACCACCATATATGTAGGACCTCCCCACGTTGACCACAATTCTGAAAGCATCTATCACTGCTGCCCGGATAAGCATGGGCCAGTCTAGCTGGCACCCAGTACCACCGCAGGAGTACTTTATAAGCAGCCTCTAGGGTGAAAGTGTTAAACGAACATTTTGCAATTGACGTCCAAGCTTTGCTCTAGTCCTCCCCCTCAATACCAGATCCAAGGTCTCGCTCCCATATGTCACATAGGAAAGGGTTGATAAAGATGACATACTATTAAGAGATACATAAAGCGATGAAATAAGACCTGGGGACCCTGGAGAATGTAAACAAGAATGTTTAAAATAAGTCGTTCGAAAAGGAAAGGTGGAGGTACGACGAAGAGATAAAATCCAATTGCGCAATTGCAAGTAATGGAAATACTCTTGACTGGGAATCTTGTGTGTCTCCTGAAGGGCCTCCCATTATGGGAACGAACGCGCAGATAAAAAGTTTCATTCTGGAGAAGCCATGAGTGGTCCACCGGGAGAAGGAACGGGGTCGTTCCAACCCCTGAAGAAAGAGAGGGTTGTTGACAATTGGTAGGAGAGGTAGGAAAGGGGACATAAAGTTCCCAGAATATCTAACAGCTTCAAGCTATGAAGCATTAAAGGGCTTAGCATTGTGGGACGCAATCTATGAGGAAGCCAGAGCAGCACTTCTAAAGAAATCGGGGCACAATTAGGCAGTTCCAAAAGCACCCATAATAGGATGTCAGAAGTAGCACGTAACATGGACAGTTGAGTCGCCAAATAATGCTTGGCTAGATTAGGAACTCCCAAGCCGCCTTGTAATCTATGAGTGTAGAGCGTCAATCTGGGAACTCTGGGGTGTTTGTGGGCCCATATAAACCGAAGGATTCTACTCTGTAAAAGACGTAGGAAGAAGGAGGGGACTTGTATGAGCAAGGTCCGAAAGAAATATAGGGCCTTGGGGAGGATCGTCATTTTAGCTGCATGGGTCCGGCCTATCCAAGAAAGGGAGGGAAATTGCCAGGAGTGGAGAAGAGAGGTCAGGGAGCGCAGCAGAGGATAATAGTTGGCTGAGAACAAAGTGGAGTACGAGGAAGTGAGTTTAATCCCCAGATAATCAATGCAATGAGATGCCCAGTGATAAGGGTATTGGGACTGTAGATGCAGGACTAGGTCGTCAGGAAGCGTTATATTCAGTGCCGTGGTCTTAGAAAGATTATTACAAAGGCCCGAGATAGCGGAAAAGTTATCCAGCGTCACCTGAAGGTTGGGAAGAGTAATGATAGGATTAGTAAGAACCAGGAGAGCATCGTCTGCATAAAAGTTTGCCTTGTAATGGATACGCCAGAGATATTAGGGTTTTCACGGAGGGCCATGGCCAGAGGCTCCAGTGCAAGAATAAAAAGCGCTGGTGACAGTGGACAGCCCTGCCTTGTGCCCTGGAAAATCGGAAAAGGTGACGAAAAAAACCTAGCATATTTATATTTCAATGTATTTTTTATTAAAGAAGAACAAGTTCCAATGCAGACAGACACATTGATTAAACTAAGCAACATAGCAATACAAAGATCTAGAAAAAATGGCCATAGCACACATCCTCCAGTTAGCGCAACAACAAAATATGAAGTAATTTTACAGAAGGCCTCAAATATAAGCATCTGTATTGCATACATTTTTTAGAGAAAAGAAGCAACAGAAGAGAGAAAAAGAAAAGAAAAAGAGAAAAAAAAAAGGGGGGGGGGAGTGAGAAAGAGGAAAAAGAGGAAAAAAAAAAAAGGGGGAGGGAGGGTCCTCCTGGAGTTTCTTCGTATTATTACAAAGCATATGGGAGAGTTTATCATTAATCATAATCCAGTTGAGTTTACCCTTAACTTGGTCAAGAGGAATTGTCGATTGCTTCCAATGCCTAGCAATCGTGATTCTCGCCGCCAGCAACATATAGTTAATCAATTTTACAGATTTCTTGGGCGTATCATCAGGTAATTTGTAAAAGATAGTGGCTTCAGGAGATCTGCGGATGTTCACCCCCGTCACCGAATGAATAAGATTGAATATCCTAATCCAAAATCTAATTACAATAGGGCATTGCCACCAAATGTGGTGCATCGTTCCCAGCTGTCCACAACGCCGAAAGCAGGTTGGCGAAGCGGAAGGATGCATTTTAGCTACCCTAGTTGGCACCAGGTACCAACGCAGGAGCGTCTTATAATTGGCCTCTATAAGAGTAGTATTGATGGAGATTTTGGATAGCTGATAAGCAATATCTTGCCACTCAATCAAATCAAAGGTAAGGTTCAAATCCCTTTCCCAATGATCCATATAGGCAAGTTTTGAATCAATTTCAGTAATAGAAGTATACAACGCAGATATCCGACCCCTCTGCAAGCCTCTACCCTGACAGGACAATTCAAATGTTGTAACTGTAAAGGGTCTCAATATTAAATTAACTTTAGACCTGACAAATTATGCTATTTGGTTGTACCGAAACAATTCGCTAGGGGGCATAAGAAATTTATCTTTAAAGTGTTGTATAGGATACATTTGATCTCCATTAAGGAAGTCACCAATTCTCAAAAGCCCCTTATTAAGCCACCATTGAAACAGCTGTGGAGTCAAACCAGGTGGAAACTCAGGGTTGCCAAAAATGGGAGCCAACGGCGTGTGAGGGGACGATAACGAACTGCGGTGGCGCGTCCTATCCCATAGTGCTAAGGAATATGACAGAGTAGGGCATAAGATAGGTGGGCGTGAACGACCAGGAAGCCACATTAAGGATCCAATAGAGAATGGCCGGCAGGAAAGTGCTTTAACGGAAACCCAAAGGGGGACCGAGCCTCTAGCTGTAGTGTAGGCTAACTGGGCAATTTGGGCAGCCTGAAAATATGCTTGTAAATTAGGAAGACCGAGCCCCCCCATAGATTTAGGTGTATAAAGCGTTCGTTTTTGAATCCGAGGCCTCCTGTTACCCCACACGAAGCGCAGGACCTCGGCTTGCAGGCGCTGCATGTCTCCCCTCGGGACTGCCACCGGTAGGGTTCTAAAATAATAAAGGAGCCTAGGTAGAAACGTCATTTTTATGGAATTGATCCTGCCAAACCACGAAAGCGAATAATCTGCCCAACAGCGAAGGTCCTCCTTTAGTTTTCTAAATAATGGGGGGTAATTGGCCCTATAGATAGTATCAATGGATGACGTCAGCTGGACCCCCAAATGTGGAAGGGAACGAGGAGCCCACTTAAAACTATATGTATTTTGAATAATTTGCACTACAGTAGAGGGTAATGATACATTAAGAGCTACTGTTTTTTGAGTATTCAGGGAAAGGCCGGTAAGTTGGGAAAAATTGTCTAGTAGGGACAGTAAATTAGGCAATGTTACTTGAGGGTCAGTGATATACATAAGAACATCATCGGCAAATAATGCGCATTTATGTTCCTGCTGGCCACAACAAATACCATGAATGTCAGAATGGGAGCGGATCGCCATAGCTAGGGGTTCTATCGCTAACGCGAACAATAAAGGAGAAAGTGGGCAGCCCTGTCTTGTACCCCGCCGAACAGGAAATAATGGTGATTTATGACCTCTAATGGAAATTTGGGCTACCGGAGAGCTATATAAAGTCCTCAGTAGGGAAAGGAATACAGGGCCAAATCCTAGGGTCTCTAAAGTAACAAAAAGATAGTTCCAATTTAGACTATCAAAGGCCTTATTAAGATCTAGTGATAGGAGCAGAAGTTCCCGGGCAAGCGGAGCATCCCAGTTGGAACGCGCTGCTGATATCAAAGTTATGGATCAATGAATCTGATCCAGAGTCTGACGGCCCGCTATGAAAAAACCTAGCATATTTAACCGATGCTGTAGGCAACGAGTATAGGGCTTTAGTCCAGGCCAGGAAATCCCCTCCAAATCCCCACCGTGTGAGCACAAATTCTAGATAGTCCCAAGAAAGCGACTCAAACGATTTGTATATGTCGAGAGATAATAAAAAGCTTGGTATTTTAAGTTGGTGTAAAATATGAATTAAGTGTATGACCTTGTGGATATTATCACCCGCCTGCCTGGGACGAAACCCACCTGGTCCCTATGTATTCTTTCATTACTACTTTCTCTACTCAACATAAACAAATCAAAGAAATTATACAGAAACACTGGAAAATTTTGAAATGCGATCAAGTTATGGGACCCTCTCTCCCTGTCAATGCTGGGGTGATTTATAGAGGAGTGATGTCCCTTAAGGGCCAAATTGCACCCGATGTACCAGACCCCCTATTCAGCCAACCTTTTTCTCTCTTTCAAAAGGATTTCATCCTTGTCAGAGATGTAAAGTTTGTATACATAATATCTGCGGAAGGAAGAAAACTATGTTTTTAAGTCCACTACCACCTCTTTGGAGTACCCCATGAAACGAGAAAAACTTACTACACAAGGTAGTGACAGGGCGGACTTTTTCAGGCAATCACAGGGACATAGGGATTTAGAAAAAATATAAATTTAATTACAAAAAATTACATACAATAACTTCAATAAAATACAGTGAAAAAGTACAGGGTATACATTCACAAGCAATATTATCGTTCGTCTCTCCTACGCGTTTCGCCTAGCGGCTTCTTCAGGACGAGTTTGAGAGAGAGTTTTTGACAATAGAGTATTGCTAGTATCATAAGTCTGAAATGAGATATGAAAAACTTGTAATGTACAGAAAACATAAGGAAAATTAACAAAATAGGTTAAAACACAGAGAGCCGACATGCAAAAAAGAGTCTCAAACAATACCAGTAAGATTGCTAGCCATCCACGTGCATCGAAAACCAATTGGGATCGCAGATGTATAGAAGGTATATAGCTTGTGAGAAAAAACTCAGGACAGCTAGAACGTAGAAAAAAAGAGACATAATATGTTGTATTGCACTCACATTCAACTTTAAGCCAGCGGATGAAAGAAATATGTATTCTTAATGGATAAAGCACCTACCCTAATAGGAAAAGAAAAGAAGGTTTCCTATGGTTGGCGGCAGGCCATGATGTATCAAGATTAATAAATAGATAGGTTCTATAGGGGGTAAAGAAAAATAAGTGAATGGATCCATGTATGCTAGCTAACATGTAAAAATTTGAAGTAACTTGCAAACGTGCCCATTTACCTGAAGTAAAAAGAGAGCCAATACAGACCGGGACCAATGAGACATGGAGCAGGGGAGAGGAGCCAGGGTGGAAATTAGATCCACATGCTGGGCAACCACACTGCAATGTCCAATAGAGGACAAGCCAGAGACTTGGAGGCCTGGATAGATATAAGTAACATATAGGTATTAATAAGAGTCTGGCAGGAAGATAGAACTTATCCAGTCAAGCAAGGCCATGGATGCATACCTCAGCAGAGAAGGAGTATCGTGTGTCCCGGGGGGGTAGCCAGTGCTGCACACCAGTTACTGGTTTCTGTGAGGACATTATATAGGATGATGAGAGGGAGGGGGTGGGCTCTGGCGTCACGTTCGAAGGACGTGACGTCACTAGTAAAGCGCCGCGGGGAGACTGGCGCATAAACACTGCAAGGGTAGAGGAGGGAGGGGACGGATGCTGTGATCCGTCGTGGCCCCGCCCATCCAGGTCCGTGGTATGAGCCAACATGGGAGCGGGCGTGTATAAGGGGCGGTGCCAGATGGGGAGATCAGTGAGTTACGCCCCTTCCCATCATTATAGATGGATTGGGCGTATGTAGAGGCGGCACCATGCAGTTTGTATCTGGCCAGCCCCATCAATGCTGCAGACCGACCCTCCCATAGATCTAGTGTGTGTAACAGGACGATTTAGCCGTATTAGAAACAGCTGATAATGGGAATATAGCTCGAAGGGAACTAATTAGTTTAAAAAAGTAAAAAGAAGCCTGGGGAAAAACAATAATAATAAACGTACAGCCAAGAGAGCAGTGGCAGTTACAGGAAAAAATTAGGACTACCCATGAAAGGGGGGACTTATTCTACCATGTATGCTATATGGACTAGGTTCAAGCATATTATTACAGGTCAGACTCGGTTCGTTCGTGCATTCCATAGGTAGAGGAGGATGTATGGATAGCAATATATACCTTGTGTAGTACGTTTTTCTTGATTCAATATTTCGGATGTTGGCAAATGTGAGTGCCTTTATGTTTCCCCCTCCCCTTACCTTTTTGTACCCCATGAAATATTTTTTCACCTGTGCCACCAAGTACAATTGTATACCTTATCACCTGCCCCAGTATGTTGGTCGTACCATACGGGCCTTTTCCACAAGGGTAGGTGAACCACCATTAAGAAAGGCCGCACAAATCACACAGTGCCTAGCGACACAACAAAAATGTAGAGGGTACCAATTTTCAGATTATAGATAAATTTGTTCCCCATTGGAGGGGTGAACCCAATGTAAGAGGTGTATCCAAGCTTGAAGTTTTCTGGATATACCAGCTCAAATGCTATGTGCCTTATGGCCTTAATGTGGACTGAGACATCAACACCTTCATTAACCAGTCATAATTTAATACTTGTTTCTCGCTTAAACAATTTGGGGTTTAATTATTACTTTGTTGCTCCTTTTTTTGATGACCCATGTTGTCCCAACTATTTGGGTCATATTTGGGATTATTTATGTAATGTGTATTACCCATATTTAAACTATTCATGAGATACCAACAGTTGAAACATTTTGTGGACTCCCTTCCTCGTCCGATCAGGCTAGAGGGAAATTTGCTCCCACTAGAGCGTATGTGCCTGGCCTCGAGCGGACGAGGCGGGATCTCACGGATTTATAAAATATTGTCGGGACTAAAAAATAAGGGGCTACCTCCGTATATTAAAAAGTGGGATGAAGAGTTGGCAACAGGGGACACTGAGAGAGATGTTGGGAAAATATTGAAGATGACGCATATCACTTCAACTAACTGCGGGTTGATAGAAATGAATTTTAAATGTTTATCAAGATGGTATATCACCCCAGATATTGCACATCGATTCCAAGGGGAGACTTCCGGATTCTGTTGGAGGGGTTGTATGGAACCCGGAACCATGTCACACCTTTGGTGGACGTGCCCCAAAATCAACAGATATTGGCATAAAGTGGTATCAGTAATCAAGGAAATTACTGGAATTAAAATAGCAGTAGACCCGTGGGTGTGTTTGTTCCACGGGACAAACATGACTAGTAAACAGTATATGAGAACCTTGCTCCCCCATATCCTGAATACAGCAAAGAGCCTGATCCCTAAACAGTGGAAAGATCCCAAGAGCCCAACAATGAAGAATTGTCTTGATAAAATAAATGATATTTATTACATTGAACAGCTTAAGTTTATGGGGGAGAAAGGTGATAGGGGATTTAAACTTAAATGGCAGGACTGGGTTGACTATAAGTCATCACAGAGTTATCTAGTCCGGATGGTATAGGACAGGAAGTGTAGTGAGGTAAAAGTTGACAAACTAAGAGACTGAGGTTCGGAGAGAAAGGGGTGGGTCAGGGTATGGGGGGGGGTGGGTTTGGGTTAGTCGACTTGGGTAGGGGCACTTTGGTTTTATGATGTAATTTTTTTTTTTTTTGTACTTTGCCATACTGTGCCCACGCTGGCTTAATATACACACATAATGACATAGCAAACAAAGCAAAACAAAGAGAAAAAAAATCTATATGAAGAAATAACCACATATGATGCAAAGCCACAAATGAGACGCTATGGGCGGTTATACCGTGAGCAGGTCTCCCTGTCCTCTGTCAGGGTAGTCTTTTGTTGGCGAAGTCTGAAGTGGAACAAAAAAAATAAATAAATAAACTATTCATGAGACCCATCTCATAGTTAAATCCTCCCCATAGGGAATATTCGGCATGATCCTCCAGAAAGACCAGTGACCATTTGCAGATGTGCGGTTCGTTTTTGGGCCGCACATCCCCTATCATGGGAGGTCTTTGATGTGGATGGATGAGATACTGCCCTCCTCCATGTATTTAGATATGGGGGCGGTTCTGTCGTCCCTAATATGTGGATATGACCTGTAATGGGAAGTAGTGCCCGCCTCCCAGTCATGTGGGATTGATGGTGGTGCCTGCCTCCCTATTGCCTCAAGATGATTGGTTGCACGCCAGTGGAGTCCATCTCTTCACCGCTGTAAGGTGATTGGCCATGCGTCCATGTGTGAGAGGAGTGCACATAGAACAGGTGGAGCGCACGTTTGTGCGGTGCACTCAACCGTTCTCTCCTCACTACATAGGAGGAGACTTTATGGGGAATCACCTTGCATCCTCCAATGCGCATATGATGAGGCCTGCAGCGATCCAATGAAGGATTAGAACAGTCCGATTAGGGGACAGATCCACTATTTCCACTTCCGGTTTTTGGAGCGCACGCTTCAGACGCAGGCAGAAGCAGGAAGTGATTTGACATGCACGCCGATTCTGAGGTGTGCAGGAGAATGGGGTCTCACGTAAGTGTAATAGTGACATCTATTTAAGCGCAGGGGAGATGGTGGTGCAGTGTATGCCCCTGTAGAAGTCTTTGCAGACTAAACCAGTCGGGTACACTGGTCCCATCCATCTCCATACTGCGCAATTTGTATGATATTTTTCCATTTTTAATTTGTGGATTTTTGGCTGATGTGGATTTGGATGTGGTGATTTTTGGATTTCAGTGTTCGTGTTTGCAATTACATTTTAAGCATTTTTACACTATGAGGAGTTTTTCTCCTTTTTTCCCCGTTTTGGAGCTTGTTTTAAGCACAGCTGAATTCATCCATTGGAATTTGGATTGGAGTTCCATATCTGGCGGCAGTCCTATCCAGACGCAGTTTAAGGTGAACCACGTCTAGCGCAAGCAATGAATTGGACTGCGACAGTGACCAGATAGGGCAATTGGCCCAATACGCATTAGTGACCCACCGCCGTATGGTGTGTTTGTGGGTCCACGTATTCCGGTAAGGGTATTTCATCTTTTCTGAGTTCCTGGGATTACATCTTGGAGGGGAACCTTCCTTGCTGACCTCACTGGGGTTGTTTCATTATCACTTTCCACAGTGTATGGACACCTATTAACTCTTTGAAGTGGATTGATTGTTTCAGGTTTAACCCTTGAACTTCACAGGACTACTCATCACTTCACTGGAGTACACCTACTGTTTATGAACACTCAGTTACAAGGATACTCTATTTAGTGGGGAGTCCTTGCTTTGGACACTTTCAATATCACTCCATTGTATATATGTATATGTAATAGCCACGTAGAAATTTTAAGGGTGTTATTTTCCTTTTTACACAACATTTAGAACTGCTTTTGGGGCAGGCTCTGTATTGGCGCTGCACTTTATTTACCCATTTTTAATACAATATATCCTTTTGTTGTGTTGGCTGCCCACTTTTTTGGTTATTTAGGATTAGATCAATATATTCACTTTTTATACCCCTATGTATAAGGGTTTGAAGGTATGTATTGGAACGGGTGCTCAGAACCTTCATATCCACGTTCAACAAGGAGATGGGTCTGAACGCCTGAGGCGCATTGATCTCATCCGATGTTTTAGGAATCATGGTGATGTAAGCTTTAAGGGATTCTGGAGAAGGCAGAGAACCCTGTTTCAGTGAGTTAAAATAAGTAGCAAGATGGGGGGTCAAGAGGGTGGCAAATTTCTTGTAATAAAATCCCGAGAACCCATCCGGGCCAGGGGCCTTCGAGGGTTTTAGTGACTTAATAGCCCTGCCAACTTCCTCCTCAGAAATATCTGTGTTCAAAGCATCGCGGGCCATCGTGGATAAAGAGGGGAGGTGGAGATGTTGAAAAAAAGCTTACTGCGTGATCTGAATCAAATTAATCTAATTTTCTATACAGGTCAGACAAGAAGGTGACAAACTCTGCTGTGATTTTTGCTGGGTCGGAGGTGAGACCACCACCTCTGGCACGTAACTGGATAGGTTTGTGTGTACGGCCAACTGAGTTAAGTTTCCGGGCCAACATGGGTCCGGGTTTGATAGCACTAGTATATAATCTATGTCTGGCCCATCGTAAGGCTTTTTCAGCCTGCTCACTGGTGAGATCCAGCTCAGTAGGCAGGATATCACGGGCCTTACGTGTAGCCACAGTTGGTCGAGCCTTCCATGCTGCATCTGCCTGAGCCAGACGAGAAGTCAGCTCCCGCACCCTCCTCTCCCTATCCTATTTTCTGGAGGCGGCAATTTGGATTAGGTGACCCCCTTATAGTGGCCTTATGGGCCTCCCATAGGGATACAGCTGAGGTCACTGAACCCAGGTTCTCCGAAAAATATGATTGAATATGTGATTGTATCTGGATATAGGAGGCCTGAGTGGTGAGCAGGGACTCATTTAGACACAGGAGGGTGAGCCGCAGCAATGAGTGACGAGCAGAGGTCGCACTATCAAGGATCATGATCATTCGACAAATCCCGAGTCCATGAAGAGAGAAAGAGAAGAAAAAGGAGAAAGAGGAAAGGAAAAGTTTAAAGATAAACTGAAGCATAAGCACATAATGCAACAAAGGTACAACATATGGTGAACGCATCCTACTAGTGAGGATACACATGGGGGGGTGGCCCTAACACTGGGCACATGGCTGCACCATGGGATGCAATGAAACATCTTGGAGGGGGGTGGGCAGCCATCAAAGCGGCCGGGGGGGGATGGGAGGTTGTTAAGGAAAAAAATGTAAGTTAAAATAATAAAGAAATTAAACAGAAATACATATACTGTAATGCGTGCGTACGTACGTACGTACGTACGTACGTACGTACGTACACACACACTTGCATATACATACACATGCATACACAATACAATAAAACAATTCAAAAGAGGGGGGGGGGTCAGGGAAAGTTGTCGGATAATAAGAACATAAACAGTAACCCGATAACCACAGTAACGTAGCAGAAGTTAAGAACAGAGATGAACTATGACATTAAAACATACATTGCCCCCAAAAAAAATATATATATAATAATAATAATAAAATAAAAAATAAATAAAACAAAAAAGAATAAAAAGGCAACAACATTCACCACTGGGGATAGAGCCGCTTCAGATTACAGGCCCACCCGGCCTTAACACGTTCCCTACTGAGTCATTGTAAAATGATGTCGGTGGGAACCCTCCCTCAGAGAGGATGTCATATGACCTCCCCTCCCTCCCTCAGAGAGGACATCCTTGCATTCCCGGGCGGCTAGGGGGCTCGGGACCCGGTGCGCGTGCCCGGCGGCCGCAATGTCCGCCGGGCACCCGCGATTGCCTGCAATCACAGCAGGACCATGGATCTGTGTGTGTAAACACATATCCATGTCCTGTCAGCGGTGAGGAGACCGATGTGTGTTCCCAGTACAAAGGAACACACATCAGTCTCCTCCCCTTGTGAGTCCCCTCCCCCTACAGTTAGAACACACTTTAGGGAACATATTAACCCCTTCCTCGCCCCCTAGTGTTGACCCCATCCCTGCCAGTCACATTTACACAGTAATCAGTGCAGTTTTATAGCACTAATCGCTGTATAAATGTGAATGGTCCCAAAAATGTGTCAAAAGTGTTCGATATGTCCGCCGCAATGTCACGGTCACAATAAAAATTGCAGATCGCCGCCATTACTAGTAAAAAAAAAATATGCCATAATTCTATTAAAAATAAAAACAAATATATTGCGCTAAACAAATTGAAATCCGTGAATAATAAATGGTGGTTAGGCAGCCAACATACCAGTGGATAAATGTTTAAAGAGTGAAAAAGAAAAATGTAGCGCCAACCTGTAAATAAAAATACCCACCAGGTAAATCTGTAGGTGGGTGGTGATCACGCTGGGAAATAGTGCTAGATCCTTAGCGTTAACACACAGTGAAGAAGATCATAAATGCCTAGAGTTATGCAAACAAATCGCTCAGGGCTAAATATGAATATACTTGAATGCAATGGTGAACAAAACAACCAATTCCTATGAATCTGTATGACTACAGATATAAACAAAGCGTAATTAACACAATGTGAATAGTCCCATGTACATATAAGGGTGGTTCTTTATATCTCATAGATGTATGCAGATAGTCCCTTCAGTTGGAAACAACACATCTTCAAATGGACATTCCTTGGCAAAATAGAAGAATATAATACTCTTACCAGCTACCGTTGACCCACATCTCACCGTACGGTGGGTAGGTCTTCAAGGCTTGTATGGGCTAGACGCCCTCCAACGGCACCGATGAGGATGGAAATCCCTGTTGTGATGCTCCAGATGGATCCCAAAGGGAAACTGGTAACGCTGACCTTAGGAATGTCCAGTGGGATGGTGTGGAGGATGAACTCCAGGTTTCAGAGGGGATGAAAGAAAAAAGGAAGAAAACACCTCCTCATAGTGTAAAAAAATGTAATTTAAAATCTCAAAAATAATATATTACACAGCAAGGAAGGTCCCAACAGGTACAAATGGGTACATGGAAAAAAAAATAAAAATTCCACACAGCAAGCTAAGTAACCACAGCAGATCAAATGGTAGGGAGTCAATTGCGCAGTGGTAATGCTTGGAGTCCAATAAACCCGACCGGTTTCGTCCGGTTTCGTCCTCACAGACATCTACTGGGGCATGGAACTGGACTCCAGCATTCCCTGCGCATATAAATAGCCCCCATGATTGCTTACCTGTGGTCCCCACCTGCCACACCGCTCCCGTCTAGCGTGCGTTTCAC
The DNA here is from genome assembly GCF_905171775.1 of Rana temporaria. Classification (NCBI taxonomy): domain Eukaryota; kingdom Metazoa; phylum Chordata; class Amphibia; order Anura; family Ranidae; genus Rana; species Rana temporaria. The sequence continues at coordinate 222,642,739 of NC_053490.1, read as the reverse complement.
AGCTTATGGTTTCCCCTCTTCCTGCGTTCCACACACCGGAAGTGTGACCATGGGAACGCGGTGGCTTAACCAATCGCAGAGGGGTGTCTGTCTAGCGTCACCTCCTCCTGTCCCACATGTTCCCCTCTGTCCAATGTGCGGGAGTGGGAATGGGCAACACCGCCTCGCACCCGCCGTCGAATCGGAGCTCGGGACACAGCACCAATGCTGTCCGTCCCATAACTCGTCACCACGGGGGACGGCGACGACGGAAGCGCTAGTGTCATGTGACCGCGGTGTGCGTGTCACCGAACATCGAGGCGTAATGACTCAATGCGCTCCATCTGATGCGTCCCTACAGGGTTCACTGGTGTAAATCTATTCCCTATTTTGTAGATGCTCGAACTTTTGCGCAAACCGATCAAATACGCTTATTGCGATTTTTTTTTTTTACCAAAAATATGTAAAAGAATACGTATCGGTCTGAAAATAGTTTTTTTTTTTTTTTAAATCTGATATTTATTAAATCAAAAAGTAAAAGATATTGTGTTTTTTTTTCAAAATTGTCGCTCTTCTTTTGTTTATAGCGCAAAAAATAAAAACCGCAGAGGTGATCAAATACCACCAAAAGAAAGCTCTATTTGTGGGGAAAAAAGGGCGTCAATTTTGTTTGGGAGCCACGTCGCACAACCGCGCAATTGCCATTCAAAGTGCGACAGCGCTGAAAACTAAAAATTCGTCTGGGCAGGAAGGGGGTGAAAATGCCCTGTATTGAAGTGGTTAAACAACCAGCCATGTGGGCCCACAGGTCACAGGTGTCCCAGGCACAAAACTTGCGCCTGGGAGAACCAAGGGGCACAACGCCCAACATTGGGCAGTCAAGACCGGTATACCGGCAAGGTCGAGCGATTCCCAACCAAACGGCCAAGCCGTACAAAAAGATGAGAAAAAAGGCTTACCCACTCATGTCTCAACCTGGGTCAAAACGTGAGGATCCTGATTATGGGTGGGTACCAGGGAGGGAGCGCTTACGGCTTCCAACTTTCTCCCATATACGACCCCACTGGCTAGAAGGATGATGTGCACTGGAATGCTGCACCGGGCTGTTATCCCGCGGGGGTAAAAGGTGCAGCGCCTCCAGAGTTGACTTGGCAACCTCCACATTGTATACCATGTGGTTCCGGTCTTTGTGGGTGAAGGTGAGCATGAATGGAAAGCCCCATTGATATTTGATTTGATGATTCAGAAGGGTCGATGTGTAGGGCTTTATCAGACGTCATTTCTGTATGGTGGAGGGTGCCAGATCTGCAAAAACTTAATAGGGATGACCCTGAAAGCAAAGATCACGTTTGTCCCAAGCCGCCCGCAAAGGTGTTTCCTTTGTGCGGTAGAAAGTAAACTTTATTATGACGTCCCTGGGGGGGGCCATCCGGCTTTTTTTGGTCCCAGGGCCCTATGAATATGATCGAATTGCAGATGCTAGATCGGCAAAGCGGGCACCAATTCTTGCAAGAGTGCAGTGGCGGTGGAGGTGAGGTCATCAATGGACTCGGGTAGGATGCGTAGACGCAGATTGCCCCGACGTAAGCGATTTTCTAAATTTTCCAGCCTCAGTAAAGCCGTGTCAAGTTCCTCTTTAGGTCAGAGATGTCCTGCTCGTGGTTTTCAATAACTGTAGCAGAGGCATCCATCTTGTCTTCCAGGATATTGGTGCGACTGCCCAGCTCCCTGATCTCCCTAGTCAGATGGGCTGCTAATTTGGATGTGGCTGCAGAAAGTTCACTTTGCGGCATCACTTTAAACCTAGCCAGCAAGTCGGCATCCCACAGGGCTGGCGGCGGATGGTCGGGTGTCATCTCTTGCAGGCTCTCAGCCTCGGACAGAGCATCTGGGTCCCTGAAGAGGAGCAGCGGGGAAGGCTCCATACTACAGACCGCGGCTTCCGGATCACCCGCCGACGGGAGGGCCGCAGCTCTGCGTGAGTTTGTAGATCGAGTGGCGGAGGCTCTGGTATTCATTGTCCGCCTCGCCATGTGCGACCGGCAGGGTAGAGGGAAGGCAAATGGTTTAGAGGAGAGGGAATAGGGCTCTCCTGGAAGCTCTACTTATGGCTGATGTGCCCAGCAGTGGAGGAGCAAGGTTAGCAGGCAGTCATCACCGTTCGCTGCTCACGAGCGCCCCCAGACAAAATATTTCTAACAAAATGTGCCGGGTTAATTCATCTAATGATAAACAATGCGATCACAATTATTTTGATTCTGTTTTCCAAACATGGTAAAATGAAGGTTACATTTAACCTTGTATTACACAAATTGAGTATCCTTTCATAGTGCAATTAAAAAAAAAAAGGGAAATTAAGTAAAAATGTCCTCATTTAAGGAAATATATCTGTGTGTGTGTGTGTGTGTGTGTGTGTGTGTGTGTGTGTGTGTGTGTGTGTGTGTATATATATATATCAGAATTAGGATGTGATATTGAGATTGTCACTTGAGTATTAATTTCTAATATGAGTTTAACAATTTTATTAATAATATAGATTTTATAATTGGTTTAGACAACCTTTGGCTGGAAATTAAATCCAGGTTATCGGGGACATTTGTAAAATGGGATTAGTTTAGATTAAGATAACAATTTTTTGTAATTTTACATTTATACAATAGCCCTTATTGAGAAAAGAAAGATTAAGATGAGGTTGTTAATAGGAATACAGCTTCCATAATATTTAACAAAGGGATACATATGAAGTTTTTCTACAAAGATGAAATCTAAATTCTGATAATAACTTGATGTGCGGTCCATGATGTGAGAGTAATAATAAATAAAATGTAAATATAACAGACCCATCACATAAAGTCCACACACCAAGTTAGGATATATGCCACCTGCAGCCAGTTGTTTTATAGTTTTTGATCTGGCTGAGATCTTTCTGTTGTGTCATATACAGATTGTTGGTCCTTTTTGTTTTTATGTATTTTTATTTTTGAAATCCAAAGCAGAATGTGTGGATTGTGAAATGATGTGCCCCTTTCCCGTGTAAGTGCAGTGGTAGAAGCAGAATAATATTTTGGATTTATTGGACATCTCTGCATGACCGCAGGGTATTGATATGATTTATTATATTATGACATCAGGAAAATAATGTCCGATGGAAACTAAGGGCCAGATTCACAGAGCAGATACGACGGCGTATCTCCTGATACGCCGTCGTATCTGTTGTTCTATCTATGCGACTGATTCATAGAATCAGTTACGCATAGATAGCTATAAGATCCGACAGGTGTAATTGTTTTACACTGTCGGATCTTAAGATGCAATACCGCGGCCGCCGCTGGGGGGAGTTCGCGTCGTAAACCAGTGTCGGGTATGCAAATTAGGAGTTACGACGATCCACGACGGTTTTTCGCGTTCGCTACGTCGCCGCTAGTCTAGATTCCCGTCGCAAAGTTAGTCGTTTTTTTTTGGTGCCTTAACCTTACACAGCAATCGTATTGCTGTATAAAGTATGGCCGTCGTTCCCGCGTCGAAATTTAAAAAATAACGTTTGCGTAAGCCGTCCGGGAATACGGAATTACGCTACGCGCGTCGCCATTCGAAAAAATGACGTCACTTCGCGCAAAGCACGGCGGGAGTTCGGAAACGGAGCATGCGCGGTAGGTCCGGCGCGGGAGCGCGCCTAATTGAAATGGCACACGCCCATTTGAATTGGCCCGCCTTGCACCGGAGGCCGCCGGCGTAGGTTTTCATCGCAAGTGCTTGGTGAATCAGGCACTTGCGATGAAAAATTGCAGCGGTGTAACGTATCTACGATACGTTACGCCGCCGCTCATCTACGTGAATATGGCCCTAAGGACTTGTGTTATCTCGCTAAAATTAACAACAGGGCAACCAATGAGAAATTATAATATTTCCAGGAAAAAGTTGTCTTTTTGAAACAATTTAAGTTCTTACACAAACAGCATGATAGGAAACAAGCCATTGTAATATATTTCTGCAAGCTTGACCCAGTAATGAAGGTTTACCGCGATATATCAGAGCTGTAACATTATGCAAAGGTGCGATTAAACAAAGTTACAGACATTATTTTGATCAAATCTAAAAGTTTTAATGGTCCCACATTCTGCGCAGCAAATATACAGCTATGTTTGTCTGATGAAAGGTTCAAAATATGAATTTGTTTTGGTACAAATCTAACAATGAAAAATGTGTACATTTGAATCCAGCCACCTTATTGCCTCTATTGGAGGAGGCTGGAGACAAATGTGTTAAATTGATGATGTAGGAATCAGCTGCTGTGAGCCCAGTGCAGGATGCACTCCCAGATATAATTTTTTTTGTAGATTTGATCCCGGTTTAATACGGAGTATGCAGTTTATCACCCAGAAGGACACTCTGTATTTAGAGTCATTGGATCCTTTTTCCCAGCTCAAGAGGCAGAGCTCCATGTTTTAGAAAGCCTGTGAGCTATAAAAAGAGTATATTTATATAGATGAGATATAGAGAGCTTTTGGTTCTATTGGAAGGGCCAGAAGTTTGTTTTTAGTTCGGCAGGCAAACCAATCAAGCATGCCAAGTTCAATTGATTGGCTGTTTTCAGCCTTCCAGGTTCTTGCTGAGGTAGCCATACTAACATTAAAACTCGCATCTGGAAGCAGACCAGGCGACTAAGGATGCTGTATTACAGCCCCGGACACTTGGTCTGTGCAACTCACAGATTCCACCCTAGTTCTGGCCCGGTATAGCTGGGATTAATAATTCAACTTTAAGGACCCCAGAACGAGAAGAACAAGTGGTCCACATGGGGCAACTTCTTATGAAACATGACTTTGGGAAAATTTGATGTTTTATGTCTGCCAGACACTCTCTTCCCCTCCAGCTTGACACATGGAACGTGTTTTCCGTCACAAGCAGTTATGGCTGCCCTTGTAAATGACCATGGGATAGAGCTCAACGTCCACTCAAAACAATGAAACCCCCACCCGGCCATCAATCTGCTTTAGGCCAGGCGGGAACTGGTTAAACTTTAAAAAGGGGGGTAAATAGATAACAAGGTGGCTGCCTTGTAAATATGGGAAGCATGATGTCTAAATGTCATCAAAGAAGCACTAACAGATCTAGTATAGCGAGCTTTAGCAGGAAAGTCAGTTAAAAGTAATGGTTTGGCCACCTTATAATACAAATATATTGAGTGTAGAGAAGCACAAGGGGTGCTTAACTTCACAAAGGGGGGCCGACCCACTCCCCCATACAATATAGTACTTGTATAGTAAATAAATTAAGCACGCCACTACAATTCTGATGCAAAAATAGTATATTGAGAAGCAGAGTAAACAAAGATTCAGTTGTATTCAGTACAGTGGCGGAACTACCGCCATAGCGACCCACGCGGGCGCTATGGGGCCCGCAGCTGAGTGAGGATCAGGGGGGCCCGGTGAGCCCCGAGTGCTGACGAGCAGGGACCGGTCTGTAGCGCGCGCTGAATCCCACCAGCAGCACTCCCCCCCGCTCCTGTGACTACAGTGGTGAGTGCCTCATCCTGTTCCCCGCTGCAATGCCCTCTCTCCCGCCAACAGCAACCCCCCTCGCCCCCTCCTTCAGCGGTAAGCAGCACTCCCGAGTGAGTCCCCCCCTCTCTCCCTGTAATGTCCCGATCAGGATGCTCTCTCTCACCCAGCAGCACGCGGCTCTCCCCATCTTCCCCCACTCCAGGAGAGCTGATGACTAGTTTGACAGGTAAGCTACTGACAATTCCGTTCGGTCTCCCTCGCCCCTGTCAGTTCAGTGCTACTTGCAGGAGCCCAGCAGAAAGAGCATCTCACTGTCATCCCCATCCATCCCATGGTCCTCGCGTACACACCATGGTCCCCATGTCCATCCCACTGTCCCCCATCCATCCCACGGTCCCCCATCCATCCCACGGCCCCCCGTCCATCTCACGGTCCCCCCGTCCATCTCCCGGTCCCCCCCGTCCATCTCACGGTCCCCCCGTCCATCTCACGGTCCCCCCCGTCCATCTCACTGTCCCCCCCGTCCATCTCACGGTCCTCCCTGTCCATCCCACCGTCCTTCTGTCCATCTTACTGTCTCCCATCCATCCCACGGTCACCCTGTCCATCCCACGGTCACCCTGTCCATCTCACGGTCCCCCCGTCCATCTCACGGTCCATCTCACGGTCCCCCCCCCCCGTCCATCTCACGGCCCCCCCCCGTCCATCTCACGGTCCCCCCCCGTCCATCTCACTGTCCCCCCCGTCCATCTCACTGTCCCCCCGTCCATCTCACTGTCCCCCCCGTCCATCTCACTGTCCCCCCCGTCCATCTCACTGTCCCCCCCGTCCATCTCACTGTCCCCCCCGTCCATCTCACTGTCCCCCCCATCCATCTCACTGTCCCCCCCATCCATCTCACTGTCCCCCCCGTCCATCTCACTGTCCCCCCCGTCCATCTCACTGTCCCCCCCGTCCATCTCACTGTCCCCCCCGTCCATCTCACTGTCCCCCCCGTCCATCTCACTGTCCCCCCGTCCATCTCACTGTCCCCCCCGTCCATCCCACCGTCCTTCTGTCCATCTTACTGTCTCCCATCCATCCCACGGTCCCCCCGTCCATCTCACGGTCCCCCCCATCCATCTCACGGTCCCCCCCGTCCATCCTACGGTCCCCCCCGTCCATCCTACGGCCCCCCCCCGTCCATCCTACGGTCCCCCCCCGTCCATCTCACTGTCCCCCCCCGTCCATCTCACTGTCCCCCCTGTCCATCCCACCGTCCTTCTGTCCATCTTACTGTCTCCTGTCCATCCCACGGTCACCCTGTCCATCCCACGGTCCCCCCCCGTCCATCTCACGGTCCCCCCCGTCCATCTCACGGTCCCCCCCCGTCCATCCCACGGTCCCCCCATCCATCTCACTGTCCCCCCCCGTCCATCTCACTGTCCCCCCCGTCCATCTCACGGTCCCCCCTGTCCATCCCACCATCCTTCTGTCCATCTTACTGTCTCCCATCCATCCCACGGTCACCCTGTCCATCTCACGGTCCCCCCCGTCCATCTCACGGTCCCCCCCGTCCATCTCACGGTCCCCCCCGTCCATCTCACGGTCCCCCCATCCATCTCACTGTCCCCCCCCGTCCATCTCACTGTCCCCCCCGTCCATCTCACTGTCCCCCCCTGTCCATCCCACCGTCCTTCTGTCCATCTTACTGTCTCCCATCCATCCCATGGTCACCCTGTCCATCCCACGGTCACCCTGTCCATCTCACGGTCCCCCCCGTCCATCTCACGGTCCCCCCCGTCCATCTCACGGTCCCCCCCGTCCATCTCACTGTCCCCCCCGTCCATCTCACTGTCCCCCCCGTCCATCTCACTGTCCCCCCCGTCCATCTCACTGTCCCCTCCGTCCATCTCACTGTCCCCCCCATCCATCCCACCGTCCTTCTGTCCATCTTACTGTCTCCCATCCATCCCACGGTCACCCTGTCCATCCCACGGTCACCCTGTCCATCCCACGGTCACCCTGTCCATCCCACGGTCCCCCCGTCCATCTCACGGTCCCCCCCATCCATCTCACGGTCCCCCCCATCCATCTCACGGTCCCCCCCGTCCATCCTACGGTCCCCCCGTCCATCTCACTGTCCCCCCCGTCCATCTCACTGTCCCCCCCGTCCATCTCACTGTCCCCCCCGTCCATCCCACCGTCCTTCTGTCCATCTTACTGTCTCCCATCCATCCCACGGTCCCCCCGTCCATCTCATGGTCCCCCCCATCCATCTCACGGTCCCCCCCCGTCCATCCTACGGTCCCCCCCGTCCATCCTACGGTCCCCCCCGTCCATCTCACTGTCCCCCCCGTCCATCTCACTGTCCCCCCTGTCCATCCCACCGTCCTTCTGTCCATCTTACTGTCTCCTGTCCATCCCACGGTCACCCTGTCCATCCCACGGTCCCCCCCGTCCATCTCACGGTCCCCCCCGTCCATCTCACGGTCCCCCCCCGTCCATCTCACGGTCCCCCCCGTCCATCCCACGGTCCCCCCATCCATCTCACTGTCCCCCCCCCGTCCATCTCACTGTCCCCCCCGTCCATCTCACGGTCCCCCCTGTCCATCCCACCGTCCTTCTGTCCATCTTACTGTCTCCCATCCATCCCACGGTCACCCTGTCCATCTCACGGTCCCCCCCGTCCATCTCACGGTCCCCCCCGTCCATCTCACGGTCCCCCCCGTCCATCTCACGGTCCCCCCCGTCCATCTCACTGTCCCCCCCGTCCATCTCACTGTCCCCCCCCGTCCATCTCACTGTCCCCCCCTGTCCATCCCACCGTCCTTCTGTCCATCTTACTGTCTCCCATCCATCCCACGGTCACCCTGTCCATCCCACGGTCACCCTGTCCATCCCACGGTCCCCCCCGTCCATCTCACGGTCCCCCCCGTCCATCTCACGGTCCCCCCCGTCCATCTCACTGTCCCCCCCCGTCCATCTCACTGTCCCCCCCGTCCATCTCACTGTCCCCCCCGTCCATCTCACTGTCCCCCCCCGTCCATCTCACTGTCCCCCCCGTCCATCCCACCGTCCTTCTGTCCATCTTACTGTCTCCCATCCATCCCACGGTCACCCTGTCCATCCCACGGTCACCCTGTCCATCCCACGGTCACCCTGTCCATCCCACGGTCCCCCCGTCCATCTCACGGTCCCCCCCATCCATCTCACGGTCCCCCCCATCCATCTCACGGTCCCCCCCGTCCATCCTACGGTCCCCCCCGTCCATCCTACGGTCCCCCCCGTCCATCCTACTGTCCCCCCCCGTCCATCTCACTGTCCCCCCCCGTCCATCTCACTGTCCCCCCCCGTCCATCTCACTGTCCCCCTGTCCATCCCACCGTCCTTCTGTCCATCTTACTGTCTCCTGTCCATCCCACGGTCACCCTGTCCATCCCACGGTCACCCTGTCCATCCCACGGGCCTTAGATATGATCGACTGATTTGGAGTGTTGAGATAGAATGGGCCACCTTGGTGTGGTGTTGATAGTGTGGGTTGCTATAGGTAGGATGGCCTACTTTGAACTGGCAGTGGAAGGTTTGGGTGCAGTGGATAGTAAGGGATTTTGTAGATAGGGTGGGTTTCATTTAGGGTGGGTTTCATTTAGGCCCCTTCCACGGTTAACGCAATGTGGCCACTAATTGGAGTTGGAACTCGGTTTGAGACCATCTTATGGGAACCACTCCAGGAGGTATACAGCCGGAATATCACATCTATAAGGAGGTAAGTGCTCTGTGGAGCCCACTGTTTGAAGACTTTTTTAGAAGATTACCAGAAGAACACCAGTTTTATACACGGAGATCACAGTTTCTCACCTATTAAGACATTTTGTGGTATATTTTTTGTTCATTGCACATTGCTGCAGTTATTTTTCTGTTATAAGTGCAAAAAGTGCTATATATAATTCTTTATTATATTACTATTGCGCTCATCATTTTACATTTCATCCATTTTTGCATACCACGGCTGCCCACTGCGCCACACCACATCCCTGCTCCCTGCTCGGTGGCTCTCCTCCTCGGCTGCTAAGCCTCCTGACATGTCAGTGTACGTAGGACATGTCAGTGTATGTAGGACATGTCAGTGTACGTAGGACATGTCAGTGTTAGTGTATGTAGGTCAGGTCATGTGTCAGAAACAACCTTGAAAGACATGCTAGTGTCCCTAAGAGCTTCCTTACATGCTGATCTCATGGAATGTGTAACTGACACGTCAGTGTGTTTGTGTGTACAGACACACACACTGACATGCATACACACACACACTGACATACATACACGTCAGTGTGTGTGCACTGACGCACACACACGTAGGTCAGGGTATGTGTTTCAGGTAGGTCACACCGCGCCACTCCACCGCGCCCGCACCCCCCCCCCCCATGCCGGCTTCGGGCTAAAGCCTCTAGTCTTTTTGCCACCTAGCAACACCCCTGATCGCCGGCATGGTCTCCCAGCCAGGGGAAGAGAGAGGAGAGGAAGAGGCGAGCTGTCCGTATCAGCAGAGAGCGGAATTGCCCGCTGTAATAGCTTTCATTAGAACTTCCAGTGTTCCTGGGGCTCATGTCACATAGTTCCACCTCTTGGTCCGGCACCTTTGATTGACAGAACGCCGGTCCAGTGTCGGACATGTGACATCATCAAAGGCGTTGGGCTAAGAGGTGGGGCTATGTGACGATGAGCCCCAGGAAGACGGGAAATTCAAATGAAAGCTATTACAGCGGGCAATCCCGCTCTCTGCTGATCCGGTCGGCTTGCCTCTTCCTCTGCACAGGTGAGGCTGTATTGGGCACAGGCAATGCTGTATTGGGCACAGGTCATGCCGCATTGGGCACAGGCAATGCTGTATTGGGCACAGGTCATGCTGTATTGAGCACAGGCAGGCCAGGCTGTATTGGGCACAGGCAGGCCAGGCTGTATGGGGCACAGGTGACGCTGTATGGGGCACAGGTGACGCTGTATGGGGCACAGGTGACGCTGTATGGGGCACAGGTCACGCTGTATGGGGCACAGGTCACGCTGTATGGGGCACAGGTCACGCTGTATGGGGCACAGGTCACGCTGCATTGACACTAGGGCGGCTCTGGGGGCCCCATACAACATTTTGCTATGGGGCCCTGTGATTTCTAGTTACGCCCCTGATTCAGTATGATGGTATTTGGAATTGAAATAGATAGCAAAGAAGATGTACAAAGTATACAAAACAGCTTATAAAAAATGGTTCACATACCAAAGTTAAAGTGGCCAAAATATATCAGTCAGGTGGGCAGATACTTTGGGGTCCTTTGACACCTGAAACATTGGAACAGGGTCCTGTTCCTTCCCTGTCAGCCTTACTGATCTAAATCTTTGGTATAAAATCATTATATATGTTATTTTTGTATACTTTGTACATCATCTTCATATATACAGAGTCTAGAATGTCTCACTGATGAAGGAAAGCTATGACAGATCTAATGTATTTCATCTGTATTCTTTGAATGAGACACTTAAAGTGGTTGTATATCCTATTTTAAAAATTTTACCTACAGGTAAGTTTATAATAAGGCTTAACTGTAGGTAACATGAATATCTCCTAAAGTCTCCAGCTCTGAAGGTCTGGCAGATACTGCCGCACTTTGCCAGAAAGAAGACTCCCGCGCGCATGCGCAGGAGTGATGTCTTCGGGACTCTGGCCACTTACAGTGCCGAAGCCGTGAACCGGAAGACACGCCGAGAGTGAATACTAGCTTATTATGCCTTTTTCTTTTTTCTTTTATTATTATTTATATACTGTATTTATGTATTTATTTGTGCAGGTATACAACCATTTTAAGGCTTCAGATCAAAGATGGTTTAAATACCCACTTTGGTTTTGAAACCGTTGGAATAAAAAAATATTAAACTTTCCTGCTGTCAGAACAAAAGCAACAATTCTGTGGTCCTTTATCTGTAAAAGCACAAGCAGGTTGGACAACATGACGCTGGGAGAAGGACAAGAAAATGGAACTCTAGCTTGTATCCCCTAGAAACCATGAGGGAGATTTAAATTATGAGTTCACTTTTTGTAATGTTATACCCATATTCAGGATGTAATATACAGATGCACCAGATCTCTCTCTCCTCAAACCCCCGTTCTGACAGCTAGCTGTCACCATTTGCACAATCCCTGTTCTGTAAATGGAAAAACTACAAGGTCTTGCATCTATTGCCTTATGAGTTGATGTGAAATCTCCATTAATAGCTGTAAAATATTGTAATTATGAATATATTTCATTTAGCTTGTATCTATGTAGGGTGTGTAACATGGCTTCACAGAAGTCTCTGTTAGACAATTTGGTGCCTAAGCTTGTGAATTCAAACAATGGGACGCAAACCTCTTTGTTCTAAACATATTCACTTCAAAGGATCCCATGTTTAGATATGCAATGATGGTGGTCAGCCGGTCATCAATACTTAACTTTCCTGAAGATCATGTACCTACAAATTAAGTCTCCCACTCAATAGTGCCAACAATTTGCATTAAAGAGGGCTGACTTATGCAAAGTATAGGGATTGGAGATTTAGCCATTCCTATTAGCCCACAAATCGGAGCCATGCCATGCCAGCCAATGAGGCATTAGCCTGTAGTGATATAAGCAGACTAGATGGGAGGGAACGTACAGCAAGTAAAAATGCGCAAAAAGCCAGTGCAACAGGTATCAAGTCAGTATTATGGTAGACTAGGTATACATAATGGTATGTACAGTCAGGAAGTGATAAAAGTCTAAGCTCTGACAGTATAGCATGAAAGTCTGAAAGCCGGGAAGGGATGGTGTAGTATAAATGATAAAAAGAGTTACACTCTCAGGGCTGCCATCAGAGGGGAACAGAAACCAGGTTCCAATTTTACTCAAAAAACACAAGGAAAGAGGCGCGTCTGGGTGTAATAGATTTAAACAATTTAATTGTAAACACAATAAACATGGCCACTCACATTTTAGTGGTTAAAATAGGCGTGTAAATTTCCCGGTGGAGGGAGAGAGGTCATCAGATCCGCTGATCGATTCCTGGTCCACTTCCACCAGCGGTGTGAATACACTTCAAGCTGTATAGCGCTTCAGCAGGACCAGGAATCGATCGGTGGATCTGATAACCTCTCTCCTTCCACCGGGAAATTGACATGCCTATTTTAACCACTAAAATGTGAGTGGCCATGTTTATTGTGTTTACAATTAAATTGTTTTAAACTATTACACCCAGAGGCGCCTCTTCCCTTGTGTTTTTTAGATGGGAGGGAAGCACAAACTCTGGTAGAGCGGGTAGAGCCTGGTAATTATTAAATAAAAAATGGTAGTGGCGCTGCTAAATAGTATCAGATTTAATACATTAGTCCAACAATAAGTCCTTGAAGTGGATACTCGGTATATGTGTAGGGGGAGAGATGAAGAGGGGAGAACCCGTATAGATTACTTTAGCAGTCCAAAACAACCTTGGCAGCCATTGAGGGGGAAGTTGGAAGCAGACTCCAGATATGCAAATCAGAAGAGAAACACAGGCCCCTCTAGATTAGAACTGTAAACATTTTAATGAGATACTGGTGCATTATCCACTTACATGGAGGTTAAGGAGGTAAGGTACAAGTACATCCACACTGGCGTAGCGTTCACTGCAGAGCAATGTTCTGAACAGCTGATTTTTCTGCCTGTGGGGGAAAAATCCTAGCTAGCAGGATCTCTGGGACCATGGCAATGAAACGGAGGCTTGGATCAGGCCAATGGTGAGGGCTGGGTGTGATGATGCCACTGGCGAGTTGCAACGGCATTTCAGCGCATTGCACATTGGTAGATGGTACTCAGGGCGCGCTCCTTTGTCAAGCTCTGCAAATGAAAAGGGAAACACAGGCACCTCTGTGTTAGAACTGTAAACATTTTAATGAGATACAGGTGCATTATCCACTTGGAGGTTAAGGATCTAAAGCAAGAGTCCATCCACACTGGCGTGGCGTTTACTACAGAGGGGCGTTCAGAATAGCTGATTTTTCTGCCTGTGGGAGAGCAATCCTAGCCAACAGGATCTCTGGGACTACGGCGATGAAACACAGGCTTGGATCAGGCTGATGGTGAGGGCTGAAACGCAGCGATGGGCGTGATGGTGTCACTGGTGGGTTGCAATGGCATTTCGGAGCATGCGTACTGCTTGATTGAACGCAAGGACACGCTCCTTTGTCAAGAGTTTGACAAAGGAGCGCGCCCCGAGTTCCAAATACCAGTGCGCATGCTCCGAAGCACCGTTGAAACCCACCATGATGCCACCATGATGCCATCACACCCAGCGCCGCGTTCCAGCCCTCACCATCGGCCTGATCCAAGCCTCGGTTTCATCGCCGTGGTCCCAGAGATCCTGCTGGCTAGGATTTCTCCCCCTCAGGCAGAAAAATCAGCTGTTCAGAACGCCACTCTGCAGTGAACACCACGCCGGTGTGGATGAACTTGTGCCTTACTTCCTTTAACCTCCATGTAAGTGGATAATGCACCTGTATCTCATTAAAATGTTTACAGTTCTAACCTAGAGGTGCCTTTCTTTGGAGAAATCCTCACTTCCTGTTCTTCTCTCTGTAACTACACACAGTATTGCGACACTTTCTCCCTGGTGTGGAGAAAGCCTCTTGAGGGGGGAGGGGGCGAGCAGGAGTGTCAGGATGCCCACTAACACACAGCTCCTTTCTCTATCTGCAAAGAAGATAGCGTCCTGACCCTCCTGCTCGCCCCTCCCCCCTCAAGAGGCTTTCTCCACACCAGGGAGAAAGTGTTGCATTACTGTGTGTAGTTACATACAGAAGAACAGGAAGTGAGTATTTCTTAGAAGAAATAAGGACATTTAAAAGCAAAACCGAACAATGAGGTAAGTGAAGGAGGACTGCACTAAGGTAAAGGAAGCTATTTAGGGATTTTTTTTTTTTACCTTTACAACCCCTTTAATCCAAATCATATTTGAGAGAGATTAAATCTTAAATATAGTAAACGGCCAACATAATTGGCAACCACAAAGTTGAGGACAAGGACTGAAAGTATTTATTATGATGAGATTTGTGTAATGCAGATTTAGGTTATTGGTCTGGATTTTAAACTGTGTCAGTTAAATGGTTAAATGGTGTGTCCACTAAAGGCATAGAATTTGTGTAAGACATTGAAACAGAGCTACAAGAGAGTTTTTTGTGCACCAGGCACAAGAGTATGTAAATGTAAAACTTAGAGACAAAATACAGAAAACGTGAGGCTAAGACTACGCAAGTTTTTGCGGATTGCTGGTTGGCTAACAATTACTAACAGTTGTTGTTGCACAACATCTCTCTCAAGGAGGATCTAGAAATAGCCAAAAGCAATATCATAACTTTCTATGACAAATTTTAATGCTAGCCACCAGCAACCAAGAATAAGCAACCAAAACGAACAGGGAAAGGTTGATCAGCTGACATGTGGGCTGATGAAGGCAGAGAGTAAATGTAAACAATTGTCTACATCTTCCAGCCCAGGGCGGCTTGTGCAATCTCCATATACCATAGATTGTAAGGCAACTGGTTTGATTATTTATATATGCAACAGGAAATTATCTCCATCTGGACTATGTGCTAGTTTCAACAAATCAAAAGCTCTTCTGAAAGTGCCCCTATATCTCATATGCAGACAGGAAAAGTTGTTAATCAGGTTTTAGCCATTGAATATTCTCAGTCTAAAACCACACCGGTGGTTAAGAAATGCTTTAATACTTTACAAAACATAACATGTTACACCTGTAGTTTATTTGGGCACATTTCCCAATTTTTTCTTCTGGTGAAAAGATATGGAAATTGAATCAATATACAACAAAGAGTCGTGACGTGGAAGTGTACTCGCCATGCTGGGGAGAAGGGCCCTAGGGGTAATAAATATGAAAATACAACATCATCCCTTCCTCAACTATTAAGGCAGAGAATGAGGCTTTACATTATGAGATTAGGCAAATAAAACAGGAACAGGTTGAGTTTGTGAAACTATTCCAATCCTTTAAAAGAAATGTATGAAATCCTTGAATTGGAAAAATTGAGGTTTTAACTTGCCCATCGGGAACCAAACTGCTATAGTAAAAGCGGGATGAAATAGCAGATGTAAGTTATGTTTCAGATGTCTATGGCATTTTTAGCTTCACTAGATCACAGTGCGAATGTCAATGTACACGTAAGATAGTTGTATTGTTTACTTTGGTCTACAAGTTATCTTTTTTGCTAAAAGTGTATTTACTTATAAAGCAGGTGTATGTAGATAGCTGTACATATGCGTAAATACACATGCCTAACCGAAGATAAAGTAGGATATTCCATCATTTTTTTTTCTTTTGTATTCTCCCAGTTGCCAGAAACATCTAGTAATTCATTTGCAATTACAAACGATTTCTCTATCCAGAATGCATGGGATTCAATCTGAATTAATGTGTGTCTGGGTGATGTAACGGATGTGTATGAACTGTCTATATGTAAACAAAGATGTATTTATTTTCTCAGGGGTGTATTCACACCAATGTTGGATGGCTATCAATAAAAAATGTGATCATATTAACGCACATGCTTTGTATTTTTGTTTCCATTTGTAATGAGCTCAGTACTGGTACCTACAACCCTGAGAAACTGTAGAGATTTTGTTTTTTGTTTCTTTTTCCTTTTTGGGGGAATAGAGTGAAGTTTCATTCACTCTGAAACTGGTAAATGATAATACATTATTTTTCAACTTATGGCATCTTATGGATTCAGTATGTGTTGTGTTTTGTTTTTCCTTTCAAATCGACTCATGTCCTTTTAATATGTGTGAAGATTTTATGTCTACGTGTTGTCTTCTTAGACTTTAAGAGCTTAGAAACCCACCAAGTTTTCCCAAAACTTTTTGTCGAAGTATAGATATGTTTGGGTGTGTCTGTACATTTTTTTGACTGTACTTACTGTTGATGGACTCATTACCTCTGCTGGAAGGTGGTTCCAAGCATCCACAACTAGTGTAGTCATTGGAAACCTCTCGGAGAGGTAGAGTGAAGTGTTATTAATGTTTTTTGAGTTTTGTATCTTAGGGTAAATACACAAACGTTTCCGGATAATCCAGAGAGGATCCAGTTATACTACATCCAATACCTTCTCATAAGTGAGGCCATTTGGCATGTGTCTCAAAGATTCAAAATGGTGTATTCCCCAGTCTTCCTAGTGCAGAAGAAAACTGGGGACAGGAGGCTAGTAATTGACCTCAGAAAGCTCAACAAATACTAGAAGTCAGACAATGGGTGACACACAGAGGACCTTAAGGCTGGATTCACACTTGTGCGGTGCAAATTTTAGTTCTCTTATCTCTGCAGAGAGATAGGAGAGCTGTTCAGCAGATCAGCTCGGTTTTAGCTGCAAATTTGTAGACCTGGGAGAGGGGAAGTGTATTGAGCTGAATGAGAGAAATCCTGAAGAGAAATTAACACATCTGCGAATCAGATGCGTGACCCATAAAAGATAATGGGCCTGAATTTGCACCTGAGCCGCAACGCAATGCCTAGAAAACGCACACGTTTTTTCGGCAATGCGCAGTGCGAATGCATCGCAGATATGTGAACCAACCTCATTGAAATCAATGTATTTTATAATGTTATGCAAATTGGATGCGGTTTAAGCCGCAACCAATTTGCATAGGTGTAAACCCGGGCTGAAGCATCGTTTTTATGTTTGTTTTAAGGCAAAGCCTTGAATGGAATTAATTGCAGTTAGGCCTAACTAAATTCTAATATATATATATATATGTGTGTGTGTGTGTGTGTGTCTGTTTCATTAAACAAAGTTTCTGTCCTTTCTAATATAACTTTTTGTTGCCTGCTTGACTTGCAAATTGGTCTTCAATGAAGATCAATTAATATGTTAATCACCACCGAGAAAGGTGCAATGTTTGAAAGCAATTTCAATTGTGTTTTTTTTTTTTGTTTAAATAAATACAGATTCAATTCTCTTTAACAATTTAGAGTCAGGGGTATCACAAATCTCACATTGAGGCAGCATTAAATCTGTATCCTTTTTTTTTATTCCTTTTAATGTTAACTATTTTTCTTTCTTTCCTATGTCACCTTTGTTTTTGTTGATTTTGGAGTTTGGTTTTGCTATGGTGAAATAAAAAAAATTAAAAAGAGGGGAGTATGGGGAACATTATATGGAGAACACTTAAAACCGTTAAACATGTTGATAGAGAATATTAAAGTTTCCCTATAGTGTTTTGGGGTTGGGCCAAGTTCCAATAGTTATTTTCATTGACTGTGGCAGTCATCATATGTGGTCATTGGTCTTTTTTTTGGTAAAAAATATTTTGTGCCATAACTAAGTTCAAAGAGCATTGCTTGAATATCATATAGATATACTGGGACTTGTGAGACTCATCGTGATTGGCAAATAGCAGGGAGTATAGTACAATTGTACTTATGAGTAATTTAGTTTGATTGTTCCTAAAGCCACAAGTAAAAGGTGATATCACACTTATTCGTATTCTGAAATCAAGTTATTTTTCTCTGCGTAGTTGACACTGCCTAATCTGCACTGAAATCTCAAAGTTATGACCTCTTCCATAGCCTGTTAAAGGCAGGACTCGTACAGTAGCTACACACTGTAGCCAAGGACAGAGCTATTTTCACAAATGTTTGGCGCCAGCCAAGGTTTTAGACCATCAGGGTGGGTATAACTTAACAGAGTTTCAGTAAAAGAAGTAAGTGGTGAGTTGTGATGGCAACAAGATCCTCCTGGACACTTGAAGGGTCATATACACACACACACACACACACACACACACAGAAGGCGGGGCAGAGTTACTTGCAGGCATATGACAATGGAGGAAGAAAAATGGGTGATGAAAATCGGACATCCTGGCTGAATGGAGTAACCGTTTAAATTGTTACACGTGTCACTGGGAAAGGGTCTCGTTATTATGTAATAGAAATTCTAATCAAAGGTCCTTAATACTCAGATTAACAAGATGAGCATTCATTTGAATGCATATGTGTTAAAAGTCCTTGTGTTTTTCTTTCTCAACCTTTGTCCACATTAATAAAGTATAATCTGAGAAAGCCACGAAAGCTGGTCCAAAGGCCGTTACTGATTCCTTTTGTACCTGTTTTTTTTTTTTTTTGTTGTTTTGTCTCTTATTATTTTTATTATGGACTTATTACATCCAGAACAAGTAATGACTACCAATACTGGGATCCAGAAATGTGGACTGTAGAGATAGAAAGTTTAAAAGTTTTTTTTTTTTTTTCCAAAGAGTTTTTATTTTATTTCGGAAGGCAACGCCAAAAGTTCCAAATATTAAAGGAGATTACACATAAACCATTATTTTAAGTGTGGCCAAGTCTCATATTCTCAACTCACCGCAAGGGGGCATCTGTTGCCTTATGAGTGTATGTGAAATCTCCATTAACGAATTGCCAACCACTGCAAGTGGGCAAATGGACGTACATGTACGTCCCCTTTAAGAAGCCATGCGGCGGGCGTGTGCGCCGGTCACACTCTCCGTGACCATGCACGCAGATCCCGCAAACTCGATGTTCGCCGGTGGCCCGCAATCATGTCACGGAGAGGCAGAACGGGGAGATGCCTATGTAAACAAGCCAAGTTCTCCCTGTCATCGGGAGCAGTGATCTCTGTCATGTCACTTGTAGCCCACCCTCCCACAGTTAAAATCACTCCCTAGGACACACTTAACCCCTTCATCGCCCCCTAGTGTTTAACCCCTTCCCTGCCATTGTAATTTACACAGTAATCGGTGCATTTTTATAGCACTGATCACTGTATGAATGACAATGGTCCCAAAATAGAATCAAGTGTCTGATGTGTCCGCCATTATGTCGCAATCACGATAAAAATCGCAGATCACCGCCATTACTAATAAAAAAAAAATGCCATAAATCTATTCCCTATTTTGTGGACGCTATAACTTTTGAGCAAACCAATCAATATACGCTTATTGTGATTTTTATTAAATGGGTAAAAACTTTGATTACTCACAGCTGTTAAAAGCAGGAGAGGTTTAAATAGCCAATGGTGACCAGGTCACTGTAATTGGCAGTAAGGACTAAGTGAAACCAAGGATCGATGGTGCTGAAAGACACAAATAGAGCAAAGAGTGATCATGTGACACGCCTCTCAATTCCTTGGAAAGCAGAAAATAATGGCACTCAAAATATAGTAACGGCCAATGCTTAGCCCACGTGGCATAAGCCTAGTACACACTTAATTTTTTTTGTTCAACCTAGCAGGGCTAAACAAAAAAAAAACTGACCACTCTGGAGGAGCCACTGTACTAACCATGCAATGTTAGTAGAGTAATCTCCCCTGCTGTGCTATTGTGTTCTAACAGGGACTGCCCCCCACCAGAACACTCCGGTCAGCGCTCCCAACCATTGGCTGACAGTGCTGCTATTGGCAGACCTTTTTTCAGTCATGTCCCATTGACAATAGTCGGCCGAATGATCATGCCACAACCTCTAATGCAGTGGTCTCCAAACTGTGGCCCCTTGCTTGCTTTTATTCAGCCCTTGGGGCATTATTCTCTCCACTGTCAGCAACAGTGGGGCATAGTGTCTGACACCAACATTTGGGGCACTATTCCTCCCAACGACACCAGTGATGGGGCACTATTCCTCCCACTGACACAATCGTGGGGCACTATTTCTCCTATTGACACCAATGATGGATAACCAGTCCTCCCATTGATATCAACGATGGGACATTATTACTCCCCTCAAAACTAATCATGTGGCATTGTTTTCTCCCTCTGAGGCCTGGACATTTTCTACTCTCACTGGCCACCGTGCGTTCCTCCCCCCTAAAGTTTGAAGGACAGTAAACTGGCCCTTAGTTTAGAAAGTTTTGAGACTCCTGCTTTATTGTGATGGAGCCTCTGAAGTCTCATTTATTAGTACACAGGGCCGAATGTCACCCAACATTTGGCCTGTGTGTACTGGGATAGACTCATAAATTAGACTTTAGAGCCTTCATCACACTAGAGGTTGTGCCATGGCTCTGGACCTGGAAAGCGTTCTGCAGTTAACAAAGAATTCTTAAAGGCCTGGCCAGGCCACGGCCCACTGCCCCACAATCTTCAGTTTTTCAGGGCTTGAATGGCGCCTTTAAAACTAAATTTTTGAGGATATGCCAATCCAAATAGCTGCATAAAGAGCTTCCTTGCAAGGTAAATCATGTATTTGCCTTTATTAAATCAACCCAATCAACTCTTTCATTTGCACAAACTACAGACTACAGACAAACTACAGACTTTGAGTTGCAAATCATACTCAAAAACCACAGACCATATGCAACGCCCTGGTCCACACCTCTGTCAAATGCTTAGAAAAGAAGACGATAAATGTGAAAAAAGGCATTAGATATAAACCACAGCCACCAAATTGAGACACGCTGGGTCTCTAATATGATCTTCAACACGGGTGAGCATATAGAATAAATCCTTTGTAATTAGGAGAGGAACAAAATCAACCAACAACTGATTTTCCTGATCCTAAGAAAGTGTTGAAGGACAGTACTATGGCATTAAGAGGGGGGGGGGGGGCAGTGGATATCAGATATCAGAACAAAAACAATTATAAAATCCAAATCCTTGTCAAGCTGCCAATATTTTGATATCCTACATGTCAGTTAATTTCATTCTTGCTAGGTGTAAAATGGTTGTGACATATAATGATACTTACTTCTCAGCAGGTGATGGGCACCTGACAATTGTTTAAAATGCCCTGCTGCCAGGTAGCTGTGGATACAGGCACATTCATGCACAGTACACAGTTTATATCTGTATGTTGCCAGCTCTGTATAGCAATTCTCCTAGCCTCCAGCTAATCTCGCTCATTCCACTACTTTATTGTAAAAAATATGCTATGAAAAAATAGATTAAAAAGTATGTTTCCTACATAAAGCTTCATGAATATTTCTTAATGTTTCTTTTTTTCTGGAAAGTTTAAATTCAAATACTTTGAACCCTTTTTTTATTATTTATTTTTATATATATAAAAAGCACAGCTGGATAAATGATGTGATTGGCACTGTGGAGCTCAAGGGAAATGGCCAAGAGTGTCTGTTTCTATAGAAACCAGGCCCATAGGAATATGGCAATGCATTAGGGTGGAAAAAAGAGAGGTAGATAACCAACTTTGTTTCAACTGTTCCCTCACATGGAATAGTAATTATTGAACTGTTAATTAGAATTTGTTACTAGGCTAAAAATGTTCCTTTTTTTTTCTCTTTTTTATTTTTTTTTAAGTAGAGCTTTAGTTAAAAATATAACATTTCTAAGCAAGTTTTTTTTTATTACAGAAGAGACATACTCTGTTTTGCAATAAAGAATTCTTACCCTTTTGTACACTGAGCTGCACATGCACCACAGGGTCCAGTCCTGGCATCTGCCAGGTAACTAGATTAAAGCTGGCTATAGACGGGGCGTTTTTCTTTCTTCCAACCACTGACTGTGTTGATAGGGGAATCCCTGCTGTGGAGTCATTGTGATCCCAGATAGAGGAAGCTGTTCCAGCTACGAGAACACAGTGGTTATTGCTAACTAGGGATGAGCTTCGAGTTCGAGTCAAACTCATGTTCGACTCGAACATTACCTGTTCGGCGAACAACGAACAATTTGGGGGAGTTCGCAGCAAATTCGAAAAGCCGCGGAACACCCTGTTAAAGTCTATGGGAGAAATCTAAAGTGCTAATTTTAAAAGGCTAATATGCAAGTTATTGTCCTAAAAAGTGTTTGGGGACCTGGGTCCTGTCCCAGGGGACATGTATCAATGCAAAAAAAAGTTTTAAAAATGTCTGTTTTTTCGGGAGCAGTGAATTTAATAATGCTAAAAGTGAAACAATAAAAGTAAAATATTACTTTAAATTTCGTACCTGGGGGGGTGTAAAGTTAGCATGTGAAATATTGCATGTTTCCCGTACATAGAACTGTCCCTGCACAAAGTGTCATTTCTGAAATGAAAAAAAAAACGGACTTGCGGCTATAATGAATTGTCGGCTCCGGCAATTCAGAGAGAATTAATTCATAAAAAAAAAAAAGCATGGGGTCCCCCCTAAATTCAATTACCAGGCCCTTCAGGTCTTGTATGGATATTAAGGGGAACCCAGCCGTCAATTAAAAAAAAATGTGGGGTTCTCCCCAAATATCCATTCCAGACAC
Organism: Rana temporaria; assembly: GCF_905171775.1. Classification (NCBI taxonomy): domain Eukaryota; kingdom Metazoa; phylum Chordata; class Amphibia; order Anura; family Ranidae; genus Rana; species Rana temporaria. Next base: position 222,620,052 of record NC_053490.1, on the reverse strand, counting down.
TTCAGGTCTGGTGTGGATTTTAAGGGGAACTCCACCCCACATTATTTTAAAAAATGGCGTGGAGTTCCCCCAAAAATCCACACCAGACCCCTTATCCGAGCATGTTAACCTGGCCAGCCGCAGAAAATAACCGTACCAGGCCACATGCCCTCAACATGGGGAGGATGTCCCCATGTTGATGGGGACAAGGGCCCCATCCCCAAAACCCTTGCCCGGTGGTTGTGGGGGTATGCGGGCGAGGGGCTTATCAGAATCTGGAAGACTCCTTTAACAAAGGGGACCCCCAGATCCTTGCCCCCCTATGTCAATTGGTAATGGGGTATATTGTACACCTACCATTTCACGAAGGAAGTGTAAATAGTTGTAAAAAAAACACACACACACACACACTGTAGAAAAAAGTCCTTTATTAAAAAAAAAAAAATCCAGCGGTGGTAATCTACTCGGTCCTGGCTCCCTGCTCCAACGTTGTCTGTATCCAGCGACGGGTGCAGGTGATCTCCTCTCTGGCCCAGCGATGAGAAGATCGTCCGGGATCCAGAGCACCATCGCCGAACTTCTCTCTTCGCCTGACACCGCCCGGCGAATGAGCAGCTGGAGCTTTGACATTTCTTATATTTGTGAGGCGGGGCCACCGTCATGTAACCCCGTCCCCCTCTGCACCCTCTGCTATGTCACTGGGGAAGTCCAGGCTTCCCCCTTGCGTCAGAGGGGGCAGGGTCACGTGACGATGGCCCCACCTCACACATATAAGAAATGTCAAAGCTCCAGGCGCGTCATTCGCTGGGCTGTGTCCGGCGGAGAGAGGAGGCAGGCGATGCTGCACTCTGGATCCCGGACGATCTTCTCATCGCTGGACCGGAGAGGAGATCACCCGTTGTTGGATACAGACAACGTTGGAGCAGGGAGCAGGGACCGAGTGGATTACCATCGCTGGATTTTTTCTCTTTTTTTTGTTAATAAAGGACTTTTTTCTGCGGTGTGTGTGTGTTTTTTACAATTATTTACACTTCCTTCGTGAAATGGTAAAGGTACAATGTACCCCATTACCAATTCACATAGGGGGGGGGGGCAGGATCTGGGGGTCCCCTTTGTTAAAGGGGTCTTCCAGATTCTGATAAGCCCCCCGCCCGCAGACCCCCACAACCACCGGGCAAGGGTTGTGAGCATGAGGCTCTTGCCCCCATCAACATGGGGACATCCTCCCCATGTTGAGGGCATGTGGCCTGGTACGGTTCAGGAGGGGGGGGGCCGCACTGTCCCCCCCTCTTTTCTGCGGCCGACCAGGTTAATGTGCTCCGATAAGGGGTCTGGTGTGGATTTCCATTTTTTTTAAAATTTGGGCTGGAGTTCCCCTTAAAATCCACACCAGACCTGAAGTGTCTGGAATGGATATTTGGGGGAGTCCCACGTCATTTTTTTTGTAATTGACGGCGGGGTTCCCCTTAATATCCATACCAGACCTGAAGGGCCTGGTAATTGAATTTGGGGGGACCCCTACGCTTTTTTTTAATGAATGATTTCTCTCTGAATTGCAGGAGCCGACAATTCATTATAGCCGCAAGTCCGGTTTTGAATGCCTTTTTTTCCTTTCAGAAATGACACTTTGTGCAGGGACAGTTCTATGTACAGGAAACATGCAATATTTCACATGCTAACTTTACACCCCCCCCCCTAGGTACGAAATTTAAAGTAATATTTCACTTATATTGTTTCACTTTTAGCATTATTAAATTCACTGCCCCCGAAAAAACGTCTGTTTTTAAACCTTTTTTGCATTGATACATGTCCCCTGGGACAGGACCCAGGTCCCCAAACACTTTTTAGGACAATAACTTGCAAATTAGTCTTAAAAAATTGGCACTTTAGATTTCAAATGTTCGAGTCCCATAGACTTTAATAGGGTTCTAAAGTTCACACAAACATTTGGTGTGTTCGCAAGTTCTGGTGCGAACCGAACAGAGGGGTGTTCGGCTCATCCCTATTGCTAACGGCTATAACAGCCTCTAGCAAAAATCAGATGTAAAAATCTGACAGGCTGGTTGTACCCAAGTTGATTGATCAGTCGATCAACTTTGATACAGTCAGCCTGCCCATATATGGTTTTAAACTCGTCCGGGTTCCTGTTGAAACCGTCTATGACCAACCTATCTCATGTGCATGGACAGGAGTTGCACTTTTCTGGCCAATAAAGATGGCCAATAATCTTGGAGCAGATAAGTGCTGGCAAGGGAACTTTCAGCTGTCACTTTACTGGAGTTAGGGGGGAGTATAGTTATGCTTTCAGCAATAAGTGTTGTATTCATACACCGAACATTTTTAATGTTATACTGTAGGTAAGATGAACATACACTTAAATTGCTACATATTCTGTGAAGATTGGCTATAACCTGATAAAAGTGGACACAATAATATAAAAATGTTAAACCAGCATGATTTTGCAGAACAAAATAATTCAAAGATGTATGTTTAATAATTGTGTAGGATGGCAATAAGAACAAAGTGCAGAGTGCAAAAGGCCTTTGGTAATAATTGCAGTACATAAACAGACAATACTGAAAGAGTCATTGCAAAACACAAATTACCTAACAGCAAGAACCTTACATACTGAAATAATGAATCCATGGGTCAACAGGAGCCCAGACTTTCTCTGTGGTTCTTTTATTAAAAACAAAGATGAAAAGCAAAGTTCCACTTTAAATAAAGGCCACTGGTAAAAATATGTTCCAATGATAACACCAAGAGCATTTTTTTTTAATTTGTACCCTCCTGCTAGGACTGTCTTTATTCAAGGTTTTTTAACCAGGTACACAGAAGAAATAATTTCCATATACTCTTTTTTTGGCAACTATTGGCATAATGGATGTGTTGTAAGCATGATATTTAGCATAAATTGCTTACCATGCTGTACAAAAAAAAAAAAAAAATACATATATTGTTTTTTGTATTTCACATTAAATCTAATTTTTTTTGGTTAGTTCTAGCAGTATGTCAATGAGACTTCAACAGCTTTTAAAAACGTAACTATCAGTTAACTGTTTAACTTTAAAAAAATAAATAAAAATGCCAGCAGGAAGGCTCTTTCTTTCTCAAGAGACATAGGCCCGGATTCACAAAGTACTTACGCCGACGTATCTCGAGATACGCCGCGTAAGTGTAAATATGCGCTGTCGTATCTATGCGCCGTGCCCACAAACTGAGATACGCCTAAAAATAGGCTTCATCCGACCAACGTAACTTGCCTACGCCGGCGAATCGTGAGCGCATATTTCCTATTCAAAAATATTAATGAGGGAGATACGTCGATTCACGAACGTACGTGCGCCCGGCGCATAATATACGCGGTTTGCGTAAGTCGTACGTCCAGCGTAAAGTTATTCCCCATATATGAGGCGCAACCCATGCAAAGGTATGGACCAGGGAACACAAGCCGTCGTATTTTACGTTGTTTATGTTGTACGTGAATATGGCTGGGCGTAGGTTACGTTCACGCCGTAGGCAGTGATCCGTCGTATCTTAGGCATTCGTTCCGACGTGATTCTGAGCATGCGCACTGGAATGCATCCACGGGACGGCGAATGCGCCGTTCGTTATTCGTATCTATCTGGCGTTCGGCCCATCATTTACATGGGGTCACGCCTCATTGGCATGGCTCACGCCCACTTCCACTTACGACGACTTACACCTAAGAAACCCAGCGCAGATTTGGCAGCACTGGCTTTGTGAATCCAGTGCTTGCCTCTCTGTGCTGCATCGGCGTAGCGTAAAAAAGATACGCTACGGCGGCATAAATATGCGCCGATGTATGTGAATCCGGGCCATACTATACACAAAAAGTATTTGCCTCCTTCCTGATTTTTGTTTTAATTTTTTGCATATTTTTCACACTTAAATGATTCAGATCATCAAACAAATTTTAATATTACACAAAGATAACCCGAGTAAATACAAAATTGTATTTTTAATTGATGATTTCATTTATAAGAGAAAAAAAGCTGTCCAAACCTGCCTGGCCCTATGTGAAAAAGTAATTAAAGCGTGGGGTGAAGGGGTAGAGGGAGGGACTTTCCACACAGACACTCATTACTTGTTCAAAACCTTCACACACCCAGGGCCTCTGTCCATATATGAACCAATACCATATACTGTACAAGTTTCAGCAAATAATATATCCTTGATCTATCCTTAAGGAAGACTTGCCATAAAAATGTTCATAATTTTCCTCTGTTCCTAGCAGGATTTTAGCAATACACAGGTGTGATCTCAGAAATATTCCAGGAAGCCATACTGCATAATAATCTAAGTGGCTTTCCCATCAGAACATCATTAAGTGACACTGCTTAACCACTTAACCCCCGGACCATATTGATGGTCAAAGACCAGAGCACTTTTTGCGATTCGGGACTGCGTTGCTTTAACTGACAATTGCGCGGTCGTGCGATGTGGCTCCCAAACAAAATTGGCGTCCTTTTTTCCCACAAATAGAGCTTTTTTTTGGTGGTATTTGATGAATATTTTTTACTTCTTGCTGTAATAAATATCCCCCAAAAATATATTAAAAATAATAATTTTCCTCAGTTTATGCCGATACGTATTCTTCTACATATTTTTCTTAAAAAAAATCGCAATAAGCGTTTATTGATTGGTTTGCGCAAAAGTTATAGCGTTTACAAAATAAGGGGTATTTTTATGGCATTTTTATTAATATTTTTTTTCGGTACTGCGACATTATGGCGGACACTTTGGACACTTTTGACACATTTTTGGGACCATTGGCATTTTTATAGCGATCAGTGCTATAAAAATGCATTGGATTACTATAAAAATGCCACTGGCAGTGAAGGGGTTAACACTAGGGGACGGGGAAGGGGTTAAGTATGTTCCCTGGGTGTGTTCTAACTGTAGGGGGGGAAATGACTGATCGCTGTTCATACATTGTATAAACAGATGATCAGGCATTTCTCTCCCTGACAGGACCGGGAGCTGTGTGTTTACTGCGCGAGAGCCAATGTTATATTATGTGCTCTCGCGCAGGGGAGCCGACCTATGATGAGACCACAATTTAGTGCACTCTGAACAATATTACAGATTTTTTTGATAAATTCTGGTGTCTCTTGCGCAGAAAAGAAGTAACAGGTGTGGAAAAATTGGGCTTTGGGTGTTGGGTGGTGTCTTCCCACCATAACCCTAAAGAGGTACTCTTGATGAAAGCAAGAATTGACCTTGCTGTCAAAAATGTAATGATATGCACCTGTCAAAAAAATGCAGACAATTGGTCCTTGGGTGTTAACTGTGCCCATAAAACCTAAACCAAAAAATTTCTTCCAGATGAAATCAACACCCACAAAGCTAGGCAGCCTAGACAGTCTTTCAGGGATTCCAGATCCAGAAAGCACTTAATCAGCGACATCAGCATCTTTGCTGCTGCAAATTCAGGACTGATTCATTTTGATAAATGTCAGCCGCTCCACTGAGTTTATGGACAGACACTCTCTCTTATCTGTCACAAAACCTCTGGCAGCACTGAATTCCCTTTTGGAAAGCATGCTGGATGCAGGGCAGCCCAATTGAATAATGGGCTAGTTCTGATCCAGTAAATCATCAACTGAAAAGCTCTCCAAGTCTGTTTTCGCCCCTAGATAATCTCCCACCATATGATGCAGATGTTGCTGATGGTATGTGGAAGTTGACAGCCCTAGGCACCAAGGACTAAAATATTTTTGAAATGCATTACTGAGGCAGCCCCCTTCTCCACCACTCCTCTCTTGACCAACAGAAGCCCCAAAACGATGTTTTGCACAAGACTGTAACCTACCAGAGACTGGGAAGGCGTTAGGCAAACTCCTCTTTAAGCGATTTCATCTTCTGCTACCTCTGTGGGGATGGGATGAGTTCCGAGATTTTCCCCTTGTAACGGTGGTCAAGAAGGGTTGCCAACCAATAGTGATCCTTCTTGATGCCAGGTATTCTCGGGTCCTTTCGCAGGCTTTGAACAATAAGGGAGCCCATGCACTGCAAGTTTGTGGAGGCACGAGAAGCAGACTCCTCCGTGTCACTGAGGATTACAGGATTTGGAATTGCTTCCTCTCAGCCACGTACTACTCCCAAGGATTTCAGGGAATGGAAAACTATCTGTTAAGGGTTGACGTATGTCTTCCGCTGATTCAATGCCTCCAAAACTGACAGAATCCTCTTCTTGTGTGTTGTGTGGCATCGCACGAATGGTGTCTGCACAAAGCAAGCCTTGAGAGAAAAGGAAGTCCTCCTCTTCCTCCCGCTGCTCTGCCTCAAGTTCCCTATCCATAATAGAAAACAGAGTCTGCTCCAGCAGTAACTCAATGGAGATTGGGTCACTGATGCATGCATTGTCACAGCTCACCATCCTTGTGACCGCCGCCTCAAATGGAGACAGTACTGTGCATGCATCCTTTATCAGCAGCCTTTGACGTGGGGAAAAAAGCCAAGCCGACCTGAGTTTTTCATTGTGCCATACTCAAACAGGTACTCATTGGAGGCCCTCTGCTGCATGTGCAGCATTGCCAAAATCGTGTTCCGGGGAGCAGAATTGCATCCCTTTTGTGTAGCTTTCAGGTGCTCTTGCCAACAGGCTGAGTGGTGGGAAGTTAAATGCCTTGTGAAGCATGTGGTACCCAAATGGCTGGTGTTTTTGCCACAATTGATCTGCTAAAGGAAAAGTTTGCAAATTGCAACAGTGAGATGCACATGTGCTAAAAAAAAAAGCCCAGACAGCTGAGCTGTGGGAAGTGGGCCAAGAGATCCAACAGCTTCACAATCCGGTGGAATGGGGTGTCTGCTCTTTACTCTTCCATGATGGCTGCCTCATTGGGGTTGTGCTTCGCCCTCACCTCTGCTCTATCCAGCACCCAAGTGATCCCCTCCATCCTCATCACTGGAGCCAACTTGGCAATACACTGTGGCTGGGGGAACATGACTGCCAATTTGTTGTTTACCAGTGTTTTTCTGCTCTCTGTCTTATGTTCCTACCTTCCTTAACCTCGGAACCAAGATAATGGCTGTGCATGGAGCAAGTGACTGACACTGTGTTCAAATAACTCTGCTGACTCCTCCATGCCTGATGCTGAGGCCATGGCAGGAGTAGCTGTGGACAAGGAGGCAGAATAAGCCACTCTGGCAACTGTGGTGGACTGTGCACTAGTCTCTGCTTGGTTGATGGAGGATGAGGATGGTTTAGTAAGCCAGTTCACCACCTTCTCTGCATGCTGTGGCTGGATAGCATGCGCAACATCACCAGAGGAAATTATGCCCTGCATTTCCTCATTTGCCTTTGGACACAGACACTGCTGGCCCCCTCACAATGCCATGGGAACCTTTGCCTCTCCTTGTTGGCCTCCCAGACATGATGGGGGGGCTTATTAACAAAATGTAAAAAAAGATCGAGAAATGTGTACGTGGATGCACTTTAATCAATGGAAAGTGGTGTTTGGTGCACTTTAACTTGAGTACTCACTACCCAGACATCCTCCACTGACACACTGCAATATACTGCAGTAAACATGCACTAACGCACGGAAATCCAGTGCACTGAAATCTACTGTGTTAAACGTGCACTAACGCACTTAAATATACTGTGTTAAATGTGCACTAAAAAGTATTGCATTAAAAGTGCACTAACGCACTGCAATATACTACTGTAAATGTGCACCAATGCACTGAAATATACTGCGTTAAATGTGCACCAACACGCTGAAATATACTGCGTTAAACTGCAATAACGTACTGCAAAATATTGTGTTAAACGTGCAGTAACACACTGAAATATACTGCAGGAAACCTACCCTGACAAAATAAAAATATGCTAAAGTAAAAATGAACAGTCGCACTACACTCAGGCCCCGTACACACGGTCAGACAAAACCGATGAGAATGGACCGAGGTTCAGTTTCATCCGTCCAAACCGACTGTGTGTATAGCCCATCGGTCTGTTTTCCTTCGGTCCAAAATTTTAAAACATGCTTCAAAACCGAACCGATGGACCGCTGCCCGATCGGTCCAAACCGATGGTTAGTACAGAAAAGCATCAGTTCAAAACCCGCGCATGCTCAGAATCAAGTCGACGCATGCTTGGAAGCATTGAACTTCGTTTTATTCAGCACGTCGTGTGTTTGATGTCACCGCGTTCTGACCCGATCGGTTTTTGGAACGATGGTGTGTACACACATCAGACCATCAGGCCACTTCAGCGGTGAACCGATGAAAACGGTCCGTCGGACCATTCTCATCGGTTTGGTCCGACCGTGTGTACAAGGCCTTACACTGCACTATCACTAGATTCACATGAAACTGACACTAAAAGTAAAAATGAATGTTTGCACTACACTCATGCTGCACTGTCACTAGATTCACACTAAACACTCACAATAGAATCACAATGGCAGACTCTAGCACACTAACTTGCTAGTAGCACTGTACAGAGCCCTGTTCTATCTCTCTCCACATCCATACTAAACTGCAAATAGCTGCTAAGAGCAATGAGCCATGATTGGATAGAGTCATCATGACAGTGTCCAATCATAGCTCTGACAGTGCTATGTGCCCTGATCTGGCAAAGCTTTACCGTAATTGCTTCAGCCAATTAGGGCTTCCAATGCACTGTGCGGCAGCATAGTGGTTGTTCGGCGGGTTGAACAAAAGGTCAAACGCCCCGAAAATGCAAATGTTCGATATGCAGGCGAACATCCAATGTTCGGCCTGAACTCATGCTCAGGCCTAACCATCCGCCCAACACTATGCTTTAATAGTAGGCTATTTGTAGTAGACATGTGCACACTGAAATAATTTCGTTTTCGTATGAAAAATAAATGTATTTAGTTACTCCCGAAATTCGTTTTCATTTATTTCGTTTTTCGTTAGAAATTGCATTCGTAGGAAAATCTGAATGAATTAAGGTCGAATCTGTCATTGAAGGCTTATGGTGTCTGTCGAATGTTCAAAGAAGATTCGACGGAGCAGCGAGACTGTACATCGTACATTTCCGGTCGAATGTTCCGCCTACAAGCTAGCTATAGTAGAATTCTAATGTTGTAGGACTAGTAATAATTATTACTAGTCAACCAACATTAGAATTTTTTTATAGCCTATGGGCCGAGCATTTGACCGGAAAGGCTCCTTCCATGCGCGTTACGTCCTCTAGACGACGTAACGCCCATAGAGGACGTAACACGTACGGAAGGAGCATCGTGACGTCACCCGCGGCTAACACTTTGCTCAATATACATGCTGTATACATCGGCACCGATCGTGGTGCCTTCATTGTGAGTGTTTTTTTATCTTTTATTACGATTAAATCGTTTATCCAAACGGAGAGCACTATGTTTTGGCATTTGTTTATTACATGACCTGGGATGACCTATCGGTTTCTCTGTGACGTCTCTACTGCTGGATTTGCTGATTTTTACACATAAAGCGCATTTTGACCCTCCATATTCAAAGGGTCCAGGTGGTGAGGTGAGAGGCCATTTCATGTGGTGTTGGATGTGTGTCAGTTACCTACACAGTCATCTGTCTGTCTACATTGGCACTCACTGGAGGTGTACTGCGATTTTATGGACTTTCTATTCATCTTTTAGAATCTTGAAGAGGGAGCCATAAAATCCGGGTAATTAGTCAGAAAGAATCACGCTGGATACACACCCTCAAAACATTAACCCCAGGGGGAATGAATGTTTATTTCGATCTAAATTGTTTTTTAAGTAACTTTTAAGATATACTTATGTTATGGGATCATTTTTATTGTATTTTATCTATTTTATTCTATTCCTATTTTTTCCATTTAACCACTTCCAGACCTGCGCACGACGATGTACGTCCTATTTTTAAAGATTGATATCTCGGTAACGGCAGCAGCTGCTGCCACAACCGAGGTATCGATATTTAGTGTGTGCGGTCCGGTACACGATAATCGCCACGAGATCGCCGTTATCGGTGGCGGGAGAGGGCCCCCCCATCCAGCCGCTCTCCCGCGCCCTCCGACGCTTACCGGAGCCGTCGGTAGCGGCGGAGGAGATCGGGACCGTTCGGCAGCTGAGCGGGGACGAGACTGAAGGAAAAATCTCCTTCGCCCGTAGCTCCCCATAGCTCTGCTGGGCGGAAGTGACGTCAAAACGTCAGTCCCGCCCAGCCTCTTAACCACTTAAGGACCAGCCCATGTACATATACGTCCACAATATGGCACGTACAGGCACATGGGCGTATGGGTACGTCCTCCCCTATTAGCGGGTGGGGGGTCCGATCGGGACCCCCCCCGCTACATGCGGAGGTCGGGTCCGCTCGGGGAGCGATCCGGGACCACGGCGCGGCTATTTGTTTATAGCCGCTCCGTCGCGATCGCTCCCCGGAGCTGAAGAACGAGGAGAGCCGTGTGTAAACACGGCTTCCCCGTCCTTCACTATGGCGGCGCATCGATCGCGTCATTCCCTTTATAGGGAAGACACGATCGATGACGTCATTCCTACAGCCACACCCCCAAACAGTTGTAAACACATACACAGTGATCCCTAACTCCTACAGCGCCGCCTGTGGTTAACTCCCAAACTGCAACTGTCATTTTCACAATAAAGAATGCAATTTAAATGCATTTTTTGCTGTGAAAATGACAATGGTCCCAAAAATGTGTCAAAATTGTCCGAAGTGTCCGCCATAATGTCGCAGTCACGAAAAAAATTGCTGATCGCCGCCATTAGTAGTAAAAAAATAAAAAAAAATAAAAATGCAATAAAACTATCCCCTATTTTGTAAACACTATAAATTTTGCGCAAACCAATCGATAAACGCTTATTGCGATTTTTTTTACTAAAAATAGGTAGAAGAATACGTATCGGCCTAAACTGAGGAAAAAAAATGTTTTTATATATGTTTTTGGGGGATATTTATTACAGCAAAAAGTAAAAAATATTGCTTTTTTTTCAAAATTGTTGCTCTATTTTTGTTTATAGCGCAAAAACTAAAAACCGCAGATGTGATCAAATACCACCAAAAGAAAGCTCTATTTGTGGGGAAAAAAGGACGCCAATTTTGTTTGGGAGCCACGTCGCACGACCGCGCAATTGTCTGTTAAAGCGACGCAGTCCCGAACTGTAAAAACCCCTTGGGTCTTTAGGCTGCATATTGGTCCGGGGCTTAAGTGGTTAAAGAGACGATTTTTTTTTTGTCATTTGAAAAAATGACAGTTTCAAAATTTTTTTTTTTTTTTTTTTGCATTTTAGTCTAATTATGAGATCTGAGGTCTTTTTGACCCCAGATCTCATATTTAAGAGGACCTGTCATGCTTTATTCTATTACAAGGGATGTTTACATTCCTTATAATAGGAATAAAAGTGATAATTTTTTTTTTCAGTGTAAAAAGTAATAAAATAAATAAAAAGAAATAAGAAAACCCCCAAAAAAATGTTTTAAAGCGCCCCGTCCCGACGAGCTCGCGCGCAGAAGCGAACGCATACGCGAGTAGCGCCCGCATATGAAAACGGTGTTCAAATCACACAAGTGAGGTATTGCCGCGATCGTTAGAGCGAGAGCAATAATTCTAGCCCTAGGCCTACTCTGTAGCTCAAAAAATGCAATCTCTAGAATTTTTTAAACATCGCCTATCGAGATTTTTAAGGGTAAAAGTTTGACGCCATGCCACGAGCGGGCGCAATTTTTAAGCGTGACATGTTGGGTATCATTTTACTCGGCGTAACATTATCTTTCACAATATATAAAAAAATTGGGCCAAATTTATTGTTGTCTTATTTTTTAATTCAAAAAAGTGAATTTTTTCCAAAAAAAGTGCGCTTGTAAGACCGCTGCGCAAATACGGTGTGACAAAAAGTATTGGAATGACCACTATTTTATTCTCTAGGGTGTTAGAAAAAAAATATATATAATGTTTGGGGGTTTTAAGTAATTTTCTAGCAGAAAAACTGTTTTAGTCTTGCAAACACCAAATCTGAAAAACACCTAAGGTCTGGAAGTGGTTAAGTTTACACTGTGTATCTATATATAATATGGTAGAGTTTTATCATTTATTTTTTACATTGTATCCATATTTATATTGGCACGTGTATATCTGATGGCCTCAGGCTTACGATGGTGCATTACAATCAGTATCCCAGGGTTTGGTACATTATATATTAGTTTCTCTATTTAATACCATTAACCGCTTTAGCCACTTTACTATGTTTCCTTCCCCACTATATAGTGTTTTTTGTTCCACCTATAGGTGGTATATATTTACAACTGCACTGTATTCCCCACTGTGCAACACTGTGTAACACAGATTTTCTAGCCTCATTTTTATATTTTTTATTCCTGGTCCTTTGTCCACACCATCGAGACCGCTTTATACAGTATATTGTGACAGGCATAGGAACTGGTCATTAATAACATCTGTCTGGGTCACCAGTCATTGTGATGGAGATATATATATATATATATATATATATATACATTTGTATATGATATATCATTTTTATATTATATTGTTTTCCTATCATGCACTTATACAAATAGTGCATGGTTCAAAATTATGAAGTCATTGCCTAGTTTTTATTATTATTTGCACTTCAGCGGCAGGTAGGATTTATTTCATTTATTTTTTATTACCATTAGCGGAGATTATGTTTGCAAGAAGTATTCATTTATTATTTACGTCCCAATTCTTCAGTATAGGCTGACCAGTCTATAGTAATTCAACCCTTTAATGTTGTTGTTCTGTGTCCTTATCACGGGCTTCAACAAAATGGCGGATTGTTTACTTCCGGCTATCACCGTATTTAAACAGTGGCTCGATAACCAATCAGGTTCCCCTGATGAAGTCACGAGGCACATGACGTAACGGCGTAGGGATTCGAGACCACGTGACACCTGCGTAAGCCGGAGGCCAGCAGAGGAGACGTAAGATGGCGCTGTGTATGCCGCGTCCTGCCTATTTTTTGCATTCCCTTATATCCATTGATGTAAGAGTCCACTTTACTTTTAAATAAAGCACCCCCCTTTTTTACTGTACTTCACCATTGGAGGCATCCGTTTCTTTCTCTCTCTTCCCCTGGCTCATATGGAGCATTGAGCACCCTCACAGATCCATTATTCATGCTGACTGGTACCAGTAGCAGGTGTAGGAAGCAGCCATAGAGGATATCTTTGGGAAGGAGCGAAATCTATATCCCGGATACGCATACACCCGCGCTATATGCCTTTATATAGTAAATACAAGGTGAGAGTTCTGGGAGACTGATTATGGATGCCTGTTTATATTGTTCTACCACCAGCCTTTTTTGAGAAGACTACCTTACCATCTTATTGAGGCCATCATACCTCAGCTTTAGGACATTTGTGTTTAGACACCATATAGGTTTATTTTGACACATCACTGTATAGTTTTATTACACATCAGATGCACTGATGGCTATGCTTTTGACTTGATATGTTTTGAGAGTTTGTTGTGGACACGCATTGTAGTAGGCCACACTACTGTTTGAAGCGCTTATTACATTCTTTATTTTAATTTTTTTGTGTATTGTGAACACTTCTAGATATAGCTGCCTTGAACGATATTCCATACACCTTTATTATTCTAACACTGTTTACTCACAGTAGCGCATACATTTTTTCACTTTATCTCCTCTAACTATGCCCATGAACTCAGACGCTCAACTCCACAAAATCAACACTTGACTGTTGAATGAAAATGTTTCATAATTAGGAAAGCGCATCAAAAGTTTGAGCTTGTAATTTCTTCTGAACTTTGAGAGCAGAAATGTACACAGAAGACCATAAGATGCATTCAGATCCATTTAAAAAAGTTTTGTGGACCATCTGTTGAGGATGCTAGTGTGCTTATGGCTTATGTGGGAGCATGTGACCAAGTCCCTGTAGTTTCCTTTAAAAACATATTTTTAAAATGTTATCCCCTACTGGCTGGTCATTATTAATCCTATTTCCCTAGTCCCTATCCTATTTCCTATGTCGATAAATAAAATCAATTTTGTCTGCAATTTGATACTTATAGTATGTAGTGATTAATCTAACTTCCAGCCTCAACTAGCCACTTCAGCCCCAGAAGTGGGGTAGGCGGTACACATTGGTGGCAGTGGGTCAGCCACGCCTCGTGACCTTTGACCTCTGGGAACCCCGTCTTCTGACCTTTGACCTCTGGGGGAGGTCCCTGTTCCAATTGATGAGTCCTAGCCTTATTCTTCAAGGGAAAACCCTAACACTAACCCCAACACTGCAGTATTTTAACTGACAACTGCACGGTTGTGTGACGCTGTATAGAAATAAAATCGATCTCCTTTTTTCCCCACAAATAGAGCTTTCTTTAGGTGGTATTTGATCATATCTGCGATTTTTATTTTTTGCGCTATAAACAAAAAAAACATTCTTTCTGCTATAAAACAATAAAAAAAATCTAATTTCTTCATCAGTTTAGGCCAATATGTATTCTGCTACATATTTTTGGTAAAACAAATCCCAATAAGCGTATATTGATTGGTTTTGCGCAAAAGTTAGCGTCTACAAACTAGGGAATATATTTTTATGGAAATTTAATTTTTTTGATTATTTTTTTACTAGTAATGGTGGCGATCAGCAATTTTTAGCAGGATTGCGACATAGCGATGGACACCTGACACTTTTGATGCTTTTTGGGGACCACTGACACTAATGCATTGATCAGTGCTAAATAATATGCACTGTAACTGTACTAATGACACTGGCAGGGAAGGAGATAACTTTAGGGGCAATCAAAAGGTTAAATGTGCTTCTAGGGAGTGCTTTCTAACTGTGGGGGGAATGCTGTGACTGGAGGAAAAGAGAGATCTGTGTTTATGCTTAGCAGAAACACAAGATCTCCATCTTCCTCCCTCAAAGAACAGCGGTCTGCCTTGTTTACATAGGCAGACTGCAATTCTGCCTCTCCTGTGAGCGATCTTGGGGTACCGGTGGCCATCGCAGCCGCCGGACCCACTGATTGGCTCCTGCTGTGTCTAATCACAGTGAAAGTGGGCCACCAGTGGGGTGTGTGCACGCCCCAGACCCACTGCTCAAAATCACGTACCTGTCACAGTATATATGCGTCTGGCGGTCCTTAAGTGGCAGATTTAAGCTTAGTTAATATAGGCCATGGTCTAAAACAGCACACAAACACCAATGTATAATTTTGCTGACTATCAGTAACACATTCCTGCGTATAATAAAAGGTTCTAGAAAGAATGTGTCTTATTTGCAAAGTCTGTGTTGCTGTTGGGCAGGTTGGAGTCATAATAGGATAACTGTGTATATGTATTAATATTTCAGAACTCACCCAAGTTACATGTACATGAATTTGAATGCAACTTTTGTTTAGGGTTGAATTTTTTTTTATTGAAGAACAACATTCCAATAACGTAAGCACGTCATCAAATAGTGAAGAAAGGGACAGCAAGGCAGCCTAGTGGCTATTGCCTATAGCTGACCTCGAGTCAATAAACAGTAAGACAGGAAGCATTTTGGCACGTGTCATAATAATTCAACAGTGTAGGGGAAAAAGTTGTTCCGTATTACATAGGGAAAACAAAAATAACAATGAAATAAAGGAAAACAAAACATTATATTAAAAGGGGGAGGAAACAAAGAAAAAGTAGAAGATTAGTAAGAATAGAGGAGAAAAAAAAAAGAAGAGAAAGAGGGAGGGATCTGCTGGAGAGTCATGTGGACGGATAAGTAACAATGGACCCAAAGTGAAAAATCATCTCTAGAAGCTCTGAGTCCAGGCTGAGGTGGGGATGGTCCTCTAAGGGTTGAGAGCATATTAGTAAGGGTATCAGAGGAAGAGAAGCGAAAATGCAACTTTTCTTAATTGTTAAATAATAAATCTCCATTTATTGTTAAAAACATGCAAATTAATTTTGAATAAACATTTTAATAGTTACTGTAAATAAAAATGGCCCTATCACCGGGTCATACATTGGAAACTATTGCCGCGTACACACGATCTGGCTTTTGCCCGACCAAAAGCTCATCGGAATCTTGACGAATTCCATCAGAGTAAAATAGAACATGTTCTATATTTAAACTCCAATGGAATTAATCGGAATTTCCGATGGAATTTCTCCGATGGGGCATACACGCGGTCGGAATTTCCTATGGAAAAAGTCCGTCTGACTTTTTTCATTGGAAATTCCAATCGTGTGTACACTGCATTAGTCCCAGAGTTGGTGGTATAAAACTACTACATTGTGCTATTTTATTGTACTTTCAATGATTCATATAAAATCTAGTTTTGCACAGTAAAAAAATAGGCTTGACCAATTTTGACAAAAACTAATTGGGGTTAAGCTACAGTACGATGTTATTCCTGAGTGATTGTCTACACCAAAGAGCTACCTACACATTCCCCCATGCCGTTCAGAGTTATCTGCTGAAAATGTTAATTTGAATACAAGCTCAACTCAATCAGAAAATCCTCATTTAAATTTGATTTAATATTCTGGTTGCTATAGGAAATGGCTACAGAATCATTATGCTGTGCATGTGTGTGCTTCTTGCATTACATTGTACATTCACTGAGACCCAAATTAATTTTCTAATATTGGATTTCTGTTAAAAGAAATAGGATCAAAATGTACATTACTGCCTTCCACTTCCCACAAGTGTTATGACTTCAGCCTGTGAGTCACACACTGCATCTTATGGTCCTGCTTGGCTTAGCTTATCTGAAATGCTTTGTACTTTCCCAGACCAATGACAGCTAAAGATTGATAGATTTATTCCAACAGTGAAAGTGCACCATCTGCTGGACCAAACATAATACTTTCACTACCAAAGAGCCTGTTTAATAGATAAAGTATGTGTGCTTATAGTACTTTCCGTTGACTGCAAGTCCTACAAAAAAAAATTGCAAAGTGTTAAAGTAATCATAACAGCTAACATACTGTGAATGCTGGTAACCAGCAACACCTCTCTACTTGTGCCTGTTGACATTGCCAGTCTTAACATACAACTATGAGATATGCTTGTGACAGGCAGAGACAACGGGCCGGATTCAGAAAGAGATACAACGGCGTATCTCCTGATACGCCGTCGTATCTCTGAGTTCCGACGGTCGTATCTATGCGACTGATTGAGAGAATCAGTTACGCATAGATATCCCTAAGATCCGCCAGGTGTAAGTGTTTTACACCGTCCGGTTTTTAGGCTACAATTCCAGGCTGGCCGCTAGGTGGCGCTTCCGTATTTGTATGCGAGGAATATGCAAATAAGGATTTACGCCGATTCAGAAACGAACGGCCGCCCGGCGTTTTTTTTTTACGTTGTTTGCGTTCGGCTTTTTCCGGCGTATAGTTACCCCTGCTATATGAGGGGTAGCTAATGTTAAGTATGGCCGTCGTTCCCGCGGCGAGTTTTGAAATTTTACGTTGTTTGCGTAAGTCGTTCGCGAATACGGCTGGACGTAATTTACGTTCACGTCGAAACCAATGACGTCCTTGTGACGTCATTTAGAGCAATGCACACTGGGATATTTTACGGACGGCGCATGCGCCGTTCAAACAAAACGTAAAAAACGCATGGTCAACAAAAATTTTAATAAAACACGCCCCCTACATCCCCATTTGAATTACGCGGCCTTACGCCGCAACACATACGCTACGCCGCAACTAAGGGCGCAAGTTCTTTCTGAATAAAGAACTCGCGCCCAAAGTTAGAGCGGCGTAACGTATCTCAGATACGTTACGCCAGGTGGACAGATACGCCAATGTATCTGAATCCAGCCCAACATCTCTTAGCAAATAAAAGTGAATTTGAGTTTAATTAATTACCCATCTCCAGTCCAAGTGAATGCTGACACTAATACATGTACAGGTAGAAGGCAGCATGACCTACGTGCGTGTTCACATTTGCACTGGGGAACGGGGGCACGTTCAATTGTTTCCATTATTTTTTCATTATTTATTGTTTTACACTTTTTTGTTTACTTTATTGCTATCACAAGAGATGAACGACATGGAACAACATGAAAACATGGTCCAAGACAGGTCCTCTTTAGAGCTGGTTCACACTGGGGCGACTCGTCAGACGACTCAGCCGCCTGACAAGTCGCGTCTCATTCTATTCAATAAAACCGTTCTAATAGGAGCGACGCAAGTCGCTCCGACTTAGAAAAAGGTTCTTGTACAACTTTGACTCGGGCGACTTGCATTGACTTCTATACAGAAGTCATTTTGCAAGTCGCCTCTGAAGTCGTCTTCAGGACGCCTTGCCGAGTCGCCCCCGAAGTCGTGCCGCTCCAGTGTGAACCGGCTCTAATTATGGAGAGATCTGGCAATTTCTAGACCCCATATCTCTCCTCTGGCCTCCAAAGCATTTTATCTAGATAAGATCAGTTTGAGAGATGCATTAACAAACTGGTAACGGCTTGTAAACAATAAGCCAAAAACAAAAGTGACTAAATCCTCATCGCTTCCAGGTTTCTGATCTCACACAGTGGGAGGAATAACATCAATGTCTCACTGTGTCCAGGAAAGCCGATGCCACCGATCACATCCTTACCAGGATGGGAGCGCCCAGGCAAGGGAATGGTGGCGGGAAGGGGGATCCCCTTCCACTGTCTGTAAAAGTGATCAAGCGGCTCTATAGCCACTCTATAGCTGTAACTGCAGCAAATAACCAAGATATCACCGCTCCTGTCCAAGGATGTATATCTCTACACTGCGGATGGAAAGCAGTTAAAGTTCAGCTCCAGGAATCATGTGTATCGCATAACTACATTGGTCCAGATTGGCACAATCATACCTCCCACCTTTCTGAAATAGTAAAGAGGGACAAGTTTTAGCACACTTTGTGTAAGCAAAGGACACATCCCTTCCATGGCCCCGGTAACACGGACCCCAAAGACCTGATATGCGACTGCGCCACTGTATCGCGGGGTAAGCCAGACTGCTCTTCTTGCACGTGGGTGGTGGCTTACTCTTTTAGCCTGGCCCCCTCCACTCCATTGGTTCTTTTTAGATTCACCATTGCCCTTATTGCACTCTGAAAGGGAAGCTGCTCCAGAGCTTAGTAGATGAGCAGAAGCTCTATTAACTTTCATCATCCAATCATGTGCAAGCAAAAATGCTTTTTTGTTGTTTTCCTTGCACGTGATTGGGTATTCTTTGCAAAGTGAAGTGTTACCTCATTTACTAAACTCTGGAGCAATTGCACTTGCAGGGTGCAACTGCACTTTTCAAAAAGCAAAGTCCAGTTGCCCTTAGTAAATCAGCCCCATTGTCTCCTTGAGTGTCTGGTCACTGTCAAGTGCTTGTAAGTAAGGATGACCTCTCCTGTTTTCTCCATGTTTGAGCACTTAGCCTGCTCCTTGTTTTAACATATGATTTGCACACCCAGGTTTTCCCTGTGTATTTGTGCATTTAGATCCAACTGCAAGCAAGTCGTTGCTATGCATGGTTGGGCATTATCAACCTAATGCCAGCAGTACCTGCTTAAGCACCAGTACATCCCTGGGCCTCTACTATACTCCTTGGGAAATCAGTTTATGTAAGCCCTGCGTTTAATGTACCTTTTCAATATATACAGATTGGTAGCCCCAAGTAGCCTGTCGGTCAGGCCGGTATTGGTCCCGCCCACTCTTGGGGACCTTCAGGAAGGCAGCAATACACCTCCATTTCATTGGTTTTCATTTTTGCGACCAAGTGTAGTTTTCAACACAGCCTGGTTAGTATGTTTGTGCTATCTTTGTTACTTGTATTTATACATGGATATACAGTATATGAGAATCAATGTCATCTTTATATCATAGTATACCTTTTGTACCTTTACATAAGCATCCCAGGAAGAAGAACAAAAATCCTTACTTTCTAAAAGCATTGGATGCCTCTGTAGCATTTTTTTTTCATTATAACTGGGTTGTTTACACTAAGCTCTATAAGTCACATTTATTTTATTAGTATGTTAAATTTTGCTTTGTAATAAAGATATTTTTATATAATAATGCATTGGAGTTCATATTGTCTGTTGTGCCAATAATAGTCTGTTGGTTCCTTTTGGAAGGCATTCTGTTGTCTGCATATATTGGGATGAAAGTACCATGGCTTTTATATTGTATTCACTTAAAATGCTGATTGAGTGATCCCCTGTGGTCAGTGTACAGAGGGGACACTACTAACATAGAACTTGAGCAGGACCTGGAAGACCACAGCTATCACTGTAGTAGTGCCGACTTCTACAATGATTTTCAGCTTCCCAGCAATCAATAAATTGTGGGATATGGACAGATTACAAGGGGAGAGCTTTAAAGAGGTAGACACTTAATAATAAATCTTCCCAGATTTCCCTCCAGTGCAGAAATGGTAAGGTAATGGGGTTTTTATTCCTCTTAAGCTTGGTTAACACTGGGCACCTAGTTATGAATATACCACCTTTCAAGCTAGGAGAAGCTTACTGTAAATGTAGGTAGGCTTATCGCTATGTATGCTTCTTTGTGTATATGATGGGATTTTGTTTGCCTCTTCTTTTTCTTCTTAGTAAATAATTCCTGTTTAGTGTCCAGCTTTTGCCCATGTGGCATAGATATAAATAGGTGTGACCAATTGGATATTTAGAAATACAATATCTCACAAAAGTAAGTACACCCCTCAAATTTTTGTAAATATTTTTTTATATATTTTCATGTGACAACACTGAAGAAATAAAAAAAATGTGTTTACATTCTAGATGGTGCTGCTATAAGACCGCAAACAGAATAACATTTTAACAGATTACAGCACACACATACAAAATGCCTTTTAAATTCTGCAAGCCTATTTAAAACACCTGAACATATTAAAAAATATGGCCATATGGCCATATAGTTCTAAGCCCACTACTGCATCAAAGTACCCCATTATCAGTGGGTCCTACACTATTCATAGAATGAAAGGTCCTGCATCTCAACCATGGTAGACAAACTCCTCTTTATGGGGAACTATAAGGACTTCTCCTATAACACCGGTGGACACTATTAAGAGGTAATGAAGGGGGAATTGTGTGCTCCAGCCCAAAAGATCTGGTCAGGACCCTTAAGCCTCGTACACACGATCAGTCCATCCGATGAAAACGGTCTGAAGGACAGTTGTCCTAGGTTAACTGATGAAGCTGACTGATGGTCCATCAAAACTGCAGTGTTTTTCCTCATTACACATCGCAGGAAGCACACCCTCATGGCTAACAGAGGACAGAATTAGAAATAGATTTTGGAAACTTAACATTAATAAATCACCGGGACCAGATGGCTTGCACCTGAGGGTACTTAGGGAACTTAGTCAAGTTTTTGCTAGACCATTGTTCCTAATTTTTACTGACAGTCTACTGACTGGAATCAGGGTCGACGATTTCAATTTACAAATACCATACTGGCGACCCCACAAAAGGGATAAAACTTTTTCACGGAAGGGAGTTTAACAAGACACGTGGCCACTAATTTGAATTAGAAGAAAATAGGTTTAACCTTAAAATAACGTAGAGGGTTCTTTACTGTAAGAGCGACAAGGATGTGGAATTCTCTTTCCACAGGTGGTGGTTTTAGCGGGGGGCATCGATATTTAAAAAAACTATTAGATAAGCACCTAAAGGACCGCAACATACAGGGATATGCAATGTAATACTGACATATAATCACACACACAGGTTGGACTTGATAGACTCGTGTCTTTTTTCAACCTCACCTACTATGTAACTATGTATCTCCCAAAGCCTTAGAAAATGCACAATATAATTAAGAGGTCTGCTTGTCTATTTTTATTATTCTGTGTTACCCATGTGAATAGAACGAAACATAAAGATTTCCATGGCTGCAGAATATGTTATAAAGGAGGCACATGCTACCCTATTCAAGATACAACGCTGTAGCTTAGTCAGTTGCACACAAAGTGATTGCAAGCATACAAGCCTACCATGCTTTAAAAATGTATTTTCACAGACGTACCCATAGGCGTGCATACAGGGTGTGCCAGGTGTGCCTGGGCACACTCTATTCATGCTGTGCTGCAGAGATTCCTCCTGCTATTTGGCTGCAGAAAAAGGGACTAGGGTATCTCTGTCTTAAAAAGGGAGCTCAATAGAGCGCCTAAAAAAATGGATTAAAAAAATGTATTATAATAATAATAATCATATGTAAATAAATACATTTGTAAAAAATAGAAAAAAAAAAGTTATGATAAAAAAATAAAAAAAAATAAACTACTGACATCAATCTCTTCCCTACTGACACCGTCCACTGCTCTAATGATTTATACACACATACATGTATGTTTGAACTTTGGGTGCACACCCTAATGCCATGGTCTGCACACACACCTATGAACGGCGGTGCACAGGCACCGTATAGCGCCGACTCGCCGTTCGGGTTCTTTCGGCAACTCGTGACGCTCCTTATGCGACAGGGGGAGGTAGTTTTTGTCATCACGTCAATTACCTGCTGGATAAGAACGCCCACTCCCGCGGGATTCACTACCCAGAAGCCAGGGAAGAAAATAGCTGTACGAGGTATGTACAGCAAAAAAAAAAACGGCATACTGTCATTGTCGAGAGTCATGTCAATGTAATGTTAGAAAATTGTTTTTAGGGTGAACCCCCGCTTTAAGGGAAGATCTAATGCAATAAGTGCACAGGGACCTTAGAATGAGAAGGATGAGATCTACCAAAGCAATAGATAATACAGCATTGTCATAGATACATCACAATCTGTCTGATTGCATATGAAAAAACTGTATGGTGTAAAGAAGAAAACAATTTTCGTGGCAATAGGAGTTTTACAATGCAGTAAAAACGCCAGTCAATGTACTGTGTGAATTCACCCGAAGAGTGCTCTGCAGCCAATTAACACTATACATGATGGTCTGGAAAGCACCACAAGCAGAGTCCAGTGTCTGAAGGTCACATTCCAGGCAATCTCCAGAGTCTGTGATCATGGAGAGACCAGGTATGACCTTCAAAGCGATTGCTGAGGAAAAGCCTTTGGATAGCTGCTGTACAGAGACCAGCTCAAGCAGTATAGTAAACATCCTGATTGAACAGAAAAAAACATCTTAGAAGTACAGAGTATAATAATGAAAGAATATAAATTCAAACAAGCTATATTTTAAAATTATACTTCAAATTTACCTTGGAAAAAATTGTCCAAACTCATTGGAAACAGGGAAAACTGAGGCCTGGGGTTAGAAGTAGGGTTATACTGGGGCTAGTCTAACATTTTTTTTGTTTGCTAGTGTCCAAACCTTCTGAAGCAGCAACTCTTGTGTCCAAGAATGACTGTATTAATACATGGGCGATAAAGAAAAAGACCTTCTACAAATAATTTAATAAATCATATAAAACAAATGTTTGTCATCAGAATCTTATTTTTTTATTTGCTTGGTGTTTTAGTAAATGTTTTATTTGTGTATTGTAATTGTTTATTGAAAATAATAAAGAGAATTTTCCAAAAAAATATATATATATTTTTTAAATGTGGTTCCATTTGGTACCATTCTTATAGACACCTGTTGGCAAGTAAATTAGGCATAGACCATTGTTCTGATAATGACATTTCTCATACATGTATGAGAAATTTTTTAAAAAAGTAAGTCTTTTGTACTTTGAAACTAAACAGATTCTCCCTTTTGTTTTCAAATGATTAGCGGAATATCATTGCTTAATATAGTTAACAAAGACATTTCCAAAGATGTCGACAGTAATTCTGTCATACCACATTACAGTTTGTTCATTTCATATTATACTGCGGCATGCACATCACCTAGAGAGGATGATACTACCTCTTAAAAGTGCATGACATTAAATGTTAAAAAGCAACTTACGTTATGAACTATATATGATTCATTATGCATATGTTATTAACAAGATACTCAGATCAGCAGGGATCCTAATCAGAGATTTAAAGTTCCATCCTTAGTCGCTGAAGACTTGACCTATAAATCAAACACTTTGGGTCTTATAAGAATAGCCCATTAAATAATCATCAGGGATTGAAGAAAATAAAAAGTAATGTAGATTCCTTGCTCATATATGTTTTAATGGAAATTCAGTTTGGCGATTTGCTAAATGTACCGTATAGCAAAAATGCAAATCATTTTTTTTTTTTTATTCACTTATTATTTATAAAACTGTCAGTGCTCTTTACAAACAATTAGTCCAGTCCATACAATTTGGGGTACATGAGAATGGTATTAACCTGAAGAATAACCTTGATCTTAAGAAAACCTGGTATTTGCTTGGCCAATTTAAAGGGAATACATGATGAAAAAAGTGTTGCCTTTGGCAAAAATAACATCAAAATGGTCACTTGATTCACAAAATTCATATGCAAATCTTGACTTTTTCTTAGCTGTCCAACTTGGCCCCTCCCTAGCCACATGCCAAACATCCCTAGTGGTCTTTGAAACCGCACATTATAGTCTAAACATAAACTGTAGGTGCACCTTCAAACAAACTGCACTTATCCCTCTCCTCTCTCCAGTATGCCAGTGTAACCACCCCACCCCAGAAACAAACTTACCTTGTGCTGAGAGCCAGTCCCATAAAACCATATGGGAATCTACTGAATTAACAACAGTTCCATTTACCTCAGCTTTTGAAAAAGTGTTTGTTTATTTGGGGAGTGGGGGAGACCTTGTATTTTCATGTAAGGTCAAATTTAATATCATGAAATCTTCTACCCAGCAAACATACGGAGTTCCAGTTTCCTTTTCACATCATACACATGATTACATTTTAATTTATGATAATAAGTAGACCCCTGTTTTAAATGTGTACTTATAAAACAAAGATTGTACAAAAATATATATATAAAACAACAGTTTTAAAATTATGTACACTTAAAAACAGTATTGTTTCCCTGCAACGAAAGGCAATAGCAAGGACATTATACAGTAAAAAAATTAACATAAAACTGTGGAACACTGTATACTTACCAGTAACTCCAAGCTTATTCAGTGTAAGAAAAATGTATATTTTAAACACCAGTTGTTCATCAGTTAGAGGAGTTTATTTAAAGTTCACAAATGGAAGATCTGTTTCCAACACATTACAAGGAAGGCATGATAAAATGTACATTTATGTAATAAACCCTTATATTACGGACACTAAGCTCTCCACTATCTCAAAAAGAGTACTCTACAATTTTAGAAGGATCATTTTATTTGGGTCTGTGGACTTCCGGTAATCATGGCCCAGAACCGTATCCTTTTTCTGGTGTAGCTACTTGTACCCACATGAATAGTACTGTACCATGTTTAGTGGCTTATTCTAGACACTGTATGACTCACAGCCTATAAGAAGACAAGTTGTCACCAAGCACAAAATGTGCTACATCATATGATCTGTCTGGCTGTACAAGAATAATCACTTATACATCAGCATACCAAAAATAAAACAATGTTTTTTTTTAGTCTGCTTTTTTTTTATATTACCAGTGATTAGAGATGGCCTGCCGGTTCGCCAGGCGGTCGTTTTGCAGTGAACTTTGGTGGTTCACGGTCCGCGAATCCGTCGGACATCTGGCGATGTTCGCGGCGGTCAGCAATGTTACATGGGTAAGAACTTTGACCTATGACACATCCATCAGGTGGTGCAGGACAGCCAATTGAGAGATTTCAGCACATGGACATACCCCCTACCTTATAAATAGACCTGATCTGGCGGCCATCTTACATTCTGCTGTTTGTCAGTATAGGGAAAGGGTGCTGTGTTTGGAGCAGGGACAGGCTGTATTATTTCAAATAGCTATCTAAAAGGTCCACAAAAGTCATTTTAAGGACTGGTATAGGTGTGCTACTTGCTCTATTATATAGGTGTCTAATACATTCATATACTTTTTGTCAGTGTAGGGACAGGGTGCTGTTTGGAGCAGGGACAGAGTTTAGCGACACAAATTACTACTTAACAGGTCCACAAAAGTCCTTTCAAGCACTGCTATAGGTATGCTACTTGCTCTGCACTGCAGTATATAGGTGTAATATACACTTACAATATACTTTCGAATATAGAAAGCATATTATATTGGATTTGTATTGTTCAGCATTGTGACTGGTGGTGTATTTGGTTACTGCTGCATTTTTGCCTCTTTCGCTGCGCTTTCTCTGCTACACACATTAAAAAAAAAATCCTGAAAAAAGTTTCATAACTGGTGAAATAAACCAGTGGCCCCCCAAAACGACAGATTTTGTTATATACCTTCTTCCACATATACTGCGCTTCTCTAGAGCCTTTTGTCACAGGGTCATTTAAAAAATGACAGGCAGAGGAAGAGGCAGGCCCTTCCGCAGGGGTGGTAGGGCAGGAGCACCATGCTGTAGCCAAAGTGGGAAGTGGCACAATGTTTGTTCGATTACGTCAAAGGACGCACCAGACTTGGTTGAGTGGCTCGCCACCAACACCACCACCACCACCACCATATACCCTCCGCTTGAGTCATAGGAATTATTTTCCGATCCATCGGAAGAGATTTCGGATGCGCAGCCATTCTTGGCATTGGATCAGGAAGAGGAGGTAGCAACCTCTACGCTCACAATTGTCCTCCACTCCACCTTCCATCTAGCCTTCCTCACATTTTTCTGCAAAAAGGCAGGCTTCTGTGACCCAAATGTCCGATCGTAAAAAAAAGATGACGCCAATGGTTGACCGCTGGCTTGTCAGAACTGATAGCCCGCCAACTACTGCCATATAAACTGGTGGAGTCTGAGGTCTTTCGAAAATTTGTGGCCATTGGAACACCACAATGGAAGGTCCCAGGAAGATTTTTTTTTCCCAGAAGGGCATCCCAGAGCTATATGGCCATGGTCAGCATCAAGTGAATGTATCTCTGGCACACAGTGTCGGTGCCAAGATACATCTGACCACAGACACGTGGTCTAGCAAACAAGGGCAGGGTGCATCTACAATTGGGAGTCGTATTGCTCCTAGTGTACATGACCCTCCGAAGGCATCAAGGACTTTTCTTTGAGAATCTCACAGGATACTACAGATGCAAACGTTGCCAGGTCTGTACCCTGAATAGGTGCAGGGAGAGGAAAATTTGTTCTTTCCAGTCCACAGCCACCCGACAAATATTTGAAGTTGAACCTTTTATAACCTGTTCGACGAAAGGTGTGATATACCTTATCCAGTGCCCTTGTGGCCTTCAGTACATCAGCCGCACCAAGAGGGCCCTGTCAGTTAGGCTCAACGAGCACATTGCCAAAATCAGAAGTGGTTTTGACAAGCATTCTGTCTCCAGACATTTTGACTTGAAGCACAATAGAGATCCCTCCAATATTTTGTTCATCGGAATTGATAAATATCGTCCGCACTGGAGAGGCAGTAACCTAGTCCGTGAGATTTCGAGACAGGAAATGGCCTGGATTCACCGGGTCAAAACCTATACGCCTTTTGGGCTTAATATTGATACGGATATTAATGCTTTCATTAATAATTCATAAAAGAAAATTTTTTCTACCATATCGATACGTGCCTAATCTTCAGAGATCTTTTTGAGAATATGCGATTTAGAGCCATTGTGTTTATAGGTCCTTCGGTTCCATCTGCAGCGCCCAGCTGTTTTGATTAATCTAGTGTATGTATTAATTTGTATTAATCTTTTTAGTCACAGTTTGATGTAATTTTATATTTTGGTGCTTATAACATTATAAGAATGAAATTTTATATATATATTATTACTGTATGGGCTAGGTAATATTGTTTAACTTTCGCTGTATGCATGCTGGTCATGTCAGCGAGGGTTAATATATGTTTGAAATATGTCAGCACTTTTTAAACATTACTAATGTTTTTATTAATTTTGTTACATTTTTTTCCGTTTGGGTCTTGCGGTGTATAGCTGTGCCAGTCATATAGTTATAATTCTGGTCTGCTAGAGTATTGATGTGCTCTGCGGATCCATACATTTATTTCTCCCTATTTGTTTCCTGGGGATGCTATTGTGACTGTGCGGCATTTTCACCACACCCAGAACGAGGCTTGGCTTCTCTGACCAATCAGTGCGTCAGGGAGGCGGAGCTTGTAGTTCACAACGAGGCCTGGCCCTTTAGTTTCCGGTCCGTACCGTGCTTCCTGGTGGCTTGGGATCACTGCGGCCGCACGCCGACGTGTGACGTCGGCGTTCCGGTCACGTGATGCGGATGTCACCTTGATTGCTACGGTGCGGTCTTGGGGCCGGGCATACTCCTATCACGGGTCCCGTTTTTGTGGTATCCGGCTGCAGACTTTTAGATCTAATGCCTGTTTATCCGGATCGGGTATTTCCCCGTGTTTTTGCGACCCTGGGCTCCGCTGAGCGCGGGCGCATGCGCACTGGCGCCTAGGACACACTGGAGTTAGACTTGGTCTGACCTGTATTGTTTCCGGGGCGCGCGCATGCGCGTTCACGTGAGTACGATGACGCCCAGTGGCCATTTTAATTTTTGTGTTATTTAAGGGGGGTGATTCGGTATGTTACCCGTGCCCCATGAGGAAGCGAGTTTTCGCGAAACCGGTCGGGCGGAACGAGTGTCGTATCGGATCACCCCCCGTTGACTGCACCTTTCCTTACCTACCTGGACGGGTCTTTTTGGTTGGCTTCCGGCCGGAGCTCCAAATTTGACATGCCTAATTTTATCGTTTATATGTAAGTGCGTTTTTTTCCTCTTTTTAATAAATGTTACCTACGTTACTACACTATTGTGGCCCTTATGTGTCTTTCATGATTATCGGGACCCCAATTTTCCATCGATTGGCTTGAGACGGAGGTGTACTTGATATACAGTTTTTCTACAATCCAACTGCCATAGTGTTTATCTACACGCCTTCTTTGGTCTTCTTTTAATTAAGAGACCGCTGGTCATCTGGTAAGCAGACATCTTGATCTATGGTGGAGGTTTTGCTATTTATTGGATCGTCACCACAGCTTTAGAACAGCACTTATGGACTAATTCTTCTGTTTCCTTCACTTCACTGGGGATCTGGACTTTCTTTTTGTTTTTAGATCATATATGGACATTGATCTATGTCATGATTTTTAGAAAAAAGTTTTTTTCTTTTTATATAGCGCATCTTGTTTTTTCCATTTATGTTATTACTGTACAATATTTACAGGAAGGTGCTGCTTTTTCTACATTGATTTTGTTTACACTTGTGTATTTTTTTATGAGCATTAGTTTGTTCATTTCTATATGTATTAGCGCAGTTGCTCCCACAATTTTTTCCACAGGGAAGGTATAATACTTTCACTGCCCACTGGGTGAACCTTCAGACGGCCGTCAAGCATATAACCCGTGGCACCCATGTAGATTTGGTTTTACCGCCACGGATTACATGCATGCTTGCCTCTTCTTCTCCTCCTACTCCTACTCCATCCTCCCTCTCCTCCTCGACTGACACCTCATTTTCCGATGCTACCGTTTCCTTTCGCTGCGCCGCCCAAGATCCCCAGAACTTATTCAACATGCCAGGTGAGACGTTGCCATGCTGTGCTGCTTCTGTTGTGTCTGGAAGACAAGAGCCACACTGGTCCTGCACTCCTTTCAGCTTTGCGTTCACAGGCAGATCAGTGGCTAACACAGCTCAATTTGACAGTTGGTAAAGTGGTGTGCGACAACGGTGCCAATCTGCTGAGCGCACTGAAACAGGGCAAAATTACACACGTGCCATGCATGGCACACGTCCTGAACTTGTTTGTGCAGCGATTCGTTGCCAAATACCCTGGGCTCCAGAACGTCTTGCGGCAGGCCAGGAAAATCTTGGCCCATTTCAGAAGATCTTACACGGCCACGGCTCGCCATGCTGACATTCAGCGGCGACACAACCTGCCCATCAGACGTCTTATTTGTGACTGCCCAACGCGATGGAACTCAACATTGTATATGCTTGATAGGCTGCTCCAGCAGAAACGTGCAGTTAACGACTACCTGTACAAACTCTGCAGCAGGACAGGTTCTGGGGAGCTTGTTTTTTTTCACCGCGCCAGTGGCTGCTTTTGCACGACTCATGCAGACTTCTGCGGCCATTTGATGAGATCACCAAACTATTCAGTCGCAGCCAGGGCGCCATCAGTGACATTGTACATTACGCCTTCTTCTGGAGCGTGCATTGCGTTGTGTCATTGATCAAGCCGTCGAGGAGCAGGAAGATGAGAAAGTCGCAATGCTGGATGAATTCCCAGGGGGGGCTACTCCACCTGAGACAAGTCAACAACGGGAGTCTGAAGAGGAGTCAGAGGAGTATGGTGACGGGGGGGAGGAGGAGGAGTAAGAAGAGCATGCTTTAAACCTTTCTGGGATCCCTGGTGTTGTCCGTGGATGGGGGGAGGAGAACGAGGACGACATTATCCTGGATGATGAGCAGGAGCCAGGCCAGTACAACGCTTACAGTTTAGTGCAAATGGGGGCCTTCATGCTCCGGTGTTTTAAGATGGATCCCCGTATAAAAAGCATAAAAGGCAAGGACCAGTACTGGGTGGCAACGTACTTAGACCCACGGTACAAACAAAACATGGTGTAAATGTTACCACTATCACAGAGGGCTATCAGAATAAAGCACCTCCGGGCCTTGCTTTGAAAAATGCTGCATTCTGTTTTTGCGTCCACTGGCAGAGGAATTTCCACTCACAGAGAAACAGTTTCGGGTACCAATCCAACAGTGCCTGCAAGAAGAGGGGGGTTTGAAGATGTCTTAGTCACTAATGATATGAGATCATTCTTTCAGCCGACCCATCAACAGCTGTCCTCCGGATCCAGCATCAGGGAACGCCTAGACCGACAGGTGTCTGACTACATCGGGTTAACGGCCGATGTGGATGCACTGAGAAGTGATGAACCCCTGGACTACTGGGTGGGCAAGCTTGACCTCTGGCCAGAGCTTGCACAATTTGCAATGGAACTGTTGGCTTGCCCCTCATCCATTGTCCTGTCCGAAAGAACGTTCAGCGCAGCAGGGGGGGTCCTGACCGATAAGCGCATTTGCCTAGCTCACAATAGTGTTGACTACCTCACATTTATAAAAATGAAGGAAGCATGGATCTCGGAGGAATTCAACACGTGACCAGTAGACCATGTTTCATTCAAATTCTGGTGAATCCCTGTGGGCTAGTTTTTGGGGCCTGTAATGGCCGACACTTACTTCTGTATCCGGTGAATGCCTAATGTACCACCAGCCACATAATACAAGGTTGTTTGCTGTCTGGTGAACGCCTGTGGCTGTGGACTAATTTTTGGGGCCTGTAATGGAGGACACTTAATTCTGTATCCAGTGAATGCCTAATGTACCACCAGCCACAGAATACAAGGTTTGTTTGCTGTCAGGTGAACGCCTGTGGGCTAATTTTTAGGGCCTGTAATGGCTGACACTTACTTCTGTATCCGGTGAATACCTAATGTACTACCAGCAACAGAATACAAGGTTGTTTGCTGTCAGGTGAACGCCTGTGGGCTAATTTTTGGAGCCTGTAATTGCCGACACTTACTTCTGTATCCGGTGAATGCCTAATGTACCACCAGCCACAGAATACAAGGTTTGTTTGCTGTCAGGTGAACGCCTGTGGGCTAATTTTTAGGGCCTGTAATGGCTGACACTTACTTCTGTATCCGGTGAATACCTAATGTACTACCAGCAACAGAATACAAGGTTGTTTGCTGTCAGGTGAACGCCTGTGGGCTAATTTTTGGGGCCTGTAATGGCCGACACTTACTTCTGTATCCGGTGAATGCCTAATGTACCACCAGCCACAGAATACAAGGTTGTTTGCTGTCAGGTGAACACCTATGGGCAAATTTTTAGGGCCTGTAATGGCCGACACTTACTTCTGTATCCGGTGAATGGCTTAATGTACCACCAGCCACAGAATACAAGGTTGTTTGCTGTCAGGTGAACGCATGTGGGCTAATTTTTAGGGCCTGTAATGGCCGACACTTACTTCTGTATCCGGTGAATGGCTTAAAGTACCTCCAACCACAGAATACAAAGTTGTTTGCTGTTAGGTGAACGCCTATCGGCTAATTTTTGGGGCTTGTAATGGCCGGCACTTACTTATGTATCCGGTTTTTCACTTAATACTTCTGGTAGGTCAGTTGTGGGACTATTTGTGCACAGCTAGTAAGTATTTTGTGGCTGCAAATATGACCTGAAGGTTTTTAATATTCGCCTGCCATTAAAGTCAATGTGGCCCGCCGCGAACTTGCGGTTCGCGGACATTTGCGATCGCTCGCGGTTAGCGTTTCTGAACCGCCCCGTCGGATGTTCGTCCATCACTACTCTGTACTCGATGCTGGATGTTACATAGCTCCTACTGTTGTATGTTACATGTTTGTGAAAATTGGTCTGTATGTTACATCCTTCTGACCACAGCGTTCTGTAACTTGGCTGCACATGAGGTACCACCTATTATTGCACTCTATAAATTGTATTCTTATTCCTGAACTCTGCATGCTATGCTGTTATTACATATTCTGACCAGAGTGTTCTCAACAGTTGCTGGTTACTAGTAGTCTCTGAATGATTTTTCTAGTCTATGTCTCTGACTTTTTACTGATGTTTCCAAACAAAACTAAAAAAATCTGTATATGTTCATGGGATTCATTTCCTTTGTTTGCAGACTCAGGCAACCAGAAGCTAAAGTGGTTGTAAACCTCTGTCATGAAACATGAACAAAGCATATCCTTCTATAGTGTGTACTTGTCTAAATCCAGAGCACTTGACTAAGGCCGGGTACTCACGACCAAACATGTATGGTGAAAGCGGTCCGTCGGACCGTTTCCACCATACATGTCTGCCAGAGGGCTTCTGTACGATGGTTGTACACACCATCGTACAGAAGTCCGCGCGTAAACAATACGCGGGGCGTGTCCGCGGTGTCGCCGCGTCGATGACGCGGTGTCGCCGCGACAATGACGCGGCGACGTGGGCGGCCCGCCTTTAAAATGCTTCCACGCATGCGTCGAAGTCATTCGACGCATGCGAGGGACGGCGGGCGCCTGGACATGTACGGTAGGTCTGTACTGACGACCGTACATGTCCGAGCGGGCAGAATTCCAGCGGACTGTTTTAAAACAAGTCCAGGAATATTTGTCTGCTGGGAAAAGGCCCGGCGGGCAAATGTTTGCTGGAATTCGGCCCGCTCGCGCCCACACACGACCAAACATGTCTGCTGAAACTGGCCTGCGGGCCAGTTTCAGCAGACATGTTTGCTCGTGAGTATGGGGCCTTAGTGTAATTTCTGCCTGCTGCCTCGTTCCTCTGCGTGGGTCACATCTTTCCTGACACCAAGAGGTAAAAAGGTGACAAGGGAAGAAGCTCCAGCACACAGCCTGTGATTGACAGCCTCAGCATTATTACTGTGTGCTGTAAATGGGGGGGGGCTTTTTCTACAATCAGCTCTCATTGAGCTCTGCAGAGTGTAATTTCAGCTCCTCACCCCTTGCTTTCTGCAAGCTCAGACAAGCTGTATAAATTCTGAACAGCTGTTGAGAAGAGATTAGAGATTGCCGCAGATAAGCAGGTACAACTGTGTGTTACACACTCATGAGCCCTGGGTTTTGTACGCAAAGTACCCTTTGTGATCTGTGAGTGGCATGCTCCATACCCCTGAACTCTGTGTGTTACACACTTCTGACCCCTGCACTATATACTTATGTCATAGTGCTGTTATTTACCCCTGCACTGTGTGCTACACACTTCTGACCCCTACAGCCTGTACTTTACATACCCCTGCATTCTGTTCATTACACACTCTTGATCCCTCCAGTCTTTATATTAAACACTTCTAAACCTTGCACTTTGTTCATAACCATCCTAACCTTTTGCACTATGCAATTATCTACTCCTGATCTATGCATTATTTATTTTATGTAGATTACATATATCAACATTTGATACTTGTGTCTTAGTAATTCAAGCTTTTTTGTGGATACAAGCAGTGGTGTATTTAGGTTTTGTGCTGCCCTAGGTCTGACTAAATTCGTGCAACGCCTTATTTAAATACAATCCACCCCTTCCTGTCAAGGTCACACCCCTTCCTGTTTAAAACGTGCCCTGAAATCCCTTAATCTACAGGGATTTCCTCTCACTTCCTGTTTAGCTATGGGGCAGGAAATGAAGCGAAATGAACGGATGAAAAAGAATAAATAACAGGGGCTATAATCACCCCTTACTCTATCCAAAATGGAAAAAAAAAGTTTTGCATACAGTTCTACTTTAAAGTGGAGTTCCACACATTTTTTTATGTTTGTCTGTGCTGCATGCTCTAATCTCATAGTGTTCAGAATGGACAATTTTTATTTAATTTGTTGCTTGTAAATACCTTTATTTTGTAGTCCTTCATTACTTCCTCCTCCTTATTTGCCTAAGCTATTTGCAAGGGTTTCTGGGATAGGCATCATGTTTCCCAGTAGTCCTTGCAAACCTGACTGAAACCTATTACATTGCTTGTGCACTGAGCATGTGCGAGATATGCAAAGCTGAAATCCAGGAAGTCATACAGTCTGGCTTCATGATGCCCACACTTAAGATGGCCACGGTCTATTTCTAGATTATAAACTATTTAAATGCTGTAACAACCTAACAAAACTGACCTTAGTTTACAGACTAACTTTACTAGAATACATTAAGCTTGTGTATTACAGGGGTATTTATATTTAAAAAGTGAAATTGTGGGTGGAACTCCCCTTTAAGCAAAAATTTCTGCTAAATTGATGGAGAGGACTAAGAGGACATAACCATGCCAGTGGTGCAGCAGAAAAATTATAGCATAGTGATGAGGGTAAGTGGTCCAGGCAGTGAGCAAAGAAAGGATTGGGGCAGGAACAAATAAATCCATCTGTTTATTTTTCTCATCAGCAATCAACAGAAATATAATTAAGATTCCTTAATTTGTACAACTGACACAAGCAAAGTATTTCAGGAAAGTCCTACTACCTACCTGCCAGGTATAGGTGACCATGTCAGTGTCCCTTGTGTCTGCACCATCCATATCAAACCGGCAGCAGTGTGGACGCTTTATGGGGGCACCAGACCGATTTGTCTTGCAGCCCAGTCCACTTCATAAGA
The DNA here is from genome assembly GCF_905171775.1 of Rana temporaria. NCBI lineage: Eukaryota > Metazoa > Chordata > Amphibia > Anura > Ranidae > Rana > Rana temporaria. The sequence continues at coordinate 222,585,015 of NC_053490.1, read as the reverse complement.
CGGGTTCTGCCCTAAAAGTGTAGCGCAAGTCAGCAGGGACTCTTTTCACTCTGCCCCCCTGCAAAGTGCTTCCCTAGGCCTGGTCCTTGTTGGCCTATGCTAAGATACAGCATTAGATACAAGGAGTGTGTATATAGGGAGTAAGCTCAGGCTTTTTAATCATCCGTTTTAACCATTACTTTTTGTACCACTGGGAACCTCTTCCTCTCCTATGTAATTTGGTCACACTGACCATTTGCTGCAGAATTCCTAAAGCGGAGGTTCACCCAAATAACATCTATATCAGACTAAATTCTTTATACTTCTAACATGTACAATTGGCATTTTTTTTTAGGCTGCACATACATTATAATCTATATTTGCAATCCGGCTTCCGGGTACTTCTCCCGTGGGAGTAGGCGTTTCCAAGCTGAGCCGCAATGTAATCTGGGAGTTCGCCCAGATGATTGATGTCTATCAGAAAATGTTCCCCCCGGCGGATAAGGCCCTGCCCCCCGTATTGCATAGTTGCGTCACGAGTGTCACAGAGTTTCCGAAAGAACCCGAACATGCAGAGCTGCGAGTCAGCTCTGCACGACACCTGCGCACCGACTAGGAGCCGTGTAGAGCTGACTGCGCAGGCTCTGTATAGAGCTGACGCGCAGCTCTGTATGTTCGGGTTCTTTCGGAAACTCTGTGACACTCGTGACGCAACTACGCAATACGGGGAGCGGGGCCTTATCCGCCGGGGGGAACATTTTCTGATAGACATCAATCATCTGGGCGAACTCCCAGATTACATTGCGGCTCAGCTTGGAAATGCCTAATGCCGTGGGAGAAGGACCCGGAAGCCGTATTGCAAATATAAAATATAAGGTATGTGCAGCCTAAAAAAAAAATGCCAATTGTACATGTTAGAAGTATAAAGAATTTAGTCTGATATAGATGTTATTTGGGTGAACCTCCGCTTTAACATCATTACGGTGCTTAGGTGCCCAGGGGTGCCCTAGGTTTTTAATAATCCTATTAATGTCCCTGTCTGCAAGTCTCCAACTTGAATACAGTATGTAGAGTGAAGTCAGAACTCCCTGTCTGCTTACTAAATCTAGGTCAGGGACACACAAAACATTAAGGTTGGGTTTACACTATTGCATTTAATTTGCATAGGAGATTGTGACCGGCTCGCTAAGGATCCGTTTCACACATCTCCAGGGCGGCTCTGGTGCGAATTGCACAGGAGTCCTGTGCGTCTTTTTGTCCATTTCAGGTCCGAATTCAGCCCAAAATTCAGACCTGAACTGGTGAATTGAGACGCACCGAACCCCGGCTGTGAACCGCTCAGTGGTCTAGTGTGAACCCAACCTAAATTGTATGGATCAGCAGGGCAGCCAAGCAGATAACATCTTCAGAAGGGAATCTATAGCCTCTTACAGATTCACCTCAGTACAGGTATCGATGTTCTGACTTTTATCCGATTTTGTATTAATTTGCTAAATTCGGTATGAAATGCAAGATATAATAGCTCCTGTGCACTGTCTTCTCTAGCTGCATAAGGCTCCATGCACTAGCATTTTTTTAAGCTTCTAGAAGCTATTATTTGCAATTTTTTCTGCTCCACGCTTCTTCAGGCTATTAGTATTTTTTGAGCTTCAGCATCTAGGAGCATAAAAAGAATTGTTTTTGTAGAGTTTCTTGGAGCGTTTTTCGAGCAGAAAACAAAGGGGTAGATCCACAGACAGCTGCGCATTATTCCGCTGTGCGTAGCGTATCTAAGATACACTACGCCGCCGTAACTTAAATTTTTTTTTCGAATCCTCAAAGAATCCGCGCCGTAAGTTATGACGGTGTAGTGTATCTTTGGTGGCGTAAGGGCGCGCAATTCAAATCGTTGTGATGGGGGCGTGTTTTATGTAAATATGTCGTGACCCGACGTAAATTATGTTTTTTTTTAACTGCGCATGCGCCGTCCGTGGGGGTATCCCAGTGCGCATGCTCGAAATGAAACCGGAACAAGCCAATGCTTACGACGGTGATGTCATTCTACGCAAATCCCTATTCGCAAACGACTAACGCAAACAACGTAAAAAATTCAAATTTTGGCGCGGGAACGACAGCCATACTTAACATTGAGTACGCCTCATAATAGCAGGGGTAACTATACGCCGGAAAAAGCCGAACGCAAACGACGTAAAAAAATGCGCCGGCCGGACCTACGTTCGTAGATTGCCGTAACTAGCTAGTTTGCATACTCGACGCGGAATTCGACGGAAACGCCACCTAGCAGCCGGTGGAAAAATGCACCTAAGATCCGATGGCGTACTAAGACGTACGCCTGTCGGATCGATCCCAGATGCAGTCGTATCTTGTTTTGTAGATACAAAACAAAGATACGACTCGGGAACTTTAAAATTACGTGGCGTATCACTAGATACGCCGGCGTAATTCTTTTGTGGATCTGCCCCAAAATGTTTTATGTACTGCAAAAACGCTTATGCTCCTCAATGATAACGCTTCTAAATGCTTCCAAAAGCTACTAAAATGCTACTAGAAACTTGCACAAGAATATTATTATCAGCATTTTTCATCCAGTATTTTTTTTCTAGCTTATGAAAAACACTAGTGTGCATGGAGCCCCTTATGAAACACTTTCCTACCTGTTATCATTAAAATCCAAGGGCATTAGGTAACTAACAATAACACATAATGATTAGAATGAACACAATACATTTTAAAATAACATATATTTTTTACCGTGAATTACATCTTAGTGTTTTAATAAGTGTTGACTCCATCGGCCAACAACCATTTTCAAAGGTAAAAACCAAGTGAGAGTAGCTGCTAATTATTTCCCCTATTGTGGTACTAATGTCATTTCCAGACTCCAGTTTCTTCACAAGAACGCAAAACACTTTTTTGGCATAACAAAATGGAAGTTATTTATTGCTAATAATAATTGGCCCTGGAGAAAAAATGTTTTGTTCTAAACTAGAGTAAACTTGGCATTCCAATGTTGATGTTTGCTATTAAGGGTACTATATTCACACCCACAAACAATAGTTCAATCAATGGAAATAATAATTCTTCATTTGCTAACTACCCACTGTGCTGCTGGAACTCCACAGAGTCTTTTGCAAGAACTATTTAACGGAACTTATAATCAATAACCAATTAAACCATAGAGTTCAGCTAAATGTGTTCTGAGGCACTAGGAAAACAAATTTACCGGGTAGAAAATCAACTCTTCTTCTTCTTGTCTTCCACATACATTGATCCAGATCTAGGAGGTCAAAAGCAATAAAAGAGGGTCTGTTGCTAAACATATAGTATGGATCACATTCTGAGTGCTATTTAACTGCAGTTTCTATTAATATGACTAACAACCAAAAAAAATGTAAACGCAAGCTGACAAAATAAATATAATTAAAAAAAATGAGAAACTGGAAAAGTGATAGTATGCATGGATAAAGGGCCATTCACACCCTTTGTGTGTGTTAAAGAGGAAGTAAACCCTGATGCATCGCATAGTAGCCCATTATGTATCACTTACCTGGACCCGAAGCCTGTGATGTCACCGCTGTCCCCACTGGCAGCAAGTGTCTATCTTCACCCTTCTTCCTTCCGGAGCAGCGGACTCCGGCTCTGTGACTGTCCGGAGTCGTGTGACGTCACTCCCGCGCATGCACGCTGGAGCCGCCAGTCACGGCATTACCTCCTTTTGAAATGGCACAATCGCCGTTTCAAAAGTGCGCCTGGGCGCATATCTCTATTGTAAATATCTCCTAAGCCGTGGAGGTTTAGGATATATTTCCAGCACCTACAGGTAAGCCTTAATCTAGGTAAAAGTGGTTATACAGGGTGTACAACCACTTTAAACACGTTAGTGTGCCAGTGTACTGTACAAAAAACAGCTATCCCATTCACTTTAAAATTATAATAAATAAGCCTTAATGCAGGAAAAAAAGTACTGGCATTGTTCTTGGAAACGCAGCATGCTGTTTTTTGTGGTGCATTTTGGGGTATATGTGTGGAGCAAATCTGAAAATGACACACATTACTCACTCAGCACTTACCAACACACTTTGAGCTATTTTAAAGAATTTATTAGGCCAAGCATAGTCTGAGGCTGGGTTCATACTAGTGCGAATTGGATGCAGATTTCCCTGCATCCAATTCACATGACAGGAGATTGTAACTGGCTCTCTATGGAGTCGGTTCACACATCTCTGTGGTGGCTGCGGAGTGGCTTGCACATGGGACCTATGCATCTTTGGCTCCGTTTCAGGGCAGAATTCAGGCAAAAATGTCGTCAAACGGAGAACAGGACGCACTGGACCCATGTTGCGAGCCGCATCCGGCAGCGGAGTGTTTAGCAAAATAAAAAAAACGCAGAGGTGATCAAATACCACCAAAAGAAAGCTCAATTTGTTAGAACAAAATTATAAATTTTGTTTGGGTATAGTGTAGCATGACCGTACAATTGTCATTTAAAAAGTAACAGAGCTGAAAGCTGACAATTGGCTTTGACAGGAAGGGTGGAAAGTGCCTGGTATTGAAGTGGCTAAGGGAACAGGATCTGTTGTTTTTTTGTTTGTTTTTTTGGGTTAACAAACGCTTTAACAGAACTGAACTGCATTTACCTATCAACAGTATATAAAGACACTCCTAACTTGCCACAACAGTCCCAATTTTCTCCTACTGTCCAGTGATTGATATAAAAACATTAGCCAGCAAAGTTGGGTGATGTTAGTCTCCTACAAGAAGGAAAAGGGATAAAAAATAAATTTAATGCAGCCCTAATGATTACTAAGCTGAAATATATTACATGTTTGGTTTTAGGTTTAATACTGCATCAAAGTGGTTGAAAAAAGCATTAGCATTAGCTTTTTAATATGCATTTCTTTTTTTTCTTTTTTTTTGCAGCTTTTAATGATATAATGTTGTTCATGTGATTGCTTTGATATGTAAGATCCCCATGTAGAATTGCTATCAGCAGTTGAGAAAGCCAAAAAGAGAAAGTCACATTCTTTTTAGCCATTCTTAGTTGACGTTTGTAAGGATGCTGGAGAGTACACTTCATAGCAAACCAGACAATGCCACCCCTGCCCACAGTCCACACTTTTAAGGCGGTTCAGTTCAGAACACTCCTACTTTCAAGATGGCACTGCCTCTAATCATGTAGGAAACACCAACTCACTGCCACAATCTCCTAATTGGTATAATTTTTAGAGTTACTGCACATGCTCAGTAACTCAAATAAGGGCGATGCTGTGATTTCGGGACACAGCATTTTCAGGTCAGAGCATATAGATGAAAGACTGTTCCAAGAAATCTGGGACAGTTGGAATCTATGATATCTGCAAGCACAAAGTAAACGACTTGAGAAGAACAGATGTTGGTCAAACACCCATGAGCCAACAAGGCTGCCCATAAGGGCCTAATTTTATCTCCAGATTTATATGGCAGTATTGACTAAATCAGGGGGTTAGTACAACTGACCACCTTGCTGATATTAGTCTCCTTGATCCCCTTCAGTCTGGATTTAGTCCTCAACACTCCACAATAACCGCTCTCCTAAAACTAACCAACGATCTACTAACAGCCAAAACCAATGGACACTATTCTGTACTCCTACTCCTGGACCTCTCTGCTGCCTTTGATACAGTTGACCAGCCCCCTCCTCCACAAAAAACTACACGCCTTTGGTCTCTGTGACTGTACTCTTCACTGATTCTTTTCCTACTTATTCAACCGCACCTTTAGGGTTATTTACAATTCTACTTCCTCCTCTCCTCTTCCTTTCTTTGTTGGGGTCCCCGAAGGTTCTGTTTTTGGACATCTCCTTTTTTCAATCTACACCTCCTCCCATGGTCACCTGATAGCCTCCAATGACTTCCAACACCAACTCTAGGCCAACGACACCCAAATCTATTTCTCTACCCCTCAGCTCACTCCTTCAGTCTCCTCACTTATCACAAATTTACTATCAGATATATCAGTCGGGATGTCACACCACTTCTCAGAACGAAAATATTTCCCCCTTGACCCTCCCTTCTAGATTGTAAGCTTTAAGACCCCTTTCACAATGAGCCGCCAATAGCGTCGGCGGTAAAACTCTGCTATTTTTACAGCCGCCGCTATGGGCGGATTTGAATAGTGTAAATTTGCTGTCCTTCAAAATAACTCAACACACAGCTATTAATGTATAAACCGCTGGCAACAAAAGTGAGTACAACCCTAAGTGAAAATGTACAAATTGGGTCCTATTAGCCATTTTCCCTCCCCAGCATCATGTGACTCATTGGTGTTACAAGGTCTCGGGTGTGAATGGGGAGCAGGTATATTCAATTTGGTGTTATCGCTTTCACTCTCTCATACTGGTCACTGGAAGTTCAACATGGCACCTCATGGCAAAGAACTCTCTGAGGATCTGAAAAAAAAATATTGTTGCTCTACATAAAGATGGCCTAGGCTATAATAAGATTGCCAAGACCCTAAAACTGAGCTGCAACACTGTGGCCAAGACCGTACAGCGGTTTAACAGGACAGGTTCCACTCACAACAGGCCCCGCCATGGTCGACCAAATAAGTTGAGTGCACGTACTCAGCGTCATATCCAGAGGTTGTCTTTGGGAAATAGACGTATTAGTGCTGCCAGCATTGCTGCAGAGGTTGAAAAGGTGGGGGGTCAGCCTTTCAGTGTTCAGACCATACGACGCACACTGCATCAAATTGGTCTGCATGGCTGTCATCCCAGAAGGAAGCAACTTCCAAACATAACGAACAAGAAAGCCTGAAAACGGTTTGCTGAAGACAAGCAGACTAAGGACATGGATTACTGGAACTATGTCCTGTGGTCTGATGAGACCAAGATAAACGTATTTGATTCAGATGGCGTCAAGTGTGTGTGATGGCAACCAGGTGAGAAGTACAAAGACCATTGTGTCTTGCCTACAGTCAAACATGGTGGTGGGAGTGTAATGGTTTGGGGCTGCATGATTGCTGTCGGCACTGGGGAGCTACAGTTCATTGAGGGAACCATGAATGCCAACATGTACTGTGACATACTGAAGCAGAGCATGATCCCCTCCCTTCAGAGACTGGGCAGCAGGGAAGTATTCCAACATGGTAACAACCCCAAACACACCTCCAAGATGACCACTGCCTTGCTAAAGAAGCTGAGGGTAAAGGTGATGGATTTGCCAAGCATGTCGCCAGACATAAACCCTATTGAGCATCTGTGGGGCATCCTCAAACAGAAGGTGGAGGAGCGCAAGGTCTCTAACATCCACCAGCTCTGTGATGTCATCATGGAGGAGTACAAGTGGACTCCGGTGAAACCTGTGAAGATTTAAACTCCATGCCCAGGAGGGTTAAGGAAGTGCTGGAAAATAATGGTGGCCACACAAAATATTGACACTTTTGACCCAATTTGGACATTTTCACTTAGGGGTGTACTCACTTTTCAAAATTGACACTGTTATACAAGCTGTACACTCATTACTATACATTGTAGCAAAGTGTAATTTCTTCAGTGTTGTCACATGAAAAGATGTGAGGAGTGTACTCACTTTTGTGAGATACTGTACATTCTTTTAGACATGTTCAGAGTATCTGCCTCTGCACCCATGCAATTCTATTTTCTCTGAATGCAACTCAATACATTTAGGCATCTAGACGTGGTGAAGATGACTTGCTAAAGATAAAACCGAGCATCAGAATGGGGAAGAAAGGAGATTTAAATCACTTTGAAAGTGGCATGGTTGTTGGTGCCAGACTGCCTGGTCTGAGTTTTTAAAAAAACTGCTGATTTACTGGGATTTTCACGCACAACCATCTCTAAGGTTTACAGAGAATGGTCCAAAAAAAAGAAAATATCCAGTGAGCGGCAGTTATGTGGATGAAAATGCCTTGTTGATGTCAGAGGAGAACAGTAACTCAAATAACCACTTGTTATAAACCAAGGTAAGCAAAATACCATCTTCGAATGTACAACACATTGAACCTTGAAGCAGATGGGCTACAGCAGCACAAGACCACACGACGTGCCACTCCTGTCAGCTAAGAACAGTAAACTGAGGCTACAATTCACACAGGCTCACCAAAATTGAACAATAGAAGATTGGAAAAACGTTGCCTGGTCTGATGAATATTGATTTCAGCTGTGGTATTCAGATGGTAGGGTCAGAATTTGGTGTAAACAACATAAAAGCATGGATCCATCCTGCCATGTATCAACGGTTCAGGCTGGTGGTGGTATAACGCAGTGGGGGATATTTTCTTGCCACACTTCGGACCAATTGAGCATCGTTTAAATACCACGGCCTACCAGAGTATTGTTGCTGACCATGTCCATCCCTTTATGACTACTGTGTACCCATCTTCTAATGGCTCCTTCCAGAAGCATAATGCACAAATCTCAAACTGGTTTCTTGAACATGACAATGAGTTCACTGTACTCCAATGGTCTCCACAGTCACCAGATCTCAATCTAATAGAACACCTTTGGGATGTAGTGGAAGGCATCATGGATGTGCATAAACGGTACAACTCAGTTGAACAACAAACTGATATCTTTTAGGTGGTGGGAAGTAAAAAAAAAAAAATAATAATAATAATAATATGGTTGCATAAGTGTGGACACCCTTACACAAATACTTTGTTGAAGCCCCTTTTGATTTTATTACACATTCAATCTTTTTGGGAATGGAACATCTGGACTTGGCAATATTTGCCCACTATTTGCAAAAACATTCCAAATCTGTCATATTGCGAGGTCATCTCCTGTGCACAGTCCTCTTTAGATCACCCCACAGATTTTCAATCGGATTCAGGTCTGGGTTCTGTTTGAGGCATTCAAAACTTGAATCTTCTTCTGGTGAAGCCATGCCTTTTTTGATTTGGATGTATGTTTTGGGTCATTCTAATGCCCCGTACACACCATCACTTTATGTGATGAAAAAAAATTACGTTTTTAAAAACGTCACTTTAATTGACCGTGTGTGGGGGAAAACGTTGTTTTATGTCTTCTAAAAAACGACCAAAAAAAATTGAAGCATGCTTCAATTTTATGTGTCGTTTTTCAAAACGTCAACTTTTACTTCACAGAAATTGACCGTGTGTAGCAAAAACGTCGTTTAAAACGACGTTTTTTCATCCGCGCATGCCCAGAAGCTACTTATGAAGCGAGCTTCAATGGAAAAACGTGGTGGAACGTAACCTCGCTTTGCTAGAACATTGTGAGAAAAACGATGGTGTGTAGGCAACTTCGTCTTTGAAAATTGAAGTTTCAAAAACTTCGTTTTTTACTTCACAGAAAATGATGTTTTTTTCATCACATAAAGTGATGGTGTGTATGCGGCATAATGCTGAAAGGTGAAGTTCCCTTTCATGTTCAGCTTTCTAGCAGAAGGTTGAAGGTTTTGTGGCAATATTGAAGGAACTTGTTTTAAAATTATCTGATGGTTAAAAAAACAATAGAAAAAAACGATCCTCTGTGGGCAAGTCCATCGGTTAAAAATCCACGCATGCTCAGAATCAAGTGGACGCATACTTAGAAGCATTGAACTTCATTTTTCTCAGCACGTCGTTGTGTTTTACGTCACTGCGTTCTGACACAATCGTTTTTTTAACTGATGGTGTGTAGGCAAGACTGATGAAAGTCAGCTTCATCGGATATCTGATGAAAAAAATCCATCAGTCTGTTTTCATCGGATGAACCGATCATGTGTACAGGGCATAAATGATGGCAGGTGTGTAAGATTTTTTATATCCACTATATAATTATATAAATAAAATAAAAGTATACCCAGCATGCTTTTAGATTGTATTCGACCAATAAACATATGACAACAATATGCACAACTGAATGCTGTTATACCAGGCACTAAGGGCCAGATTCACGAAAATTTGCGGCCGTGTAACGTAACACGTTTACGTTACACCGCCGCAAGTTTTCAGTGTAAGTGCCTGATCCTCAAAGCACTTACCTGGAAACTTGCGGCGGTGTAATGTAAAGTCGTCCGGCGCAAGCCCGCTCAATTCAAATGGGGCGGGTACCATTTAAATTAGGCGCGCTCCCGCGCCGGGACGTTCTGCGCATGCTCCGTTCACAATTTTCCCGACGTGCTTTGCGCGAACTTACGGCGGCCCGACGTGTTTGTGAATCGCGACATGCGTAACGTACTTACGCCGGAAAAAAAAAATTCAAAAGCGACGCGGGAACGACGGGCATACTTTAACATGGTGGAGTAATTTTACACCATGTTAAAGCACACCACGGGAAAAAAAGACTTGCGCCGACGTAACGACAGGAAAAACCTTTGTGGATTGCCGTAACTGCTAATTTGCATACCCGACGCTGGAATACGACGCAAACTCCCCCCAGCGGCGGCCGAAGTATTGCATCCTAAGATCTGACGGTGTAAGTCAATTACACCTGTCGGATCTAAGGGCTATCTATGCGGAACTGATTCTATGAATCAGCCGCATAGATACGACAGGAGATACGACGGTGTATCAGGAGATACGCTGTCGTATCTCCTCTGTGAATCTGGCCCTAGGTCATTAGTGCCTTGTTTGTAAGTGCAAACTTTTATCTTTTAATAAACACTAAAAAATACAGAGAACACTATATATCTTTTATTGATTTTACATGGCATGGTGCAATGATCCCTTACTGAGTTTGAGAATTTAGTTGGCTATTTAGAGCAGAACGATCCCAGCAACACCGGATCTCCACAGAGGCAATTATCGCTTAATATGCCCTGTATTGAGAAGGCTTGTTTGACCTATCTGTTAAATCAGGGGTCCATTGATTGAGGTGAGCGGCCAGTTGAGAAGCATATACGCACAGAAATCACGCTTTGGGGATCTATATCTATTTACTGTTCCGGCTATCTTCTCTCCAATAAGGACTGTCTTAGTCAATTTTAATAAGGACTACTCCACTGTCAGTGTGCTTTGTACATTATTAATAGTTGCAATTTGCAATTATTTTGGTTGATTTTATAGCGCTGCACTGTTTTCTAGGATTTGATATATTGGCCCTGAATGCTTATATGTCAGATATTGTATTACGCTGGTTGACCCCCATCTATTTGAGCGTATCTATGTGTTAATTGAGTGCTTTAGTAAATCTTTTGTCTGACTAAAAGTAGTCGGTAACGCAAGGGAGTGAGCCCATTTGCCAACGAGGTGCTTTAGTAAATCAAACCTATTGTGACTTTGCTGGTATAAACACAGTTATTAACTACAGTGTGTGTTTTTTTTCTAAAATGACAAGGTTTCTCACACCCTTGTGCGGTCACGTGATCCCTCTCTGCTCTCTTTTCCTGATCTCAGCAAAGCAGCGGGAGGGGCTGAGATTCCCTTCTGACATCATACAGCTAGCAGAGGAAAAAGGTATTTAGCTGTAGTTAATAACTGTTTAAACCTGAAGGGATACAAGTATTTTTGCTGCATATTTACGGCAGAATGGCGGCGGGAGGGGTGGGTTGGAGATTGGCTCTCACACTGAGATGCAGGGTGAGAGGGGGAAAGGAGAGAGAGCGGGATGATGGAGGCACGTAAACTGACCACGGTATCATGGCTCAGCAGCCATGATTACCATTGTCAGCACACACAGGGAGACACAGGGACAGGCAGGATCAACCAGGAATATTACAACACACAAAGGGAAAAATTACACGGTACAAGCACCATGCTATAGATTTTTTTAGAGTTAAAACCACTTTAAGACCCCTTTCACACTGGGGAGTTTTTCAGACGTTAAAAAAAGCGCCTGAAAGAAGCTGCATCTGCAATCCTAATGTGAAAGCCCGAGTGCTTTCACACTAAAGCGCCTGAAAAATGCCCCAATGTGAAAGGGGTCTTAGTGTTAAAAAAAGCTCCTGAAAGAAGCTGTATTTTCAATCCCAACGTGAAAGCCCGAGTGCTTTCACACTGAAGTGCTGCGCTGGCAGGGCGTCAAAAAAAATCCTTCAAGCAGCTTCTTTGCAGTGCTTTAGGAGCGGTGCATACACCGCTCCTAAAGCCCCCTTCCCATTGAGGGAGCTTTTTTTAACGCCAAAGCGCCTGAAAAACGCCCCAGTGTAAAAGAGGTCTTAGCGGGGCTTTACCATAATTTTTCGGGCGCTGGCAGTGTGAAAGGGCTCTGAAAGCACTCAGGCTTTCACATTGGGATTGCAGATGAGGCTTCTTTCAGGCGCTTTACAGGCTTTTTTAACGGCAAAGCGCTAGAAAAACGCCCCAGTGTGAAAGGGGTCTTAGCACAATATAACTTGCAAAATATGTAAATGACCAAACTTGCAGACTATATATAGTAGAGATGGAAAATTGTTAACGTTCTATGGAAGAAACTATTTAGAGAACACTACCATCAAAAAACTATACATGACGTCTTCCTTTATTTGAGAACAGATATGCAATTCAGCAACATTTAAGAAATAACTAGCTTAAAAAGGTTTGAGAAGCAAAACAATTCAGCTTCCCTCCTGGAAAAACAGATGGTTGGGTACATCAGCAATTCAACAATTTTTCTTTCTAGAATTAGTTCTTAAGAACATTTATATTTTTAAGTGCACTTTTTTTCTAAATTTAAAGGATATTTAAAGTGGAGGTTCACCCTAAAACAATTATATAACATTACATCCAGCATACTAACGACATGTACAGTATGCTGGTATTTTTTTTTTCACCGTACATACCGTTTAATTCTTATTTTCCCCCCGACTTCTGGGTTCTGATTCCCGCGGGACTGGGCGTTCCTATTGAGAGCTTAGATGTTTGACGCCTGGTGAAAACCAGTTTTTACCAGTTTTCCATAAATAGCCTACCTGCGAGTCAGCTCTATATGGCGCCTGCGCAGTCAGCTTTACACGGCGGGCGCAGGCGCTGTATAGCGCCGACTCGCAGGTCGGCTATTTACGGAAAACTGGTGACGTGCCTTATGCGCCATGAGAAGTTTTTCACCAGACATCAATCATCTAAGCTCTCAATAGGAACGCCCAGTCCCACGGGAATCAGAACCCGGAAGCCGGGGGGGAAATAAGAATTAAACGGTATGTACGGCGAAAAAAAAAAAATACCAGCATACTGTACAACATGTCGTTAGTATGCTGGATGTAATGTTATATAATTGTTTTAGGGTGAACCTCCACTTTTATATCAATTTGGTAGCACATATATTTTTTTGCCTAAATTAAACATGAGATATATCAATGAAATTATATATTACTTTACTAAGGTTAAGAAAGCAATTCAAAATGACTGTGAGCACTTTATAAACATTGCTAACCAACACAATAAAACAGTATGTTTACTGCTTTCCCATGCGTCTTCTGCAAATTGGAGGAGGAGGGGGTGGACAGGCTGTACTTCACTCAAACTCACACCAAACAGTGTGACTTTATGACTCCTGACACATTACAAAGAAACAAGTAAAATCGGAGTCACTATTTACATAGTCTTCCAGACCAGCCCCTGAGAGATGGAGCTTCTATCACCAAGACAGGAAACACATTGCCACAGATCTTTTAAAAGGCTGTCCCTCAGGAAAATGGCCAGTCAACCCAAAAACTGAAGGATGGAGCTGAAAAATATAAACACAAAAAACAATAGACAACTATAAACATGGGAAGGGTACCTGTTGTCCTAGAAGACTATTGGAAATAGAGTTACCGGTAAGTTTAACTCCAGTCATCTTCCAGGACAGCCCTTGAGAGGATGAACAAGTACTCACTAGATTAGGGTGGGACTAAAGCTTAGAGGACTTTCCTCCCAAATGCCTGATACTGGCTCGCTAAGAGGTCCAGCTGGTAATAGTGTTCAATGGTGGAAAAACTACCCACGTTGTGGCTCTAAATAATTGCTTCAGGGTGGCATCAACTTTTTTTGCCCATGCTGCTGAAAGCGCCCTGGTACAGTGGGCATTTACATTGTTCGGAGGGTTCATTAATAGGCCCGATAGCCTTCAATGAGGTCTAGCCTAATCCACTAAACTATAGTGCCTTTTGAGGCCTGCATGTTCCTTTGTTTTTCCAAAAATAACCCAAACAGTGCTTCTGAAGACCTAAAACCTCTAGTGGCTTTGAGATACGCTCAAAAGACACCTCTTAATGTCTAGTAGATTAAATTGTTCCTCTTTACTGTTAACTGGCTGATAGCAGAAGGTGGGTAAAATATTGTCCTGGCTTCTATGAAAAACCAAGGCTACCTTGGGAATGGACCATTCTTAAAATTACACTATCATCTAAGGTGTGCAAAAAGGGTTCCCGTGTAGATAGTACCTGAATCTCACTGATTATTTAAGCAAAAGTAATTGCTACTACCGTAGCAATACTGTTTTAAGTGATTAGCTTTAATGAGACGTCAGAAATTGGCTCAAATGATGCCTTACTCAGCACTATGGAAAGGTCCCTGGACAGACCTCTGCATCTAGGAGTCGGCCTACTTCTTGACAGTGTCAATCTTGTAGAGATCTTTCCAAAAAGACACTGAGGGCTTCAATCGGCTCTTTGATTGTACTGAGGACTAAACTTTAGTCTACCCTGTCTTACAGAAACTCCATAATAGTTTGTGACTCCATAAAGGGTCCTTTCTGATTCTCTAAACATGTGTCGAACCTCTTCAACACTTTACTATAAATTGCCCTAGTAACTGGTTTCCAACTCTGAAGGCCCCGTACACACGACAGAGGAACTCGACATGCTTGGCACGTCGAGTTCCTCGTCGAGTTTTGGGATGAAGCCGCCGAGGAGCTCGGCGGGCCGCCTTCTCCCATAGAACAACGAGAAAATAGAGAACATGTTCTCTATTTTCTCGTCGAGTTCCTCGGCGGCTCCATCGAGCCAAAACTGTACAGACGACAGAGTTTCTCGGCAGAATCCGGGTTTTGACCGAGTTTCTCGGTGAATTCTGCCGAGAAACTCTGTCGTGTGTACGAGGCCAAGAAAGGTGTGAATAGCCTTGTCAGATAGACCTTTTTTCTTTAAATGTTCTTTTTCAGATACCAGGCCGCTAATTTAAGAGTGCCTATGTCTGGATGAAATAGGTGCCCCTGGGAGAGAAAATCCCATCTAGGAGGTAGCATCAGTGGGGGCTGAGTGTCAAAGTGAGTAATGTGGAAAACCATGGTCTCTTTTGCCAATAAGGTGCCACAAATATAAGTTCTGTGTTCTCCACATTAACTTGGACAGGACCCTTGGCATAAAGTGAAGGAGAGAAAATACATAAAAAAACAGAAATTCCAGGGGTTTTGTAGGGCATCTACTGCTAACGCCTGGTCCTTCATATCCAGAGACAAAAACCTTGGTGTCTTTGCGTTCTTCTTGCTTGCAAATAAGCTGACTTCTGGACTTCCCCAGAAGGAAACTACCTCTTCGAAAACTTCCGAATGTAGAGGCCACTCTTGTTGTGATATCTGCTGTCAAATTAGAAAATCCACCAAATTGTTCTGCTCTCCTTATGCCACGTACACACGGTCGTTTTTTGTCATGAAATAAAATTACATTTTTAACCACTTAGGGACCGCCTCCTGTAAATATACGTCAGCAGAATGACACGGCTGGGCAGATGTACGTACTGGTACGTCCTGTACATCTACCAAGCCATGGGTCGTGGGCACACGCCCGCGACCCGGTTCGAAGCTCCGGGACAGTGGGACCCGCGGACCCAATCGCCGCTGGGGTTCTCGCAATCGGTCCCCGGAGCTGAAGAACAGTTAGAGCCGCGTGTAAACACGGCTTCCCCGTGCTTCACTGTAGCGGCTGCATCGATCGTGTCATCCCCTTTATAGGGAGACACAATCGATGACGTCAGTCCTACAGCCACACACCCCTACAGTTGCAAACACACACTAGGTGAAACATAACTCCTTCAGCGCCCCCTGTGGTTAACTCCCAAACTACAACTGTCATTTCCACAATAAATAATGCATTTTAAATGCATTTTTTGCTGTAAAAATGACAATGGTCCCAAAAATGTGTCAAAATTGGCCGAAGTGTCCGCCATAATGTCGCAGTCACGGAAAAAATCGCTAATCGCCGCCATTAGTGGTAAAAAAAAATAAATAATAAAAATGCAATAAAACTATCCCCTATTTTGTAAACGCTATAAATTTTGCGCAAACTAACCGATAAACGCTTATTGCGATTTTTTTTACCCAAAATATGTAGAAGAATACGTATCGGCCTAAACTGAGGAAAAAAACAATTTATATATTTTTGGGGGATATTTATTATAGCAAAAAGTAAAAAATATTGCATTTTTTTCAAAATTGTCGCTATATTTTTGTTTATAGCGCAGAAAATAAACACCGCAGAGGTGATCAAATATCACCAAAAGAAAGCTCTATTTGTGGGAAAAAAAGGACGCCAATTTTGTTTGGGAGCCACATCGCACGACCGCGCAATTGTCAGTAAAAACAACGCAGTGCCGAATCGCAAAAAGGGGCCTGGTCCTTTACCTGCATTTAGGTCCGGGTCTTAAGTGGTTAAAAACATAATTTCAAATTATCGTGTGTGGGCTTCACATTGTTTTACGTCTTCTGAAAAACGACAAAAAAAAATTCGAACATGCTTCAATTTTTTATGTCGTTTTTGAAAATGTTGTTTTTTGTGTTGTAAAAAATGATCGTGTGTGGGCTAAAACAACATTTTAAACCCACGCATGCCCATAACCAAGTTATGATACGGGAGCGCTTGTTCTGGTAAAACTACCATTCATAATGGAGTAAGCACATTCATCACGCTGTAACAGACAAAAAAGCGTGAATCGTCTTTTACTAACAAGGAATCAGCTAAAAGCAGCCCAAAGGCGAATAGAACTTCCCCTTTAGAGTGCCGTTGTACGTCACCGTGCTTTGTTCATCATTTTTCAAAAACTATGGTGTGTGGGCAACGTCGTTTTTAATGATGAAGTTGAAAAAACTTTGTTTTTTGGACATGCTGAAAAATTTCATTTTTTTTTCATGCCGAAAAACGACCGTGTGTACGCGGCATTAGAGATGGATGGCAGAGAAAAAAATTTAGATTTTGTTCTGCCCAGAGGAAACAACTCTAGACAACCTGCATTAATAGGGGGCTTCTGGTTCCCCCTGCCTGCTGAGGAATGCCACTGTGGTTATATTGTTCAAATGGACTTAGAGGCGATGTGGTCTTAGAACACTGATATTCCCCTGCCCACTGCCATAAGTTCCTTCCATTTGGAAGAAATCTTCCTTTCTTCCTGGGACCATTTGCCCTGAGACCACTGACCCTCCAGATGGTCCCCTCAGCCTCATTGGCTGGCATCTGTCGTTAGGATGCAGGATATCAGAAGTGCCCAGTGCATCCACCCACAGGATTTCTTGACTCCTCCATCACCACAGGGAGCATTTTGTCTAGGCCGAATGGATAACTTCTTCTACATCCCTGTTTCTCAGGTTCTTTAGAATAAACAGCTGTAGAGGCCTCTGGTAGAATCTTGCTCACTGAACTGCAGGAATACATTCTGTCATCAGGCCTATAACTGACATCACCTCTCTCACTGTTATTCTGTGACTGCCCTGTAGATGAGCAACTCTTAGATTGAACTGACTGATTCTTTCTTTCCAGAAGAACTATCTTTTGTTCTTTTGACTGCACAGTGTATCCCAGAAAAAGAATAGTCTGAGATGGAGAGAGCTTTGACTTCTCTCAGTTTACAATACACCAGAGGCTCTCTAACCAGTGTTGTGACTTCGATAGGTCCACTTGAAGTTTCTCCCTGGTCAGTTCTATGAATCTAGGTATGGAATGACCACGATGGACTGCAGCCTCAATGGAATCAAATAGGAGAAAGGCAAGGTGTGCCAAAAACTAAGTGCAGCAGTAGATGCAACGAATGGTATATTTAATTAAAATCAGCCAAATGGCTACTCACACTTTTATAAAGATCAATAGGCATATAACAGTATAATACTGTGGTCACCGATAGATGGTGGTGTTTAGATGTTGACACAAGATTAACAACCGGCCAGACATCCATCTTGTCATCTCAGAAACAGCATTGAACGCACTTCTGCTTCTTCGTCAGATCTAAATGGCTATTAATCGAAACAGTGTATATAGAGTTTCACACAAAGTGTGGACTAGAGGCAATATAACTTATTGTGAGAAAACAGCTAAACAATTAAAATGCATGTTTAATTAAAATGTTAAATATTGACATTCCAAAATTAATGAGATAAACACAAGGTATATCTGAATGTGGGTATTGTTATTCATTTTTGTGTCTTGTAACAATCAGTAATGATCAACAATTAATAAGCTAATTACTGTGGGTACAAATATATTTAAATAAGGGGTGTGTTGTGTGAGAGATATATTCACCAAAAATGATGTATTCATATTAGGTTATATTAAAATAAGTAGTTAAAGTTATAGAGAGAACATTATTTATTTTAAAATAAGGGGAAACTTTTTTAAAAGGAATTTATTATGGAAAGTTCCAACCAATATCAGTCTCAATGAGGTGATTCAAGGTCCTTTTGTCAGTGGTTAAAATTACCCAAATTTACTGAGGAATCATACAAAATAGTAGCTGATGCATAGGCAGAGGGTATTTTTAATTAAACAGAGGCAGCCTTTTTTCAGAGACAATTCTACAAAGTCCCCTATTTTTACCATCTGCCGAAGGTCCATAAGGATATAGCCAGTCCACATGGGCACCCGATTATGGCCTCCATGGAAAGCATCACCTCCAGCTACTCTCTATACATTGATAACTTCCTTCAACCGTTGGCACGGGCCCTTCCCTCATATATTCAAGATGGCACCCATCTCTTAGAACTATTATGTCCCTACTCTTGTGAACCCTCCTACCTTTGGGTGTCACTAGATGTGTGTTCATTATATACCTCAATACCCCATGATGTAGGTCTCCAGGCAGTATCCCACTTCCTTAACCAGGATACACTCCTCAATGCTGAGAAGACTCAATTTATTCTCTAGGCCACCAAGTTCTGCCTGGAACACAATTATTTTTCTTTTGAGGGGGACTACTACCCCAAAAACAAAACACAGCTATGGGGGAAAATTTTGCCCAAAGCAATGCTAATTTGACCATGGCGATGTGCGAGAACAGGTGTATCTGGGATAACAATCCTTTTGCGGCACATCTCGTCTTCTACGGCAGATACATTGATGATATTCTTATCATCTGGGATGGGGATAATGAATCAGTACTACATTTTGCTTCCCATTGTAATTTGAATACCTTTGATTTGTAGAAGAGGGGTCTATGGGACTTTGCATGAGCAGATGACATTGTCATCAGCCTCCATCCCTATTAAAATATACAAAAGAGAACAAGGAAGCAGGACTTTAAATGAAGTACGCAGAGGGTCAAGTGTTGTGTGGCGTTATAATTACCATATCTATAATATATGTAAATGTATCTCATAATAATTCATATTTGATAGAAAATGTATATACTACACATATAATTAAATACCTGCATAGAGTAAGATATTGAATGAAAAACTTTATTTCATACAGCAGTACATAATTCATAAATAATCAAAAAAATGGATAGCACATGATACATATAGAAAAGTCCAAAATTTTATAGCACATGATTGGAACATAGTCAAATACATAATGCACAAACAGAATCCACAATGACATGGTAGGATATAGTATACGATTTGTACACTACATTTGTTAGCTTAACGCGTTTTGTGACTTGAACATCTTTTCTGGGAGCTGGATGGTATGTTAGGCGACAGACAGCCCAACAGGCAACCCTCCAAAGGACGGCCATGCATCAGGCTGTGATATATGAGTGAGCATGTGTGATTGCTAAAACAAAATTGGGGCTGTAAAAGTTAATTAAAATGATAAAGGTGAGTGATATGTGTATTAAATAAACTGTGTGTGAAATCCTTACTATGAAAAATGGGAAAATAGTGCATGAAATAGACCAAATCACAAAGAGAAGAGAAAAAAAAATATATAAATAAAAAGTGAAAAAAAATCACATTAAAATCATGCAATACCTCAGAGGAGAAACGGTGAAGGAAAACAAGAAGGTATGCAGTTTGGGTGATAGAGAGGAAATCACAGAGATAGTTAACTGGTGACATCATACAGAGACATGCTCTGAGACATCATGTGCCTGTGTGAGGAGAAAAGCCAGAATGTGAACAAGACTCCCAGTGGGGGTATAAGTAGCACCTGACACTCCCTGGGCTCCTCCCATATATAATCATGGATAAGAAACTAGCACCCATTGCTGCCTGGAAAAGTAAAGAGTATAGAGGGTACAAAGTGAAAGAAAACATACCACAAAGGGGAAAAAGAATAGAAAGGTGAAAAATCACATTATTAAGGATGTCACTGGGAAGGCTTTCTTCCTGTTCAAGGTCCTTTCTAGAGCAGCATCCAGATCCAGACCATAAAACAGATCTCCCAAGAAAGGCACACTGCACAACCGCAGCTTGGATATTGTGTCTCCCAACCAGGTTTTTAGCCAGACTGGACTCCTTGCAGCCATGGACAAGGCAACAGTCTTGACAGACAGCTTTACCGACTTTGCTGAGGAGTCAGCTATAAAACGTACAACTTTAAAGAGGGTTGGAAAGAATTTCAATAGCTCTTCTGTGGGAGTACCAGCCAAGAGGTGTTCTGGCAGCTGAGAGAGCCAAAATTCTAAATTTCTGGTAACACAAGTTGTTGCCAGAGCGGGTCTCAGATTAGTCATAGATGTGTTCCAGGCTCTCTTCAGAATAATATCTCCTCTTCTATCCATGGAATCACTAAGATGCCCCATGTCCTCGAAGGCCAAATGCTTAGAGACTTTGTATAAATGTGAATCCAATATAGGGCACTTATTCAATACTGCATCAGTACTCTCAATAAAGGGAAATCTCTTTTTTAAAGAGGTTGTAAACCTCCAAACCCCCTTCCCCCCCCCAAAAGAATACAATACAAAAGGCATAATGAGCTAGTATGCATTGCATACTAGCTCATTATGAAATTCTTACCTTAGAATGATGCCCTGGATCGGTGTCGGCAAAATGCTCACAAGGCCGACATGTTTCACAGAGTTACTTCTGGGTTTGCGAGCTCTGGCACTGTAATTGGCCGCAGCCGCCATGCCTGCGCATGCGCGTGGGTCCTGCTGGTCACGGAACGGGCCATGAAGAAACAGCACAGGCTGGCAATTCCTTCAGTGCCCATGTGCGTGCTAATGACGTCGGCGGTAGCGTTTATAGTAAATATCTCCTAAATGGTGCACATTTAGGCGATATTTACAGTACCTATAGGTAAGCCTTATTATAGGCTTACCTATAGGTACAACTTACCCATGGAGATTTACAACCTCTTTAAGTTATTTGAAAAGGGCTTCTTGTCAGGCTCAGACCACTGGAAGGAGGAGGGAGCAGGTCTGATCCTGCTACTGTGCACGGTAATCATGGCCCAAAAAAGTTTTGCAGGTGAGGGACAGACTGTGCAACTCCTGGCCCAGCAACCGAGCCTGCAGAAAGCGCTCACCATCCCATGCCATCTCTTCCCAAAGTTGGCCCTTGATCGATGGAGCCCTCCCTGCTTAACCATTTCATTACCCAGCCATTGTAATATGACGTCCACAGATGGGATCTCCCATCCTGGGTGGACTTCATATGACGGCCTGGGCTTTGTGGGGGGATATCTGAATGATGCCTGCAGCTAGAAGCATCATTCAGATATCATTCTTTCTTGCCAGCGATTCTGTGCGTGATAAGAACGTTCATATCGGCAGTTCCGCCGGTTGATCGTTCTTATAGGCGGCAGGAGGGGACATCCCCCCTCCCTCCGGTGCTTCTCCGGGCTCTCCCGTGCCATAGGGGGCCCAGAGAAAGAATCGTTCGGTGCCAGATGGGAAGCATAGAGATGACCAGATGACCGTCGGAGGCCCGGGCGCGATGTGATGACGTCACACCCGGAAGTAAACAAAGCCGTGATTGCTGCTAGTAAGCATAAGATCGGTGAATTTTTTTTCTCAATCTCATGCTTTCCAGCCTGGAGGAGAGATGTGGGGTCTTATTGACCCCGCATCTCTCCATAAAGAGGACCTGTCACACACCATTCCTATTACAAGGGATGTTTACATTCCTTGTAATAGGAATAAAAGTGATAAAAAAAAAGTGTAAAAAAATAAAAATGTTTTTTAAAAACGCCCCTGTCCCCGGTAGCTTGCGCTCAGAAGCGCACACACACATAAGTCCCGCCCACATATGTAAACGCCGTTCAAACCACATATGTGAGGTATCACCGCGTGCGTTAAAGTGCCAGCAGCAATTCTAACACTAGACCTCCTCTGTAAAGATAAACTGGTAACTTGTAAACATTTTCAAAGCGTCGCCTATGGAGATTTTTAAGTCCCAAAGTTTGGCGCCATTCCATGAGTGTGCGCAATTTTAAAGTGTGACATGTTAGGTATCTATTTACTCGGCCTAACATCATCTTTCATATTTTACAAAAAAATTGGGCTAACTTTACTGTTTTGTTATTTTTTAATTCATGAAACTATTTTTTTTTCCAAAACAATGCGTTTGAAAAATGATTGCGCAAATACTGTGCAAGATAAAAAGTTGCAATGACCGTTATTTTATTCCCTAGGGTGTCTGCTAAAAAACAGATATAATGTTTGGGGGTTCTGAGTAATTTTCTAGCAAAAGAATGATGATTTGTACATGTAGGAGAGAAGTGCCAGAATAGGCCTGGTATTGAAGTGGTATAAAAGCCTGTATTGAAGTGGTTAATAGACGGTTCCTCAGGCAACATGCCTCCTCAAGATGGAGGAAACACAAATGACTAGCCATGTTCGTGAGGGACTGTCTTTTAAAAGATCTGTGGCAATGTGTTTCCTGTCTCGGTGGGAGGAGCTCCATCTCTCAAGGGCTGTCCTGGAGGACGACTGTGGAACAGATACATTTTACAATCACACACATTGTCTTTCCTCTCTCATCCTCTACTTACTTAAAAACTCCTCATGTGTTAATACAAATAAAAATATA
The DNA here is from genome assembly GCF_905171775.1 of Rana temporaria. Classification (NCBI taxonomy): domain Eukaryota; kingdom Metazoa; phylum Chordata; class Amphibia; order Anura; family Ranidae; genus Rana; species Rana temporaria. The sequence continues at coordinate 222,562,019 of NC_053490.1, read as the reverse complement.
ATCTAACACCTTGCTGAGGTCTGGTCTGTAAAGGAGAAGGCTGTGCATGAGGTGATAGCTCAGTTATCTAATAATTCAAAACCTTATACTCATGAATGCAAAATATCAAGATGGCATTGCACAAAGGGCATCCCATAATTTTAGAACTAAAATTCCCTCTAAAGAAATTTGCCATACACATCCCACATAGGCAAAATCTTAAGACTCATACTTTCTGTGACAATATGTCCAAAGATTTAACCTTAAACTGTTGGGGGGGGGGGGGGGGGCACTGAAGTCTTCCCTAAAGACTCCTCAACATGAGAAGAAGCATCCTCCTTCCTCACACATAACAATTCATGAGTTTGCGACTTCTCAATTTATTCTTACCCCTTTAACGGTTTAAAATACGGCCCATCTCCTAAAATATGACCAGAGCCAGCTTCTTAACAACCAGAAAACAAACAGAGGTCCCCCAATTCTCAGGGATATTACCAGCACTAAGTTAAAACAAACCTTTTTCTATGCATGTGCAACCACAGAGTTAGGGGAGTTAGCAAGACACACAGCAGGAAGATATGATAGTAGTATTAAAAAAGTATTCTGCATTTTCGCACAAAATCAAGCCAGGCCTTCTATAAACGCAGAGCATGACATCACTAAGGGATCTCAGCCAATTTTTCCCTGCTTGGGGAACACACACATATATTTGACACAAGGTCACTCTATTCACTCTGCTGCTAGACCCACACTGGGTGTAACAGCTTATTTGCATTCGATACCTACACACATAGCCGTCTGTTTTTAGAGGATCAGATTGGATGCTGGCAGGTGTCAGCGGACACATGTCCACTGACATCCACCATTCCATAGAGAAGAATGGAAGTTCTGATAAGGTCCACCTGAAAAACTGACAGGTGGACCCAATTAGAACGTTCGTGTGAAAGGTGCATTAAGGACCCACTGGTATTTTACGTCACCTGATACTCCTCACCAATTTACTTAACGAGTTTCTCTTCAGCAATCTTGTCAGACGAGAAAGTAGTTGGGAAAATTAAAGCACAACAGCAGGTACAGGTGGACTGAAGAGATACCATCTAGACATGATTTCAACCTGAAACCACTGGGTACAGTTAACAATTGTGACCAACTATCACCCCCTTACTCTCCAGCTGAAGCTTTTGTGGCTGAGTCACAATCTCAGTTCTCAGCTAGATCACAGTTTTATCTTTCATACAGTCTAAACTCTTGTTTTGCTTGCGTCTATCTAGCAAGGTTACTTTGCAGTATACGCAAGGAAGCAATGTACAAATGGGCTTTTACTATACAAACCTTTCCCTTGTGCTAAGGCATGTGCTAAGGCATGATGGATACCCTGTCCAGCTTACCCCTGGCAACTTTTTATGTCAGGTTGTTTACCATAGTTACCGTCAACAGTTACAAACTTATTTACCTTAGTTACAAAACAGACTTGTTACCAAGGCATTCGTTTAAGAAGCATCCACTCAAATCCAACCTGATTTATGTTCCTATCTAAACAGATTGTTCCAGTCTTATAGAAAAATCTTTTTTATCAAACGCAACACATTTTTCTCTCAGACTCCACACAGAAAATCACTTAATTACTAAAAAAACTCATACTAAACATTAATTTGTCTTAACCACTTAAGACCCGGACCAATATGCAGGTTAAGGACCTTTGTGTGTGTGGTATCTCGCGCCAAAAATAAGTAAATAAATTAAACTAAAATAGAAAAGCTGCTACCCAAAAATAATCAAAAGATTATAACTGTGAAAATATGTGGGGGATGGGTGCGCTAACACTAATAATACATATTTGGATCTATACAATAAGCAAATATATATATATTACTGAAACACCTTTAGATACTAGAAGATCTAGTAAAAAAGTCTGTGTGTACTGAGCTATGTGATGGCAATGATTGCTCAGATTCCTATACCAAACAGATGGTGTAAACTGAGCTCATATGAACCAGTCCAATGTGTGCTTAAAACCATAAAATAAAGAAGAATCCTCATAAGTAGTCCTCAAATGTGAAGAGAATTGTGTGCTTCCAATCAGGTAAAATGATGTTCCACCTTCACCAGTTAGACAGTCACCCGAAGTGAGTAAATGAGATGGCTCCTTACCAGATAAATGTGCCCCTTAATTTGATACCAAAGAAGGGGACATTTAAAGCTTTTGACAGGATCACCTGTGCAGTCAAATGCGTCCTGGCAGTGATGATTGTTGCAGTCATTGATAGCCCGATAAATGCATGTAAAATAGAACAGTGCCAAACATAGTGTAATACGTTTATTTGAAGTTAAAAATATAAGCAGAGGGAGCCAAGTAGCCACCTACCATATGTGGTGCCTTGAACCCGGCACTGAGGCTTGGTCACGTTGGAACAAGTGTCGAAACCTGGGCGCTGTGTACCGCTCTCGTCGGTGATGAGAGCCAGCGTTGCAGGAAGTGACGAAAATTGCGTGCGTGGTTGGGTGCCGCCCCGACGTACATTTCGTTGTGAACGTCCTCAGAAGGCGTGCCCAACCACGCTAGAAGGGTGTATTTATGTGTCCGTCAATTGATATGGGCGGGGAACAGCGTTAGCAGCCTCAGTAGCGGATTCAGTGCCAGAGGGATGAATTAAACTGGCGTTCATCATGCCCCTTACAATGCATGTAATTAATACAGTTTCAATGCTGTTCCTACGATGTTGTACTGCATATGATGTCTATACAATAGGAAAACTAGAGATTTGTGCAAAGTCTGGATTGGGACCTATATATACAACCAGATAACTGTAAAATACATCATAAGCGAACAGACAGACTTATAATTAAAAAAAGGGTTTAATACTATACCTAGATTAACCCTATGGTGGATAATAGCGTACCATAGGAAAAAGACTGGGTATTGCTATATTTATATAAAATCAAAGTAAAAAACAATAAATTAGTAAATGCCACATACCTATGAAGTAGGTAAATGGATGTTATGATGGAATTGTATTTCAAATGAAATTATTTTTTGGGAAATAAAATAAAATCACTATATAAAAATGAAATTAAAATAAGATCACGTCTATATAAAAACTCAACACCCTATGTTAATAATTAGTAAGAAAGCAGTTCAACATCGAACTGGACCTGAACTGCTTTCTTACTAATTATTAACATAGGGTGTTGAGTTTTTATATAGACGTGATCTTATTTTAATTTCATTTTTATATAGTGATTTTATTTTATTCCCCAAAAAATAATTTCATTTTAAATACAATTCCATCATAACATCCATTTACCTACTTCATAGGTATGTGGCATTTACTAATTTATTGTTTTTTACTTTGATTTTATATAAATATAGCAATACCCAGTCTTTTTCCTATGGTACGCTATTATCCACCATAGGGTTAATCTAGGTATAGTATTAAACCCTTTTTTTAATTATAAGTCTGTCTGTTTGCTTATGATGTATTTTACAGTTATCTGGTTGTATATATAGGTCCCAATCCAGACTTTGCACAAATCTCTAGTTTTCCTATTGTATAGACATCATATGTAGTACAACATCGTAGGAACAGCATTGAAACTGTATTAATTACATGCATTGTAAGGGGCATGATGAACGCCAGTTTAATTCATCCCTCTAGCACTGAATCCGCTACTGAGGCTGCTAACGCTGTTCCCCGCCCATATCAATTGACGGACACATAAATACACCATTCTAGCGTGGTTGGGCACGCCTCCTGAGGACGTTCACAACGAAACGTACGTCGGGGCGGCACCCAACCACGCACGCAATTTTCGTCACTTCCTGCAACGCTGGCTCTCATCACCGCCGAGATGGAACGCACGCTCTAAAGACGAGAGCGGTACACACCGCCCAGGTTTCAACACTTGTTCCAACGTGACCAAGCCTCAGTGCCGGGTTCAAGGCACCACATATGGTAGGCGGCCACTTGGCTCCCTCTGCTTATATATTTAACTTCAAATAAACGTATTACACTATGTTTGGCACCATTCTATTTTACATGCATTTATCGGGCTATCCATGACTGCAACAATCATCACTGCCAGGACGCATTTGACTGCACAGGTGATCCTGTCAAAAGCTTTAAATGTCCCCTTCTTTGGTATCAAATTAAAGGGCACATTTATCTAGTAAGGAGCCATCTCATTTACTCACTTCGGGTGACTGTCTAACTGGTGAAGGTGGAACATCATTTTACCTGTTTGGAAGCACACAATTCTCTTCACATTTGAGGACTACTTATGAGGATTCTTCTTTATTTTATGGTTTTAAGCACAAATTGGACTGGTTCATATGAGCTTAGTTTACACCATCTGTTTGGTATAGGAATCTGAGCAATCATTACCATCACATAGCTCAGTACACACTGACTTTTTTACTAGATCTTCTAGTATCTAAAGGTGTTTCAGTAATATATATATTTGCTTATTGTATAGATCCAAATATGTATTATTAGTGTTAGCGCACCCATCCCCCACATATTTTCAAGGTTAAGGACTTTGCCCCTTTTTGCGATTCGGCACTGCGTCGCTTTAACTGACAATTGCACGGTCGTGCCACGTGGCTCCCAAACAAAATTGGCGTCCTTTTTTCCCACAAATAGAGTTTTCTTTTGGTGGTATTTGATCACCTCTGCGGTTTTTATTTTTTGCGCTATAAACAAAAATAGAGTGACAATTTTGAAAAAAATTCAATATTTTTTACTTTTTGCTATAATAAATATCCCCAAAAAAGATAAAAAAAAAATGTTTTCCTCAGTTTAGGCCGATACGTATTCTTCTACCTATTTTTGGTAAAAAAAATCACAATAAGCGTTTATCGGTTGGTTTGCGCAAAATTTATAGCGTTTACAAAATAGGGGATAGTTTTATAGCATTTTTATTAATATTTTTTTTTTTTACTACTAATGGCGGGGATCAGAGATTTTTTTCATGACTGCGACATTATGGCAGACACATCGGACAATTTTGACACATTTTTGGGACCATTGTCATTTTCACAGCAAAAAGTGCTATAAAAATGCATTGATTAGTGTGAAAATGACAATTGCAGTTTAGGAGTTAACCACTAGGGGGCGCTGTAGGGGTTAAATGTGACCTCATATGTGTTTCTAACTGTAGGGGGGCGGGTCTGGACGTGTGACATCATTGATCGTCTTTCCCTATATCAGGGAACAGACGATCAATGACACCGGCGGTGATCGGGTCCGTGGGTCCCGCAGCCGCGGAGCTTTGGACCCGCGGCTGGGCTCTTAAAGGCGACGTACATGTACGTGCCTGTGCCCAGCTGTGCCGTTCTGCCAACGTATAACGGCGTTAGGCGGTCCTTAAGTGGTTAAATCCAAACCCCTCTCATATTTCTGCAACTGAGGTGTTTCATTCTTCTGCAAAAGGTTTATTAGAAAGTCCATTCTAAAGTTCTTAAGAAACATGTCCAGGCTTGTAATACATCAAATGTCTTGCTTTCCACTAGAGATGGCCTGCCGATTCACCAGGCGGTCATTTTGCGGCGACCTTTCGTCATTCGCGGTCCGCCAAACCGTCGTACATCTGTCAATGTTCGCGGCGGTCCGCAATGTTACATGGGTAAGAACTTTGACCTATGACACATCCATCAGGTGGTGCAGGACAGCCAATTGAGACATTTCTGCACATGGACATACCCCCTACCTTATAAATAGACCTGATCTGGTGGCCATCTTACATTCTGCTGTTTGTCAGTGTAGGGAAAGGGACAGGCTGTATTATTTCAAATAGCTATGTAAAGGTCCACAAAAGTCCTTTTAAAGACTGGTATAGGTGTGCTACTTGCTCTAGTATATAGGTGTCTAATACATTCATATACTTTGAAGGAGGAGGAGGAGCAAGAAGAGCGTGCTTTAAACCTTTCTGGGATCCCTGGTGTTGTCCGTGGATGGGGGGAGGAGAACAAGGACGACATTATCCTGGATGATGAGCAGGAGCCAGGCCAGTACAGCGCCTCCAGTTTAGTGGAAATGGGGGCCTTCATGCTCTGGTGTTTTAAGAGGGACCCCCGTATAAAAAGCATAAGGGGCAAGGACCAGTACTGGGTGGCAACGTACTTAGACCCCCGATACAAACAAAACATGGCGGAAATGTTACCACCATCACAGAGGGCTATCAGAATGCAGCACTTCCAGGCCTTGCTTCGAGAAATGCTGTATTCTGCTTTTGCATCCGCTGGCAGAGGAATTTCCACTCACAGAGAAACAGTTTTGGGTACCAATCCAACAGCGCCTGCAAGAAGAGGGCGGTTTGAAGAAGTCTTAGTCACTAATGATATGAGATCATTCTTTCAGCCGACTCATCGACAGCTGTCCTCCGGATCCAGCATCAGGGAACGCCTAGACCGACAGGTGTCCGACTACATCGGGTTAACGGCTGTTGTGTACACACTGAGGCCCCGTACACACGGTTGGACAAAACCGATGAGAATGAACCGAGGTTCAGTTTCATCGGTCCAAACCGACCGTGAGTATAGCCCATCGGTCTGTTTTCCTTCGGTCCAAAATTTTAACACATGCTTCAAAACTGACCCGATGGACCGCTGCCCGATCGGTCCAAACCGATGGTTAGTACAGAAAGCATCGGTTCAAAACCCGCGCATGCTCAGAATCAAGTCGACGCATGCTTGGAAGCATTGAACTTCGTTTTATTCAGCACGTCGTGTGTTTGACGCCACAGCGTTCTGACCCGGTTTTTGGAACGATGGTGTGTACACACATCAGACCATCTGGCCACTTCAGCGGTGAACCGATGAAAACGGTCTGTCCGACCATTCTCATCGGTTTGGTCCGACCGTGTGTACAAGGCCTGAGAAGTGATGAACCCCTGGACTACTGGGTGGGCAGGCTTGACCTCTGGCCAGAGCTTGCACAATTTGCAATGGAACTGTTGGCTTGCCCCTCATCCAGTGTCCTGTCCGAAAGGACGTTCAGCGCAGTGGGGGGGTCGTGACCGATAAGTGCATTTGCCTAGCTCACAACAGTGTTGACTACCTCACATTTATAAAAATGAATGAAGCATGGATCTCTGGGGAATTCAACACATGTGACCAGTAGACCATGTTTCATTCAAATTCTGATGAACGCCTGTGGGCTAATTTTTTGGGCCTGTACTGGCTGACACTTTATTCTGTATCCGATGAATGTCTAATGTACCACCAGCCACAGAATACAAGATTGTTTGCTGTCAGGTGCACGCCAGTGGGCTAATTTTTAGGGCCTGCAATGGCCGACACTTACTTCTGTATCCGGTGAATGGCTTAATGTACCACCAGCCACAGAATACAAAGTTGTTTGCTGTCCGGTGAACGCCTGTGGCCGTGGGCTAATTTTTGGGGCCTGTAATGGCCAATACTTACTTCTGTATCCGGTGAATGCCTAATGTACCACCAGCCACAGAATACAAGGTTGTTTGCTGTCAGGTGAACGCCTGTGAGATAATTTTTAGGGCCTGTAATGGCCGGCACTTACTTATGTATCCGGTTTTTCACTTAATACTTCTGGTAGGTCAGTGTCAATGTTGTGGGACTATTTGTGCACAGCTAGTAAGTATTTTGTGGCTGCAAATATGACCTGAAGGTTTTTAATATTCGCCTGCCATTAAAGTCAATGTGGCCTGCCGCGAACTTGCGGTTCGCAGACATTTGTGATCGTTCGTGGCTAGCGTTTGCGAACCGTCCCGTCGGATGTTCGTCCATCACTACTCTCCACAGCTCTTGCGATCTTCCATCATTTTGTCCATCATGGAACCACTTTTCTCTGATCTTCCTATGGATCAAATCTGAGACTACCTGTGGAGTAGAAAGCCAAACAGATTATCTGTTTCTTCTAATAATACATAATCAGTTACAATCTCTCCTTTAACTGGCATCTTGCCTGGATCTCTGACCAACACTTTGCCACCTGCTTGTATCCACTTCTCTCTCATAGAACATTGATAGCTGAGAGGAAATATACTGATATTTCCCAGAAGATCACCGCTATTTATTTTGGAAGATTTGACGTTATAGAGCCTCACTTTCCATTTTTGCTAAGTCCCAGCCACTGTCCTGAAGCTCATCTGCCAATGCACATATAACTTCATACCTTCCTGACAGATTCCCTCTCATTCATAGATAAGATTCAGCTTCAGATATGTCACTCTTGGTTTCTATGTCATGGGAAGCAGTAACTTGGTACCTGTTAAAGCGGAGTTCCGGCCACAATTTCACTTTTTAAATATAAATACCCCTGTAATACACAAGCTTAATTTATTCTAGTAAAGTTAGTCTGTAAACTAAGGTCCGTTTTGTTAGGTTGTTACAGCATTTAGACACTTTATAAAATAGAAATTGACTGGGACCATCTTAAGTGTGGGCATCATGAAGCCAGACTGTATGACTTCAGGTTTCAGCAACTGTGCTGTCCAAGTCACATGATTCTTTGAGACTGGGGAGTGCACAGACTCCTGGAAAGTTACACCCACTACATTCCCAGGAGTCTGTGCGGTGTAGGTTAGGAAGCATTAAGCACCTAGGTGCAGGAAGTGGGATGATTAACTATTCTGCCTAGCAACAACACTTTGAAGGCATCTAAAAAAAAAATGTTTTCGTAAAGGACTAATGACATTTTTTTATAACTACTGATGTAATGTTATATTTATGGGTGGAACTCCACTTTAAGCCCTGTTTTTTCAGGAACCTTATGTAATACTGAACTCTGCACTCCAGTTGTGGAATCTGTGCCCCAGCCCCCACCATCCTCTCATATGGTGTGCTTTTGGCAATTGGCCTAGATTTTAACAACATAACTGTCTGTGTGAGGACCCAATCTCACCCCCTTAGTGTATGTGTGGGTGTAAGTTTGCGTATCTAGTCCTTCAATAGTCCGTTGTATCTTCCAATCAAACCACCTGCCTGTGGATGGTATGGGATGTGGCACAACCAGTACTCTCCAGAATCTTTGGCCCACTGTTGTACTGTTGATCCAGTGAAGTGTGAGCCGTTATCACTTTGGACAACAAGTTTCTGGAGCAGTTGAAGCATTGCGGCTTGATCTGCACATTTGCAAGGATGAACAAGCAAAAGTCCCTGGGGCAGGGGATCAATGAAGTCACACTTCTCCACACACACTACAGCTCCCTATTCCAGTCTTTATTATGTCCATGGATATGGGCAATCCCCTCTGCTGTGCCCATTCATTTGTTGCTTTCTCTCCCAAATGTCCAGATTGCGTGTGGGACCAGTTCATCAAGACAGGATCAATTGGCACAACTGCATTCACTAAAAGGTTTATTAGAAAGTCCATTCTGAAGTTCTTAAGAAACACGTCCAGGCTTGTAATATATCAAAGGTCTTGCTCTCCACAGCTCTTGCGACCTTCCATCATTCTGTCCATCATGAAACCACTTTTCTCTGATCTTCCTATTGAGCAAATCTGAGACTACCTGTGGAGTAGAAAACCAAACAGATTATCTGTTCCTTCTAATAATACATAATCAGCTACTATCTCTCTTTTAACTGGCATCTTGCCTGGATCTCTGACCAACACTTTGCCACCTGCCTGTATCCACTTTTCTCTCATAGAACATCGATAGGGAGGAGAGGAAATATACTGATATTTCCCAGAAGATCACCGCTATTTATTTTGGAAGATTTGATGTTATAGAGCCTCACTTTCCATTTTTGCTAAGTCCCAGCCACTGTCCAGAAGCTCATCTGCCAATGCACATATAACTTCATACCTTCCTGACAGATTCCCTCTCATTCATAGATAGGATTCAGCTTCAGATATGTCACTCTTGGTTTCTATGTCATGGGAAGCAGTAACTTGGTACCTGTTAAGCCCTGTTTTTTTCAGGAACCTTATGTAATATTGAACTCTGCACTCCAGTTGTGGAATCTGTGCCCCAGCCCCCACCATCCTCTCATATGGTGTGCTTTTGGCAATTGGCCTAGATTTTAACAACATAACTGTCTGTGTGAGGACCCAATCTCACCCCCTTAGTGTATGTGTGGGTGTAAGTTTGCGTATCTAGTTCTTCAATAGCCCACTTGTATCTTCCAATCAAACCAGCTGCCTGTGGATGGTATGGGAAGCATTGCAGTTGAAGCATTGTGGCTTAGGATTAGTGGTATTGCTGTGGGGAGTTCTGATCAGCCAACTTAGTTGCTCTTAATTAAGGTTGTCTGCTAATCTGAGAACTGTACTGGGGACTTTTAATGGCAACTTTAATCACAGGTAGTGTTACTCACTGTGTCTCCGACTTTGTGGTGTCCTGTAACAGTGACACCTATGCCAAAATGAGGAGATAGGGTCTCCTCCAGCCTCTCCCACTTCACATTCTTCACCAGTCAGCTGACCGCTAGTCTCTGCCCCCCACCCATGCCGTGAACTGAATGGACGACTGCAAAGAGGCTGAGTGGGTGGCTCCAGGAACAGCCCAGCTGGGCAGCTGCAAAAAGGCTTGGAGAGCGGTGTGGGCTTCAGAAACAGCCCAGGATTCGGTGACCCCTGGCAAATTGTCATTCGACCCCCAAGGGGGTCCCGACCCCCAGGTTGAGAACCACTGGTGTAGATAGTGACATGGGAAGAAGGATCCTCCTGAAGAGTCATCACTACAGCTTTCAACTCTGCATACTGACTGGACCCTCGAATTCCAGTCTCCTGCAGGACTGTGTCTGTACTTGGGTTGAAGGATGCTGCTGTCCATTGGCATCCAGACAAGGTAACTATGGCTGAATCATCAGTGAACCATGCTGACTCCTTCATGTCTTCTGACAGAGACTCAAAGGGTGGAGCCTCTTGAACGGGGGATGACTGCAGCACAGGAGTTTCCTCTTTTGGCTGGGTGCTTGTAAAAGTGACAAGCCCTGCCAACGGTTTTGAAATGTCTCTGACACCTGCAGCTGCAATACCCCCTCTTTCTTGAAGGTACCACTTCCATTTCATCAGTGTTTGGTTCTGGGCTACAGCTGCAATAGTGGTCAGTCCATTATCTCTCACCCATTCTGCTATTGGCAATGCAGTATGGATGGTGACTGTGTCCTTTCCTGGTAATGGTCTCTACATGTTGACGTGCTGTGTAGGCCCCAAACAGGTAATTCTCTAGGGGCGTTTGGCTGCCACAGACTCCAAGATATGGTACCATTCTGCACCACTACATACAGCTGAAATAGTACTCCTTGTCTCATGGGTCCCTATCCCCGATACTGCACAAGGGCTTCTTTAGCAGCAAGGAATGCAGTATGCTACTCTGAACCCCATGAGAACTCAATCTTTTGTCCAAGATGTGGGATGAATGATCTCTCGAATCCCACAACTCCTATGAACTTCTGTGCCTCCTTTTTGGTAGTAGGGGCGACAGCGCCTGGATAGTTTGCACAACTGTCTCTGGAATTTTCCTCTGCAGCTCAGTCCACATCATTCCCAGGAATTTTACCTCTGTGGCAGGTCCATGGACTTTGTCTTTGTTGATAGCCCACCCTCTGTTCTTCATGTGCCGTATCAGCAGGTGCAGTGCCTGGGTTACATCTTCTTTTGTCCCAGACATCATGACGTCATCAATGTAGTGAAACACAGCAACTTTTAAATTCAGGGTACTTAAAGCTCTGGCAATCAGCCCATGACAAATCCCATCAGGATCCTTTACTGGGAACACCGGAGATGAGAAAGGGCTTACAGCAGGTCTTATGCCCCGTACACACAATCGGACCTTTGTCCGACCAAACTCACATCGGAATTCCGACAGAATTCTATCGGAGTAAAAGAGAACATGTTCTCTATCTAACTCTGATGGAATTCATCTGAATTTGCGATGGAATTACTCCGATGGGACATACACACGGTCGGAATTTCCGATAGAAAAAGTTCAACAGACTTTTTCCATCATAAATTCCTATCGTCTGTACGGGGCATAAGGATCCCTATTTTTAACAGTTCTTGAATAGTCTCCCTAATTTCTTTGTGGCCTCCAGGAAGTCTGTACTGCTTAAGACAGACTGGCTTCTCTAGTGGAGGAATGTAGACAGGGGTCCATTGCACATGACCTCTGACACCAGCCTTTACCGCCCTAACCAGATACACTTTATCAGGATACTCGAATGTGAATGTACTCCATTCAGTCTGAACATATTGACCTTGTAGTACATCCATCCCAAGAATATTTTTGGGTAACTCTGATACCAAAACATTTGTCCGAAATCCTGGTCCTTTGCAAATAGGTCATTTCACCCTTGTCCTAACTGCTGATGTGGCTTGCCCTCCCAAACCTTCTACATAAATCAATTCTCATTTGTAATGGGAAGAAATCCATTGCAAAAGTGTAACTTCAGCTCCAGTATCAACTTAAGCCATCAGATGTGTGGGAGAAGATGACTTCCCCCACCATACAGTGACAGGTGCATACAGGCGTCGGTCTCCTGTCGTCACTGTCCTCACTGCTATTACAGAAGACTTACCTTCCCTTCATAAAGGATAAGTAACCTCCAAATACTCTTTTCTGAGTCTCTCTAACTCCTCGTAAGGATAAAGGGATTGGGTTAATGTGCAGTTTTGGGCTAACAGGAGGGGTCTGTTATGTTTTCTCTAAGTCTAGGCTGACGTTATCTTCACTAGGAGTAGTGTTCCTAACCCTTCCAGTTTTCCCCACTAAATGTTTCCACCTCTTCAGCAATCCTGCAGTAGAAATCTCATCTAACTCATCTTTAGGTATTTCTGTAAACCCACTTTTTCACTTTTACCTATAATAAGGCTTACCTGTAGGTATAAAGAATATCTCCTAAACCTGTACGGTTTAGGAGATATTCCCCTCACAATGCGGGCGGCGCATGCGCAGGTGGGAATCCATGGCGACAGGACCGGCATCCACCGGAGCCCTGTCGATTTTAAATCTCCCGCGCGCACGTGTGGGAGTGACGTCATCGCCGCTCCAGCCAATCACAGCGCTGGAGCGGCGATACCCGGAAGACACGCCAGAGCAAGATGACATCTCGCTCGGCGTGGGCCAGGTAAGTGTTCTTCACCTCGTTCCGAGGTAAGTATTTCATAATCGGCTAGTATGCGGTGCATACTAGCTGATTATGCCTTTTGCCTTGCAGGTTTGAAAAAAAAAAAAAAAAAGTTTATGCGGTTTACAACCGCTTTAACCTCTTGACCACTGGGCACTTAAACCCCCTTCCTGACCAGACCAATTTTCAGCTTTCGGTGCTCTCACAATTTGAATGACAATTACTCCGTCATACAACATTGTACCCATTTGAAATTTTTGTCCTTTTTTTCACACAAATAGAGCTTTCTTTTGGTGGTATTAGATCACCTCTGGGTTTTTTATTTTTTGCGCTATAAAAGAAAAACGACCGAAAATTCTGTAAAAAAAAAACAAACAAACTTGTTTCTGTCATATTCGCAGGTTATTTCTCACACACAGCATATGCATACCACGAATGACACCCCAAAACACATTCTGCTATTCCTCCCGAGTATGGCGATACCCCATGTGTGCAACTTTTACACGGCGTGGCCACATAGAGAGGCCCAACATGCAGGGAGCGCCATCAGGCGTTCTGGAGCACCCAGGCCAATTCTGACATTTCTCTCCTACATGGAAAAATCACAATTTATTTGCTAGAAAACTACATAGAACCCCAAAACATTATATATGCGGAGTATTGGGGTATTGCGGAGTATTTGGGTATTGCAGAGTATTGGGGGTATTGCAGAGTATTGGGGTATTGCGGAGTATTGCAGAGTATTTGGGTATTGCAGAGTATCGCGCAGGGTATTGCAGAGTATGGGGGTTTTGCAGAGTATGGGGGTTTTGCAGAGTATGGGGGTATGGCGGAGTATGGGGGTATGGCGGAGTATGGGGGTATGGCGGAGTATGGGGGTATGGCGGAGTATGGGGGTATGGCGGGGTATGGCGGGGTATGGGGGTATGGCGGGGTATGGGGGTATGGGGGTATGGCGGGGTATGGGGGTATGGCGGGGTATGGGGGTATGGGGGGGGGGGGGGTATGCAGAGTATGGGGGGGTATGCAGAGTATGGGGGGGTATGGCGGGGTATGGCGGGGGTATGCAGAGTATGGGGGGGTATGGCGGGGTATGGGGGGGGTATGCAGAGTATGGGGGGGTATGGCGGGGTATGGCGGGGGTATGCAGAGTATGGGGGGGTATGGCGGGGTATGGCGGGGGTATGCAGAGTATGGGGGGGTATGGCGGGGTATGGCGGGGGTATGCAGAGTATGGCGGGGTATGGCGGGGGTATGGCAGAGTATGGGGGGGTATGGCGGGGGTATGGCAGAGTATGGGGGGGTATGGCAGAGTATGGGGGGGTATGGCAGAGTATGGGGGGGTATGGCAGAGTATGGGGGGGTATGGCAGAGTATGGGGGGGGTATTGCAGAGTATTGCTGAGCTGGGAGGGATGGCTGGATCTGTGACTGCAGTTGTCACAGATCCAGCCACAGCACTGCTGACACCCCGCGCTCCCCCCCCTCCTCCTCTCGCACTGTACCGAACGGTACAGAGAGGAGAGGGAGGAACCGGCGTCATCAAATGACGCCGGTTTGTTTACAAGTGATCGCTCCGTCATTTGACGGAGCGATCACGTGGTAAACAGCCGCGATTCGCGGCAATTTACTGTGATCCGTGATGCGCCGGGTCTTCTAGACCCGGCGAGCACGGACACTTCCGCGAGCGCGCCCCAGGGGACGCGCAAACGCGGAAGTGCACGAGGACGTCCCAGGGACGTCCTGTCACAATAACTCGACCGCGCTGTAGCAGTATTTCTGCTATGGCGCGGTCGGCAAAAGGTTAATAGGTCCACCCACATTTGTTTCCTATAGACTAGCCTGGTTTTCTCTTCACCTCATGTCTTCTCTCACTTCAAAAAACTTTTTGCCTTTTATTCAAAAAATGAAATCAAAAATACATGCCACACCTTTTGCCACATGTGGAACTGCAATTTGAATTGGGTCTAATGTAAATAGGGCCTTAAAGCGAATGTAAAGGCAGAAGATTTTTTATCTTTTTGCACTCTATGCAGAGACTCGGATGTCTGGGACTCTCCATCATCTATAGCTGTGACAGCAGAATACATATCAGCCTGAACTGATGAAGAAATATTTTTTTTTACACTTTTATAATAGCAAAAATTAAAAAAAATATATATTTTTTCTAAATTGTCGCTATTTTCGTTTTTTTGTGCAAAAAATAAAAACGCAGAGCTGATCAAATACCACCAAAAGAAAGCTCTATTTGTGAGGGGGGGGGGGGGGGCAATTTTGTTTGTGTACTTCACTGCACGACCACGTAATTGTCAGTTAAAGCAACGCATTGTCATATTGCAAAAAATGGCCTGGTCATTGAGGGAGAAAATCTTCCGGGGGCGAAGTGGTTAAAGACACGTTCTGCTGTGAGATAGGGTGACCACATTTCCATACAGCCATTCAGGGACACCCCCCCCCCCCAGCAAGCAGCGGTCGGTGACATCACAAGGAGGCAGTGCCGCCATATGACGTGCCCGAGAGGCCCCGCCCCGCCCCTATTTAAGCATTTGTTTCATGTATGGAAGCCCGACATTGCAGCTGCTTAGATTCACAGAGTGTAATTGTTCTTGCGATGTTGGGCTAACATACATGAAACAAATGCTGTTTATATCTAAGGCACTAAAGTTGTATATAAAACTCTGTACTTTATACCACAAAAGAAATACAAATGACACAAGGGATCTGGGGTAAAAACTGCACATACACTGACCTACCCGACTACTACACTGACCTACTGTACCTGATTCCTACACTGACCTACCTGACCACTACACTGACCTTCCTGATCCCTACACTGACCTACCTGACCACTACACTGACCTTCCTGATCCCTACACTGACCTAATTGATTGCTGCATTGAAATACCTGACCACTACACTAACCTGATTCCTACACTGACCTACCTGATCATTACACTGACCTACCCGATTCCTACCCCGTCCATTGGGGGAGCATGTCAGATCCTCAGCTCTAAGGGACTAATGCTGG